>NW_024100463.1:0-600000 GCF_016545835.1 Crotalus tigris
ACAGTCATATAAATATATTACATAAATATATAAAAAGAACACATTTGATTTATAAATTTATAAATCAGGTCGTCTTTCCCTTAGTGAATCACTGTTCCTGTCAGAATCCAATTATATTTCATCTTTAATTATCAAACATAGAAACTCCCAATTCTGCCTTCTCTGGATTCTGCCATAAGAGGGAGAAAAGGGGGAGAGCAAAGGGGCTTTATGGCCCTCACTTCCTTCAGCACACTTCCAAGGACTGAATGTGTGTTTATTGTGGCCTCTAAGCGTTAACATATCAAAGAAGAGTAATTGCCTTTCATGTAGTTATCTGAAGTCTCCATCCAGACGGAAGAAGAAAGGGGATGGAATTGTGATACTTGAAACTATCACTGGAAGGGGGTTTGATTGGGTGGGACTACTGGGGAACCCCTTAAAACCTTGATGGGAGAGCTTGACCCAATTCTTTCTACATGCCTGCAAACCATTTTCTCTTAATAAAGGATTCCTGTTGGAAGAGCTATTCCAAGAGTTCTGTCTTCTTAAGATGCAAAGTGGGGTGGGTCCTTACATTAGACAGGACTTGCAAAATTAATCCACCTGGAAGTTAGACCCTTGCCGGGGGATTTTGCAAAAATTTACCATGTCAGACAACGAAGCAAGAGAGGGAGAAAACTCCCTGGAAAGAGAGCCGCTGACCCAGTTGGAACCTTGCCAGATGTTGGGATCCGAGAGGCCAGATTTCTCAGAAGAAGAAGTGGTGGAGACACATGACCACAAGCCTCGCTGGTCGATGGGCGTTGGAAAGAAAAGCGAGTGGGGAAAGGAATCAAGAAAAGTGACCCTGAGACGGGGACCCAAGCAACCAGAATGGAAGCAGGAGATGGAGAAATCCCTGCACGCAAGTGAAGAGGGAGGAAGCTGTATGCCGTACTCAGACTGGATCCTAGAGAGAGCTCTTGACCTGATGAAGAGAACTCTCAGCTCCCTAGGAGAGGAGATTCCTGAGCCCTACGCCCGCCCCAGTTCCTGGAGCCACAAAGGGAGAGACACCGAGGGGGAAGTGGAACCTGCAACCCCAGGGACATTTACTGATCCAGGAGCTCCCACCCCCTACCGGACCCAAGATGGAAATCTGGACGGAAGACACTACCACCCACACTGGAGGCACCGATCCATTCCAAGACGTCCACCGTTGGAGGTGAAATTCAAAGGGGAGCCAACACGCTTGGGGTTTTTCCTAACCCAAGTCCTCAGCTACATGGAGGAATATGGGCAGGACATCCCCAGCGACAAAGCCCGCATCCGGATCGTGAAATCTGCCCTGGATGGACCAGCTGCAGATTGGGTGGTGAACCTGCATGACTCCAATGCCCCAGAACTCAGTAACTTCAACCGTTTCATGTCCTCGTTGAGAAGACGGTTTGAAGACCCCCTGGCTGATCGCAAAGCCCGTGAAAGAATAACAACAATGAGGCAGGGCAAACGCCCAGTGGCTGAGTATACACAAGAATTCCGAGCCATTGCCAGCAAACTGAATTGGCCAGAAGACATCCTCCTTGGCCGTTTCAAAGACGGACTAAACTATGATATATATGATGCTTGCCTGCCCCGAGGAGACCCACATCGACTTGAGGAATGGTACGTCTTGGCAGAGGAAGCAGAGATCGACATATTGAAGAGGCATCGCCGAGGAAAACAATGGAGCCGCCCCCCGCCTTAGCTGACACACCAACCGGTGAAATCATCGGATACAGCCAAGAAGCAGATGGGGTGTTTCAAGTGCGGAAGAGAAGGGCATCGAGCTGTAGAATGCCGCTCAAAGGCCCCCCAGCACAACCCAGACAGATCCCCAATCAACAAACCCAGAGGGTATTCAGCTAAGCCAAAAGAAACAGCCATGAAAATGATGGAATTTGCAGAAAACCCCACCTCTGCTCACCAAGGGGAAAGAACTCCAGCCTACACCACAGGGACGGTGGATGCCTCAGATGACAGCTCGGAAGGCGAACCCCTGGTAAGTGGACGCATCACACCCCTCTTCAAAACAGTGACTATATTAATCCCCCCCATGCCCGAAGCTGTGAAGGTGAAAGCCTTAATAGACTCTGGCTGCACCCGCTGCCTCATTAGCCCAACACTAGTGGGGAATCTGGGCATCCCATCCAGGAGACTGGAACAACCAATCTCATTTGGCCAGCTAGATGGATCCCTAGCAGGGGGGGTGCCAGCTACCCTAGCCACTTTGCCAATACATCTCTCCCTGGGCAACCATGAAGAGGACTTAACGTTTGTGGTGACCCCAGGTATGGAATGCCCCATGATTCTAGGGATGGAATGGTTGAAAAAATGGAACCCCTGGGTAAATTGGAGGACGACAGAAATCAAATTCCCGAAGGGGGACCCTATGGACTTAAAACCCCAAGAGAGGCTACCAGAATCAAGAATAGAAAAAGCATCCATAGGAGAGGAAAAAAGATTAACAGAAATACCAGATGAATATAGGGACCTTGCTGAAGTCTTCAGTGAGGAGAGGGCGAATGAGCTTCCCCCCCACCGACCCACAGACTGTACCATTGAATTCAAGCCTGGGGCAAAACTCCCGAAACCCAGATTATACTCCATGAGCCCCAAGGAGAAGGAGGAAATGGATGATTTATAAAAAAAAACCTGGAGAGAGGTTCATTGAACCAGCTAAGCCTAAAGTGGCTGCCCCGGTCCTTTTTAGAGAGCAGAAGGATGGCTCTTTACGTTTATGCGGGATTATAGGGCCCTGAACACATCAGTGAAAGCAACCTATACCCGCTGCCCTCATGAAAGACATGCTGTCACACCTATCGAAAGGGAAAATTTTTTCTAAACTAGACCTTAAGGGAAGCTTACTATCGAGTGAGAATCAAGGAAGGGGACGAATGGAAGACTGCATTTACTGCCCCATGGGTGCTATCAATTCAAAGTCTTGCCATTTGGATTACAAGGGGGCCCTGCAGTCTTTATGCAATTAATCAATGACGTTCTAAGGGAGCACCTGTTTAAGGGGGTCCTTGTTTACTTGGACGACATTCTTATCTTTACCGAAACAAAAGAAGAACACGTCAAACTTGTCAGAGCGGTTTTAAAGAAGCTGCGAGCCGCTCACCTATATGCAAACTCTCAAAATGCGAATTCCACCAGGAAAGGATAGACTACCTAGGCTATCGCATATCCCCACAGGGCATTGAAATGGACCCAGAGAAGGTCAGAGCAGTATTAGAATGGGCACCACCCCGCACAAGAAAGCAACTACAAAGTTTCCTGGGCTTTGCAAATTTTTACCGCCAATTCATCCCCTCATTTGCACAGATAGCCTTGCCCCTCACCAACTTACTAAAAACGAAGGGAACATCCTCAGTAAAACCTAGCCAGCCACTAACATGGACAATGGAGTGCCAAGCAGCGTTTGAGAGACTAAAGAGACTTTTTTCTGCCGAACCAGTACTAAGGCACCCAGATATGGACAAGCCCTTCATAATACAGGCAGATGCAAGTGATGTGGCAGTGGGGGCTGTGCTATTACAAGAAAATGATGATGCAGTATTGCAACCCTGTGCATATACATCTAAGAAACTCACGGAAACAGAACAGCGCTGGCCCGTATGGGAGAAGGAGGCTTATGGGATACGTTGGGCATTACTCACGTGGCGACAGTTCCTGGAAGGCAACAAAATCCCCTTCCAGGTATGGACTGATCACAAAAATTTAGAAGCCCTGAAAACTTCCAGGAAACTCAATCCCAAACAAGCCCGCTGGTCCCAGCATTTTCACCAATTCCAATTTAAGCTCAAACATTTACCAGGAAGAAAGAACTTCCTGGCAGATGCACTATCTCGCATGCCCCAATATAACAGCGCACGAACCACAGACTCTAGACCAATAATGGCAGAATCACAACTGGCAGCGCCAGTAACCACAAGAACCCAAGCCAAAATAAAACCACAACTGGACAGCCAAACTGGGATTGAATTCAGAAAAAGTTTGGAAACAGATGATTGGTTCCAGAAAAACAAACATGTGTGCACAATGAGAGACGGATTGCCTTGGGTAGGGGAAAAGTTATATATACCAACAACTCAAAGACTAACTTTCATGCAACTTTGCCATGACACAAAATCAGCAGGGCATTTTGGATTTGTAAAAACTTTACACTTAATTAAACGGCAATTTTGGTGGCCATCAATAAAAAAGGACATAGAAAGTTATGTTGCCAGCTGCCCAACCTGTGCATCAGCAAAGAGGTTGCAAGGGAAATCGCCAGGGCTGTTACAACCAGTGGCAAGTCCCTCAGCCCCCTGGAGGGAAATAGCCATGGATTTTATAGTGGAATTGCCTGAAAGCAATGGGAATACTGTTATCTGGACAGTCACGGACCTATTTTCCAAACAGGTGCACTTTATCCCTTGCCAAAAAATTCCCACTGCAAAGGCCTTAGCAAAACTTTTCATCCAGCACATTTACAGATTGCACGGGGCACCCCAACGCATCATCTCTGATAGGGGAGTGCAATTTACGTCTGCATTTTGGAAGGAATTTTTATCCCTCTTAGGGACCACTCAGGGATTGACATCTAGCCACCACCCTCAAGGAGATGGACAAGCGGAACGGTGCCAGTCGGTACTTGAGCAATATTTGAGATGTTTTTTAAATTTCCAACAGAGTGATTGGACGGACTTACTTCCTTTTGCAGAAGTTGCCTACAATAATGCAGTCCACTCCAGCACAGGCTACACTCCTTTTCAAATAGCCAACGGCCAAAGTTTCAACCCTATGCCAGAGTTAACCCCAAAAGAACCAACGATCCCTTCACTGAAAGAATGGATGGAAAACCTACAAAACACCTGGCCAATAGTCAGAAAATCACTAGATGAAGCTAGGCGGGCATACAAAGCACAAGCCGATAAAAAAAGGGTTGAGCCTACACCATTCATTATAGGAGAAATGGTGTACTTATCTACAAAATACCTAAAGTCCCTACAGCCCTGTAAAAAACTTGGACCAAAATATATAGGACCTTTTCCAATTAAAAGGATCATAAATCCAGTAACAGTAGAATTAGAATTACCCAAAAACCTCAGGCAAATACACCCAGTTTTTCATTGCAGCTTGCTGAAAAGAGAGCATCAGTCACCTCTACGGCCAAAAATCCCCCCCCCACCACCTCCAATCATGGTGGAGGGGGAACAACACTTCGAAATAAAAGAGATCCTTGACTCTAGGAGATATCATGGAACAACTCAGTACCTAGTTGCCTGGAAACACCTCCCTGCCTCACAAAATGAGTGGGTCCATAAACGTCACGTCAGAGCTCCGAAGCTATTGAAGAAGTTTCACACAGAGTATCCTAACAAGCCTAACTAAATTCTTTACTTGTGTTTTCTTTCAGGTGGATCTCTCTTATTGTTAAGAGGGGCCGGATGTCAGAATCCAATTATATTTCATCTTTAATTATCAAACATAGAAACTCCCAATTCTGCCTTCTCTGGATTCTGCCATAAGAGGGAGAAAAGGGGGAGAGCAAAGGGGCTTTATGGCCCTCACTTCCTTCAGCACACTTCAAAGGACTGAATGTGTGTTTATTGTGGCCTCTAAGCGTTAACATATCAAAGAAGAGTAATTGCCTTTCATGTAGTTATCTGAAGTCTCCATCCAGACGGAAGAAGAAAGGGGATGGAATTGTGATACTTGAAACTATCACTGGAAGGGGGGTTGATTGGGTGGGACTACTGGGGAACCCCTTAAAACCTTGAATGGGAGAGCTTGAACCCCAAGTCCTGTCTAGCATGCCTGCAACCATTTTCTCTTAATAAAGGATTCCTGTTGGAAGAGCTATTCCAAGAGTTCTGTCTTCTTAAGATGCAAAGTGGGGTGGGTCCTTACAGTTCCTGAACAATACTTCAAAATTATCATTGTCTTGTAATAGAAATGTGATATCTGAACCCTAGCTTAATTTCTTGCACCACCCCATATAAACCATTTTATAAGACATTTATTCTCACTTTGTCTTTCAAACAGAGCCAGTGCTTCTAAAGAAATTATCAAATTAAAAAGTTATACACAGTTTTTGAACATTTTAAATATTCACAGGATAGAGTCATGGGATTTTTCCCCCCTTCCAGAATGGAAATACATCGATTTTCTTACTGATCTATTTTATCATGTTAGTTTTTACAAGGGATTATTTCCCCCTCCTAGGGGAGATTAGAAAGATATAAAAGTAAGAGCACCTGTGAGAGATAAAATTAGTTAGATGAATGAATGGGATGGAGATAGATGAAATGTGAGACCACACAGTGCACCAGGTCATTGGTTTTCACATATTGTAGTAAAAGTAGTGACATTAGAAACAGAAAAAAACTGATCTTAAATTAATCTGCGATGGGTGAAATGTACTATATAAAGTAACATCTACTATAATATTGCTTCCAAAATTCTGTGCTTCCAAAAAACAGAAATTTGGATTGGAGAGGGATTATCTCAGTTTCCCTGGTCCTAATTTAGTACTTTCATCACCGTCTCTTTTATCACCTAGGTCCAGGATATAAACTACATTGGATAAGTACATTGGATTGCAGTATTAGAATTTTCACTTGTGCAAATGTAGATATGAAAGTAATACACATCATTCAAAGAGAATGTATATGAAGTGATATATCAATAACTCTTACCTCAAGAAACCTTAAGTCACTTTTCTAAATTTGTAGATTTCAAGAGGCTTGTTTTTTTTAAGAAAACAAATAATAAGTAAGCATTTATGCTTTACCACTTAGGCAGTAACTAAAAGCTGAAGAGAACCCCCAATAAATCCAGGGTAGAAAGGGAAAAAGCAGCATTTTAATGTTCTAATTTTTTTTTTAAAAAATTCAATATATTTTCTCCCATCAAAATATACAGGAGCTATTAATACGTATTGCTCCAGAGATAGTACATATTATAAACTCAAGTAATGAGTGTTCAGTGACTTGAAACTTCAAAGCTTTTAAGAGATATAAGATATAAGAAAATTTTATTGGATATACAGAGAAATTTAGTGATACATGGACTTTGGAATCTCATCCCCAAAAAGGGAGATGCTGTATGACTATAGGCCAGGGGTAGGCAACCTTGGCTCTTTTATGACTCATGGACTTCAACTCCCAGAATTCCTGAGCCAGCTGGCTCAGGAATTCTGGGAGTTGAAGTCCATGAGTCATAAAAGAGCCAAGGTTACCTGCCCCTGCTATAGGCAATACCAAGTACACTCAACTAATAAAACTATATGATATTATTAGATCTGGGATATTAGTGACAATTTGTTCTTTCTTTTTTGTTCTACAGAAACCAAATATTTTTTATCATCTCTTCCATTACTATGACACTGGCAGTTTTATTTATGTTTTTGTGTTGTGGGAATGCTCAGATTGTTTTTTTAAAAAGCTAACCAGAGCAGTTCTGTTCTAAACCCATCAACACCTACTCTCCAGATGGGTAGTGTTAACTAAAATAAACATGACCTTCTCTTGTTGCACGTGGTAATAGAATTTGTGGTTACATCACAAAAAAATGTTCTTAAAGATGTCCTCTTAAATTAATGTTAGAAGACTTTTCACATGAATCCAGAAAAGCAAAATAAAGGCATTATATGTAGCATTAGGTGAATTACTTAATTTACTGCAAAGTAGTAACGTTTGCAAGACAAGGCATGCATTTAAAAACAAAATACTATTGAATTTCACCTTTAATAAATGAAATGTTTTTAAGTCTTCTCCAATCATAAATTATGAGAACCTTACATGCACACAAACATACAGCCTTTAAAGGCTGTAACTCAATTTACTTGTAGTATCAACTGAAGTTGGTTTTGGCTATATACTGCATACATTTTCCTGAAATTAAACAATTCTTTTGTTTTTAGTTTTTCAGATAGCCCTTTTTTCCTCTGTCCCATAAAACACATAGATTGGGAAAAAATAGCTTCTATAATTTTATATAAAAATATAATAAACAATTCAACAGCTATTTAAGGAAGACTGCATTAAACGAATGGAAATGAATGCCAAAATACATTCAGCTGAATTATGATCGTAGTCTTGGATGATGGCAGGAAAAAACATAGATAATAAAAAAAAACCTTTTCATTAACTTTTAGAAAAACAAAATTTCTTAGCCAACAATGCTCAAAACATAAACAATTGATTTTAAAATGTTCATTAAAATCAGCATCTCCAAAATGACGTTCATTTACATGATATATAATTTATACAACTGATAGGAAATTATTTTAATTGTTCCTGAGACCCAAAACATGAATCCGTATCATTCCCTCTGTTTATATTGTTCAAAGTACAGGGAATGGCTATTAAATAATTAAAGTGGTATTATACACATGCAAAAGGATCTTATTGACAGAAACAGTATGTGATGGGGTAGAAAGCCAGCAGAGAAGGCAGAAATAGGCCAGCAGTGTTGTAGGACCAGCCAGGACCCTGAGGATTTCTGTGCAAGTGGCCTGTTGAAGCCTGGTGACCATGATTGCTAGACCCAGGAGAATGGTGCTACAGTCATAGCTGGACTATGTGCTTATCCCTGAGGCCTATCTACTCTTAAAATATTTAGAGAGAAGCTGTGGAATTTTCAGACTTGTCATCTATGAATAGATGGATGGATTTTGTTTTATTCACTATTGGGGGTGGTTGCCTGGGGGCTGGATGAGAGTGAGCTTGATTCAGACTGCACTGTACATTAGTTGGATTGTAATTGAGGTTGCTAGGGGAGGAATTGCTGGGCTGCTGACTGCAGAAGCATCTCAGCAGCCTGGACCCTTTTTGGTGGGTGGATAATTAATAGGAAGAGAACAAGACCTTTGGCTGGGAGGGAGGTTGTCAGGTAATTTGGGAAGAAGACATTTCGGGGGGGGGGGGGGTGAGAGCAGGCAGGGACAATTAGCTAGCGATGGATGGAAGAAGATATGATGGGAAGCAGGGATGGACCTTCTACCCTTTATGGTCAGTCTAAATCCTGATCACTGAACTTTCAAAGGGCTTCTGACTGCTGCTGCTACTGTAAATAAGGCCTCTCTCATATGTGATTTGTTGGGAATGGAGAGAGTGATTGCCCTTTTAGAAATCTGTCATCAACCAAAATACTAGGGTAAAGTAGTTATGACTATCTGGGGCATTCTGCTGGCAGCCAGAGGTGTTGCTCTGCAGGTTACTGGGCATGAGACCTTGTTTGCTAAATTGGCTTATGGTCTTAGGGGTCTTCAATCTGCATTCCTTTGGGGTGGAGTCTAAGATAGCTCAGGAATTCACGGTCACCATGGTGGCCATGAATCAAATCAGGTCCCTCTTTGGATTTGTTTTCCTGTTGGAGCAGTGGCGACATGATATGGAGTAGGGGAGACTGTCATCACTCCCCTGCCATAGTCAGATGACTTTCTCATCACCTGAAAATGCTCTGATGCCACTCTTGACTATGGAGAGGCTGAACCTATTTGACTGGTTCTCCTCAGGGGCTTAATGAAGCCAGTGGGTTCCAGAGGGAAAAAAGAATTATTCAAGAGTTAGGGTTGCACAAACAATCTGAGACTTTGGTTGTCACTTGGGATAAGAGGGCGGCTCAGGCTTTGGACTTGATTATGCTTACGTTGCCTTCCCTGTGCCATGCAGCCTGAAGCTATCCTTGGTTTACAAAGAAGCTAGGAAAGATGAAATGGAAGACGTCTACAGAACTGCTCAAGGATGAGCAGTGAACCTGATTTCCTATGGGTTAGAGCTGCTGTTAATACCTAATTAGAGCCGTGGTGGCACAGTGGTTAGAATGCAGGCTACTTCTGCTGATTGCCAGCCGCCTGCAATTTGACAGTTCAAGTCTCACCAGCTCAAGCTTGACTCAGCCTTTCATCCTTCTGAGGTTGGTAAAATGAGGACCCAGATTGTTGGGGGCAATAGGCTGACTCTGTAAAATGCTTAGAGAAGACTGTAAAGCACTGTGAAGTGCTATATAGGTCTAAGTGCTATTGCTACTGCTACCTTGCAGTGATAAAGGTAGCAAACCTTCAGTACTCTCCCATCCTTGTTGCGTCTTCATACAATTGCCCAACAATCATGGTGAATTCTCCAAATTCCTTTGGAATGGAAAACCAGTCCCAAGACCAAATCCAAGGCATGGATTTGGTCTGTTGGGTTCCACTCTTATGTTCCACATTTGTATCTTAATCTTTTTAGCAAAGACCACGATTTCAGATTTTCAGAAGAACCATCCTGTTTTGTATGTAGTATTGGACTATAGCTTTCATTGGATTTCTAAGCCATGTAAGAGAATGGGCAACAAGAACTATATCATCTGGAGGCAATATTGGCGTCTAGTTAATAGTTTGAGCTGCTCACCAATTCAATCATGGAATTAATAAATTAAACGGGGAAACGGCCAGAATGCATCCCTTCTGCACCTCTCTCTGTGTGTTATCATTAGAAAACAGCCTTGATAGTTACATATTATTCTGAAGCAGAAACGAATGTAAAAGTTCTGGATCAAATAAAGATGCTGCCTTATCCATCCTACTATTTCTGAGCTTAACCCACAAAATCCTTTTAGCTATAGAAGACAAATTTAAAGTCCTGAAATACCACCTGATTTTTAAATTGTGCACATACTTCGTGCACCATATAGCAGGGCTCCCCAACCCCTGGTCCGCACAAACAAGCAAAGCCCCATCCGTGGGATGCAGGCATCACACAACATGCCCCCTCTGGTCCACGGAAAAACTCTTCTCTACAGAATCAGTCCCTGCTGCCCCAGCAATTGAAATCAACTCAGCTTTAAGGAGCCCCAGTTTGACTAGCCATCCCCATCCGTGGCTGGGTTGACTTTACACAATTGCTGGATGTCCGGAGAAGCCATTGATGAGCTGCACGAGAGGTACTTGGAGAAGTTGACCCAGCTCTTTGAGAAGCATAAGGCCAAGTACGGTCTGCCCCAAGACAAGTACCTAATTGATCACCTAGCCGGCCACATTGGACCAGCCTGGGACGCAGAGGGGCAATACTATTTTTTAGAGAATATTTGTTGTGGGTGTGAGTATGCATGTAGATGAATGGTGGCCCTGTTATGTATAAATTTTATTATTGTATTTAGGGCGTATGAATGTGAATATTTTTATTTTCTATGTATATAAATTGAGTGTGAATGTGTATTGAGTGTTTGGGGTATGAGAATGGTGGAGTCGGGGGTGGAGCCTGGTACCCCCTCTGCTGAGTGCAATAGAAAAAGTGGGGGGGGCAGGACTTACCCTTGGGCTTGGTCTGTATGGAAAGCGAGTCCGGTCAAGAAGGGAGAAGGCTGGTGAGATTGGGGGTACTCCGGGGAGGGGAGAAGGTCGGAGCATCCTGGTCATGACTGGGATGGGCAGATATGGCGGGAGCCGAGGGGCAGGCCATCTTTGGGGAACGAGGACTCGCTATGTTAGAGCGATTCCTTGTTCCGGCCCCTCAAAAGGCTCATCCTGTAGTACTGGTGACAGGGGAGTACAGGGCCCTAATTGTAGGCTGCTGTTGCTTAATGCCAGGTCCGTTGTCAGCAAAGCCCCCCTTGTCCGTGATTTAATATTGGACAGCGGGGCGGACCTGGCATGTATAACCGAAACCTGGCTGGGCCCTGAGGGGGGTGTTTCCCTCTCGGAGATGTGCCCAGACGGGTCTGTGGTGCTTCATCAGCCTCGGCATCAGGGCAGGGGTGGGGGAGTGGCAGTCATCGCTCGGAAGTCCTTGAGCCCTCATGAGATTCCTGCCCCGGAGGTTGTTGGGTGTGAGTCCCTCCTATTGAAGTTGGGTTCACGGGTTCAGTTGGGCTTGCTGCTGACGTACCTACCTCCCAGCTGCGTTGCAACAGCCCTGCCTGCGTTGCTGGAGTCAGTAGCCGGGTTGGCGGTGGAGTTCCCCAGACTTATAGTACTGGGGGACTTTAACCTACCATCACTCGGCGATCGCTCAGAGGCGGCGCAGGAGTTCATGGCTTCCATGGCAAACCATGGACCTGACCCAGGTAATTCAGGATCCAACTCATAGGGGTGGTCACACACTCGACCTTGTGTTTCTCTCGGGGCAATGGAGACATGATCTGGAATTAAGGGGAATAGAGATCTCGCCCTTGTCATGGACAGATCATTTCCTATTGAGGCTGGACTTCAGAGCATCACTCCCCCATCGCAGGGAGAGGGAGCCGACTAGGTGGTTCCGCCCCAGGCGCCTAATGGACCCAGATCAGTTCCAGGAGGAGCTTGTCCACAACTCGTCCGGGTCCCTGGTTGCGGCCTGGAATGAGGCGGCGTCCGGGGCCGTGGATCGAATTGCGCCTTTGCGACCTCTCTGTGGTGGTGGTCCCCGGAGGGTGCCTTGGTTTACTGAGGAGCTCCGGGAGATGAAGCGCCACAAGAGACGTCTAGAGCGACATTGGAGGGCCAGTAACTCTGAATCTGACCAATCACTATTAAGAGCCTATCTTAGGACTTATTAAGTGGCGATAAGGGCGGCAAAGCGTGTTCACTTTTCCGCACTTATTGCGTCCGCAGAATCTCGCCCGGCCGCCTTGTTTAGGGTGACCCGCTCCCTTCTTAAAGTGGAGGAGGCGGAGGAACCCTTGCAGGGGAGAGCTGAGGAGTTTGTTCAGTTTCTGTCGGACAAAATCGCTCAGATTCAGAGAGACCTGGACTCCGACTGGGCAGTGCCAGCCGAGTTGCCAGGGGCTGGTCTTAGTCATGTTATCTGGAGCGAGTTTGAGCCTGTGACCCCTGATGAAGTGGACAAGGCCGTGAGGGCAATGAATGCCGCCACCTGTTTATTGGACCCGTGCCCCTCCTGGCTGGTTTCTGCCAGTAGGGAGGTGACACGAGGCTGGCTCCAGGCGATAATCAATGCCTCCTTGATGGAGGGGTCTTTCCCGCAACCTTTAAAGGAAGCGGTGGTGAGGCCCCTCCTCAAGAAGCCTTCCCTGGACCCAGCTGTTTTGAAGAACTTTTGTCCCGTCTCCAACCTCCCCTTTGTGGGGAAGGTTGTAGAGAAGGTGGTGGCGTCTCAACTCTTGCGATCCTTGGAGGAAACCAATTATCTGGACCCTTTTCAATCTGGTTTCAGGCCCGGCTACAGCACTGAGACTGCTTTGGTCGCACTGACCGATGACCTCTGGCGAGCCCGGGATAGGGGTTATTCCTCTATCCTGGTGCTTCTTGACCTCTCAGCGGCTTTCGATACCATCGACCATGGTATCCTTCTGCGTCGTCTTGGAGAGGTGGGGGTGGGCGGCACCGTATTGCGGTGGTTCTCCTCCTACCTCTCTGACAGGTCGCAGTCGGTGTTGGCGGGCGGACAGAGATCGACCCCTAGGCGCCTCGATCATGGGGTGCCTCAGGGCTCGGTCCTGTCCCCCCTCCTTTTTAACATCTACATGAAACCGCTGGGTGAGATCATTCGGCGACACGGGGTGAGGTATCATCAGTACGCGGATGATACCCAATTATATATCTCCACCCCGTGTCCTTTCAGTGAAGCAGTCGACGTGATGTGCCAGTGCCTGGAAGATGTGAGGGTCTGGATGGGGGTGAACAGGCTTAGACTCAACCCTGACAAGACCGAGTGGCTCTGGGTCTTGCCTCCCAAAGGCCAACTGGATGGTCCATCATTAGTCCGGGGGGGGGCAAATTTACCTCCCTCAGTGCAGCACGCAACTTGGGTGTCCTCCTGGACTCACAGCTAAATCTGGAACAACATCTATCGGCTGTGGCCAGGGGGACCTTTGCACAGGTTCGCCTAGTGCACCAGTTGCGGCCTTATTTGGACCGGGAGGCTTTACTCACAGTCACTCATGCCCTTGTCACCTCAAGACTGGATTACTGTAACGCGCTCTACATGGGGCTACCCTTGAAGGGCGTTCGGAGGCTGCAGTTGGTTCAGAACGCAGCCGCGAGAGCGATTGTGGGCGTGCCAAGGTACGCCCACGTGTCACCTATCCTCCGCGAGCTGCACTGGCTTCCTGTGGGTCTCCGGACGCAATTCAAGGTGTTGGTTATCACCTTCAAAGCCTTTCATGGCATAGGGCCAGGTTACTTACAGGACCGCATTCTGCCGCACAGCTCCCAGAGACCGGTGAGGTCCCATAGATTGGGCCTCCTTCAGGTCCCGTCGGCCAGACAATGTCGGCTGGCGGGCCCTCGGGGAAGGGCCTTTTCTGTGGTGGCTCCGACCTGGTGGAATCAACTTCCCCCCGAGGTTCGAACTACTCCCACCCTGCCGGCCTTTAAGAAAGCCGTTAAAACTCTCCTGTTCCGGCAGGCCTGGGGCTGATGTCCCCGGGGGGGGGATATGATCGGACTCGCGGTATGACTGTATTATTTTATTTTATTGTTTTATGATTGTTTTAACTCTGTACGCCGCCCTGAGTCCTTTGGGATTGGGCGACATATAAATATTTGAAAATAAATAAATAAATAAATAAAAGATTGAGGACCTCTGGTTTATAGTTTACTGAGGGAAAAGATAAGAGGGAATACTACCTATTTTACCTTGAACTCCTGAGTGAAAAGCCCTGATACAGACATATCTAACTAAACTCCCCTAAACTCTGATGAAGATGACAAAACATTTGGAAGCCAACCCATAAGCTCGGAGAACAAACCTCCACCATCATATTTAACTATCTGATTTATATAGTATTTATGTAGCATATATTAATCTTCTATAGTTTAAATTACATGTTTGAGAGGGAGTATGATAAAGACGGAAAAAAGAAATTGATATTGTTTATGTATACAATCAAAAATATAGTTTTCAACAAACATGTTAACAAAATAACCTACCTTTCTTTGGGAAGACCCTGCTCTAAAGACAACCCATAGTTTGGAAATCATTCGAGCACTATTTCAAAACTATTCAGCTTAAAATGGAAATGTTCATAAAGCCTCAATAGTAGGTCACTGCAGCCAGCTGTCTGCATCTATTTAATAGGAACACTGGCTAAGTTATCCAAAGTATAAATGTTCTACAGAAGATTTAGACATACATTTTTAATTCCAGTTGGTGGGGACTGTTACAATTTGGGCTTTTACATCCCTGAGGAAATTGACTTGTGGCATTACAGGTTTGCGAACAGAATGGTAATGAGTGGAAGTAATTAAAAATGGCTGCTTCAAGAATACTGCTTCAGTGAATTGCTCCAATAAACTGCATTTTTGGGGGAGATACAGTTTTCCAGTACATACTATCTAAGACTGAGTATTGGTCAAGCTCTATTTTAAAGCAAGAATATTTTTCAAAATTTGTGAACATTTAGTAAGTTCAGAGCAATGTTAATGGTTTCCCAATACTAGTTAAGCAGAAACAATTTAGCCACAAACAATATTTTTAAATTCAGTATCCAAATACTCAGCACAAGGATCTTATATGCTGGAGGGGTGAGACAGGTCACTCTCTCCTGCCTTCTCAGTGTTAAACTTGTTCCATAATGGTTTCTTTGCTGGTCTTCCATTGATTCCCAATGGGAAATTACACTATCGTTACTTGCCAGTTTGCCACCACCTTCCAACTTCATGACCTAAGCTGCTAGGGTTACTAAAACAACACCAGCTGCTTCCAGCTTATGATAAATGAATATAACTCTGCAAAATATAAATCTTTTATTGAAAAGTGGATGGGAGAAGACAGGAGATTCTTGAATATGTCAAGGTAACAAGATTTACCAGATAGAAAAAGAATAGGAACAGGATTACTATGAGAAACAATCATATTTCAATCTGCATAAGAGGATACAAAAAGCCAAAATAACCCATTCGAATAAGGCTTGCTTGGCTTACAGTGTTTCCTGATTTCATGATGTGCAAATGAATGGCTTGGTACTGGCTATAAAATACATTGTCGATCATGAGCTGTGATGGTTTTCAGTTGGGTGCAGACTGAATGAAAGGTTTCCAAAAACAGCGTAGCTAAAGCTGTACTGTCTTTGGAAACCTTTCCTCCCTCATCTTTAAAGTGGCTAAAGCTGCATCGTTTTGGGAACCCATAGCCACATATGGGAAACATTTGCCAGACAAGCTGGGCATGAAGTTTGGTGCGGAAAATTGGGAGACAAGGCTCTGAACAAATAAATACTTGCTGGCGTTTGCTGAGGAGCAAAGGAATGCTTGCTGAGGTTGGTTGGGGTTCCTGGGGAGTGGTAAGCAGCCACAGAACAGCACGGTTTATGGCTGCTTGCTGCACCACAAGACAGGATGCAGGGTGGCCAAAAGAGCACAGATGGGGAGAGACAGGCAGGTGGGGGTAATTGAAGCACCCCTATGGTGGCAAGTGTGGGCAAGCTGCCAAGCATTTGAAATTTGATCATGTGACTGCAGGGGCACTGCAACAGCTATAACTTGGGGCATGACTCGTAAATCCATTTTTTCCAGCGCCACTGAAAAATTTTGTAATTCTGAATGGGCGTTGAGAGAATAGTCATAAGTCACAGACTACCTATATATTAAATATGGTAGATACTGGCAACTTTTAATTCCTCCACAGCAAGACTAGGGCTGGAGGACCAGGCATTCTATCAATCTTTTTGCAGATTTCGGCTGACTATGCAAGCTACTGTCTGATGTTTTGTTAAATGCTTGTATCGAAAATTCTGACAACAATCTTGGCAGATAGCCCTATCGATGATTTTACCTTTGATTGACTATCAGACAATGCAGTCTGGTTTCATAGGAGCCCTTTAATTCCTCTTATATTTAATTTGAGGAATTAAATTTGGCCTATCTTGCTAGGCAACTGAAAGACATTCTGGGCATTAAAATGCATGAGCATAAATTATCATTATATGCTGCTTGTATATCTGATCTTATTGTTGATTAGAAACATTCCGTACCAATATTTATTAAAATAGTACAACAGACAGGAAATTACTAAGTTACTCAATTAACTGGATTTAATCTCATATTCTTCCTATATAGGCTCTAATGCAGACATGTCAAACTCGCGACATCATGTGACTTCGCGCAACGTATTGGGACAATTTTGCCATTGCCAGCAATGGGGGGTGGGCCCGGCTTCTGGATGACGCGTCCGACCGGGGGCCGGCAGTTTGACACCCCTACTCTAATGTATTTATGGAAAATTAAATATCTTATAATATTTCTCCCAGAAGCAAAATATCTTTATGTAAATGTTTTAAAATATTTATCTTAGATTAATGTTCATATAAAAAGATGGTAAAAATCTTGATTACTTAAAAACTGACATATGAACTCAAAAGGATTCACAAGCTGTGGTGACTTCAGCAAACGTATTATCATATGAATAATGTTCTTATATGTTTACATCTTGTTTGCACACACAGCTCATTCATTTGACATATAAAACAGCATATTACCCTTTTTGTAACAATTAAGATTAGAACAAGTCAAATTATTAAAATGTGATTTAAAGTTTGATTACCTATTCTAAAGCTGGTGCTTGTGACTTCCCATTTCACATGCAACACTAAACTATAATTTTCTTGAATCAAAATCTGTAGACAAGGTTATCTTAAAGAGTTTCCACCCACAGGCAGAAGTCTTACTTATATCTTGGCATATTGAATTTGAGGCAGTAATAATTTTCATAAACCACAAGTTGTCAAGTACAAGAAATCAGAAACCAGAGTTGTTCAAATGAGTACAGGTTTATTTCACATCATCTCTAAACAAGATTCTGAACTACTAACGGTCAAGGCAAATTGGCAGTAGATAACAACCAATGGAATTCAAGAGGGCTGGACTTATATCTCTTGTGGGTGGGAAGGGACTCCAAACTGATGATGCACTCGATCCCTCCCTTGGGCTCAGCCTGATGATCTCCTACACAAATTTGATCAACTGAATGCTTTACATATCCATTTTAATTAGGAAAGTGTGGGCACTATTTTAAGGTATTTCCTACCTCCAGACATATTTGATTGTTTTGCTGACTGAAAGTTCAGAGTTTGTAAACATAATAGAAGAAATATAGAATGGGAAGTTCTCAAGTCAAAAGCCTCAGATCTGATAACTGTATTTAATTTTAATCCCTTGCATTCTGTATCTCCCTTCTCGATTATGAAAATTTGTTATTTATAATTAGTGAGGTTCCTGGTTGAAAAAATTACTGCTTCTGAATTTTTGATTCAGATATGAAAAATTGACATCATTTTATGGTAATGTTTTTTCCCCAAGCCTCCATTATCTTAATCATGTGGACAGCCATCTAGTAGAAGAAAAATAATCATTACCAGTTGTTTATAGTAGCAGGTGTTAGGTTTAAAAATATAGTGGCGTGGTTATTCTGCATTTACAAACATAATCAAGCTGCAGAAATTTATTTAGAAAATATTGAAAAAGCAAAAAGCCTGCCTGAACCTATGAAAAGCTAAATTATTTCAAGTTTTGTTTTAAGATTGATGAAGCATTCAAATACTTATAGATCATATAATTCCAAATTACTCTAAGTAGGTTATATTCACAAAGTTCCCCAGTGCAGCTACTATAAAAATGACAATATGTAAGCAGCAATAGGCAATCTGAATTAAAAGTAGATTAAAACAAATTTATCATTAGAACAATCTGAGTTTAATATTTTTTGACTTGCTTATGAATGATTTCCTGTTTGAGATGAGCAATGATGTGGTTAAGTGTGATGATTTCCATTATTCTAAAATGGTTAGTGCAAAAAAAAAAATCAATTTTGGAAAATGGACATTAAACTGGTAAATTAATTCAATATGAGAAAATACAAAGTGAATGGTGCTGATCCATAGTAACAGTAATAATAACAATATTCATGTTTCAACTTGGAACAGCATCTAAATTATGACCATATATTTATCCCAGATTTTTGGGAAGTATTAAATCTAGTCAAAACTATCTGGTAGGCTATATATTATTTTTTCATATAAACTGGTATGCTTTAAGCATATGAAAAGAGAAAATGAAATAATGGTTCAGAGTTTGCTTTTGTGAAGGCAATGTTTGGGGTTTATTAAAGAAGGAATCCAAAATAAAATTATAGGTAACATGATGCACAAAAGATTACACAAATCCCGCAATATCGTGTCAGGTTATGATCACTAAATCTCAAAAGGATGATTTAAGAGCTAGACAACATCCCTACAAGAAAAGATTAGGTAAGATACTAGACTGTTGCCTTTCAGATCAAGCCACAGATCCGTATTGTATCCAATATGGAGCTGTAAGATGTTCTAAAAATCTGCGTATCAGAATATGCTTGTATCAGTATATTAGTTTCCAACTTTTTCATATGCACACAGTCAAAACAATTGTTGAGCTCCAGAATCAAACTGATCCCTTTTAATACATTTATAAATGAGAAATGAGAACTATCTGGAACTGAAATTCTAAATTTCTTATATATATTACTAGCATAGTGATACAGAGACAAATATTATTACTTGTATCCATGTTTCAAGTCAAAAATTAATTTAATAGTGCAGAAGTTAACTTAATAGTGTAGATAATATTTGTTATTATTTAGCAGGGCTACCCTGATGTTATTTAGTGAATTATCATGTGGGGGCCCCAAATCACTTTGTTGAATCCCTAAATAAATGAAATAACAACATCTTAGAGCAGAAAGAGACAGACTTCAGATGTTCAAGATCAATTGTATACATTGTGGTGTGTGTGTTCCCTACAAATCCAAAGGCCACAAACAAGAGGTGCAAAATAATTGTGGCTGGGAATACTTCTAGAATTAAGGAATAAGGGAGCTTCAGAACTTATGCCCATCCTATAAATCTGTTTTCTACAGCAGAATGATTCTCAAAATATAGCTATATAAAATGAACAAAGTTCATGCCTTTCTCTTCCACTGCTATGCTTTCATTTAAAGCAAGGAGAACTGTAGGTTTTGTTAATGATCTACTGCAAATCACGGTGAGAACTGCCAATGACAACTCCAATCTGTCATCTGCCTTCCCTGCTACAGAGCTAAAGCCATGATTCCCAGGTAGCTGGCAGGAAAATGGCTGTGAAATAATGCTGAATGTGGTATTTATAGATTGAAAAATTTTCATAATTCATGCTGTGATAAAGGTTTATTTGAAAGAAGTAGCTGACAATTTGTAAATTAAATATGGACGGATACCTTGTGCTTGCAATGCTTGGCGATTCTGCTCCAAGCCGACATCTTTCTAACTGACTGGCAACAATTTGTCTTTCCACTTCAAGTTCTCTGGTGAGTCTTTGAAATTGGAGTTCCTGTAATCAAAAAACAATTTGAAATATATTTAGATAGTGGTCAAATAAAATAAAAACTGGTTCACACATATGAAAACAAGATTCTACTGAGATAAATGTGAATTATATGTAAAGCACTAACTTCTCTTTTATCTATAAATGAAAGTTAGGACCCATGGGTAAAGAACAGAGTTTCAGCGCTCAAAAGTTGAAGCCTGAAGATTCCCAGCTCCTGAAAAATACCAGGTGGTAGGATATGCCACACCTATTCTTGGTCAAATAGCCTGGATACATGACTTGAAATAAGTGTGAAAACACAAGCCTGAAGATGACGAATGGGACTTCGTCGAAACGTCGCCAAGACATTTCCAATTTTACGCGGGAGAAAACCCGAATAACCAAATACATACACACACACACACACACACACACACACACACATATATATATATATATACACACACACGCACACACATATACGTTTTCTGAGTTTTTCGCGGGTGTTTGTATATAGGTCTTTGGTTGTTCGGGTTTTCTCCGGCGTAGAATTGGAAGTGTCTTGGCAACGTTTCGACGAAGTCCCATTCGTCATCTTCAGGCTGGTGTTTTCAGTTTCGTGCTTGGAAGTGTCTTGGCAACGTTTCGACAAAGTCCCATTCGTCATCTTCAGGCTGGTGTTTTCAGCTTCGTGCTGAAAACATGTGTGTGTGTGTGTGTATGTGTGTGTGTGTGTGTTTTCTGAGGTTTTCGCGGGTGTTTGTATGTAGGTCTTTGGTTATTCGAGTTTTCTCCCGCGTAAAATTGGAAGTGTCTTGGCGACGTTTCGACGAAATCCCATTCATCATCTTCATTTTTCCTACTATAAAGTTTCTGCCTATTAATTTTTTGGTTACAGAATGTACAATAAATTCAGTAACTGTCTTAAAAAATATATTTAAATGATAAGCAATGCTTAAACAGGTAGTCCTACACTTCATTTAGTGACCATTCAAGTTACAATGACACTAAAAAAGTGACTTATGACCGTTTTTCACAGTTACGACCTTTGCAGTATCCCCATGACCATGTGAACAAAATTTAGATGCTTGGCAACTGGTTCTTACTTATGACTGTTGCTGTGTCCCAAGGTCATGTGATCAACTTTTGCTACCTTCTGACAGCAAAGTCAATGGGGAAGACAGATTCACTTAACAACCAGGTTACTAATTTATCAGTTGCAGTGATTCCCTTAACTGAAGCAAGAAAGAATGGGACAAAACTCACTTAACAACTGTCTCACTTAACAACAGAAACGTTGGGCTCAATTGTGGTCGTCATTCAAGGACTACCTGTACTACCAACTATTTGGTTCCACTCTGGTTTAAGACAAGAAACAGAACAGAGGACATTCATTATATCCTTATATTCACCAGGATATTCCTGGTGTATATAAGGAACACCTCACAAAACCTTTTCCTAATTTTAAGCAAATGAGTTACTTATTCTGGTAGGTTCTTGGCTGATTCACCTCAAACCTTCATTAGTTAACCAGGTTTGTAATTATATTGACTGTGCATTCACCTCTCCCATTGCAACCAGGGATCAAATAAGATGTCTTATCCTCAGAAGATTGTAAAGTGCCAATTGAAATAATTAGAAAAATAGATCTATAAAACCATAACATTGCCTCAACTACAAATCTACTTTGCTTCACCAAAACACAGGGATTGAATCTAATTCAATGGATGTAAGTTATGCCCAGTGATGGCCAAGCATATACAAATATTTATTTATTTATTATTAGATTTTACCCACCATTTCTTTATAAATAACTCAAGACGGGGCGTTGTCTTACCTGAACGCCTTTTCTCAGCAGGATGATGTAGAGTCCAAATGGATGGGTTCTATGACGGCCTTCCTGCCTGGCAGACTGGGTAAAAACTTCGGCCACACCCCTTCCTTTGGGCGTGACCCCAGTTTTGACTTAGGCGAGAAACTTTGTTGGAATTAACATTGCAGCTCTTTATTATATCATTATTATATCCCTGCCTAGACCTATCCTCTGGGTGGGCTTGGAGTCTACATCATCCTGCTGAGAAAAGGCGTTCAGGTAAGACAACGCCCCTTCTCCAGCAGGATGGCTGTAGAGTCCAAATGGATGGGACATACCAAAGCCCTCATGTCCCCCTGGGAGGGAATGTCTAGGCTACCGAACTCTGAGCAGATACGACTTGTTGAAGAACTCTTCTGCCAAAAGCCGCGTCTGCTGCTGCTAGGGAGTCTAAACGGTAATGTCGAATGAAAACCGAAGGTGAGGACCAGGTTGCGGCCCTGCAAATCTCTTCCACCGGAGCTTGCGTTAGCCACGCCGCAGATGTGGCTGCGCTCCGAGTTGAGTGGGCAGTCACCTGAGTGGGTGCTGGCAAATCCTGTGAGACGTATGCCTGTGCTATGCAGGCTCTGATCCACCTGCCTATGGTGGAAGGAGATACCTTCTTTCCCATAGTTGATGGTTGAAAGGACACAAATAATGCTTCAGTCTTTCGGAACGCCGAGGTGCGTTTCACGTAGAAACACAGCGCTCTCCGCACGTCTAGCTTGTGCCATCTGTGTTCTAGCCTATGTTTGGGTCTTGGACAGAAATCAGGAAGCGTAAGTTCCTGAGATCTGTGAAAGATGCTATTTACCTTCGGGATGAAGGTCGGGTCTGGTCTAAGAACGACCCTGTCTTTGAAAAAGGTACACAGATCCTTCCTTACTGACAGTGCTGCTAGTTCTGAGATTCTCCTTGCTGAAGTAATTGCCACAAGGAAAGCTACCTTCAGTGATAGGTGATGGAGTGAGCATGTTTCAAGAGGTTCGAAGGGTGCTGATGTCAAGGCTAGAAGAACCTTAGGCAGGTTCCAGGACGGGTACCTGTGTATGACTGGGGGCTTTGTGTTAGATGCCCCTTTTAAAAAGGCACTAATCGCTGGATGTTGTGCTAGGGAAGTTAAGTTGTCGCAGGAGAGTACAGTTGAGAGGGCCGATATCTGTCTGCGGATAGTATTGACTGACAGGCCCTTATTAAGACCCTCCAATAGGTAATCTAGGATGTTAGGGATAGATACTGCGGTCGGGTCTAGGTGAAGCGAAGCGCACCACCTACAAAATCCCTTCCATGTAGCGTCGTAAATCCTATTAGTGGACGCTCTTCGTGATGCCTGTATGATCGATATCACCCCTGCCGAATAAGATTGTTTAGTTAAGCTTTGCCGCTCAAATGCCAAGCGGCTAGATGTAGCCACTGGGGATCTGGGTGTACAAGCTTGCCCTGACTGAGTTTTACTCTGTCCGGGGGGATCCTCCACGGAGGTGATATCGACAGGTCCATGAGGTCGGCAAACCACGGGCGCCGTGGCCAGTGAGGGGCAATGCAGACCATCTCTGCGCCCTCCAGGATCATCTTGCGTATGGTCGCCGGTATTAATGGCAGCGGTGGGAAGGCGTACAGGAGTTGCGCCGGCCACCGGCACCTGAGAGCATCCGTTCCCTCCGATCCCGGGGACGGGAATCTGGAGAAGAACCTGGGGAGTTGTGTGTTCTTGTGGTTGGCAAATAGATCTAGTTGCGGTTGTCCGAACCTCCGGGAGATCTCCTCGAAGAGAACCGGGTCCAGATGCCATTCCGACTGGTCCACCTTGGCTCTGCTCAGGGACTCTGCCTGGGTGTTTGTCTCCCCTGAGATGTGTTCCGCTCTGATGGAACTCACATTGGTTTCTGCCCACCGAGCCAGAGCCAATGCTTCCTTCATTAGTTCCACTGATCTCATTCCTCCCTCCTTGTTTACATGTGCCTTGGCTGCTACATTGTCTGTTAACACGAGGACGTGCCTCCTCGTTACTAGGTGAGAGAAATGACGGAGGGCCAGGTGTATGGCCCGGAGCTCTAGCCAGTTGATGCTGTGTGACAGGTCCTCCTGTCCCCACTGGCCCTGTGCTATCTGAGTTCCCAGGTGGGCTCCCCATCCGAACAGGCTCGCGTCTGTCGTGAGTGTGACCCTGTTCGGTTCCCTGAATATGCTCCCCTTGAGTGTCGTGGGGGATAGCCACCATTTTAGTGATTTCATCACCTGTGCTGGTACCAGCACTCTCCTGTTGGAGGTGCTGAGGTTCCTCCTCTGGTAGGGTAGGAGGAACCACTGCAACTCCCTCGAGTGGAGCCTTGCCCATGGGATGATGCCCATGCAAGATATCATCTTCCCCAGGAGCTTCGAGAGTTGTAGCAAGGGCACTCTCCTGATCTTTTGAATTTGGTGAATTAGCTTGGATATGCTGATCAGTCGCTCCTGGGAAAGGTATACCCTGCACTGTGACGTGTCTATCATCGCGCCCAGGTGTTGCAGTCTCCTTGAGGGAATGAGGTGGCTCTTGTTTAGATTGACCGAGAATCCGTGCCCCTGTAGGGTTCGGATTGTGGTTTCGAGATCTGCCCTTGCTTGTTCCCGAGATCTGGACTGAATCAAGATGTCGTCCAGATAAAATTGAACGCGAACCGGGATCAACCTGAGATGGGCCGCTATTACAGCTAGGATCTTGGTGAATACCCTTGGTGCTGATGATAGTCCGAAGGGTAATGCCCTGTATTGGTAATGCCGACCCGCGTAGGTAAATCTGAGGAATTTCCGGTAGCTGGGATGTATGGGGATGTGTAGGTACGCCTCTGTGAGATCTATTGAGGATAATAGATCGTCTTCCCTGACGCTGGCTAGGATGGATTTCAAGGAGTGCATCTTGAACCTCCTGTACTTTATGAAATAGTTCAGGCCCTTCAGGTCCAAGATTGCTCTCCACCCTCCTGATGTCTTTGGGATAACGAAGAGGATAGAATAAAATCCTCTTCCCTCCTCTTCCTTTGGTACCCTCTCTATGGCCTGAATTGACAGGAGGTGGGCTATGGCCGAAGTTATCAGCCTTGTCTTGTGTACTCTTCTGGAGATGGGACATCTGATTAACCAGTTTGGTGGGGGAGAACAGAAGTCTAAGGTCAGGCCATGCCTGATCGTTTCCAGAACCCAGGCGTCGGTCGTGGTCTGCTCCCAGACCTCGATGAAATCTCCTAACCGACCCCCAATGGGAGTATCCTGTTTGGCGTCACTTGGTACGCTTAAAGGATCTGCCTCCCGCTCCCCTATATGGGCGTCTGGACTGGAACTGGCCCCTGGCTCCCGGGCTTTGGCGATCCTGGGTTCGATCCTGTCTCGGGTAGAAGGATCGTGAGCCTCTGGGCCAGTCCCAGGACTGCCCTGATCGAAAGGGCTGTCTCCATTCCCAGGGGCTCCCTGGCGGGAGCCCTGTCTCCGGAAGTCCTGACTGCCTCTCCTGTCTAACTTCTTTGATGGATGTACTAGGATTTTTTTCTTGTCTCTGCCTTCGCTGACATGTGGGTCCAGAATGGGACCAAATAGGGCTACTCCACTGTATTTGGACGTCGAAAGACGCCATTTGGACCTCAGATCTGTCTTCCAATTTTTGAGCCACAGTAGCCTACGCGAGGCCACTGTGGCCGCAATGGATCTTGCCGCATACTTTGTTGCGTACAGTGAAGCGTCAGACACGAATTGAGAGGCCGCGAGGAGCTTGGCCAATGTTTGGTGTACTCTGACCTGGTCTGGAGGCAACGTGCCTTGCAGTTCCCTCAGCCACATGATACTGGCCCTCGCGAAGAATGATGATGAAGTGGCTGCTCTGGCCGCCCAGGCTGCAGCCATATGGGAACGCCGGAGGGAGTGTTCAAATTTCTTCTCCTCAGGTCTCAAGACCTCCGCCATGTCTCCTGGAATCGCGGAGGTAGAAAATAATGAAATCAAGGGGTTATCTACAGTAGGAACCTCTAACATGTTAGAGAAGGAGGGAGATAGGTTGAAAAGCTTTCTTTCCGCGCTGTTAGGTGCCGGTGGGCTTGCAAGTGAGGACCATTGTTCCTCCAGCGTGGTCATAAAGACCTCCGCACATGGAATGTACTTATCTTGTGGAACCTTTTTGGCAAATAGAGGATTGGCCTCCTTGCTTGTTGAGGGCTTCTCATCCTGTACTGATGTTAGGTTGACTGTGGAAACTGCCTTTATCAGGAGTGATTTTAGGAGCGCTGGGTTAAAGAGGCCAGAGCTCGTCGCCTGCTCAAGTGCAGTCTCCTCGTCCTCCGAGAGGGGCATGTCTGACATGTCAAGGTCTACTGAGTCACCCTCTCCCAGTTGAGAGGAAGTTTCAGAGATGCTGGTAGGGGGTGGCCTAGCCCGTCCCTTACGGGGTGTGTGGAAGGCCACTTGCCCCTTAGAAGCCATGAACTGGGAGAATGCATCCTGCATGAATGCATGAAATTGTGCCGACCATATGTTCTCCTGCGCCTTGTCGTTGGGGTGAGGCGCTGGAGTGTGGTCGGGTGAAGAAGCTGGTGAGGAGGGATTGGAGGAATCTAACTGTTCAGTTTCCCCAGGAGGAGACCAAGTCTTGAGCACTTCCTCGGCAGTAGGTTCTGTGCTGGGTGCCACCACTGGGACAGGGGAAACCAAATTTGTCCCATTGGCATTGGTTCTCTGTGCCCTGCTAATTTGCCTTTCTAAAGCCAAATGTCTCCTCAAAGCCTCTCGCTCAGCCGTTTTAGACTGTCCCTTCTGAGAAAGGTGCTTTGTTTTAGCTTTCTTCTTCCCCCCCACCTCTGATTCAGAAGATCTGCGTTTTTGTTGTTGCTGTGGGGGGGACAGTTGAGGGACCTGTGTGACTGAATACGAGACATTGTCTGCCATTGTGCCAGACACCCCGAGTAGGCAATGCCTGGAATGGGGGAATGAGATACGCAGATCAGATGCAGATGCTTGGGGCTGAGCCCTCCTCTGCCTATACAAACAATGGCCGGACAGACAGGAGTCTTTGGACAGAAGATCCTGCAAGGCAGTGACTAAAGGCCACTATAGGAACAGTCAGGGAAAAATATTCCTCCTCACCTCCTCACCTAGTCCAGACAAAGTGCAGTTTATATCTCTCTCTCCCCCAGTCTGTGGCTGTGGCAACAGACCACGATCAGAACGGTTCTCTTTCTTTTCCCTCTTCCTTCCTCCTGTCTCAATTTCTTGAGATAACCTCAGATCATAGCATAAGGGGTCCCCCTTTGTCTGCAGGGAAATGGAATCCGGGTGGTGGCCCCACCCCCAAGGGAAAAAACGGCGGGTAGATCCGCTCGTTCAAAATGGCGAATGGGGAAGAAGCCACGCCTCCCAATGGTAGCCCGGGAATCCACGAGGTTCAAAACAATGGTGGATCTTTGAATTTAGCAATCAGTAAGACTCCTTTAGTCTTAAGGGGGGCTGCGCCTCTCCTCTGAGGAGAAAGAAATTTTAGCGCTAGTTCTGCTCTTGTCGGGCTGCTTCTCGCGCCGCTCAGCTGGTCTATGCCGAGCGGCGCCGCGGTTTGCCGCTTCCCGCGCGGCTCAGCTGTTTCGCGCTGAGCGGCGCCTCGTTCTGTCGGCCAAACCACTCAGCTGTTTGGCGGACCCGGAGGGCGACGAGCAACCCGGTGTGAGGTCCCCGCGCCAAACAGCTGCTCGGCGGGCCGGAAATCGGCGAGCGATCCGTTCCCGCTCCAAGCCTCCCGTTAGTCCCTGACGCCCCACTCACGAGTCCGCCGATCCTGGCTGCATCTCTCAAGTCTTATCAGCTGCCAGGAAACTTTTCTTTCAACTGGAGGAAGAGGGGATTCCTTTTCTCTCTTCTTTTTTTTTTTTTTGAGTTAAATTAGTTTTGTTCTGAGAGCTGCCTCTCGCACTTCTACCAGGCTTCGAGACTGAGTCAAAACTGGGGTCACGCCCAAAGGAAGGGGTGTGGCCGAAGTTTTTACCCAGTCTGCCAGGCAGGAAGGCCGTCATAGAACCCATCCATTTGGACTCTACAGCCATCCTGCTGGAGAATGTAAACATTCCTAATCTTTCTCCTCCTATTTTCCCCACAACCCTGAGGTGAGCTGTACTGAAAGAGAGTAACTGATCCAAAGACACCCAGTTGGTTTTCATACTTAAGACATGACTAGAACTCATAGTCTCCTGATTTCTAGCCCAGCACCTTAACCACTTTACCAAATTGCCTCTCAGTAGTAAAGTAAACTGCACAGGAGCAAAAGCAATACAATAACTAGGACAGTGGTGGCAAACCTATGGCACGGGTGCCAGAGGCGGCACTCAGAGCTCTCTCTGTGGGCACACGTGCCATTGCCCCAATCTTAGGCCTTCAGCTGGGTTTTATAAAACCTTTTCGCTTTAGGCCTCCGCTGCCGTGTGCAAAAAAAAAAAAAGGTTCAATCAATCAGTCAATTTCAACTTCTCGCGGAAAAAAAAATATCTTTCAAAGTTGGAATTGATTGATTGAACTTTTTAGTCCCACCAGTTACCACTGCAGCCACGCCCACCCAATGGGCCACACCCACCCAGCACTCGACGATGCATAAATGGGTTTTGGGTTGCAGTTTGGGCACTCGGTCTCTAAAAGGTTCGCCATCACTGAACTAGGATCAACATTTTTATCAGTCATGATGGTGCTGAAAAAGAGAGACTCATGATCAGTCTTCATACTTAGACTACTGCAGTGTCCGCCATGGTCAAATGATTACAATATGAGCACTTGGCAACCAAGAATGTATTTATGATGGTTGCAACATCCCAAGGTCACATGAACACCTTTTGTGACCTTCTGAAATGGCTTCCAATAAGTAAAGAGGGAGGAAGCTGGATTCACTTAACAACCATGTGATTCATTTAACAACTGTGCAAAAAGGTTGTAAACTCAGGCACAACTCACATAACTGCATTGCTTAATATCCGAAGATCTGGCCCCAAAAGTTGTAGGTCAAGGACTACCTGTACAACAAATCACCACATTAGAAGTGTGATGCTCTGCACTTATTTTTACTATCCACTGCATATCAGTTGTTTTGGGAGGAGTTCCACAATCAGGATGTTATTACAGGTCGTCCTCATTTAATGAGCAGTTGCTTAATGAGCAATCACTTAACAATACTTCAAAATTATGACAGACCTCTCCAGACATGTTACTGTATTTTCATTATTTCACTGTTTATTTTATCATTTCACTATTTTGCCACTGTTTACACTTCTTTTCATTTCTTTGTTTTTACTATTGTAATCTGCCTAAGAGTAACCCCATGGTGAGACAGGCAGCAAATAAATTTAACAATCAAACAAATAAATAATGGCTTATTAAACTGGCATTATTTTTATTATGCTACATGTTACATGCGTTGTTATAAGTTTGCAATCTGCTTATATTCAACTAAGGGGCATAAAAATACCAGTAATAAATAATGTCTGCTTAGATAAAATGGAAAGTATTTTGACAGCCATGTACTGATTCATTTCATTCAGATTTGTTAGTCTTCGTGATAGACATTTTTAAACACACACACACACACACACACACACACACACACACACGTAGGTCTTTGGTTATTCGGGTTTTCTCCCACGTAAAATTGGAAGTGTCTTGGCGACGTTTCGATGAAGTCCCATTCGTCATCTTCAGGCTGGTGTTTCCAGCTTCGTGCTTCGAGGAGCAATGTGTGGTCTTAGCTGTTTCTGTTTCAGAAACATCGCCAAGACACTTCCAATTTTACACGGGAGAAAACCCGAATAACCAAAGACCTACATACAAACACCCGCGAAAACCTCAGAAAATACACACACACACACACACACACACACACACACACACACACACACACACACAGTTATTCCTAAACAAAAATTCAAGGCACACAAAAGCATTCATAATCCTAAAATTTTACTATTTTTCTCCCTTTCAATATTGAGAAATATTGAGTATCAAACAAAAAGAACATTAATCTATTTAAATATGACAGTGTTTTCACTGTGTCTTGTAACAGCTCTGAAACAAGAGTTTGCTTTACATGGTTGGTTTCACCATAAGCCTTCTGGAACATTCATTTCTATTATTATTTTTGCTTTTAAAAAATTTCTGAATGCTGTAAGAAAAGAATATGGCAGGATAGCAACAAGAATTCATATATTGCAGATATTCAACAATAATGTGCTGATTCATAGCATTGGCATACTAGATTTAAAAAATACCAGAATGTACTCAATATCATAATTCACTCCTAACTGCAGTTGTTGACACATGGAATAGAGAGAGAGTGGAGAGCAAGGGAAATTATACTGTATGGATATCAAAAGAAAAATATTTCATATTAGGAATTTATCCTTAAGAAGGACAAAGCAATTTTCTTTCAGGTTACTCAGTCATAAATGATTTCAAATTAGCAAATTAAGCAAAAACAATGGAAGAAAATATCCACTGTTTCCAGGCTCTTGGTAATGAAATAAGGCCAGTTCACACATACTAAGAAATTTTGTTGCTTTTATTCAGAATGGCACTCAAGTTAGTATTGGAAAGTTTAAAGAGCTTTTTGCTAAAGCCCTTTCCTCCCAAGTATATATAATAAAGGCCAAATGTTCACCTTTAATAGAAAAACAAATTAGTCCAAACAGTTAAGGAGACTACATTTTTGGAGCTTACCCCTTTACTAAGGATAATTCTATGGCAGATACATCAAATGAACTCTAAACACTGATACCCCAAATAATCAATCCCTCTTGATCCAAGCCTTATTGCAACCTAGACTATCCCTATATTACCTCTGATAGCTCTACTTTTTTCTTGCAATTAAAATAATTATAAAATAATAAACAAAGGAGGTGGCTTAATTCTAGCTGAATTATTTAAGACTTTTATTCCTGGATCCCTCTACTAGTTTCTTTACACATTCATAGTGTTCCCTCCATCTAACAATGACCTAAGGATTTTCTTTCAGTCTCTCAATCACAGTGCCCATTTATAAGAAAAGTGATAAATCTAACTTGTCCCAGCAGTATCTTTAAAAAAAAAAAAATCAAAATAGGCTTGGTAAGCTTATTTACAAAACTCTTGCAGATGATCTTTAGAAAGGATGGTTGAGAATATAAATGTGGTGTATAACAGCTGTCGAGTTTGAAGGTTTGATACTCCGCTTTTGAGTACAGATATGTCTTATGAAAGTTTTCAGAAATAAAATAAACATATAGTCTAATAAAAACACTAAAGAAAAGTGATCAGGGATAAACAGTTAGTACTTATTAAGATCATGAAACATGTATTTTTAAAAAACAAAATGCAAATAAAATGTTCCTATTATCTGAGGCAGCTAGTTTTTTTAAAAAAAAATTAAAAACCCATATTATTCTAAAGAAAGAAAAGAAAGGGAAAAAAAGCAACCATGACCAGAGAAAATCTTTTGTATTGGGAGTGCATAATAAAGCAAGTAAACAAAGGCTCAATTGACATCATTATTTCAATTTCAAGAGGCAAGAGCAAACAATTGTTTGAGGTAAATAAAAGTAAATAATTGTATTGGAAAACATTCATCTCTGGGCTCCTTGCCATATAAAAGAAGTATTTCATTATCAACAGAAATCTGAATATTCAGAAAAGCCATATTATTATGTAACATATTCGATTCTTTCTCTTCAAAACCACAGATAAAGCACCTTTTAAATCTATAATTGCACACGTGGTCTAAAGCAAATACGCTTGCTTCTCCTTTAAATCCATCTTACACTTCCCAGTATATCAGATTAAAACTTATTTGCCAAAGAAAACTTGAAATGCTGGTTTTAAAATTAATCTCACAATGTTCCCATTAAGTATTATCCATAAGATCCCTAATCCCTTAATTTAACTGTTCAATCTAAGTTCATACATAACAAGGAGAAACTTCCGGATACATATACAACCACTACACCATGGTAACTGATTTTTTTTTTTTTTTTTACCATTACAGCATTTTGTCATTCTGATATGCATTGTTTTCCAGATTTATTAGTTTTGTTAAATACCTTTGCACCTTTTTCTTTGTTAGGACATGTCAGTGTAAGCACCAAATTCTTCTGTCTTTATCTATTCAAATCTCTCTTTCCAATGTACAAAATATTCAGTGGAATGAACACAGAGACATACACAAAAACACACTACACATAGCAGGAATGAGAAGGAAGTGAGGAGGAGGAAAAAAGCCATTTCAAGGGAAGCTGTAAGTTTATGGCGGTTGAAGGGGTACTTTCCCCCATTCAAATTATGTTTCAGACATCCCCAGAAAGGACAAGCTGTCTCCTACTTATGTGACTGGAAGAGAAGGAAGGCTAGAAAACCAAGATTATATCTTGTTTCCTTTCAATCATTTACCTAGATCAGTGATGGCGAACCTTTTAGAGACTGAGTGCCCCAAAACTGGCCCCGCCCCTGCTCCACCCCCTGCCCCTGTTCTGCCCCACCCTGCCTGCCCATAGGATCACTCACCCCCTCCAGGGCTCGCCGCAGATCGCCCAGGCAGCCCAGCAGCGCCATGGCAGCCATGCCTTTTGCACATGCCCCGCAGCATCAACTGTGTGCATTGGGGTGTGAGGGCAGGCTTGTCTATGCTGCCTGCCTGCCATATCCTTGGTTGTGCTGCTCCGCATGGGCCACGTCAGAGGCGACTCTCCTCCAGGGAGGCTGCTGATGAGGAGGGGGTCACGGGCGGAGGCAAGGCTGGGGCAACAGCATGTGTGCCCACAGAGAGGGCTCCGAGTGCCACTTCTGGCACCCGTGCCATAGGTTCACCACCACTGACTTAGATAAAAGAATCTGCCTTTTCTCTTGGAACCAATCTGAGGAGGTTGTGTAAATTCTTTTGAGACAATTTTAGCTGAAACAAAAATGAAGAGGATGTAAGCCAGAGAACATTCTTCCTTTTGGCATTCATCACAAAAATAACCCGATGCAACCTGAGAAATTGAAGTGGTATTGGCAACCACTACTTAGCGATAATTTCAATGAACATGATTTATGGGGAAATTGTCAAGCCAGAATAGGGTGGGGAATGTTTGCGTCAAGCCATTCTGTGCATGCTCTGTTATTTATTCCTGATAGAAGTTTGGAGACTCTTAAGGCTATGGGAACGGGTTTCTGCCAGACCACTTGAGGTTAATAACACCATTGGCGCTATAACAACTCACATCTTGTGAATACCGTACACAGAATACAGTTTGCCATGAAAAACCGATGCTCTATACCAGGCATGTCAAACTCGCGACGTCACATGACATCGTGCAACGTATCGGGACTTTTTCCCCATTGCAAGCAATGGGATGGGCGTGGTTTCGGCGTGATGCATCCGGCCCGCAGTTTGACATGCCTGCTCTACACCAATAGTGTCAAACTCAAATAGAAACAGGGGCCACTAGTTTTATTGTATGCTGCCTGGAGTCACTTGGTTGTGACTAAACTATAATGATCCCTGCAAACTGCATATATATATATTTTATTAATGCATCAATATATTAAAATCTGGTAGGAACTAGATACAACCAATACGTAAAAATACCATATTATCACACAAACTATCTCCTCCCATTTGCACCTTCCTGTAATGTTCCCTCTAATTTCTGACATTCTAGTTTCCACAGCTTCCAAACCAAGTACAAATTTGTGTGCCACAATATGAGAATATGAGTAAATTTCAAATGCAAGTAATAGTGATGTTACAATATCTATTTCTTAGTTAACATAAAGAAAGTAGAAAGAATAAACAGTATGTCAATTCATTTTGGATCCTGGTCCCTGCCCTCTACTTTTCTTGGCAACATTTTTCATTAGTGACTCCACAATTCTTTCTTCTTAGAAGTGAATATTTGACTAGTCCAAGGTCACTTGGCTGAATTAGAACTCCCCAACCAACTGGCTCCACCCACACATCCTTACAGATTATGATCCATCAATCACTGATAACTGCAATCAATATTTTGCAATAATTTCTTTTTCCTTTTCTTTCTTTGCAATAATTTCTTTCTTTTTCCTTTTCTTTCTTTCATTGTAATGAAAGCAGAATTTAGAAAAAAAGAAAGAAAAACATTTAGAGCATGCCCTTATCATGTTTCTCCATTCTTTCCTTCTTCTCTGGATGCATTCTGAACATTTAAAGATTATTAATTTAAAAACTATTCTTATAAACTTAACAATAATCATATACCTTGTGAAGCCAAATAACCCCACAGATATTAATTCAACCTGTTTTGTAAACAGAAGAAAAAGAAAAAGAAAAACCTTTTTTGATGGGCAAAGAGAAATTAATACAACCTATTTTGGAAGGAGGCAGTCATTCATGTACTGGAGGCTCTGGAGTTGGGAGCAGGTCAGCAATGCCACCCAAAGAAAAGGCACAACCTCTCTTACTCAGCTTCTTTGCAGCATCAAGGTTACATGCTGTGGTTGCAGTGCAGACTAAGAGGGAACTCCTGTCACCTGGCGCTCCTATTCAGTCTGCACCATAATAGCACCAGGCAACCCTCCCTATTGTAGTTAAATTGAGGTGGTGTGGAGCTTGTGCAGGATTCCACGTGCATCACGAGCCAAGAGTTTTATGGAGGCTGGTGACTAAATTTATTATTAGTTTTCAAATGTGTTATTTACATTTTATTGTATTTTTATTACATTTCCCCCCCCAATATTTCCCAATTGCATTTTAATCTAGTTCAGGATGCACTCAGGAGCTTTTTCCACATTCATAACTAGATACACTTCCAGTTCAGAAAATTGCAATAATGTCATGTGTATTTGTCAAATTAAAATGTGAAATGTTTTTGGAAGGGCAAATGAATTTCCACATGCAATAAGATGCAGAACACCAGCAATAGATTTAATTCAATGTTATATTATACTTTTGACTTCCTGCAATCTTTTCAGAAAACGAGATAGCAATTTTTAATTGGAAGCAATAGCTTCATTATACTGAAGAGAGCATAATTTACCTCTGGGATTTTCTCATTTTTCTCTACCCTATGTACTGGGCAGTGAGCATTGCAAGGGTCACTTTATACCACATCAACCATCATCCACTATCTCCTGTTCCAGATGATAACTTATGGAAACATGCCTTGTTCAAACTGACTCATTCAAAGGAAAAATAAGAATGCTCCAGAGTTTAAACTATTATGTTTCGCACAAGATTACTAGGTAGTTTAGTATTCTTTTATTTACACTAAAACACAAACAAAACAAAAATAACCTCTTCAAGTTTTATGCCATTTCTCTGATTCATAAGATAATTATTTGCAAACAAGATAGCCTTGCTTAATAGTCGCAAAGACGGGGAACCTTTAAAATCATTCTCGTAGTTCAGAATGTAAAGCACCTCTATTAATTTACTGACAACATTTATATATAACACTCAATAATCAAGATTCGAAATTACTGTGTTGGATTTTTTGGCTAGGTTCAGATAGCATATTAATAAGAAATAAAGTAATTCTAATGCTGGTCTGTGACCGTAATAAAAATTGATTAATAAAGTAATTCTGTTCCATATAAGAATATAACCCATTCTAGTGAAGAATTTCTAAATAAATTGGACCAAAATAAATTATAACTTGGGTGGAGAAGTTGGAGAATGTTTTCCTGACAGAAGTATGAATTATGAAATTTTTCTAGTCTATTTAGAACAGAATGAACAATAGATCTAATCATATCTAGGTTGATGTTTTATTGGATATTTGGGGTGTGTCTGAATATGAAAAAGGCTTGTACCCATCGTTTTCTGAAGTTGTAAAAATTGAGGCAAAAATTCTCGTGTAGGAAAAAAACAACTTGGTATGCTAGAAGACTTTCTAATTATTTATGTGTCTATCCATCCCATTTTAGGAAACATTGCACTTCTTGTAAGCTTCCAGAAATGGAGAGTATGAGCCATAGCACAATTTGCTCAATTAACTTTTTGAACACAGGAATCATTTTAAGTCAAACAGATAAAGAATGCTACTATTTCTTCTCTGAGAAACTACCATGAAGAGCCTCTTTTGCAACTGGAAGGAAGTTGGTGGTACCTTCTGAAAATATAGCAACAACCATCATATAGGAAGATTAGGTGAGAACAAATAAAATGGGTAAAACAAGAATAGGTACCTTGATGTCAAGTGGCTAAGAAAAAAGAACAAGAGGCACAGATCTCTCTTTAATGAATATTATACAGCTTCCTTGATCTTAAAATAAATTACTTTTTTTAGTTCTCCAAGAGATGTGATGAACTCCAACTTTATATTTTCTCTCCTAAAAAAATTACAACACATCAATTATATCCAACTGAATTTAATCTAAAATAGGCTACCCTTCTAACTCTACAGAAGTTTTTTACATGATGGATTCCTTTTCCTTCACAGATAAATGCATCAATTCATTTTAATAGTGTTAACTAATACCCCAAATAGTACTGTAAATCAAATATGATGCTGGCAGAAACACTAAAGTCTACAAATATATTTGATGCTCTTAAAATAAATCTATATACACAGTCCTCAGCTTACAACCACCACTGGGATCAGAATTTCTGCTGCTAAGCAAGGCCATTTTTAAATGAGTCATGCCCAGCTTTACAACCAGTTTTGCCACAATTGTTTAGCGAAATCACTTCAGTGAATCACACAGTCATTAAATAAATCTGGCTTCCCATTAACTTTGCTTGTCGGAAGCTGGCTGTGGAGGTCGTAAATGGTGATCACATGATCTTAGGATGCTGCATCCACTGTCAATACATGCTGGTTGCCATGTGCCTGAATGTTGATATGTGGCTAAGGGGATGCTGCGATGGTCATAAATGCAAGGACCAGTTGCAAGTCAGTTTTTACAGTATTGTTGTAATTTTGAATTGTCATTAAATGAATAGTTGGTAAGGACTACCTATAGTTCTGCACCTTTTTTGGGAGCTTGTTTAATTAAGTCAAAGAAAACACACTTTCCATTTTGCGTACACCCAAAATTCAAGATAACATTACCCAGAAAATATCAAAGTTTGTTATTATCCATTACAGAATATGATGATGACTTCATAAAAGTTGAAAAAGAGATAAAAAACCAGTGAAACTAAGCAAATATTTTATCCCAACTATGTGGCAAGTCAACAAAGTTCAAAACTACTCAAACACAAAATCCCAATATATCTACTTATTAATTACATCTATCTACAATATTTTTTTTAAAAAAATACCTGTTCTTTTACAGAAGCTAGAATAGTAGTGGCAGTAGCCTCTGTTTCCATGGCAGGATTTGCAGAAGATTCTTGGGTGTTCGGTTGCAGCCCATCTTCAAAAGGGATCTGTTCAGGAGCTGGCATATTGCCTGGTGGGGGGAAAAAATTAGTTTGATATCTGATGTTTATGGATTCAATTCACATGCTACCTTTGCTGCTCTAAAAATATTTCATAACATTTCCCAAATCTAAATGAGTATGATATGAAATTAAGCAATGAGAATTTCATATTTTTACTTCTTATAATAATGACTAAGAAACAAGGTGGAATAGGTAATAGCTCCCATCTCATTTTGACCACTAAAAAGTAATAGCATGGTATCTTGTTACTGTGATTGGAAAATATATGAAAGCTGTAATATATCTCCTAAAATAAGATGTCACAGCTTAAAAAACAAGGGGAAAAACCTCAAAACTCCCTCTCCAGTTTTATGAACATGTATAATGCAGCCTTTGTCCACAAAAAATTGTCTGACTTACAAGAATGCGGTAATCTATGTATATCACTATTTTAAAACAGATTAAAGTATCTTTGATGGTCTGTAGCCCTAGATTTAAGGAATTAAAGTGTCTGCAGTAATTTTGCTGGATAGCTATTATATGATAATTGGTGTAATTTCCCCCAGATACACCTATATGTTAAAAATATTATGCTTTTCACCTTTTGATAACCTCGGGTAATAATAATGATTCAATTGTGTTACCTGCTTCTTCAGTAAGTCCTTGACTTATGACCAGAATGGACCCCCGAATTTCAATCATAAGGCAAGGCACCATGTGACCAGACTCGATTTTACAACCATTTTTATGAAGGATGAAAAGCAAATCATAATTGTTTAAGCAAGTCCATTTTTTTAAACACACATTTTTTGTCAAAAATCTGGAAAAAACACCAGAAACCAGCAAAAACTAATAAATCACAGTCATATGACCATGAGACAATGCAGCTGGTCATAAATGTGAGCTAATTATTAGCACACAAAATGTGATCATGTGACTACAGAGAGGTGCATGCAGTAGTTGTAACTCTGAGGTCGAGTCATAAGTAGGTTTTTGTCCAGGTCCATCACCATATTGAATGATTCCTAAGTAAATGGTTGTAAGTCAAGGACTACCTGTATCTAAGCAAGGGCATTATGTGCCTGGCTGAGGAATTCTGGGAGTTGAAGTCCACAAGTCATAAAAAGGCAAAGTTTTAAGACCCCCTGCTTTATATGCATCATCATCAGCTAAATGGTCTTCATAGATATTTCCTATAGGATGTGGATACCTTTCTGCCTTAAATGAAAAGTCACAATTTCCATTATACATATATTTCATGCAAGTGCACCAGCTTTTTCCTATTTCTTAAGATTCATATAAGCAAGAAATCAGAAACAGGAAGAGGAAAATATCTATGCTGGCCTTAGACTGGGATGACACCTCTGCACTTGACTTATCAGACTTGGTTGGTTGATCAGTTTTCAATTGCTAGCAAGTGAATATATCTTGCAAGATACAAATCCTGTAATCATAGCTAATACTAATTGATACACCAAGTCACATATCCCACTAGCTCAGTGGTTCTCAACCTTTCTAATGCCGCGACCCCATAATACAGTTCCCCATGTTGTGGTGACCCCCAACCACTTATACATCACCGGGTGCCAGGGGCGTGGCCAAAGAAAAGGGGGAAAAAATGGCGGACAGCCTTGTTTGGCGACCCCCGTGAAATGGTCGTTCGACCCCAAATGGGGTCCCGACCCACAGGTTGAGAACCACTGCACTAGCTTATCTCTAGTCTAAGGAGACATTAAAATAAACTATTTCTACTTAAGACTTAATTTCCTGAAGGAGTTTCTTAGGTCAACCAGAAGTCTATAAACAATATACAAGCTCCTTGTTTCCTACCTACTGGTATCAAGAGATTTTCTACTTCCAATTTTGGAAACACGTGGTGATTTACATGTTTGCAAGATATAATTTCATTATCTTTCTTTAACGCACATAGCAAAGTATATACCCTCCAAATTTCAGAATTCTATTTGTTATAATTTTATTGGCAAAATACAGCATAGCTCAAGTACTTTTTCTGACCTTTTTCACTTTTTCCAGCAAAGTTACACAGCTTCTATCGAGTCTAGATAAGATACGCAATTTGTATTTACAGTATTTTTGCTATATAAATCTATTAGTTTAAATATAATTAAGCTATGTACCTTTAACAGGTAATGAGCTAATATTTTCAAGGAGCAAATTGTTGACTTGAATGAGTTTAAGAGTTAACACTATGAACAACCAATACCTTACGATTATCAGAAACAATGAATAAATCCAACTTTAAGAAATAACTTGTATTATCTTGAATGTGAAATCTGCTTTAAACTGGATTTTTGTTGTAATTCCCTTACAAAAGTTTTATTTCCAGTTCAACACGAAATCACCCAATTTTTAATTCAATATTTTTTTAATAAATTCATTTAATGGCTCCATTCAAGTCTTTATGACTTCAGTGTTAGCAATGGTGAAGGCTAAAGCACAATAAATGAGGTACAAAAATAAACCACCCGTCTTCCAACTGCCATGTCACCTGCCAGGCTCAGGATATAAAAGCTAAGGTGCTGGTTTACCTTAAACAAATGAGATACTCAACGATATGCTTGAATGAGATGGAGACTTTTTAAAGTGCCAGTTATTGTAGAGTGAAATTGAAGAGCTGATCAGTTATCACAATATTTCATTTTGTAAACTCTACTTGGTTGAATAATAAAATAAGGGCTTTCCTATTTCAAATTCTTACAATTAACAGATTTTAACTACCTGGAACTTTGATATGAAACTTCAGTAAACTCTGTTCCCCAATGCAGAGGAATGGCAAATACCATTTGATAATCAGAGTCTACCTTTATACTACTAAAACTCTTGTGTATATTTGTTTGTAGCCTTCAAATGGGTGAGAGAGTACATCAGAGGGCAATGATTTTCAATCAACATACCTCAAGTGGGCTAATTTACAGAATACGTCCAAACTCTGGGACCGATGATTTGTGTGGGATTGAAATTTGGCAAAGATGTGGCCACTTCAGTGCTGTTGTGGTCACATGATTGTCATTTCCAACTCTCCCTACCAGTTTCCTACAGGGAAATCAGTGGGGAAGCTGGCAAGAAGTTGGAAGTTGCTCTCGTTCCCACTGTTGTTGTTTTTTCTGCCCATTTGGTCATTTTGTTTCTCTGTTTAGGTAAGGAAATATCTCTGAATTTATGATCCAACGGGTCATGAGTTAGCTAGTATTGTATGAAAGAGGAAATAAATTATCTGAGAGTAATTTCTCTGGCACCCCTCAGGCTCCTTTCTCAATTTTTTTTTAAAAAATGTTTCATAAAACTTAAAAAATCCTCCAACCTAATGTAATTATTTTCAAGAATGTCAAGAACGGTGCTGCACAGGCACTTTTTAGAAACCTAGAAATCTAAGTAGCCAATGCTTTATTGTGAAGTATGCATCTGTCCAGAAAAAGACAAATGGAAAGCCAGGCGATTATACAGCATCTTAGAGGAGCATGTGGGGAACAGCCTCAACAGCTTGCCTACTAGTAAAATGGCTGCTTTGAGATTGACTTACACTTACCATGATTGCCATTATATAGATCTCAACAATATGCACCTTACATGCTCTTGATTTTGCCTTTGCTTAACATTCATTATTTAATTTAAATTAAAAATTAATTCCATCAAAGACTGAGCTCTTTTTGCATAGTGAGGATTTTTCTAGTTTGAAATATCTAGTAGCAAAACATCTTTATGTTAAGGTTTTACAGATTCTTGAGGCCACTCTGAAATCCCAAAAGATGTGAGCACTAGGATTATTTTTTCCAAATCCCAGACAGTTTTTGTTTCAAGATACTCTTCTTATGCCTAAGTGTAATGCAACAACCTTTTTATTTCAGTAGTTGATCACAAATAACACATTAAGTACTCTTTGCTTACACACAATTTCTTTCCTACTATGCAAAGAATCTTTGAATGTTTTTGTAAAGAATATCCTGCTATAGCAATAGCAATTAGACTTATATACTGCTTCATAGCGCTTCACAGCCCTCTCTAAGCAGTTTTATAGACTCAGCCTATTGCCCCCAACAATCTGGGTCCTAATTTTACCGACCTCGGAAAGATAGAAGGCTGAGTCAACCTTAAGCCGGACAAGTTAGAACTCCTTATAAATAATTTTATATTTTAACTCCTTATAAATGTATAATCCTTATAAATAAGCATATATGATATGGAGCCTCAATTTCATTTTACAAAGTAGGCAAAAATCAGGAATAGAAGCTTCTTTTTTCCTGTCCTCCTCATTGAAATTATGATAGTATTCCATTAACTTTTCCCACAATTTACTCAGGCTCTTTTTTAAAACTATGACAGATGCAAACAGTGCCTACATTTACACATGGCTTGCTGTAAACTTTGTCTGTTGTCTGTTTGTCAGGCCAGAGTCAATCTTGCAAAGAAGTTAAACAATAATGGCATTCTTGGCCAATTCCTGATTTGTTCTTTTTCATTTTAAGCAGTTTTTTTTTCTTGCATTGTGGTAAACAGGAATAATCAGAAAGTCCAAACAACGATAATCCTATTGACATGTCACCCTAATGCCACAATTATAATTAGAAAGCTGATCATATGCCATGATTTCAAACAGCGGTTTATTGCTAAATAAAGGAAGCTGCCTTCTTTTATCTTTTTTTAAAAAAATAACTTAAAAGCAAATGTGAATTTGGTTATTGCAGTTTATCCATCCACCATGGATGATATTTGAAAAATAATTACAATAACTATCTTTATTTATTATTTTGTCCTTTACATATACAGAGATGGGGCATTGTCTTACCTAAATGCCTTTTCTCAGCACGGAGATGGAGAATCCACCAATGGGTTGAGACTGTATTCCTGCCCAATCAGATCAGTCAGCCAAAATTGCCATGCCCGTCCTGGACCACGAGATCCCAGTCTTGACACGAGCGAAGCCATTGACTGACAGCAAGACGTTGTGGCTCACAAAAAAAACAACAAACCCTAGACCTATGTGACCTATTAAGGGTGGGAGTGGATTCTCCATCTCCGTGCTGAGAAAAGGCATTCAGGTAAGACAACGCCCCTTCTCCAGTACTGGAGATGGATAATCCACCAATGGGACATACCAAAGCTTATTGTCCCTGAGGGTGGGAAATAGCCTGGTCCTGTGTGGAACTTTGGTCTAAAACCTGCTGCAGAACCCTCCTACCAAAGGAGGCCTCTGCAGAGGAAAACCTATCGATCCTATAGTGCCGGATGAACGGGGAAGGAGAGGCCCAAGTGGCCGCTCTACATACTTCCTCAATGGAGGCTTGGGTGGCCCATGCCACCAAAGTGGCTGCACTCCTTGTAGAGTGTGCCGTGATCCGACTGGGGATCGGTAAGGCCTCCATCTGATATGCCCCGGCGATACATGCTCTGATCCACCTTCCAATAGTGGAAGAGGAGACTTTCCGACCCCTGGAAGAAGGGTGGAAGGATATGAAGAGAGCCTCTGAACTGTGGAATTCCGCTGTCCGTGAAATGTAGTACCTCAGAGCCTTACAGATGTCCAATGTATGCCATTGATATTCCCGGTCGTATGTTGAATTTGGGCAAAAATCCGGTAGGACTATCTCCTGTGACCTGTGAAATAAGGAATTGACCTTTGGAATGAAAGTGGGATCTAGTCGCAGGACTACTCGATGCCTGTGGAAGCAACACAGATCATTCCTTATCGAGAGCACGGCTAACTCGGAGATATGACGAGCCGACGTAACGGCTACTAAGAATGCTACCTTGTGGGTTAGGTAGCAGATGTCACATTTTCAGTGGTTCAAACAGTGCCCTGGTAAGTGCCCGTAGGACCCGTGATAGATCCCACGAAGGATACCTGTGTACGGTGGCTGGCCTGATGTTCGCTGCCACTTTAAGGAATGAACGGAGTAAAGGATGATGACCCAGAGACTCCCTGGAGTTGCACGATAGAATCGTGGAAAGGGCGGCGATTTGTCTGCGTAATGTGTTTGGAGCCAGACCCCTTTCCAGGCCACTTAACAAAAATTCCAAGATCTTGGGAACCGTAAGTTCCCCGATGTTCAGGTGCTGGCCAGAGCACCATGATTGAAAATTCTTCCACGTAGCCTCATAAATGCGGTTCGTGGAAGGGCGTTGAGAAGCCTGAATTACTCTGATGACCCCTTGCGAACAAAGTCCCCTTGCTAAGATCGAGCGTTCAAGTGCCAGACGGCTAGTTGTAACCACTGCGGGTCCGGGTGTAGAATCACCCCTTGACTAAGTGAGACCTTGTCCGGGGGGATCCGCCAAGGATCCGTTAGGGATAGGCTTCTCAGGTCGGCAAACCAAGGTCTCCTTGGCCAGTATGGGGCCACCAGGAGTACCTCGGCTCATTCCTGAAGGAGTTTGCGTATTACGGCCGGGAGAAGAGGCAGAGGGGGAAAGGTGTAAAGTAGCCCGAGGCCATGGGCTCCGGAGCGCATCTGTCTGTTCCGCTCCCTCGGACGGAAATTGGGAGAAGAATCAATCCAACTGGGCATTGGACTGAGATGCGAAGAGGTCTACCTGAGGTCAACCGAAACGGTGACAGATTTCCTTGAAGAGCCTCGTATGAAGGCGCCATTCCGAATGATCTACTGTTGTCCTGCTCAGTAGGTCTGCCTGAGTGTTTGTTTCCCCTGATATATGATCGGCCCTGATTGAAGCCAGGTTCTGTTCTGCCCAGGCTCCTAGCAGGAGGAACTCGGACCATAGGGAGCGGGAGCGAGTGCCCCCTTGGCGATTTATGTGGGCTTTGGCTGTCACGTTGTTCATGAGGATTAGTATGTGACGCCGTGCCAGCAAGCTGTGAAAGTGCCGTAGGGCTAGGTGAATGGCTCGTAGTTCGAGCCAGTTTATGCTGTGTCGAAGGTCTGATGTGGACCAACGGCCCTGCGCCCACCTTGTCTGGAGGTGAGCTCCCCAACCGAACATGCTTGCGTCAGTCATGAGAACTAACCTGTTTGGTTCTCTGAAGTATGAGCCTTTGAGCATGGCTGGGGACAGCCACCACGCGAGGGAGCGTCTTACCCGTTGTGGCAGCCGTACCCTTTGCTGGGATGCACTGAGGTTCTGTCTCTGGAATGGGAGCATGAACCATTGCAGTTCCCGTGAGTGAAGTCTGGACCATGGCACGATTGCTATGGTCGAGATCATCTTCCCTAGCAATTTGGAAAGACTGATTAGCGTTGTAGACTGGCGCCGGTGTAATTGGAGCACTGACTCCCTTATGCTGTTCCGACGTTCCTGGGAAAGGTACACTCGGCACTCCACCGTGTCTATGATGGCCCCTAAGTGTAGTATTCTTGTTGTAGGGACCAAGTGACTCTTGGGGAAGTTCACAGAGAACCCGTGATCCTGGAGTAGCCTTACCACTAGTTCGAGGTCTGGACCGGGTGGACAACGACTGGATCAGTATGTCGTCCAGGTACCACTGGACTGACTGGTATTGTCCTCAAATGAGCTGCCAGGACCACCAGGATCTTGGTGAACACCCTGGGAGCCGATGACAGGCCGAATGGGAGTGCCCTGTATTGAAAGTGGCTTCCCCCGTATTCGAACCGTAGAAAACGGCGGTGGGCCAGAGAGATAGGAATGTGTAGGTACGCCTCCGTGAGGTCGATCGACATCAGGAGGTCCCCTTTCCTTACACTTCCCAATATGGAGCGTAGTGTTTGCATTTTGAATTTGCGATATGCCAGATGGAAATTTAGACCTTTGAGATCTAGAATAGCTCTCCATCCCCGATGGTTTTGGGACGACGAAGAGTATGGAGTAAAAACCCTGGCCTCTCTGATCCGGTGGTACCGGTTCTATGGCTCCAATGCTTAGTAAATGTTGAACGGCTTCGTTCATGAGTCTTTTTTTTTGTTTGGTTCCGGGGATATGGGTAAGAACGGAACCGATTTGGGGGGTTGGAGAGGAACTCTAGGGATAGGCCGTGACGGATGGTGTTTATCACCCATGCGTCTGTGGTGGTTGCTTCCCACTGGTGGGCAAACAGGGTGAGTCTGCCCCCTATGGGAAGGACTGATGAGGAGTCATCTGGAGCGGCAGAACGGGCGGTTATTCCCACGAAAGGGCCACTTGCCTTGTGCTTGCTGCCTGGGTCTTGAATTTCGTCTCTCTGTTTGTCTCTCCTGTCTCTCCTGTCTGGCCTGAAAGGGCTGTGATGACTGAGAGTAGCCAAACCTTGCCCCTGCACGAAAGGACTGCCTCCTTGAATAGTGACTGGGGCGTCTTTCCTGTCTCTTGAGGATGTGATTAAGGACCTTGCACTTGTCCTTGTTCTCTGTTAGGTAAGGTGTCAGCACATCCCCAAATAGTTTGCCTCCCTGGTATGGGATGCATGCCAGCTTCCATTTGGATTTGGCATCGGCTTGCCAATGTTTTAGCCAAAGCATGCGCCGGCCCGTGATGCTGGAGGTGATGGTCCTGGCCAAGAATCTGGCCGCTTGGAGTGTTGCGTCTGCCGCGTACTCCATGTCCGCTACCATCTTACTGAGTTCCTGCTGCGTGCGGATGTCCTCCGCTGGTACCCGGTTCTGTAGTTGCCGGAGCCAACAGAGTGTGGCTCTGCTGAAGAAAGAGGCGGAGGTTGCAGCCCTGGTAGCCCATGCCGCTGCTTGGTGTGTTCTCTGGTAGGTGGGCTCGCATTTGCGTTCCTCGGCCTTAAGGGCCTCGGAGAAGTCACCAGATATGGCAGTAGACGATACTAAGGGCCCTAAGGGCTCGTCTACCATGGGCACCTCCAACGCCTCCTCCAGTTCCTTGGCTACGTTATACAACCTCTTGTCGGTGTTACCTGGAAGAGGAAGGGAAGCTGGAGAGGACCATTGTTTCCTGACCGCGTTCAGGAACAAGGCGGGGCAGGGGATGCGATGTTGAGTCGTTACTGGTTCCACAAACCTCGGGCCAGCCTCCACGTCAGGAAAAACAGGTTCTGATGGAGTTCCCTGTCCAAGATGAGCCGTGGATTCAGCCTTACGTAGTAGGGTAACAAAGAGAGAGGGGTTAAAGAGACCAGTGAATGAGAGCACCTCAGATGGGGTGTCCTCGTCTTCGGACATTTGGACCGTTTGCTCTGTACCTGGTTGGTCAAGGTAAGAATCCTCGGAAAGAGATGATTCGGATGGAGAGGATGGACATTGCAGTGTCCCCATTTCCTGCTGGTGGCCGGTCTTGGGCCTGGACTTTCCTGGCCTGGGAGCCAGAGCCCTAGCTTCAAGGGCTCGATCTACAGCCTGTGCGATCAGGGCCACCAGGAGATCCTCCGATGGTAACGGAGGCACCTCGCTAGGTTGTGGTCCTGCTGCCATGGGTGTGAATGTGGCCTCGGTAGGACCCTGAGACACCCATGGTGAGGAAGATTGGGAGAGGGAAGAGAACTCACCTGTCCCCCATTGCACGGGGGACTGAGAGGATTCCCCCGTCGACCATACCCCCAGTGGAGAAGATGAGGCTCCAAGGGGTAATTCAAGAGCTAGGCCCCTGTTCTGAGTTTTTTCCAACCTGGCCCTTTTCTGCGCCTGGGCGAACTCCTGCTTGGTGCCTGGTGTCTCCTGCTTGCCTGTTTGTCCGTCTTCCTGGAAGATTTTTTAGCAGATCTGGCCTTAGTAGCCGCTGCCTTCCGGGCCAGATAGGTCTGATGTGGATGGCAAGGCTCCTGTCGAGGGAATGATGGCTTCCTCCATTCTCCAATAGCACAGGACCACAGTAGGGGGATCCCGGTATTAGGAGAGAATACATACTGAGTAAGGACAGACGCACTACTGGGGGCGCCTGGAACCCAGGTACAGCCTCTGCGCCCAGATACTAACAATGGCTGTGCACGGATAAGGACACACTAATAGGGGTGCCTGGAATCCGGTTTGGAATGCTGTGGATAAGGACAGATGCACGATAGGGGGCGTCTGGAATCCCAGCGGTTGTTATCCGGATAAGGACAGGCACACTACTGGGGGAGCCTGGAATCCGGGTGGAGCCAATCAAATAGTGGATACTTGGAAGCAAGGGACACCAACTCCTGGAAAGATGGAGATCACTAAGGTGAAGATCAATATTCGTGCCCTTGTGGATTCTCTGAAAAAGGGGTCTCTTCTTATCCTAAAGGCGAGTATTCACCCTCTCTCTAGGAAGGGGCTTACCCCTTTTGTCATTCCCAATGCTCTCCTTAGCTAGGCCTGTTTTTTTTTTAAAAAAAATATTTATTTATTTATTTATTATTCAGATTGCTTGAGTCACTGTGAAGGTCCAATAGAGGAGATAAGACCGCGCACGCGCAGGAAATGGCTTCCACGCATGCGCAGTGACTCCCCTGCTCAGTGGTGAAGAGGATTACCGCACGTGCACAAAGATGGCTGCCGCGCATGCGCAGTGATCCTTCTTCTTGCCTGAGCCACGTGGAGCCTAACAAAGGATCCGTGCGAAATTTGAAATGGAGGTCCGAGCAGAATGATCGGGCTGCGCTCCCGGCTCTTATCATAAGATTAGAGCCTGAACGCATGAATTCCAGGGATTGCCTCCCGCCGTGCATGCCCCCCGCCCCTCTTTCGGCCCGATTGACAGAACGTCCTACCCGTGCTCCACGAAAGCCAGGAAACAGGAACGTTGCAGTATTCAACAAGTTTTATTCACTATGATGAAAACGAAGTTAGCACTGAAAGGATACTCCATCTATTGCCCTAAATACATTGTGCCACCATGCCCAGAACACCCCCCCAATTAACGGTTAAATAGGCAATTAGTTTCCACCCGTACCACACCCCAGAACCGCCTCATGATAGACCTCCGCCCTAACCACGGCCCAATCCAGCTAGCACTTATGTTCAATATTGCATTAAGTCCAGGTGTTACATTCACACCATGCTCGTTCCTACAGGCTCGGTAGCTCCAACGGACCTAATCCCTTTCTATATCATCCTCCCCCCTTTCTATCCCAGCATCTAAGCTTTGTCAGACCCAGCGACCCAATTCCTAACAATCACAGAATCATGGTTCCAGCAACCAAAGTCATAGCAGTATTGAAATCATTCGGCTCCTCTCGTATTTTATTGCTGCGTAGCATCCGTCCGGCTGTTTTCTGTCAACGTGAGATGGCCACATGACTCGTTCGGCTGCCGCTGCAGACGCCCTAGCACCACCTTCATATCGTTGATGGCAATGTAACTCATGAAGCTACCGGACTCGGCTGGAGCAGATGGAACCTTAACTGAGCTTCGGAAGGTAGGTATCACGCTGGGTCTGACACCGATAGTCTGAAGCCTTATGGGTCCGGTGCTGCCCAAGGGAATTAAATGAGGGAACTGTATCTTTAGCGGAGCTGCAGCCGCAGGCTCCGCTCGCGCTCCCCAGCTGGCTAAACTAGTTTTTTTTTAGCTGTCGGCTCAGTTTTCCCTGGCTGGAATGAGAAGGAGGGGGCCAGGGGGAGTAGGAAGGATCACCTTCTTTACCTAGATTGATGTTCTCAGCAGGAGAATACTTCTTAGTCTTTGCTAAACAGTCTGGATTAATTACTAATCCGATCTTTTCTCCCCCCCAATGCATAGCTACTGGGAAAAATTCACCAAAAAAGAAACTTTCTAATTTTAAATTTGAATAATTTAATTCAAATTAAATTGAATTAAGGAATTAATTTAAGTTGAATTAAAGAATAAATTTGCCTAATTGTTTGCGGAATAATCCACCAATGGAGATTGTACTTGCCTGAGCCAAGTTTGCAACATCTGACCAGTGGGCGAGATTAGTCAAGACCGGGATCTCGTGGTCCAGGACGGGCGTGGCAACTTTGGCTGACTGATCTGATTGGGCAGGAATACAGTCTCAACCCATTGGTGGATTATCCATCTCCAGTGCTGGAGAACAATCAGAATTCTTTGCTTTGGGGGATTTGCAATATGTTTGATCGCAAAATGGCAACTGAGGAGCCTTCAGGCAGCATGTTGCATATACCTATTTTTCTGCATATACCTATTCAAGGCAGTTAATAAAATGCACATATTTAAAAAACACACAAGAAAATCCAGAATTTTTAAATCAACCTTAATTCTAATGTTTAATCTAATTATCTCTCCTGTGCCTGAAAAGTGAGCTCTTGCCAGCTATGGCATCCTAAGAAGAGCCTTTTCCATATTTAAACACCTAGATAAAGGTCCTCCTTTAAGTCAAGTTTAACTCCTGATGATTTCATGGATGTCTATGGAAACTATGGATGTAATTTTCCTGGCAGCACTACAGAGATTGTTTCCCACTGTCTTCATCTGCAATGTTTCTCAATTTCCCAGCCCAGCCTGCTACTCTGGTATTTTCTCATCAAAATACTAACCCGTCCTGAACTTGCCTAGCTTCCAACCCCAGACAAAGTTGCCTAAAGGCTGCCTCCTTCTGAAACCTAGATAAGTTGGTAATGAGAGAAGATATTTTTCAAATAGTCAAATCTTAAGCTCTTTAGAATGTTAAGGACTAATGCCAAGACCAAATCTTGTACTGCATCTAATAAGCAATGTAACCAATGAATATGTCTCTGGACGGACATGATGTAATACCTGTATCTTGCATCAGTGAGCAACCGAGATTTGTATCATTTGTGACTTCTGGACATCTAACAAGACCATCCCACAATAGAGTGTGTTGTAATAATCAGGATAGATGTAGCGAAAGCACAGGAACTGATTGAGAGACTGCTATACCAGATGTAATTGTGCAAACGCATTCATCAAAGCTGTGAATCCATGTCAGTGTGTACTCTCATGCCACAAACCTGCTCTTTCAGGGAATTGAACCCACAAATAAACAGACTAAACATAAATTCTCATGCTCATGTTCTCTATTTCCCAACAGCATCCCTGCCTTGTTAAACTTCAACTTATTTTCTTCCATCCACCCCATAATCAAATTTATTTAACAATATTTGAGAATACCAGATAATTTATTAGAACTGAACAGTTGGTGCTGAGGGACCCCCCACACTCCAGAGCTCCACATGATCTGCTCGAGCAACTCTGTGTAAATATTGAACATCATGAAAAACCTTTTTTTTCAGACTGAAAACCTGAGAACAGCGTTAAGCTATGATGAGCTAGAGAGAAACCATTTTAATTATAATTGCCAGAGATTAGTCAAAACACACAATGGGAAACACAAAACACAATGAAATGGGAAATACAAAATGATAAAAATGATACAATAGACTTGATATAGTTAAAAAAGAAAAACGAAATTGTTGACTGTCCACCTAAAAAACTGAGAAAAGTTTGACTGTGTCCAAGTACATGACATGGGCTTTCTTTCCTTACAATAATCACCCTGAGTCATCCCCCAAAAGACCATTCGTGTTCCTTGCAATCATCAAAAGGTTAACAGACCCCTCTACTAAATCATAACTTAACGTTATGTGCAAGGAGACAATTTTGCATCATTTGGGTTTTTTAAAGTGTTATATTCCACCCACTCAATCAAACAATTAGAAATAGTTTTCTACACTTATCTCTTCCTTTATTGGAGCAAAAATCTTTTTGTGATGTTGGAAAGCAAATTTGCTTCAACTATGAAGATCAGATAGCACATATATTCGATAACATCAAATATATTATTGCTTTGAAACTAGTTTTATATATTTATTTTATGCTCTCATAATTTTCGTTTGCCATTGTAGATATTATTTCTTGTTTACATAGTGAAGGTATAATCATTAAAGAAGATAGATGCTTAAAACATTCTGCCAGACTTAATCCTAGTAAAAGTGGAGAGAATTACAGCCTAAAGTTGTTTAATGATGCACCATATTTTTTTGTGTTATGTTTGACATTTCAAAGTTTAAAGTATTCGTAAGCAACCCCTAATTCATCAAACCTTTTTTTTAAAAAAAAAAAAAAGAATCAAGCACATAAGAAGAGTTGTATAAAGCATTTAAAACAAGTGCTTACCAAAGTAAGTTACTACAAATTGAGGACCTCTCTTTGAAGCATAAGAGTAAGGTTGCTCTGAGAGTTTCTGCATATATCTGTGCATAAGAGCCATGATGGTGCGGTAGTTAGAACGCAGTATTGCAGTCTAATTATCTCCACAGCCAGGAGTTTCATCCTGACTGGCTCAAGGTTGACTCAGCCTTCAACCTTCTGAGGTTGGTAAAATGGGGGCCCATATTGTTGGGGGCAATATGGTGACTGTAAAAAACTTAGAGAAGTCTGTAAAGCACTGTGAAGCGGTATATAAGTCTAAGTGCTACTGCTATATGCATTTCTTAGGTTTTACTGGCAGTCTCAAAAACACTATCAGTTCATGCATACACAACACATGCAGACTTTTGAAGCAGGTGTGCAAACCTTCTAAAAGATACAACTGCTTTTATGCTTTGAGGAAGGGAGCATTGCTGACAGTAACACACACTGGAGTCCTTTGAGGTAGGCCAGAGGAAAGAGACCCAACAAGAAATATTAGAATTTATGTTCTATGTCAGAGGTCCCCAAACTTTTGGGCATCAGGGACCGATTCCCTAGAGAGAGGTTTTTCTGTGGACTGGAGGGGGTGTGGTTTCGTGTGCTGCCTGAATCCCGTGGGTGGGGCTTTGCTTATTTGCGCGGCCCAGTTTCTGGCATGCCGCAGACCAGTGCTAGTCCATGGACTGGGGGTTGGGGACCCCTGTTCTATGTTATATAAGCTTTAACAACAGAATTTGAAACACTGACAGCAGCCCAAAGTCAATGTGGGGTAACTTAATGTCTGCCATGCTTTCTTATGTTCCTGGGCTAAATGCATGTTTTGCTAATGGACTGAGTTCACATTTTGCTAATAGTTTCTGCATACTTAGACATCATCTCTGTGCTCCTCTACGCTCCCTTTGCAAAGGGCCTCTTCCAAATATTTTACACAGGCCCAACTAATAATCCGTCTTGACGATTAAATTATTTCAGTATCAGGAAGCTTCTATCAGCAAGTTCTCAAGACCATTACCTTTTACATAAGATGTATGTAATACCAATATGGATAATATGTTTCTGTCCTTGTAGCATGTAATTTTTAATAAGTAATTCAGCAGAATAATTTAAAAGTTAATTTTCATCTAATTTCCAAAAATCACACGTAGAACAAAAAGTAAATTTCCCGGTAAAAGTTAATACTGTTATGTCCTAAGGTACATCACCATATTACTAAATTATACATTTAGTGAACCATGTTAACATTAGTGGCTGAACTAATATGTGATAATTATAGCCTGATTTTAAAAATATTCTTTTAAAAATCTTAAACAATTTACAGTACCAGCAGATATATGCAACAAAAGAAATAAATATTACACTGCCAAACTTAAGTTTAAAAAATAAATACTACATCACCCTAAGCCAGTAGTGGCGAACCTATGGCACGCGTGCCAGAGGCGGCACTCAGAGCCCTCTCTGTGGGCACGTGCACCATGCCCCGGAGATGGCAACCATCCTCTTCAACCAGCCGCCCGCTAACTTACCAAGGTTCCACGTGGCCGGATGCATCCCAGCACCCATGCCGCCCCGGCCCCTGCCTCACCTTGCCCTGCAACAATGGCACCCCCGCTCTGCCTCGCCTCACCTCACCCCGCAGGATGAGCCTCCTGCCCACTGCCCCACCTGCCAGAGACCCCCTGGATCTCCCCCAATCCTGCCCAGTCCCCACAGGTGTCCCTCCCCAGGAGCAACATCGAGCTGGCCACGCCCACCCATCTACCATGATCACTGTAGCCATGCCCACCCAGTTGGCCACGCCCACTTGGCACCCGGCGATACATAAGTGGTTTTGGGTTGCAGTTTGGGCACTCGGGTCTCTAAAAGGTTCGCCATTACTGCCCTAAGCTCTGGTTAATGTCAATGAAACAATCAGGATGCTTACACTTTGTATGAAAAAAAAACTATCAGCATTGCAAGAAGTGCTTTAAGGTATATGAATAGATTTTACAAGAACATTTAAGACCGATGAAAGAAGATTCATCTGGGATGTACATATTAAAATATTTTATATTCATACTCAAGTGAGTATTCTACGTTTTTACTGCAGTATGTTCTATATATAGGCTCAGCATCCAATAAAAATATGCACTGATAAATATTTATCTGTAGTTTTAATAATGGCACTATTTCACTAAATGTATAGAGAAGCTAGGTGAGTTTGGAAGATAACAAAATGAAAGAAAGCAAATTTCAGAGTGAAAAACCTAAAAACTAAATGCTATGAAAAGAATGAATTATCACTTGCCTATAAAGTTATTACAACTCTGAGCAGTGTATTAACAAAACATAGATAAGCTCTGATAACTCGAACCAGTTTGGTGTGATGGTTAAGGCACCAGGCAAGACAGCAGGAAACGTTTGAGTTCTACTTCTGGCTCAGGCATGAAAATCAGCTGGATGGTTTTGGGTCAGTCACTCTCTCTCAGCCCAATTAACCTCACATGTGTGTTGTTGTGAAGAAAATAGGAGGAAGAAGGAGCATTAGGTAAGTTCACCATCTTGATTATTTTTTATTATTGTTATTATTATTTATAAAAATAGTAAAGGTGAGATAAAAATAAATTAAATATATATGTAGTTCAGTAGTAATGTCATGCAAAAATTCATAAAATCCAAAAAGGAAAAGTTATAGAACTGTGTTAGCCCAAATTCATACTATGTGAAATTCAAGTGTTAGGCAAAAAACAAATACATGCATTCATTTGCCGTTAACTCAAATAGAGATGATCAAATAGCTTAACCTAGGGATGGCAAACTCATAACATCACGTGACGTGTCGTGATGTTTCGCGACTTTTTTTCCATTGCCGGCAAAGGGGTGGGTGTGGTTTTGGCATAGCGCATCCGGCCCATGGGCCGGCAGTTTGACACCCCTAACCTGTCTCACAGGATTGCTGTTGTGACAAAATTATTAGGTATGTTTGTTGTCTTAAATTGATTAACACATACATACATACATACAACATACATACATACGGAATAAAAATCTACCAACATCATTACCACCTATGGGTTTAGATGCTGAAAATCCAGTTTACCTAAGAATTCAGATGGAAGTATAATGGTAATTACAGTTATAGTAGTTCATTTCTCTACTGCCCTTCCCCCAAAAAAGCATTTGACATTAAACAATTTAAATATGCTAAAGCAAAATAAGCTAAAAACCTATATCAGAACATTTAACTATATTGTACCCCCTGCCTGTACTTGGCATCCCCCCCCATTATTTCCGTTACACACACACACCAGTACTCCATAACACTCTCTGCCCATGGGCTTACTAGCAAATTGCCTGGGACTTGTGACTTTCTGCTGGTTTTCCCATTGACTTGTTGTGGTCAATAGATCCTTGCTTAATGATAGCAAACAGGGAATGCTGGGATTACTGTTGCTAAGCAACATACTCACATGACATCATGCTTTATAATCACATTACGTAGCAATGGAAATTGCAGTCTCAACTACAGTTGTTAAGCAAAGACTACCTGTAGGGAGGCCACATTCAGAGAGTCTTCACTTAAATCAGATAATGTCAGGCCCCCAAACCCAAGAAAGACATGGGGAGGTTCTTCCAAGTAGATTTCTTTTTTAATGTTCAATCTACACCTATAGAAAACAGCTTGCCACTTTAAGGCACTCTGTTATCTACATCAAGCATATATACACAGGGAATGATTAAGCTGGGGCTGTCTTCCCCCCTTTTTCTCTCAACACAAACCATCTGAACTGAGCTACCTCTTATTCCTCTGGAATGCACCCCCTCCCTCCTGGGCATTTAACAGTGTTTCTCAACCTTGACAATTTTAAGGCATGTGGACTTCAACTCCCAGAATTCCACAGCCAGCAATGCTGGCTGTGGAATTCTGGGAGTTGAAGTCCACATGCCTTAAAATTGTCAAGGTTGAGAAACACTGCAAGTACATTCCATCACATCTAATAAGCTATTTGGAGCTATAAAGGCAGAAATCAGACTTCTGAGCAAAATTCCTGTTTAAGAACAGGAATGCTATAATCTCTGACTAACCTCAATAATCAAATTCCAAGTTGCACGTGGGACTCACTGAAATTCCCCAGTTCCTTGGAAAGACGTCTGCGTAGAAAGAACTGCAGCACTTCCTTCACAACTCAGCCCATTACAACAAGAATGAGAAAGCTTTGCTTGGGTTCCTATTAATTTGTTAGACAGAAAGTTGGATATTTGGCATTAGTGGGTGTTGCAGTTGTTCCAGTAATGGTGGCTGGACCTCGGACTAGCAATGATAAAGCGGCATCCTGTTGAGGCAGACTTTGTCCTTCCTGCAGTGTTAGTAGTTCATTGTCTGGGTTAACCAGTCCACCTGGGTTGCAACTTGGCAGCTTGATCAATGATTAACAGGGTAGCAACAAGATCACTAATCACTGTCTATTTGTGGCCATACGCTGGTAGCATTAGGATAGGATGTGGGCAGATTGTGCTATTATGCTTAAGCCGGATAGAGCTGTGTATTTGGCTCTCCAGACTCAACCTGTCTGAAATTTGCTTGTGCAATGGTAAACTTACCAAAACAATTCACTTAGCTACAAGGCTTCATTGCAGACAAGAATGAAGCCAACTGCAATATGAGGTCTAACTACCACTATATGCAGCATTCAAAGTATGTGAATGTATGTGTATGTGTGCATTCACACATATATATACACCAGTTACCAAGGTGGATAATAATAGATGATTTTTTTAAAAAAAAAATCAAAAAATAGGATTTTTTTCATTGTTATCAAATTTATTTTAATAAAATGCTTTCGGAGTAAAAATCTATCTAAATATAGTCTTCTATTTAAGATACATTAATAATATAGTTTATTCAGCATCAAATGGAGCTTAGTTATGTAGCATGAGGCTGTATGAAGTTTCCTATTTAGAATAATAAGCTATCAGGGTAATAAAACAGCGATATCAGAACTGATTTTAGGTTAATAGGTTAATCACACATAGTTGGAGAACTACTCAAATTCTTTTATTTAATTAAAACACTTAGAGCCTGGTACAGATGCATTTCTCTTCAAACAATCATACAGTTTGTAGCGTATATAGATTTGCAAAACAATGGGATAAAGGAATATTCCTGAACTTTGTTTTATGATTTATCTCATGGTTACTGTGAAATTGTGTGACTGCATCAAGGCAGTTCATGTTATCTCAGCTTGCAGAGCTTGGATTCACTGAACAAGTTTACCAAAAATGTAAATATTGCAGAATATACATAACTAAGCTTCATTTCATGCTGAATAAACTAAATTATTAATGTATCTTAAATAGAAGAGGCGTTGTCTTACCTGAACGCCTTTTCTCAGCATGGAGATGGAGAATCCACCAATGGATTTAGACTGTTCCTGCCCAATAGATCAAGTCAGCCAAAGTTGCAACGCCTATCCTGAACTAGAGTGTCCCAGTCTCGACATGGGCGAAGCCATTGACTGACAGCAAGACGTGTTGGCTCATGAATCTAACCCTAGGCCTAAACAACCTGCGAGGGCGGGAGTGGATTCTCCATCTCCATGCTGAGAAAAGGTGTTCAGGTAAGACAACGCCCCTTCTCCAGGACTGGAGATGGAGAATCCACCAATGGGACATACCAAAGCCTACTGTCCCTGAGGGAGGGGAACAGGCCGGTCCGGTATGACACCTCAAGGTATGACCTGTTGGAGAACTCTCCTGCCAAAGGAGGCCTCTGCCGAGGTGAACAGGTCTATTTTATAATGATGTATAAAGGGCGATGGTGAAGACCACGCGGCTGCCCTACAAACGTCCTCGATGAACACCTGAATGGCCCAAGCCGCAGAAGTAGCCGCACTACGGGTTGAGAGGGCCGTGACACATAGTGGAACCGGCAATGACTCAGACTGGTATGCCCCCGCAATACACGCCCTGATCCACCTGCCAATCATGGCATGGAGGATACTTTTCCGACCCTTAGAAGAAGGATGGAAGGAAACAAAGAGGGCTTCGGAGTTGCGGAAGACAGCTGTCTGTATGATGTAGCAACGGAGTGCTCGGCGAACTTCCAGAAGGTGCCATTGCTGTTCCAGGGCATGAGATGGATTAGGGCAGAAATCTGGAAGTACGATTTCCTGAGCCCTGTTGAATAGAGAGTTAACCTTAGGGACAAAGGTAGGGTCCAGACGAAGGACCACTTGGTCCCGGTGAAAGATGCATAAGTCATCCCTGGTGGAAAGTGCCGTTTTGGGGCCTATGAAGTAGGCAAGACCTCCTTCTGCGTGGGAGTAAGTAAGCTCTGTCTACAGCCCGCAGGGAGATGACTGTCAGACCTGTAAGCCTGAATGGATGTGGCCTAGCTGCCTTTCAAAATGGCGGCCATACTGGTTCCTTTATATAAATGAGAGAATGAAAGGAAGAAAGAGAATCTGGCCTTCCTTGGGCGAGGAATTACCAATAGGGTAAGGAGGTCAGAGGAGGGATCCCCCCTCCCCCCTCTGTGAGCGCCCCAACAGCCTGGCAAATGGAATGAAGGCCGCACAGGCCTCAAAATGGCAGCCGCTGAGGTAAAAAAGGGGCCTTGTGCAGACCACAAAATGGCGGCTGCACGAGGGAGTAGTGAACAGAGGGCTGTTGAAGAGAGAGGCTAGCTCAATCGCTTCCCCTGTTCTCGCCTGGGGTCCCCTGATGATCAGGTACAGATTGGGGGAGCCTGCCTGGGTACTTCCCAAACATGCGCTAGCCTCAGACGGCCGTTTTCGGCTTGTGCGCACGTCTGGCTGTTACAGCTGCAGCTGCAGTCTCCGCCAGGAAGAGAAGCTCGAAAATTGAGATCAGAAGACTGGAAGAGTGGAAAACAGCCCTCTCCAAACGTGCGCTAGCTTCAAACAGTCGTTTTCAGCTTGCGCGCGTGTTTGGCCACTGGAGCTGCAGCCGCAGGCTCTGGTAAGAGGAAAAGGCTTCAAAGGAAGAAATGGGCTTCCCGGACACTCTGGCTTTAAACGGCCATTTTCAGCCTATGCGCGCAATTGGGCACCGAAGCTGCAGCTGCAGGCTCCAGTGAGAGGAAAGGCTTCAAAGTAAGAAATGGGCCTCCTGAACGCGCGCTGGCTTCAAACGGCCATTTTTAGCCTATGCGCGCGCTCGGTAGCTAGAGCTGCAGCCGCAGACTTCAAGAAGAAGGGGAGGCTTGAGAGGGCGATTCTGGGAGGCTTATAAGAAGATTGGATTTTTTTAAGGTGGCACAATTTAAACCAGTGGTTCTCAACCTGTGGGTCGGGACCCCATTTGGGGTCGAACGGCCATTTCACGGGGGTCACCAAACAAGGCTATCCGCCATTTTTCCCCCCTTTTCTTTGACCACACCCCTGGCACCCGGTGATGTATAAGTGGTTGGGGGTCACCACAACATGGGGAACTGTATTATGGGGTCACGGCATTAGAAAGGTTGAGAACCACTAATTTAAACAAAAACAATTAACATAAAGTGATAGTGCACAGAAGGATCAAATGCCCCTACACAGATAAGAGCAATCCAAATAAATCTCTCAAAGATATTTTTTAAAATAAGGCAAGGGGAATGTTGCCATTATTTAAGAATAATGAAGTAAAGGTACAGGTAGTCCTCAGTTTATGATGGCAAATGACCAGTTTTTCTGTTGCTAAGCGATTCAGTTGTAAAGTGACATTTTACACAACTGCATTATTTAGTGATGACAATTCCAGCAGTCCCGGTTGCCGCCATAACCTCAAGACTGAACAGGTTATTAAACAAAGATCTCACATGACCATGACATAGGAAGAGATGGGAGTACCTGGCAAGCAGGCTGGCGAGCGAGAGCTGTAGATGAGAACTATGGGCAGTTGAGGGTACCATGGGCAGGTGTTATAGACCACAGGCAGATATGTGGGTGCTTCGGATGGATGAAAAAATTGGTTGGAATGGGAGGGACTTGAGAACTTCTGCCAGCTTCTCCAATGACTTTGCTCATGGGGAGAAGCCAGAAGGGAAGGTCACAAATCTCAATCATGTGACCACCATTGTAACTGCAAGCTAGTTTCCAAACACCTGAATTGCAGTCACTTGTCTGCAGGGATGCTGCCATGGCCACAGCTTCCTGGGCCCATTTTAGCATCATTGTACCTTTGAACAGTCACTGAATGAATAGTTGTAACCTGAGGACTACCTATAGAATTGGATATCACCAGGATGTTGGTAATACTCAGAAGCAAAAATATCGTGTTATTAAGTCTAGTAAATTAGACAGTATTGGAGCCCAAAAACTTTCAAAATAAGTGATCCTGTTACTAAGCACCACCACTTGAAAGTACAATTCAATGATGCCATTTCCCAAATCTCTCATGCTATGCAACTGATGGCCATGGTCAATTGCACCAAAATTCACTGAGATTCAAAATAGTCATACTTGTCTGTCAGTTCCTTGGTGAAGATCAGCTAACAGGCCGACCAAGAGCCAACAGCCTACTCTAATACCAGCTTGAAAAGGGTTTAGATCAGCGGTTCTCAACCTGTGGGTCGCGACCCCATTTGGGGTCGAATGACCATTTCACGGGGGTCGCCAAACAACGCAGTCTGCCATTTTTTCCCCCTTTTCCTTAGCTGTGCTACTCCTTTTTATTCTATTGGCTTTTGAAAGTCAATAGAATAGACTCTCTTGAATAGAGTCTAATTCTATTAGCTTTCAAAAGCCAATAGGAATTGTCCAGGCTGTCTTTGCCCTGCTGAGCCCGCCAAAAGTCCCATTCTGCAAACGGTGCTGCAAGATGTCTGCAGCGAAGGCGAGCTGTCTGGAAGTTTCCACCCCTCCCTGCTGAGCAATTACTAAAAATGTAAGTAAAAGAGGGCCGGGGTGGGAGGTGGAAGGCTGGCGGGCGCAGGGAAGGTTGCTGGCGCGCGTGGGGCCCGGCGGGTGCCTTACCTCCCTTGGACTGGGCCAGCTGGTGGCCCAGGCGGTGGTCGCATGCGCGGCGCTCCTGGGGAGGGAAAGTCCTCGACTTACAACCAGTTGGGTAGTCCTCGACTTACAACCGGTTGGGGGGTCACGGCATTAAAAACGTTGAGAACCACTGGTTTAGATAATCTGTTTCCTCCAAAACCTCTGATTGCCCACCACTCTCTCCACAACAGTTTCTAATCTCTGGAATTTGAAAAATTAACCACAATAATCCATCAATAAGGAATCTAAGATAGGCTTCTTAAAAAGAGTTACTTTAAGATAGCATTAAACTAGATAGCAGTCTAGTCCTTCAGGGAGGCCTTAATGATGAACTGGCCAAATCTAACAACTCCCTATATGACAAATCAGCTTCATTGGGCAGAGATCCCAAAAACAGTGAATATGCTATACCAAGCCATGCAGCTTTTCAGTATTCTCAGCTTAATCAGGAAGTGATCTATTCATAACATTGGCAAACTGTATGGACTCCCACTCACAGAACATCCTGAGTGAAAGAGCAATTTAGTATGTGTCACAGAGGTTGTAGTTTCCATTTTTAATTCAAAGATGGAAACAGCTGTCATAGACTGTACCAGGTATCCCCCCAAAGTGAACATTAAAATAATCTACCAACAAAAGTCTGAATAATTCTATTACCAATTCTGCATGTGGCTCTGTTAGTTGTTTTAAAGACTTCACTAGACAATAGAGTGGGCAATTTGCTAATTAAATCCTGAAACTATCCTGAGCTTTGTGTCTCCATATACACATTCAATATAACTCAGTTCTCTGACAGGTATCTTGACAAGAGGTACTATATAGGATTTATAAAACAGGGCTACCCGATCACCCATCCAAGTCCCTTAATCCCCATATTAGAGTATTTTAGTAGAAGAATGGAGGCCCACATAGCCTGTTCCTGCTAGGTTTCAAGATACACATCACATTTTGGCTTCTTCATATGTTACCATATCATGGATGATTTTGCTCTTATTCTAAGCCCGTGGTGGCGAACCTATGGCACGCGTGCCACAGGTGGCACACAGAGCTGTTCCTGATGGCACGCAGAGCCGTTCTTGCCTCCCTCCTCTTTGTGCATGTGCAGCTTTTTTCTATATAAACGGGGCGTTGTCTTACCTGAACGCCTTTTCTCAGCAGGATGATGTAGAGTCCAATGGATGGGTTCTATGACAGCCTTCCTAGCCGGCAGACTGGGTAAAAACTTTGGCCACACCCCTCCTTTGGGCGTGACCCCAGTTTTGACTGAGGCGAGAAATGTTTGTTGGAATTGATATGGTAGCTCCTTGTCCAATACCTGCCTAGACCTGATACCTGGGGGGGCTTGGACTCTACATCATCCTGCTGAGAAAAGGCGTTCAGGTAAGACAACGCCCCTTCTCCAGCAGGATGGCTGTAGAGTCCAATGGATGGGACATACCAAAGCCCTCATGTCCCCCTGGGAGGGATTGTCTAGGCCACTGGATCCTGAGCAGATACAACTTGCTGTAGCACTCTTCTACCAAAGGCAGCATCCGCTGCGGCAAAGGAGTCTAAACGGTAATGCCTAATGAATACAGAAGGAGAAGACCAAGTTGCGGCCTTGCAAATCTCTTCCACCGATGCTTGTGTTGACCACGCAGCAGATGTGGCTGCGCTGCGTGTTGAATGGGCAGTCACGTGTGTGGCAACTGGGAGTGCCTGTGAGACGTAGGCTTGGGATATACAGGCTCTGATCCACCTACCTATGGTAGGAGATGACACCTTCTTTCCCATAGTCGATGGTTGGAAGGACACAAATAATGCTTCCGTCTTACGGAAGGACGAAGTGCACTTTACGTAGAAGCACAATGCTCTACGTACATCCAGCTTGTGCCATCTCTGTTCTAGTCTATGTCTGGGTTTTGGGCAGAAATCAGGAAGAATCGGTTCCTGAGACCTGTGAAAGATGCTGTTTACTTTTGGAATGAATGCAGGGTCTGGTCTAAGAACGACCTTGTCTTTGAAGAAGGTGCAGAGCTCCTTCCTCACTGATAGTGCTGCTAGTTCCGAGATTCTTCTCGCTGAAGTAATAGCCACTAGAAAGGCTACCTTTAATGATAGGTGATAAAGAGAACATGAGTGAAGAGGTTCAAACGGTGCTAATGTCAATGCTTGAAGAACTTTGGGCAAGTTCCATGACGGGTACCTGTCCGGCCACCGACACCTGAGAGCATCCGTTCCCTCCGATCCCGGAGTCGGGAATCTGGAGAAGAACCTGGGGAGTTGAGTGTTCTTGGGAGTGGCAAATAGGTCCAGATGCGATTGTCCGAACCTCCAGGAGATCTCCTCGAACAGAGCCGGATCCAGACGCCATTCCGACTGATCCACTTTGGCTCTGCTCAGGGAGTCTGCCTGGGTATTTGTCTCCCCTGAGATGTGTTCCGCTCTGATGGAACTCACATTTGCTTCTGCCCACCGAGCCAGAGCTGATGCCTCCTGCATTAGTTCCGAGGATCGTGTTCCTCCCTCTTTGTTGACATGGGCCTTGGCCGCTACATTGTCTGTTAGAACGAGAACGTGTCTTCTCGTTACTATGTGGGAGAATTGACGTAGAGCCAGGTGAATGGCCCGAAGTTCCACCCAATTGATGTTGTGAGAGAGGTCCTTCTGATCCCACTGGCCCTGCGCTATCTGAGTTCCCAGATGTGCTCCCCATCCGAATAGGCTCGCGTCTGTCGTGAGCGTGATCCGGTTCGGCTCCCTGAATATACTCCCCTGGGGATATCCACCAATTCAATGATTTCAGTACATTTTTTGGTACCAAGACCCTCCTGCTGGAGGTACTGAGGCTCCTCCTCTGATATGGGTGTCAGACCCAGAGCACAACTTACCGACCACGCTGCTAAGCGCTCCCGGTAATACCGCGAGTCAGCTGGTCGGCGCCGGTTCCAACGCGCTGCCGACGCTCAGCTGATGACGATCTGCCGGCGACGCGCGCTTAGGGAGTATACCGGTCGGCACTACTTCCCACGGACTGCCGACGCTCATTTGATGATTGCCTAGCGCGCGTCTACGATTCGGATTGGCCGGCGCTACTACCAGCGGACTGCCGACACCCAGCTGATGGTGTTTTGCGGAGATACGCGTATGGAGATTGTTCTGGACTGCTTTACTGTTTTCGGGAAACCAAGATACTGGGTCTGACAGACATGAGGGCGTGGTGTGGGCGGAGTGGTGATTGATAATTAGGGCGTGGGCTATGGGTGTGGTGGTGGGGTTTATTTAGAGCGCGGGAATGAAATGTTCTTCAGAGCTGACTTTCTTTTCAACTTAGTAACGAAATAAATCGTACTGCTTCGTTGAATCCTGCATCGTTCCTGGATATGGGTTTTGTGCCTGTAGTTAGGACGTGCTTACATTAAGTCAGCTCTCACTCCTACTTACTAATAACGCTCAAGAGCTTGTCAGGGACAGGGCATCATGGCAGAAGGAACGCAGGGAGAGGACCCTGTCGTAGGTGAGGACTCGCAAGAGTCTGGTGAGCAGTTGGAGGGCCTGGCAACGGGCGGTATAGCGGAGGAGGCGCCGGTGGTTCGGCAGAAAGAAAAAGTATGTGTGCCTGTGGTCGAGCATTCACGAAGCCGACAGCAACGCCCAGTAGATACGGGGGCCGAATGGTGGTTTAGCCCGACGGTGGGACTCCCTGAAGATGGGCGTGGGCGACGGTTGGCGCCAAGTTTTACTGGTTGGAGGGAGCGCAGGGTAACTGGGGACCATGAGGAGGATTGGAGCTGTTCCACAGTCCCGGGGCAGTACACGTTGGATGTTCTCAGAGATGGTGGGGTTTATTTAGAGCGCGGGAATGAAATGTTCTTCAGAGCTGACTTTCTTTTCAACTTAGTAACGAAATAAATCGTACTGCTTCGTTGAATCCTGCATCGTTCCTGGATATGGGTTTTGTGCCTGTAGTTAGGACGTGCTTACAATGGGAAGAGGAACCACTGCAACTCCCTTGAGTGGAGTCTTGCCCATGGGACAATGCCCATGCAAGATATCATCTTTCCCAGGAGCTTCGAGAGTTCTATCAACGGTACTCTCTCGTCTTTCTGAATTTGATGAGCCAGCTTGGAGATGCTGCTTCGACGTTCCTGGGAATGATATACCCTGCACTGGGACGAGTCTATCACCGCTCCCAGATGCTGTAGCTTCCTTGAGGGAGTGAGATGGCTCTTTTCTACATTGACTGAGAATCCGTGTTCTTGTAGAACGTGGATTGTGGTCTGGAGGTCTAATTTTGCTTGCTCCTGTGAGCTGGATTGAATCAATATGTCGTCCAGATAAAACTGTACATGCAACGGCATCAGCCTGAGGTGGGCCGCTATTACTGCTAGAATTTTGGTAAATACCCTTGGGGCTGAGGATAGACCGAAGGGTAGTGCCCTGTATTGGTAATGCCGGTGTGCGTAGGTAAATCTGAGGAATTTTCGGTATTTGGGGTGGATGGGAATATGCAGGTACGCCTCCGTGAGATCTATTGAGGACAGGAGGTCGCCCTTCCTGACACTGGTTAGGATGGATTTCAGGGACTGCATTTTGAACCTCCTGTAATTTACGTAATAATTCAGGCCCTTTATGTCCAATATTGCTCTCCACCCTCCTGATGGCTTTGGTATCACAAAGAGGATGGAATAAAATCCTCTTCCTTCCTCTTCCTTTGGTACCTTCTCTATGGCCTGAATTGACAGGAGGTGTTCTATGGCCGAGGTTACCAACCTTGCCTTGTGTGCCTTTCTGGAGATGGGACATATGATGAATCGGTTTGGTGGGGGAGAATAAAAGTCTAAGGTCAGGCCATGCCTGATTGTCTCCAAGACCCAGGCGTCGGTAGTGGTCTGCTCCCAGACCTCGATAAATTTCCCTAACCGACCTCCTATGGGAGTGTCCTGCCTGGCGTCACTTGGCGCGTTTAAAGGGTCGGCCTCCCGATCCTCTAAAGGGACACCTGGACTGAAACTGGCCTCTGGCTCCCATGTTTGGGCGATCCTGGGAACGATCCTGTCTTGAATAGAAGGATCGTGAGCCTCTAGACCAGTCCCAGGATTGCCCTGATCGAAAGGGCTGTCTCCAGTCCCAGGAGTTACTTGGGCGGAAACTTTGCCTCCGGAATTCCTGACTGCCTCTCCTGTCTAATTTCTTTGATGGATGGACTAGAATTTTTCTCTTGTCCCTGCTCTCGCTTACATGTGGATCCAGGATGGATCCGAACAAAAATGATCCACTGTACTTGGACGTCGAAAGATGCCACTTGGCCTTCAGATCTGTCTTCCAATTTTTGAGCCACAGTAGTCTACGAGAGGCCACTGTGGCCGCAATGGATTTTGCCGCATACTTGGTTGCATGAAGTGAGGCGTCTGCCATAAATTGTGATGCCGCCAGTATCTTGGCCAAAGTTTGGTGAGCTCTGACCTGATCTGGAGGTACAGTGGTTTGCAGCTCGCGAAGCCACATAATACAGGCCCTGGCGAAGAAGGATGATGATGTTGCCGCCTTGGCCGCCCAGGCTGCGGCCATGTGGGAACGACGGAGGGAGTGCTCGAATTTCCTTTCCTCTGGTTTCAAAGCCTCCGCCATGTCCCCTGGAATCGCAGAAGTAGAGAATAATGAGATTAAGGGACTATCTATTGCAGGGACATCTAACATGCCCGCAAAGGAGGGAGAAACATTGAATAGTTTCCTTTCCATGCTATTGGGAGCAGGTGGAGCTGCTAGGGAAAACCATTGTTCCTCTACCGTGGTGCGGAAAACCTCCGGATAAGGGATGTATTTGTCCTGTGGGACTTTTTTGGCAAAGAGAGGGTTTGCCTCCTTGCTTGTGGACGGATTCTCCTCTTGGACTGAGGTCAAATTGACCGTAGAGACTGCCTTTATCAGAAGTGATTTGAGAAGCGCTGGATCAAAGAGGCCAGAGCTCGTTGTCTGCTCAGGTGCGGTCCCTTCATCCTCTGAAAGGGGCCTGTCCATCATGCCTAGATCTAGTGATTCTCCTTCTCCTATCTGAGAGGAAGTCTCAGAGATGTTAGTAACTGGAGCCTTGTTTCGTCCCTTAAGGGATGGTTGAAAGGCTACTTGGCCCTTAGAAGCCATAAACTGGGAAAAGGCATCCTGCATGAATGCCTGAAATTGGGCCGACCATATATCCTCCTGAGCTCTATCATTAGATGCAGCTACAGTGGGAGTATGGTCTGGTGAAGTTGCAGGTGAAGAGGAGTGGGAGGAATCCAACTGTTCGGTTTCCCCCAGAGGAGACCAAGTTCTGAGAACTTCCTTGGGAGTTGGTTCTGCAGTGGGGGCCACCAATGGGACAGGGGAAACCACGTTTGTCCCATTGGAACTGGTTTTCTGGGCCCTGGCAAATTGTCTTTCTAGAGCCAAATGTCTCCTTGAGGCCTCTCGCTTAGCTGTTTTGGATGGTCCCCTTTGGGTAAGGTGCTTTGTTTTAGCCTTCTTCTTCCCCCCCACCTCGGACTCAGAAGATCTGCGTTTTTGCTGTTGCTGTGGGGGGGGGCAATTGGGGGACCTGCATAGGTGAATACGAGACATTGTCTGCCATTGTGGCCAGGTACCCCGAGTAGGCAATACCTGGAGTGGGGAAAAAAGCTTACGCAGATCAATTGCAGATAATTGGGGCCTACCAGCCCTCTTCTGCACAGAAAAACAATGGCCGGACAGACAGGCTCCTTTGGACAGAAAGGAACCTGTAGGCCAGTGACTAAAGGCCACAATAAGGAACAGTTAGACAGAGTTCAAATTCTCCTCACTCCTTTCCACCAAAGTCAATGGACAGGGATGTCCAGACCTAATAGAGGGGCACTTGTAGAAGTGAAAATATTTTCCCCAATATGTGGCTGTGAAAACAGACCACGAGTTATAAGAAGGTGAGTTCACTCTTTCTTCCCCTCTCTTTCCTTCTTTCTTATTTCTATATCTACTTGTTTATTTAATTAATCTTTTTTTTTTAAAACAGTTATATAATCTATAAGGTAAAACTCCGGATGGTAGAACCACCTAAAATGGAGGATTGAACTGTAACAGCCAAAATGGCGTCCAACCGAAGGCCACGCCTTCCAACAGTTAAGTGACAGTGGAGCCACGAGGCTCAAAATGGCAAACTAACGGCTGAGGTAATTATCCCAGAGGCCCAGAAAGGCGCGAATCCTGCGCTGGGCACCCCCCCCCCGGGACCCCGTGGGTGTCCTCAAGTAACAAGGAGGGTCGCGGAGCCGACGAAGGGAAGGCCTGTGTCTTATTTATCTTGCCTCCCTGTGACGCCGTTAGATAAAGGGCGACTCCGGCGGCCTTTCGGGCTTCGAAGTCTGCGCCCTTCAGCTGATTGGGGCGAGCGGCGCGGTGGCTCTGTCGGCCGATCGGGCTCCTATTTCTTGCGCCCTTCAGCTGATTTGGGGCAGACCGGAACGCGGCGAGCGCTCCGAAGAAAAAAACGCTCGATCCCCCTGGGTAGGGCCTATAGACCCTGGGGATACTCTCACCACTCTGTCGATCGATCAGGGAACGGAGATCCGTCACCAACTCGGAGCCCCGAGCCAGTAGTTGTAGGAGGACTCTCTGTGAGTACTGGTTAATTTAGATCTTATAGAGAGGGGAAGAGTCTTATCTATAGTTGAATTTAGTAGAATTTTTCAGGAGCAATTTTTTTGACTGCTAACGGGCTTCAAGACTGAGTCAAAACTGGGGTCACGCCCAAAGGAGGGGTGTGGCCAAAGTTTTTACCCAGTCTGCCGGGCAGGAAGACTGTCATAGAACCCATCCATTGGACTCTACAGCCATCCTGCTGGAGAATAAGGAAGTTTTGGTTTCGGAGCACGTGGCAGAAAGCAAGACAGAGAACAAGCGGCAGAAAGCAAAAGAGAGAACAAGCAAAAGCTGTAAGTTTTGTCTCTGGCCTGCCACTGACCTTCCTCTGCTTGGCCACTGGACACCCCAGTGGCCCCAGAACACCCTGCCCGCATTTCCTGCAATTTTGCAGCCAGCCCAGCAGCTAAAAAACACCCCACGGCCGCTGGCATTTCTCGTAAATTTGCAGCCGGCTTCCCCTCGTGCAGCCTGCCCCGTGCCCTCTCTGCCTGCCTAATACTGGCCCAAATCTTCAGAGATCGCTCTCAAACCATCCTGACCTGCCAGGAACAATACTAGGGGGAGGGAGAGAGCGACCTGATGAGCAGACAAACACGCACACGCGTTCCTGGGCCCACGTACTTTCAACGGCCAAGTTCTTCCCTTCCTATCCCTACCAAGGCACAACCTGCTCCAGGCACCTGTCGCCCTTAGAGAGCAGGCTCCTCCCCAGCCGACTGGCTCGGCCTCCTTCGGTTCGTCCTTCCTCACCTGTCCCGCGGGTCGACCCAGCTGGTGGTTTTGGTGGCGTGGTCGATGTAGTCGCGAGCTTCCTCCCAGCCTTCGGGCAAAGGCAGCTCCTGCCGGGGCATTTTTCCCGGCAGCAGGCGCAGCAGCAGAGAAACGGACTGAGGCCGGAGGCGGCGGCGGCCACCCCATGCAAAAGGGTTCAGCAACCCCCCGCCCAGCCCAGCAGCTGACACAGCGGGCTGGGGCGAGGGATCACGGCAAACAAGGAAACCGGAGCCAGGCAGCCGACAAGGCGGGAGTCTCGTATCCTAAGCCACGCAGAGAGTAAGGAGAAGCGGCGCATGCTTTCGTGAGAGGGCAGCATCCGGGGAGGGGTTGTAGCTACTCTTCTCCAAGCCATCAGCTGAGCAAGACGCCTGCCTGCCTGCCTACGCTCTTCCCCGTCTGAGGCTTTCATTGAGGATTGGCAAGGGGGGGGGAAGTTGTTTGGTTTTTAATTCCCCTCCCATCTGCTGGGTGGTTGCAGCAGGTTTTAGTCTCTTCTGTCATGCTTTGAGGTTACCCACGAAGCACGTTTGTTTTGGGGGGGATCCCCACTCTGGTTGCTAAGCTTAAATCTTCCACCTCCTCCTCACCGGAGCCCCCCTTTGTCTGCAACCTGCCCTAGCCCCTGCCTCACCTTGCCTTGCCCCACGGCAATGGCACCCCTGCCCTGCCCCCTCCCTTGCCTTACTTCACCCTGCAGGACGAGCCTCCTACCCACTGCCTCACCCGCCGGAGAATCCCTGGATCACCCCCAATCCTGCCCAGCCCCCACAGGCATCTCTCCCCAGGAGCAACATTGAGGTGGCCATGCCCATTTGGTAACCACACCCACTTGATGGCCATGTCCACTTGGTGGCCACGCCCCTGGCACCCGGCAATGTATAAGTGGGTTTCAGGTTGCAGTTTGGGCACTCTGTCTCTAAAAGGTTCGCCACCACTGTTCTAAGCCAACTAGGTTCTGTAAGTAACTGTATTTCTGCTCTAAATTTTAAGAGCTGCCAGGACAGCTAAAAAAGACATAGTCTATTAACTTGTTAGCTTTCCTCTGTAATGGTTTGCTTATTTTCCAGCATCAGATTTTCTGTTCCCATTAGGACTGGATTCACCAAAGTCCTGATATCTCCCTGCAATAGTAGAGCATGAGTACATCTTCATATCTAGTCTCAACTCACTAACATTAAAATGGATAGATCTTATCAGAGGTATTTGGTGTAATAACAATAACAGTAGTAGTAGCCTCCAGTGAAGCATTAGCTTGACGCAGTGGTGGGTTTGTGTGCTCCAAGGAGGATGAGAGCTGAGCTATCCCAGGGGTTCAACCATATTAGACATAATTTACAGAATCCAATTTGGGTCAGTCACCAGGACCAGATATTTTGTCTGAACTTTCAGACTCATGCTGGAGCCCATCCTCAGGGCTGTGTATGCTTTGGGCTGTTCTGTGTGTGGTATTTATATGGTGCCTGTTGTGTGTAACTTTTTAGATGTAGATTGGGGTGTTGATGGCTAGCTACTAAGTTGTTGGTTGTTGTTTCCTTGTGCTGTCAAGCTCCCTCCTCCTACATACTGATAAGCAGGGAGAAAATCAACACTCCTGTTGATTGACAGGGACCCAGTCTTCCAGGTTTCAATCACTTTCCTGGCTGTTTTTGTGCCTGCTGGTCCAACAATCTTAGTAGCTGCAGCAGTTCCCTGAGGATGGGCTCCAGCACGAGTTTGAAAGTTTGGAAGACAAAGCCTCTGACGGCAGTGACCAACACAGATTGGATCCTGCAACATTATCCTGGGACAGGTAGATTCGCCTTTATTAATAATTTACAAAAATCTATACCAGATCAGTCATCACCTGGGTTAACAAAAACTGCACTATTCTGGTTTCTGGAAATCTGGTGACAAATGGGCTACAGGATTGTTGGCTGAGCAACCAGGGCCAGCATCTGCAAAACTACAAGAAGAAAAGTGGTTTATTCCTTGCAAATATACATTGGGGGAAAAAAAATCTACAAATCAAGCAACAAGAAGTTATCAGAAAAGAATGTACCAATTCTAGAAAGAATATCCAGAATCATAAATAACAGAACAGAGGCTAGCAGACCAACGTCATAATACAAAACAGCAAAAATTGCAAAAGGCAGCTTTACTTGAAGCTTACATCCTATGACAATATCTTTAATATTAAACATCCGCCTATCTCAGATCCTTGAGAAGGACTCAATAGGCAGACAAAAATGCCAACTCGTCTGAACATCTGGCTGTGTGTCCAACCCTAATATAAATAGTAGTTGTAGAAATAGTAAATTCCTTCAGACTTTAGTTCTGCAAAGGCCCAATATCAAAGATTGGTCTGTTTGGTGGCTGATTTTTAGTGACCGCCTAGATAACAGATTGTTTACTTTCAGCCCTGTCAACATTGGTACCCCAATGTCTTTTTTATTCAGAAGGTCTTCGTTTCTTCAAATCCAGGGGAGACTGCAAAACTGAATTATCTCCTGGCTAGGAAGGCTTAGACAGTCCCACCTTCTCCAAATACTGTTACAAATTATTGAAAATATACTTTGCTAAGATTAAATATCTGAGATACATGGTCTGATCTTATGACCCATGTGCTTCTTTTTCCCTACACATTTTACTTTATTCAGTTGCCAGTTCTTTAGTTCCTTCTCAATTCCTGATTTTCACTTGTAAATACCTATATGGAGTTGTATTCTGTTACATAAGGAGCTGTCTTATCCAACACGATCCTACTCATCCTATGAGGATATCTAGATAGGGTCTATTCAAGGACTCACTTTGAAAGAGGTGAGAAAAGTATGAACCAGAAAGCAGGCCTTCTCAACGATTGCCCCCTATATTATGAAATACACTGCCTGTATAGGGGTACTTGGGCTTCTTTGTTCTAACATTTAAGAAGATGTCAAAAATTGTTCTCTTTAAAACAGGCATTTGGTGCTTAAATTTGGTGCATTAGAAGCTATTATCATAATCATTATTGCAGTGCAAGTTTTTAAATTGGGTTTTAATTGAGGAAATTGTTGGCTACCTTTTATATTGTTTATATGTTATCTGGAATCTTGAAATTCGGCACTATCAAATTAATGCAATAAATAAGCAAATCAGATTACATCACTTCTATGTCAACAACATGCTAGCTTGACTGACACAGGCCTACTCTCTTTAGATGCAAGAATTCATTCTTTGGGAAAGCAGCAATAAGAAATCACAGTAAAAAATACAAATTTGTTCAGAAAGTATTTAGCCTAAACTTTCATCAGAAAACTTACCTTAGATTTCAAGAAAAAATATTAAGCACACAAGAGAAATCTAGGAACTAGTAAAGACAGGCAAAATTGCCATAAAAGCATTCTTAAAGACAGAATGATAAGGCACTATTTTAATATGATAGAGAATGTAGGTTGGGCATTTCTATTATCTTAGTCATAAGCAAGACTAGATATCATAGCTGCTTTCATGTAATCAGCAATTTTCTAACTTATGTAGGTGGTAGCAATTTTGTCAGTGCAAGCATGAGATTCTTCATAAAATCACAGAAGTTGCTATCTCCCTTCCTTCCAGGTCTTTTCTCTCTGAATAGCAAAACACTTTAAAAAAAATCTCTACATTCTCCAAAAGTTCATCATATTGAAAGATTTGAAGGAATTGTACTCTTATTAAAAATATGAAGCCTCACTGTCTCACCAAATATTTTATTTGCTTGATATATCTCCCATTTAGTGTTCAAGCTTTGATATAAGCTACACATTCTTGACTGCCAGTGGCAAATGGTTTTCTTAGAGAAAGTTCCTCAGCACAAATATTTCTTTGGCTTCTCTGAAGATCTGCATAATGTAAAAAAATAAATAAATATCTACATCTAAAATCACATGGGGTTCTTGGTGCTCTCTGAGCTTCCCATCAACAGGCACATAGAGATAAACAACATCTACATATCATTTAAGAGAAAATAAAAAAACCAAAAAGAAAACAAAAGACCAAAACACCTCCTCACCAGCAATCAATAATCAGATGAGCAGAGATTAACACCAAGTTTAACATTATACCAACAATCAAGAGATAAACATTTCCCCAACCCCAACTCAAAGAAGCAAGTTAACAGTAAACAACAGCCCAATCAAGAAACCACCGAGACCATTTCCACCAACATTGATAGGGCAGACCATTAATATATAAAGTGAGAGTAAACAAACTCTTCCGCCCAGCTCTGACCAACGGTGGGAAATGATTCAAGGAAACATACACACTTATACACACATACTCCCCCAGGCAAGCTAGTGCAACAATGTATATTTGTGCGTCCTACCTTATCTTCAGCCTTCTTGAGTATGCAGGAATCAAGTAAAAGGCAACCAAAAAGAAGAAAAAACCGGTTCCTGTTAAAAACCATAGTGAAGAATCAAGAAGGGGGAAACCTCCAGGAAATCCCGGAGCGCGCTTGGTGCCTTCCCCTTTCCTGAGCCTCCCTAGGACCAACCAAGCACCTCTCCTGGAAGCCAGGCTTGCCAAAAATGATATGCAGGTTTTGAGGTCTTGCTTGATAAAAAAATACAGGAAACCAGAAGTTGCCTTCAAGCTTTACGTTTTTATTCAGCTGAATAGAGATGAACTCCTCTAAATGAGAGAAGCCCCGAATAACAAGAAATCCTTGTATTTATTCTTTCTAATTACATAAGCAACCCATCCAGCAAAACTGACACACATAAAGATTTCACCCAGTAAGTCTGGCACCCTGTAGATAAGAAGGGTGTAGCAGAAGTAGCTAAACATGTTCCTTTTGGATGTTTCCCTAAAGATATCGTATATTCTTGAGTGGGTTAGAACATTGGGTGTTTTCCTTGCTGTCCTTTCATGACCCTGCATCCAGGACTCTGCAAGTGGCCAGAGAGAGGGGGGCCATCTGTACGTATTCACAACTGATACTATCCCCTAAGTTCTGGTCATCACCACTTCCTAGTAGCACTTAGTACAGACATGTCAAACACAAGTCCCACGGGCTGAATCCAGTCTGCAAAGGGCTCAGATTTGGCCCTGGTGTTGTCCCAGAAATGGCAAGAGATCAGCCCGCTACCCCGGCCCAGAGCAACCTGGCTGGGCAACCTAACCCCCCCCCCGGCACACACACAGGAAACGGCAAGCCCTTGGGGGCTGGCAGTACACAGCAGCAGCTGCAGCTCATTTGCCTCACCTGCCCCATCCCTCCTGGCCTCGCCCGTCATGCCCAGCCATGCCCCCGCTTTGCTGGGCCTCTCCTCTTCGCATCTGGCTCTGCTTTGCCAGGCCATGCCTCACCACACCTGGCCCCTTTGCTGGGCTCTCCTCATTTGGGCCACGGAGTTCTGTCGGCCTTGCAACCCAGGGCTCGAGGTGCAGCCATCCTTGATGGGGTAGCTCACACGTTGCCAGCCACTGGCAGTTCCAGACTGTGGCATGAGTGCTGCATTCCCCTCTCAGGCCCTACCACGTGCCAGACAAGGCAAATGGGAGCCGGCCCCTGCCGACACTCGGCTTGTGCCACCGCACGCTCCCATCTCCCCCCTTTCATCCCACAGACTGGGCCATCTGCCAGAAAATGGGTGGGCTGGGCCCCCTCTTTCAGTCCCCCTCCAAGATGGCCCTGTGGATCTAAAACTGACCGCATTCTGGATGACTGACATGAAGCTGTAGATCAGCGCCTCCACCAGCACCTCCATAATCTGCTCACCGCCCCAGCCTCGCAGCCTGCGAGCGCTTCCCTTTCACTGGGACCACCCCCACCCCCACGTGGGAAAGCCACGGCCACCGGCAGCAAGGAGAAGCAAGATGAAAAAACTAGATGCCAGGCAGTTTGCAAAAGGTCAGTGGGAAGGTGAGGCCATTTGGAGAGTCAAGTTAGTTGCGTTGCGATTCCCAGAAAAATGAGAGGCCCAAAAGAAATATGTTTAATTGTTTGCAAAGGACTTCTGGGGAGATGGCTTGGAGCTGTGTGCTGCGTCGGGGAAATGGTGCGCAGGGAGTCAAAAGAGCAAACTTGCAGATTGGCTTCATGGTCTATTCTTGCCACCTCCCTTCCCTAAAATCCAGCCGATAATAGAACTCATTGGATTGAATGGGAAGGTAAGAGGAATTGGTGTGAGTTGAAATTAAAAGGCTGAATCAACTCTCCCCCTCCCCGCCAAATTATTTTGTCGGAGACATAGAAAGTGTTTCTCGCTTCTACTTCCTCTAATCTGCTCTTTTATAATTTAATCCAGTCTTACCCAAACTAGCGTCTTTTGGATATCATGGACCATAGTTCCCATCATCCTGTGGCTATGCTGGCTAGAAATGGAATGCCTTATTTTCTCTGCAATATGCATCTAGGGGGCAGTAGGTCTGTGGGATTTAAATGTATTTAAACATTTGATCCTTCTGCTTAATTTATTAAATCAACGTCTAATTCAAAATTAAATGTTTCGGAGAAATCCAGGGTGGTTTACAAGAAAACTCTCAAGGACAGCTATTGTAAAGCATTACCAGCACTGCTTAAAATAATATTAAAAGTGTGTATTTTAAGAAAGAAAAATATTAGTAGTAATTTAATTAGTGCTGTTTGACCATAAAATGTGGTGTTGTTCTACATATGCCTGGCTGAACAGTGTGCCTGGAGTTGCCTCTAAACAGGAGAAGGATGTACTGTTCATATTTTCCTTGGGATAAAGTTCTATAATTGAGGTGCTGTTTCTGAGAAAGCTCTGCTCATGGCTACTGTTCTATAAACAATGTGGTCTTAATGGATGGTAAACAAAGATGATTAGAGGGCCGGATGCTAAAACATATGACAAATGTTTGTGGGAATTGGGTATGGTGACATGATAGCAGTGTTCCAATATTTGATGGGCTGCCACAGAGAAGAAGGGGTCAACCTATTTTCCAAAGCATCAGAAGGCAATAATAGATGGAAACTAATCAAGAAGAAAACCAGCCTAGAACTAAGGACTTGTGAAAACAACTAACCAGTGAAAAGGCTTGCCATCAGAAGTTGTAGGTGCTCCATCACTCGAGGCTTTTAAGAAGAGATTGTATATTCCATTGTCTGGAATAGTATAGGTCTCCTGCTTGAGCAGGGGGTTGGGCTAGAAGACCTATAAGATCTCTTCCAACTCTGTTATTGTTTGAGAGAAGCACTGCTAACCTCTCCCCCTCCTCTCATCCCCTCCTGGGCACAGAGAGACAGAGGGAGGGAAGGAAGGAGAGGAGGGAAACAGGAAGGAAAGAAGGATGGAAGGAAGGAAAGAGATGGGAATGAGAAGGAGGGAGGCAAGGAAGGAGGGAGGGAGGGGGATAGGAAGGAAAAGAAGGAGATGGGAATGAAAAGAAGGGAGGGAGGGAGGGAGGAAGGAAATTGGAACAAGAGGGAGGGGGGTCTCAGGGAAGTCCTGCCTTAGCACGACCACCAGCAGCCCTGCTACTCTTTCGCCAACCCCTGGTGGTCTCCCATCCTAGTGTTGAGGATCCTTTGCTTACAAAGCCAGTTCTCCTTGCATGGAGAGGGAGTGGGCCTCCCTCTGACCCATGGACTTTGCCTTTCTGCACTCACCATGAGCAACCTGGCCAAGGAGAGTGAGCACAGCAGCAGTAGCCTTGAGGAAGAGGTAAGTGCAGCTGGGCACCCACCTGGGGAAGTGGGGCTGGGCTAGGATGGGCTGTGGGGTTCGGTGCCATGGGAGCTTGAGTGCCAGGCTGGGCACATAACCTCTGCTGCCCAGGGTTCCAGGCAGCCCGCGCCACAATCTGGGGGCTCCACTCCCACAGCCTGAGAGGGAAGGTGAGGCTTCTCCAGTGGACCATGCCCTGGCGCTCTCCCCAGTCCCACCTCTCCACAGCAGACCCTCAGATCCAGCCCAGTCCTGCCCAGGCCCCCACAGGCACCCCTGATGCAAGCGATGTCGAACTGGCCATGCCCATCCACTAGGCCATGCCCACCCCCACCCACCTGCGCCCCCAAGGGCAACCACAATGCTGATGCAGCCCTCAATGAAATTGAGTTTGACACCCCTAACTTAGTGGATATTAGCTTATTTGGTAATAAAACTTCTGCAAGAAAACAACCATGCTCAGAGAGCATCAATGATCCCTCATTTCAACCCTGTGCTACAAATATTCTCATCTATTGGTACATTTAAAATCAACCCAAACAATCATAAGTCTCTTCACTGAAAGTTATGAATCATAATCTACATATTGTTCCACAGTGAGGATTGATAGGTAGATGTTCAACTTCCCAATAAAGGGCTGAAAAAGAATAACTGACCTAGTGTCCCCCAGTCTGATCCCACTGCTCCCAGTCTAGCACCTTAGCCATCACACTGTATCTCAGAGAAAGAGACCCTAAATTGATAAATTTAACAACAAACCTAAATGTAAATTGTATTAGAGGAAATTATGTATATATAAAAGGAGAAACCAAAGCAACACTAACTTTAAAAAACAAAACAAAAAGAATCATAGATTTTTAGATTTTGTTGCTTTCTTCTATAGAAAAATCTTAATACTGTATTTACACAAATCATATGAAATTCAGAGAACATTAGAGAATATCTAGATCAAGAATAACTGAGGAGGGATATCATTTTTACAGATGCCATTAAATTCTGGAGGAGTTTTGAACATTCACAAAGAAAACTGCTGCATGTCATTTATGTATACATTAACATAATCTATCCTAACTCCCAGTGGTTTACATCCATAAACTATAAGCATATAAAACACATTTAAATCATACAAAATGACTTCATAACATAGCAAAAAATACAGCCAAAAATAGCAGCCCATAATAATAATTAAAATGACAGCCATGCCTCAATCTTCAAATGGCTTTCAGAACAAATCTGTTTTTACCAACTCCTGTAGGCGACTAAGGAAAATACTAACCCTGGTCAGAAGGGAAAGCTATTCCAAAGCACAGGGGGCATTTCACTTTTCACATTTCACTCAGAAGGCTTGGAGAAAAATGGAAAGAAAAAACTGATCACTTTTCTGTTCTGAATTAGCCCAACCTGGCTGGATTTATTGAAAGGATTAGTCATGAGTAATAGCTGGTTACCATGCACAATCTCAATGTATGTCTCCCATACATTCACTTAATAAGCTACTGTATATACTTTGCTTCTGAAGGGATTCAGTGTGTTTATTTGTAATTTACCTACTTAGCAAATTAGCAGATGCTCAGTAACTGTTCTTTGCAGGAATGGAAGTGATTTTCAAATGAATTTTGAGTGCATCTCATTTGATTTTGAAACTGCTGGTTTAAGTATGAAATGGGATGTTTTAACTGTAAATCCCTTACAAACTCATATTAAAATGAGCATTGCATTTTATGTGGGTTGTGTGTGTGTGTGTGTGTGTGTGTGTGTGTGTGTGTGTTCAAAATTATACCCAGCAGCAATTAAAATAAAATACTGGAGGAGAATTAGGTTCGACACAGTCACTTTAAACAAATGAAACAATATGTCTATGATTATTTACTTGTGTTTATTATGAAGCAAGTGAGACATGTCCAAGTAATGGGTGAATCAGAATGTTTGGTGGGAATCAATTTTTCAAGCATTCAGTTGTAAGTATTAGAATATCTTTTAAAATATTTAAATTTTCATATCAATGGTCCCTGATATAAGCTTATCCAACTGCAATTCTGATCCAAAAACTGCATTTCATAATGTGTAGAAAAATATGTCCCACCAGCACATTAGTCCAGAAATGCAAATTAGACTAACTGACTTAAGGTCAATCAAATTAATTTCTCACCATCCGAAAAACAGGTAGTGCTTCTTTTCCCCTATTGGGGAACCCAATTTTCACATATGATGATAGACCATATCATCTCTAAGAAATGCTATCTCTTGCCCAATCTCACTTTCTTCTGCTTAGTCTCACCTTATGTACAGCCCCTTACAATTTGACTAGAAATGCTTTTACTTGATTACTTATTAACTGTGTCATTTTGCTTGCCAGAATTCAGAATGACATATATACTCAGACTAATAAAAGAGCAGTAATGTAAAATGCATTTTTCTTAGATTACTATATGTTCTCTTTAAAGCAGTGGTTCTCAACCTGTGGGTCGGGACCCCATTTGGGGTCGAATGACCATTTCACGGGGGTCGCCAAACCATGCTGTCCGCCATTTTTTCCCCTTTTCCCTAGCTGTCCTACTCCCTCTTATTGGTGGCCACACCCACTTGGGGGTCACCACAACATGGGGAACTGTATTATGGGATCACGGCATTAGAAAGATTGAGAACCACTGCTTTAAAGCATCAAATTAAGCAAAGTATTGTAATATGGCAGATCAGACATGAACATCTATCATATTTCTTATAAGGATTTAAAATATTTTTAATTAAAGTTACTTTATCATCAGATTAACATAGCCAGAGATAATTAAGTTGGTGGTTCATTTATTATTTAATTCAGTCTAGATGACTAGACAGTAGATGACTAGACAGTTTACATTTTTAAAAAGCTAAACTTTATATAACAATAGGATACCCTACAGCTTAACCAGCACTATGATCCAAAACCTGCGAGGACAGCTGTGATTTCCATGATTTTCTGAATCACTACTTTCTAGACAAGGTGTAGTTGCTTCATGGTTTTCAAGAATAGACTCATAAAAAATGCACTGCAATAGTCCATTTGTAAGGTAGTTAGGGCCTGAGGGACTATCTGAAATGCCTCTTGATTCAAGAATGAACACAACTGTACATTACTGTACATCAGTGATGAGTCTGAGGGTGTCCTCTCTCCACCCTCAATCCAAGAAGAAACTGCATAGCCTCTGGATATATCTTCTTGATGACAGGAGCTATTCACAATGAAAATAAATTGCCTAATCATATATGAGAGGGATTATTAAAAACATCTAGTCATACTTCCTGTTTTACGTATGTGGGAATTCAAATTAAACAATCTGACAGAAAACTAAAGGTAGTCCTTGCTTAACCAATGGTAATTGGGACCAATGACTCTGTCACTAAGTGACACAATCATAAAGCACTACACCACGCATTTACTTATGACAACTGCAGCAAGCCCACTTGCCTTTATTAGGCAAATTCAGCACAATCAGTGTCCTCTGATTTCCACTTGGAGCCTCCTACTGGCTTCCCCACTGACTTGGCTTGTTGGAAGTGTGCTGTGATGCCAGTTGCCAAGTATTAAAATCATGATCATGTGACCACAGAGATGCTACAACAGCTGCAACTATGAGGACATCCAAGTCCTCTCCCTGTTCAGTGCCATTATCTTCAAAGGTCACTGAAAAAGTGATTGTTCAGTGAGGACTATCTGTATCTAGCTTCTCTTTATGAACACATTGTGAAGAAATAATACAGTGTTTTCCCCCAAAATAAGACCTAACCAGAAAATAAGCCCTAGCACGATTTTTCAGGAACGCTCATAATATAAGCCCCACCCCAAAATAAGCCGCAGTTATACACATACCAGACTTCAGATACATTTAGTATCTTATTTCCCCGAATATAAGCCCCATAACTGGAAAATAAGCCCTAATGCGTCTTTTGGAGCAAAAATTAATATAAGACCCAGTCTTATTTTCAGGGAAACACAGGTAATTTTTCTGACAATTGATTCCACTATTTAACTGCTGTTACTACTGAGAAAGATCTTCTAACCTACAATCAGAATTGGCCTTCCTGTAATATTTAAATAGTTTGATCAGAAATGTTTTCAATATCTTTTCTGTGAGATTCTTTCAGGGATGTGCAAAACATTGCTAACTGAACAACCTTAAATTCAAAACAGTGCATTTTGAGATCAAAACAGTTCCAAAATGTTTGCAAACAGTCAATTTCACAGTTGAAACAAGCTATTTACAACTCAAAATGAGGCATTTGGAATCTGAAATAGTTCATATTCAAAACATTTTGCACACACTGCTTTCAAATATTTCAAAATGTTTAACTATGATAATAAGCATTTTTCCATAGTCACCAGAAGTTGAATCTCATTTGATGGTATATTTCTTGTCCACTACTAGTCTTCTCTTCTCAAAGCTATCTATTCTCAATTCTTTCAAACGCCATGTACATGCTACCAGTCCTTAACTAAACCTGTTCCAATTTGTCAGAAACTGGTGTCCAGAGCTGGATACAATACTTGAGAATCGAAGTCTTACCAACATGGTGTAAAATGAAATTATTACTTCCTGTAATTTGGAAACAATGCTTCTCTGGGTGCACTGGCAATTATATCAAATTATTGTTTTATATTCATTTTGCAACCAATCATTATTCCAAGATCTTTTTCATTAACACTATTAATAAACCAAATGGGGTACTGCAGGGATCAGTCCTTGACCCCATGTTATATGATATCTTCTCCACATATCAAAACTTTAGACTACTAAGGGAGACAATCGGTTGGATTTATTATCCATACTGTTAATACTCAGCTTTACGTCTTGACCCCTGGCCAATGTAGAATTGCAGTGGAAATCCCAATGCCTATAAGCAATCAAGCCTACATGGGAGAAACAGACTGGGACTGAATCTCAATACAATAGAGTTGATGTTGGTGTGCAATCTTGGTGTTCTCTTGGATTCAAAGTTCCTGCCGGCACAGCAAATAGAAGCCACAGCTAGGAAAGCACTCAGGTAGTCTTGGCAGGCCAACTAGCCTCACTACTTTAATGCTGCTTCATTTTTTTTAAAAAAAGTGCAAATTTTTAAAATACCAAATATTTTAAATCTCCATTTAGTATACTTAAAAACACGCTTGCATTATATACACTAATTTGTATAAGTCATTTTACTTCAAAAAATAATGCCAACATAGTAAGCATTTATTAAACAGATAATTGGAGAAAACACCAGTTTTGTTTAGCATAGGTTCCTAATAAGAGATTGAGTAAATTCAGTCCACTGACATTCAATTTGTATAAGTTTTGATAAATGTCCTCACTGAATGACTATTATTAAATAAGTTCAAGGAATCATTCTAATCTACTCAAGCAGCAATCCATCATTTTAATGTTTAGTCATGTCAAGGTATTACTTAAAACACAGCATGACAATTCTGTAATAAGACCAGCAATTCTTAATAATAATGCATCAAATTATTTTACTAGCATATGAAAACATGTAAAGGTTGTGCCACAGTTTGTAACTATAAAGATTCCTACTGCAGTTAAATTCAGTCTTCATCAGCTTCTTATAAATTAGTAATACCCTATGAGAAAGCCAGAAGATAATCTACACTAGCAAATTATTTTATTGGCTTATATTAAGTAAATTTCTGTTGATTGAAAAATGGTTAAAAAAAGAATAAGAATCACATTTTTTTCACCCCTGAAATTGATTTCTCTGCCTACGAGAATGACAGAAGCTTCTTTTCTATAGTCTTACCTTTTGTACTGTGTGCATTGGATTGCTATTCAAGATAAAAATTTTCTATGAAAATGTGGATACTCTGGGGTACACTGTTCAACTGGCAAATATTGAGCAACTACAGTTGTTTTTTTATTGCTGGAGATTTTCCATTAAAAGAAAAAGGTAACTAAGCAACCAAGCTTCCTCTAAATAAAGCAACATCTCAGCTAAACACTTTACCAAGCATCAAACCAATACAGGTTAAATATACAGTATATTAAATTTGAATATAAAAATAAATTCCACAAAACTAAAATTCTTTGCCTTACAATATTTCCCTGAAAAGATGAACAAATATAGCAAGGAAAACAATCATCAAATAACAAACCAGCGTAAGGAAATACATCTAATCATTTGGTGACCCTGACTCTTGGGGAGAAGTTTATCTCTTTCAAGTACTAGTCCTCTGAATGGCGTGATTAATGTTGTGAAACACATGTACAGATAGAAGATATTTGTAGTTTGTAGTTACTATCCATATGTACTATATGCTGAAAGAATGAATGAATATCCATATTGATTGGGGAGTAAATCCACCAAACTTAATAATTACTTTTAAATAAAAATACTTCGTATTTTTTAATTCAAAGAAAACTCAAGGCTTCAGGAAAATGCTACATGATTCAAATATATCAATTTTATATGCTTTACAACAGAGGTCCCCAACCTTTTGGGCACCAGGAATTGGTTACATGTAGAGAGATTTTTCCGCGGACCGGAGGAGTTTTGTGTGCTGCCTGCATCCTGTGGATGGGCTTTCCTTGTTTGGGCGGACCAGTTGCTGGCACGCCGTGGACCAATACTGGTCCACAGACCAGGGGTTGGGGACCTCTGCTTTACAACATAAGGACTAACCTCTCTCTCCTAGCCTCTTTTTAAAGATTTTCATAGAAATAAATGGATTTTTTATGTTAAAAGTTTTCTGCACGAGGAATGCAGAACTTGTGGTTTTATAAAAATACAAACATAATGAAGCAAAATGAAAGAAAGCAATAGTTACACATCATATAAAGAGATTTCCATGGCCACCATGCTTTATTTTCTCCTTCAGTCTCCAATTCAGAAGTTTTATTTGCAAAGTGGCAGCTCTGAGCTACCCAAACAACACAAGCTCACAGCTGGTTAGCATTTGGATGGGACTGGGAAGTTTAAAAAGAAAATAAAAAAAAAACATCCTGGAAGAAAACTCTGGCAAACTTCCAGATTGTCAGTTCAACTTGTCAGATAGCATCAGTTAGAGCAAGGGAGATAAAAGATACTCTTGGAAGTCAGGGTTCTATTAGTTTTCATTTTTAAAAAAAATACTAGGGATTTTCTTTCTTTTTTTTCATTTTGAACATATCTTCTATTTTTCTTCTTCCTTGTAGCTAGCATCTAGGACCTTTACATGCCAGAGCCTGGTATCTTTCATATGCCTGTGCTTTGGACTGCCTACTAACACGGATGTCTAATTTAATAACACATGTCTAGTTTAATGAAAAGGACTAGGGGTGATATGATAGCAATGTTCCAGTATTTGAGGGGTTGCCACAGAGAAGAGGGGATCAACCTATTCTAGGCATTACTACTGACCTCTCTGGGTGTCTTTCAGCTCTTTTTTTTTTTAAAAAAAATTTTTTTGCACTTTCTCCTTCTTTAACTGCCATCCATACTTTTCTGCTGAACCCTTTTAAAAGCATATTTTAAAGTTTATTTTGAGGAAAATAATACGGATGCATCCTAAAGAAAAAAGGGGAAGAAGGGATACCTAGTTGCCATTCACCCTTCCTTTTCTAACTGCCAAGAAAACTGTAAGGCTCTATTTATGAAACTGCCAGGAATATAGCTTGATATGAAGGAAAATTTACCTTTTTCAGTAAGGTCCATTTTACCAAGAGATGAATGTAATTTGATACAAACCTTTGATGGCCCAGAAATGTTAATGTGCTGGTAATATTATATCATTAGTGAAATACGTCACTGTCATTTTTAAGTATCTGAGATTTAATTAAAATTTTCTCAAGCACTGATCTAGGGATCACTGATTATGAAGCCCACGAAGGAAGTACCTTTAAAAAGTGTTGAAGCCAACAAGCCTGGGGAATATGTTTCAGCTCTTTAATTTATATTCTTAATAACCAGAAATCGATCATCAAAATTCTTTACATACTCAAGTTTCATAAGACTTAGTGTGTAAGCATGGGATATTAAGAGGAAATTGTGATGAAATGTTGTTCGGATTCCTAGAAGGGAAGGAAGGCAGGCATTCTCTCTCTCTCCTGGGAATCCAGACATTCCATCACAGAAAGACAATTCAACAGAGTTAAGTAATTATGAAATGTGTCATTTCCTGGTTGTAGAGCCTCAGAGTACTTTGTTATAGGAAACTATATCAAGCAAAAACAGTACATTTCTATATCACCAGCAGGAATTTAATACTTGCACCACATTTACGTGTTAGCTATTGGATGATCATAGAAGTAGGGGTAAAAGGTCAGTACTACATTTCAGTTAAACATTCTGCTTAGTTGGCATCTTGACAAATGCAAGGACAATCTCAAAGTATCAGACTTTCAGATCAGAGATTGTAGCTGACTGCTTACAAAAAATTCAAAAGGTTCTAATCAGGAATGATTAGGTGATCTGCCATCATCGGTAATCAAACTTTAGAATAATCCAGTGTTCATGAATGAGTAGATACTATTTTCCTAAAGAGGCAAGCAACTACTGTGGATCCAATATTAGGTTATTTTTTTAATTCCTATTTAAAACTGGAATAATTTTTTCCCCACAGAGCCCAAATTTTCATAAAATATTTTAACATTAGTACTTAACTATAGTCAATAAAAACGTGGGTTTCTATTAATGATTAAAATCAAAGACTGTCTTATAAGGAAAAGGATTGGCAACCCTATATCTACCATGCAAATTTTATTTTTTACTTCTATTCTACCACTACGTTATTCTATCCACTAAAATATAGTGCCTATTCTACTATAGATGGCACAATCCAAAAATGTTACCACTGATGTATAATAGTTTTTATTGATGACGTTTGACTACGTTTTGAAAAAAAAAGTATAGTTCTGCTTTAAATCTAACTTTGCTACTGGCTGAATTCTTGTTTTTTATTTGCCATATAATTAAAACACAGACATAGCCTCACTATATCATTAAACCTAGACCATATATCTGCTCCAAGACAAAGAAAGCAACTTTTGCACACACCTATTAAACAATGATTAAAAGAAAGAAAAACCTAATGTATTTTCTAAACCTATACACAGTACTTTTGTCAACTTAAGAAAAATCCAACTGGTTCAAAATGCTGCAAGGTTATTCCTGTGCAGCCAAAGAAAGAAACATGGGGCGCATTTCATTACCACTGCTGAGTACCCAATTGCAGGCAGCCAAGCTACAAAGCTGATGGAAGGAAGACAAGCAGAACAAGTTTGACTCTAATTAAATGGCATTGGCTAGTGTTTTTTTCTGATTCAAGTCAAGAATTTTCAAAGGTTATCTTTATTCCATTACATTCTTCATTAGATTTACTCTTCTCTGTATTTCATAGTCTCCAGACTTTTTTTTAATATAACACTAAGATCTCTAAGAGTTCTTGTATTTCAAGTAAAACCAACAATTCTGAGGTTGTTAAATTGTTAAGAAATATGAAATGTAAACAAAGAAACAATTCCCTTTTGCATAAAACTAAAAAAATAAGATAAAGGTTTGTATTGGTAGTATGGATGAAAAATAGAAGAATAGGAATATGCAATTTTGGAAAACAAATTAAGAAAATACGAATTGATACTTCTCAATCAGATTACTGCAATGCACTCTATAAAGGGCTGCTCTTGAAGACCAGCTGGGAGCTGCAAGTGGCCCCAACTGTGCATGCAGTTATGAGCACCCACAATTTATCTGCATTACATAGCTATTATGCAAGTTACACTGGTTTCCAGTTGTAATTCAAAGTGCTGGTTATCATCTTTAAAGTCCTACATGGGACAGGGACAGGTTACTTGTGGGCTGCCTCCCTCTGAGCACATCTGCCCATCCTACTAAGGTAGTCAGGATGGGCATGCTATAAGGTCCCTTTCCTGAAATATTGTCATCTATGCCTTTTCTATAGCTTCGCTAGCTCTTTGGAACAATCTACCACTTGAGATAGTCGTGATTCTGGGTAGTTTATAATTGTTAAAACATTTAAACAGAGAATACAAGAAAGATAACAGCACAAGACAAAGGAACAGTGATGGCAAAGAAAATGAACCCAGAGGAGAACAGAAAGAAAGGGGCATCAATCACAAGAGCTAGAACTTTAAGGCCCTTCAAGATATCACTAAGATAAAAGATGGATTTCATGGGGAATCTCATTCCAGAGGGTAGGTGCTACTATAAAGAAAACATGCTTCCAGAATCTTTATAAGTGGCATTGTGTAACTGATGGAACCCAGACAGCACTAACCCTGTCAGGATCAGTTGCTTGGGCAAATATGATGGGAGACAGACAATCCCTCAAGTAACCAGGCCCTATATGCCATATAGGGTTTATAGGTAGCAACCAGCACCTTGAATCACATCCAATGTGCCTCTACTTTGAGCCTTCCAGAAGAGAGGCCCCCAACCTTTTAGGCACCAGTTCTGTGGAGGGAGGTTTTTTCGCAGACCGGAGGGAGCGTGGTTTCGTGTGCTGCCTGCATCCCATGGATGGGGCTTCGCTTGTTTGTGCAGGCCGATTTCTGGCATGCTGCGGCCGGGTGCTGTCCAAGGACCGAGGGTTGGGGACCTCTGTTCCAGAAGACTGTGAATACCTGGTTCTTCCCCCAAACATTCAGCTAGGATGGACTTGAACTGGTGGGGAGAGGGGGAGAGGTTTAGCTCTACTGGTTGCTATGTTGCCTTCATAGGAAAGGTATATAATTTTATTGGTTTTGCTGTGAATTGAGAATTGCCTAGGATTACTATGTGAGATTGATGGCCATATAGATTCTTTAAAAATAAATACATTTGGAATTTCACATTCTGTGAAGAACTCTCTGGATCTATCAAGCTTGGGGTTTTGCAAAGAGTATTATTTTATATAGATGGAAAAAATTTACACTCCTGTTATTAAAGTATAGATTGAGAATAAATGTTCTATACCAGTGATGGCGAACCTTTTAGAGATCGAGTGCCCAAAAACTGCCCCTGCCCCCACTCCGCCTCCTGCCCTGCCTGCTCCGCCCCCGCCTACCCCCAGGGCTACACACTGCTTCCATGGCCTGCCGCAGATCGCCCAGGCAGCCCTGCAGCACCATGGAAGCCACGCCCTCCACCCACAACCCGTAGCATCATCTGCACGCTATGGGGTGTGAGGGCGGAGTCTTGTTGCTGCTGCCTGGCTATGTCCTTAGCTGCGCTGCTCCGTGCAGGCTGCGCCCGGGGGTGACTCTCCTCCAGGGGGGCTGCTGGTGAGGGGGCTCTGGGTGGAGGCGGGGCTGAGGCAACGGCACACGTGCCCACAGAGAGGGCTCCGAGTGCCGCCTTTGGCACGCTGCCATAAGTTCGCCACTACTGTTTTATACCAATTTTGGGAGTATTTTTATATTCTAAAATGAGAAGAGGGAGTAATATGTTGTTATGTGATCTACACAAGTTCAAGAACTGAATTACTTTTATATGAACATTATATGGATCCTTTTTCCCCCTCTTTGTCTTTATTGTTCCCCCTTTGGTTTTAGTTTATTTTCCCATCAGCTGGGAAGACTTATGGAAAATCACAATAAAATTTACCCCATGCTATAATCTAAGACAGGGGTTTTCAACCTTTTCACCCATTGTACCACTTTTAGGATATAACAACATCCGAGTACCACCAGTCGCCTAGCAAGGTGTCAAAAACTTGATGACCCCCCCCAAAAAAAGGAAAAAAGTGATGAAGTACAGGTAGTCCTCGACTTATAACAGTTCGCTTAGTGACTGTTCGAAGTTACAATGGCACTGAAAAAAGTGCTCCCAAGCCACAGCCGAGCAAGACACCTGCCTGCCCGCCCGGCCGCGCTCTTCCTCCTGTCCAAGGTTTTCATTGTTGTAAGCATTTCTGTTGAGGATTGGCAGCGGGGGTGGGGTGGGGGGGTGTTTGGTTTTTATTCCCCCTGTCTGCTGGGTGGTTGCAGTAGGTTTTGGTCACTTCACAAGACCCTGGGACACTGTGACCGTCATAAATATGAATCAGTTGCCAAGCATCTGAATGTAAATCACAAGACCCTGGAGATGCTGCAACATTCCAGCTGATCGGCGCTTCTTCTGGGCTCAGCAAAAGCGCCAGGATCAGCGCCGAGCTCCAGCTGGAGCCTGACGTTGATCCTGGCACTTCCGCTGAGCCCTGACAGCCCTGCAGCTCCAGCCATCTGTCGCTCAGGCTTGTGCGGGGCTGCCACTGGTTCAGCTCATTCCCCTCCCCCGCTACCACTTTTCTAGGATGGTCGCGTACCACCTGCCAGGTGCCATTGTACCACAGGTGGTACCCGTACCACTGGTTGAAAAGCCCTGATCTAAGATAAAATAAATACAAAATAGTTTACTGATGATACGTAACACCATTAATAATTGCAAAAATAAATAAAATGAAAATGTCTGAAGCGTCATTATACAAAATGAATATTTCATCATATGATGTAGTCATATAAAAAAATCATAAAAATACTGGAAAGAAGTACAAGCATTTATTCAAAATATTTTAAAAATAAAGTTTGAATTGAAACCTTAGTTTTTTTCTAATTGATTCAGAACAAATAAATTAAAATTATATCAATTTATTAAGAAACCTTTGGATCAGTATTGGAAAAGTTTTTACTGACTTTTCTATCCTTTTTATTTCTGATTTCATTTTTATTTTTCCTTTATGTAACTATCTCCACCTACCTTTGAAATAGTGACAAATAGTTGTAAATATTCTTTCCAATTTTATAAACTTCTAATTATTTCTTAAGATGGCATAATTAACTTGTTTCTATACATTTAATTTTAAATTTTATGATTAAAATGTTTTAGTTTATCTTAGTCCTTGAAATATACTGTGTGTATACTGTACTTTTGTTGTACTATCACAGATTTTTTTTATTAAAGAATGTATAAATGCATGTACCTATATATCATTTTAAAACCCAAATCATTGTCCATTTTTAGCAACACCCTTTCTACAATTTTCTGATGATGGAACCCCCTTCTGTTACTCCAGAGTTGCTCCCAGGTCTCCTTTATAATTTCAGTAGGTGGCAGCACCTGGCTAGACTCAAAAGCTAAGCTGGGTTTGGCCTGGTCAGTACTTGGGTCAGATGTCCATAAATCAATCTGACGATTTTTCTTCTTGCATTTCTTTTCTTACGTCACCTTAGAATTCCACTTGCCCTGATTTGTTCTCACCATATTTTTCACTTCACCATACCATATTAATCTGTAATCAAATTAAACGTATCAAAAATGTCAAACTGTCACTAAGCATATCTCAACTGGGGTAATCCACTGAACAGGAAATGTTGCTATTATTATTGCAGTTAAGGAGGAGCCCATGTCAATAGATAATTATTGCATTACTTTTAGGTACTGACTTCAAGGTGCCCTGAAAATTCTAAAATATAAACATTTAAATCCAAATCTAGATAGAAAATTTAGTTATAGGTCTCTGCATTCTTCCCCTCAGCTACTTTGCATTGTCCAATTAGCCTAACCATAAATGTCTCAGATGCTCAATTTCTCAGATACCTTCTTTCCGCCCCCTCCATAATTCTCATTATAGCATCTAACTACCAGTCCATAGGCTAATCTCTCCTATTCTCTTATTTTACAGGTCTTTCCCCATTCCATTTAATCCTCCCCCTTTTCTCTCTATTTCTGTCACTTCTCATCCTATATCTATTTTTCATTGAGTTTGGTGGCAACTGCACACATTTTAGCTTTCCCTCTTCAGGCTAGTTATAACAGACTGACAAAAAGACATGAATGATACAATTCTTTGAAAAAAGGAGGAGCAAGAGCAAAATGATGCTCTACAATCCCAACTGGATAGCCTCTCCTGACACTTAAGTGAATAGATAGTTGAAGTACAATCAACATACCCTGACCAATGTATCTTGGCAGATTTTTCTTTTTTTAATATTTAGAGGTACACAAAAATCTCTTGTGATGAATAATAAAAACTGACTGAGAAACTGCTTGGATTATTAAGCTTTTATTATTATATCTACTATTATTCTCCAGGATAAAAATAATCATTTGCTATATTACAGTTTACTTAACCATTTCCCAAGAACGTATTTTACCTTTTAGTATAGAAACATTCTTATTGGATTGTTCATACAGTACAAATCTTATTTTCAAATCATTTTGCTCAAGCATTCTGGGGGAGATTCTATTTCATATGAACAGGAATTTACAAGTGTTACTCTAAATGCAATATTTAAATAAAGAGAGCAATTTTAAAAATGAAACATAAAATTAAATATATTCTGTACTTGGGAACTTCATTAATGATCCTACAAAAAGGATCTAAGACTATCTTTTTGTCACAAGGATCTTAGAAGGAAAAAAGGAAGGAGGATTTGATGCTACCTTAATGCCAAAATAAACTGGTTGGAGTAACTAATGTATATAGGGAGGTTTGAGAACTCTTAGGATGTTACAAGATATATACAGAGTTCTATCTGACCTTTGCAGGTTCCATAATTGCTGTAACCTTACCAGAGGATGGTTAAAGGGAAAATCAAATCATCTGGGAAAGGGGATAGCCGATACATACATTTAACAGTGCAGTACAATGACTTACTACTACGTTAAATGCTCTTCTACCCTCAGCTAATTTTCCAGCTACAGAATATTTTTCATCTGATTGCACATGTTAAATTGTAATCGTTCAGTTTAAGTACTCTTGTTCCTGGGGTAATATTAGAGCAGACTACTACATATGCCACCTTGAGCTGAGAAATGACAACATATGGATGCAACATTTTTATAATTCATAAAAATATTTGGGTACTTAAAGATCTTAGTAATCACTGCAGTTGAAAAAGCTTCAAGGTTCTAAATTCTTTTTTTAAATGTATTTTTATCTCATTTTAGTAATGCTTAGTCTTTAGCAGACAGGAAGAATATACTGCTTGCCAAACCTTTTGCTTTCTTTTACTAATTTCTATATAACTATTATAAACATCCATTTAAATGTGCTGGCACTTGTAATCCTTCCTCAGAAGACAAACATATCAATTATAAAACCTTACATGTGAAAGAAGAATCCAGAATATATCATTAACAAAACATATTACTCTATTCCCATTATCACCATGTATTGAGCAAAGCAGCTATAAATATTTTGCAATATTTATTTTCAATAGGTTATCCATAAATGTTATTTACCATATGACAGTGTGAACCTTTTGAAGCTTAAAAATATAATCACTTCATCAAAATAACTGCAATACCTGCTGAGGTGCAGAACATCCTGTCTAACTTTTCTGAGTAGATACCTTTTAATTAAATGTAATAGCCAATTCACTATGTCCTATTTACAAAAACTGCCCCAAACATGTCAGAACAGCAGCCTATATGATATGCTCTGGGACTTGCTTTGGCAGCTACTGCTATAGTTTCTTCATTACTGAAGCATTGTAATTATTTCCTTTCATCTGCCAGGCTTCTTTTTTTAAAGACAAACAGAAAAAGTCTACTTTTAGACCATGTCCAGACACGTAGATGATTCCCCTTTACCTACAGCTAAACTATTCTGCTTCAAACTTTTCAACATGTTTTTATCTCCTCCAACCTAACATATCGACCTAAGCACCCCCATCCAAATATCAAATTAAGTGGTGTTGGCAGCTCAAATAGATGAACAGTCTCAACCCACAGAATTATTAGATGCAAATCTGGGAAAAGATATGTTGGCAATTGTTCTGTCCCACTGCCCTTCAATGTGATTTCAAATGATAATTGACACGCCCAGTAATTTAGCTGAACCACACAATTCTTTCTGGCCCATCATTAGGAAAACACAGTTTCTCTATTGGTTAATCTGATGAGTATTATAAGAGGTGGGGGTACTTGCAGCTCAGTTTTAACAAGAAGAGGTTCTAATACTCTCTAAGCACTCCACAAAGATACCATCAGATTAATTTTCTGGCACCGGCATTTAATATAAAAGCCATAAAACATTCCTTAGCACAATGCAGATTTAATATTTTCCCCTCATTCCACTCTCTCAGAATCTCCCAGTTTTCCCAGCATTTAGTTTCCAAAGCTCTGCTTCAAAACATGTAAAAGAATACTACAGCACTAACCTGGATTATGTTAGAATAAAACTTGACATGTTTGAAAAGGAGTAGTTAAGCAAGCTGTACCCTTGGTAATGGGGATAAGCCACAGCAATCATTCTTGCCTTCAAAACCAGTCTTCAAGTAGAGCATTGTGACTAGAATCTAACCTGATCCTACGTAATGCATGTAGTACAGATAGTTCTCTCACACATTCTCTGCAGTAGTCAGGCAGAGATGCTAGCTGCTATATAGATGGTCCGGTGACCTTTGAAAGCTTGGACACAAGGAACCGATCTATTGCAGCTGGCTTTCAAGGCATTCCTCACATTCCTGCCCTATCTAAAAGCTCCAAGAACAAGAGTCCCCCCCCCCAACCAATTAAACTCACAGGCACACACACCTGCCTCTTAATCTGTCCAGAGCACCAACAGCTTCCATCCACACACACACACACACACACACACACACACACACAGCTGTGTTATATACTCCTCAAATATGTAGCCAGAAGTAGGTTGGCCCCTTGCTCATTTTGTCTTCTCCCTACAGAGCAACTGCAGAGGGGCAGTAGTTGAGGTCTCCTGAGAGAAGACACACTAAAAGCTCTCCATGGATTTGCTCCCCCAACCCGGTTGCAAGTAGCTCTAACAAGCAAATGAGAGAAAATGCAAGACTGGGCAAGGTTGGGTGAGGAGAGGCTCAGCAGGTTAAGAGAGAAGGAATCAGAGGGCCAAAAAGGGGGGAAACTTGCTAATAGGGAATCAAGAGGACTGGAATCAGCCTTTTTAAGAAAGAAAAAGACTAAAGAAGCAGAAAATTTCTACAGTGGCAACCTGGGAGAAGACAGAGATGAAGGAAGGAGCAAAGACTGTAACCATTTAAGACGTACAACTAGCCAGGGAAAAACTGAAAGGGTTTATGTAGTAACATGGTAGGTTTAAGAAATGAAAAAACTAGAGAAGAAACTAACAGAATGCAACATTTGTAAGATAGTGAACATTTTCACAGAAATATATTCATTTTAATTCAAGGACAAAGCTAAAAAGGGGAGCAATGCATTTAAGATATTGTTCACTGGGTGAAGGACACTGGGTAAGCCTCGCTTAAAGAGAAGGGACAGTAATCTTTAGAAGAGAGAATAATACTATATAAAAATGTAGTTTTTAAGGAAGCAGCTTTTGACGATTCTGAGGAACAGCGTTTAAAGAGGAAAGATAGAAAAGGCTAAGTAAAATGGCTAAGTAAAAGCTAGGAGAAAGGTATTTTATGGCACTCAAATATGCAAGGGCAAAGGAGACAAGGAATAAAGACTGGGAAATCTGCATAAAGCAAGTTGATAAATAAAAAAGGGAGAATATAGGTGGAGCCCCTTTACAGAAAGAAACAGACAGGGAAAAGACAGAAATACAAATATTTAGAGTGCAAAGCAGATTTTTCTTTTTTACCACACAAGCAAAAAGATCTTGAGAGGATGCCTACTGTATGAGGAATAAAAAAAAAAGGGGGGGGGACCCTAAGCAGCAACCGCGAGAGGGACTGAACAGAGAAGGAAGGCACAGGCGAGCAAGGAAAAGGTGGTGACTAAAGAAAAAAGAAGTAATGTGCTTATTAGAGGGGGCACTATTATTGGAGTTGGACAAGTTTCTTTAAAAAGTGGGGGGGGGACAGAAATCTGAGAGAAGCAGCGTAAGGCGGGAAGGAAAAGTTAGCAGGAGACGAGAGGAGCGAGCTAATCCATCGAAGCAGGAGGAAGTGGAGGGGCAGGTAAGCAAGGAAGAGCGGCGGGGACCGAACGAGGAAGGCTAGGATCAAAAAAAGAAGCGCTGACTTCCACCTCCTCAGCGGGATCTCCGGTAGGCCGTTCCCTCCGTGCCCCGCTGCTCTTCGCCCACCGCAGCTCTCGGGTGCGGAGCTATCGGCTTCTCTCCCCGCTCCGGGAAAGAAGCCGGGAAGGGTCACTCACCGCGTAGACTGAGCCAGGAGCCCCTCCCCCGCAGGCGCTGGGTCTTCGTGGGCGCAGAGGGGCCGCGACCACCCCGCCGGGAAGGGCCCTACCCCGGGGTGTCCATGGTAGTGAGACTAACGTGCCACAGCCGAGCAGCACAAATCCTTCCTCCACCTCCCTCGCAGGCTCTCCTCCCGCTTCTTCCCGCCCCTCGCACCCCCGCTTCTCCTCGTTAGACGTCAACAAGGCGCCCTGCCCTATGCCTCGCTCAGATTGGCGGAGGGCGGGTCAGCTCAGATCCCGATTGGCCGCGGCCTCGTGTTAAACTGGCCAATGGCTCCCGCACCTGCGGTTGCTAAGGTTACCGATGCTGTGAAGAGACCGGCCGAGGGCTAGGGAGCTGCAGTTCCTTCAGGCGAGGCGGTGTATTTGCGTCTTTCGGGGGCGGGAGGGCGGGGGGGGGGGTTGTCGTGTGTTTGTATGTACGTGTGTATGCGAGGGACTAATATGTGGGAAAGAGATGGAATGGAGGAACGGGCAAAATGGCTATACGGTATAGGAAGGGAGGATTCTAGAAGCACTTGGGAGAAAAACTTGATTTAGCGCATCTATGTCCTAAGTAAACCCCACTGGTTTTAGTGAGATTTGCTTTTAGAAATAATGCCAGTGGAATTACAGTGTTATCTTTTTATTTTTATCTTTCTCTTGTTTGCTCATGCAAATTCTAGCTTCCAGAAATATTTTTTAAAGCTAGTCACATTCCCTCCTAATTGTTATGGGGGGAAAGGGGGGGAGGTGAGATGTTATCATAGGGCACTAAACTTAGTTTTCTGGGGTTCCCTTAATTACTAAAATTTGTATGGCTGCTTTTCAACAAATGTGCAATGAATGTTTACTGCAACAACTTCATCACTTTTTATTCTTAGTTGGCAATATCCTAATAAAACAGCTTTGCCATCTTAGATTTGAACCTTTTAATATATATTGAAATTAGTTTAATTATTGCTGTGGAGTTAAAAGATGTTATTTTGAATACATGTATTACAAGATAAATATATGGATACAATAAATTATTACTTTATCTGGGTACTGACTCTTAAACAACATATTCCTGAAACATTCTGTTGCATATGGATCAACTCCCAAGTGCAGATTTTTAGCATATTGAATCTTTTATTTCTGACTATATTGCAATCATTGCTAAAAGCTAATTATTAAGTGGGCAGCTGTATGTAACAGTTACAGTGTATGTGTGAAAGATAATTGCATATGTGAATACTTAATAGGTCATCTAAGATGTTGGAACAGTATTTCACATGGTGCTTGCTAATAAGAGATCTTCAGTTTATAAGAATATTGGCGTGTGATAGGACAATTCGTGATTAAACTAGCACTGCATTTCTACTCCTTAATGTTCCTGATAATTATGAAGCAAGATTTTAAATGTTTCTGAATGTGTGGAGTTGCAGCTGTTTTACATACATTATAGTTATATCCATTCTGAGATCAATAAACTTTCACAAGTTTTTTTTTAAAAAAAACAAACAAACCAACAACATGGGGAGGGGGTGCTTGTGTAAAAATGAGTAAGAATGAGGACACTTTGTGTTTATAGCAAAAGTTTCAGTTAGCATTTCTACCCTTCCTTTGCACATAGTAATTATTTATTTTATTTATATGCCACTGCGATATGATTGTCAGCTTCCGTGCAGTAAAATTTAAAGGATCCCTAATGTGATCAAAAGATAACAATAAAAGCCAAAAAGTAAAATCAATAATGTGAAAACAAAAGTAAAGAAATAAAAGGTGGCATGGTTCTTACATGAAAATAGAAAATGCCCTTTCCAATCTATTTTTGAAATCTTCCCGAAGATCAACAAGAAGGATGCTGACCTGACCTCCATTAGGAATCATCAGTGTTGTCACAGAAAAGCAAAATCCTCTAACTTCAGCCCTTCTCACCTTTCGGAAGTGTGAGATCAGAAGTGGGTCAGATTGATTCCAGCTACAATAGGCAGTCCTGCGGGTACCCAGTGTCAAGCTATAAAAACCTTTATAAATCAATACAAGCACCTTAGATTGTACCTGGAAACTAATTGGCAAACAATGCAGGGCCAGCAGAATCAATATTAAATATTTTCAGCTGTGAGAGCGAGTGAGTTCATAGGCTGCTGCATTCTGGACTAGTTGCATTTACTGAGTAGTAAATGCGATTAAAGGGCTATTCAGAACTATGCCACAGATTAGGGCTCTGCAAAGTAGCCATGAAGACCTTGAAAAAGATATTCAAGTGCCCCGATCTACACTATATGAATCATAGTGATACTCTATGGCAGTGAAAATTGGACGTCAAAGAAGAAAGATAGGAAGAGTATTGATGACTTTGAACTTTGGTGTTGGAGAAGATTTGAGAATATCATGGACAATCAAGAAAACAAACTGAGGGATCATTGAACAAATCAATTCAGACTTGTCACTCAAGGCATAAATGAGCAGGCTCAAATTATCCTACTTGCGACACATTTTGCAAAGATTCAACTCTCTGGAAAAGATTCTAGTGGTGGAAAATGTAAAGGGAAAGAGAAGAGGATGATCAGAAGCAAGGTGGATAGATTCAGTTACACTGGTGAATGTCTACCTGGTTGAGAGACTTGAAGGAACAGGTTAAGGATAAATCATGGAGAAAAATCTAGCTATGTGGTCATTAGGCACACTAACTTGATGGCACACTATCTTTTAAAGGAGCAGCCCTATGTAAAGTGTGCTGTAGTAGTCCAGCTTAATAGTAATGAGGGCATATGTTATTGGAGCTAGTTCCTCCGATATTGTGGTGTTATATTTCACACAGCATTAAAGGCTTTCCAGCCATGGCCTCTACCAGCTGTTCAGGCAGGAGTCATGAGTCCAGAAAAATCCCCAAATGCTCTTTTGCCCATCTGGAGATGATGCTGCTGTCATCAGAAAAATCTAATGTACAAACAATAATTCTGTCTAACCTGGGTTCCACTTCAGTCTGTTTTTACCCCTCCTGGCCCTTACAGCCTCCAGACACCAGGACAGGACATCAACAGCACAATCTGCAGGGGTGGTATAAAGTTGGGTATCATTAGTGGGCTGATAACCTCTCCCAGCATTTTTATTATAGGATTTCTTTTATCCTGCCTTTATTATTATTTTTTTTTAAAAAAATAATAACTCTAGGTGGCGAACATACCTAATACTTCTTCCTCTTCCTGTTTTCCCCACAACAATAACCCTGTGAGATAAGTTGGGCTTGAGAGCAAATGACTGGTCCAGATCAGCTTCTGTGCTTAAGGTGGGACTAGAACTCAGTTTCCTGGTTTGAAGCCTAGCGCTCTAACCACTAGACCAAACTGGCTCTCTATTCATTCTGTTCTGTTTTGTGTAGCTGCTAAAAACGCAAGGGAAAGAGAATCAAATCCTGCAGCATCCCACATTGCAGAATCCCAAATTGAAACAGACTGAAACAACCCACTGAGGAAGGGTGGAACTACTTCAAAACAATGGTTCCAATCCTCAGCCCCTCAACAGTTTGCCTCCAGAAATCGTGGGCGCTCCATCACTGGAGATTTTTAAGAAGAGGCTAGACAGTCCCTTGTCTGAGAAGGTATAGGTTCTCCTGCTTAAGCAGGGGGGGGGGTCTGGACTAAAAGACCTCCATGGTCCCTTCCAGCTCTATTCTATTATTATTATTATTATTATTATTATTATTATTATTATTATTATTGTTATGGATCATTGCACAGTCAGCCAGATGTTCAGACTGGATTTGGCATTTTGTCTACCTATCGAGTCTTTACCCAGGACCTGGGATAGGCAGAAGTGGATGTTTGATGGTATTACAGATATCGTCACAGGATGGAAGCAGTTCCTAGTAAAGCCGCCTTTTGCAATTGACTAATAGCGAATTTGTCAATGCCAATGGTATTCAAGTGGTGCTCCAATTGTTTTGGGATTGCACCCAAGGAGCCTATCACTATTGGTACAGGCTCCTTGGGTGCAATCAATATTGTTATTATTGTTATTATTGTTATTATTGTTATTGTTATTATAACATGGTCCATTAAGATACCATAATTCATGGTATTGAAAGCCACTTAAAAGGTGTAATGCAGGCATGTCAAACTGCTGGCCCATGGGCCAGATGTGTCATACCGAAACCGCGCCCACCCCATTGCCGCGTCACGTGATGTCACGAGTTTGACATGCCTGGTCTAATGTGATGGACTGTCTAACAGATCCTGAGAAACAGGACTATGGGGCACTCTAGGAATGGAGGCGGTTGGTGCAGTGACAGAGAAGGCACTATCTCCGCATCGCTTCAACCCCTAGTTTTTAGTCTGTACTTAACTTTTGTTATTTTCATATTAATACTTTAATTGTAATAAATCACCCAGATTTGCTTGGGATAGCGAGATGCATGGTATATAAATTTAATAAAGATGTTTGAGTCCAGGAGAAGGGGAAAACATCAGAAAGAGACTCCCATCTTAATTACGTTAAGAATAAGTTAAGGTGGAGAATTCCTTTGTAGGCTTTCAAGATTCTTTACATTACCATAAAAGGAATCAAGACTTTTGCAGAAGTCCAAGCGGGTCTTGTTTCTTGAGTTTGCCTGCCTTGTAGAGCTTCACAAACAGAAGCACAAAGGAAGCACTTTCCCCAATTAAGTCTTGGCACTAATCATCCAAGAGAACAATCAATGCATTCAATGTCCTGCATCCAGATATGAACCCTATTGGAGAAGGGCACAAATCATCTGCTTATTCTAAGTTGTCTACACTTCTTTCTGAATAATCATACCTAAGTAAGAGAGGTTAGTGATTGGACAATGGTTATCTAAAATCCCTGAGATGAACATTTCAGAAGATAATGTACTACTGCCTCTCTTCCTAATATCCAAGGTATGCAGTCGCAACTGTAGCATGGAAGGACTCTAGACACCCAGACGGTTCCATGTCCTGGAGTCATGTGATCGCCATTTGTAACTTTCCCAGCCAGCTTCCAACAAGCAAAGTTCATGGAGGAAGTCAGATTCGCTTAACAATCACATGATTTAGTTAATGACTACAATGATATGTTTAACAAGTTTTCAAAAAAAAAAAGTCATAAAATGGGGTAAAACTCACCTAACGATTGCCTTGCTTAGCAATGGAAATTTTGAGCTCAATTGTGGGTCATAAGTCAAGGACTACCTTTACTTATGATATGTTGCCTTGAGGTAATTAGCTCTATTTGGGATTCAATGTATCTGGGGTACTGATGTTCTGTCTTTTTTGCACTGTTTTGGAGTTCCCTGTTTTCCTATCCTGGACTGGATATCTACAAATACAGCATTATTACTGCTGGGGTATGAGCCACAACTCTTCCTATTCCTTATAACATAATTGGTTTATAAGATAATTCAGTAGTTTTCCTATTATCATTTAGTAAATCTTTCTGTAGGAGAGATTCCAGGCAGCAATTTTGAAATGAAATAAAAGCTTGTGAAACTATTTCTCAAGTTTCAGAGGGCAAGAGCAGACAAAACATAACAAAACATCCAGTCTTGACTGTTTTCAGATTAGTTATCTCATGACCCTTCAGACTCAAAATGGAATGTTATGACTTAAGAAGTGAAGTTTCAAAGATTTCTTGTGGCATATACTTTCCTAAGAGTTTCTGAAATGTCATACCGTACTTTTAAAGTGAATAAGAAAAAACATATCTCACCTAGATTTGGTTTGGACTTTGGAGGGTTCAGAATGAGCATAGCTTCCTAAATGATCCAATTTTAAGTGCAGTCCTATTTTAGAGAATAGATGATGATTGTATTATATTTAAATTTATGGTTTGGGTTTATTCCATTCATGTAATTATGTATAGTAGTTTGGGTTTCTATCATTCCAGCTTTAGTTGAGCTAATCACTCTTGAAATGGATTTCCTTGCATATAATAATTTGAAGATTGATCTGAAGAATCAGTTTGATAATATTTTCCTCTTTCCTCTATCTCCATCTTCTGTTTTGTTGGTTGACTATAATTCATTTAGAGGTGCTACTGAGGCTTTATCATAAACCTTAAGGTAAAGACCTTCAAGACCTAATTATAGCTTAAATGTATAACCATTACTGAATCCAATTTTTCTATAATATATTGTGCCCTAGGTTGGTGCTGTAGCACACAAATAGAAGCTTGTTATATGATTAAAAACATCTTCCTTTGAACCTGTTAACTTCTGTAAAAAAAGTTCAGATAATAGTGGAGTATATACAGCTGACTCCTGAAAACCTGTGCTAGTATATTGGTCAGTTTTGTAGGAACATCTATGGCTGTTCAAAAGTTCAAAAATACCAAAAATCATTTTTTTATATATATATTTATTTTGCTCAAGACAAGGTTAAAATACAAAAAAAAAAAATCCAAAAGAAGACAAAAAAGAAAAGGACAAAAAAACACAAAGCAATCAAAACATTTTAAAAAGTGCATAAAAAACCACATATACACATATTATTCCCTCTAATAGAATATTGATTAATGCATTAAAATTATTAATGAAAATTATATACCTGTTTGCACTATAGTTGATCAATTAGGCCATAGTGGTCCTTCAGCAACTGATATTATCGAGTAGTGACAAGATATTAAAAGACAGATGTGCATGGTATGTGATCCGACTAGCACTCCTTAAGCCAGATGAAAATGTGATTTATCTCATCTGAACTCACATATAGACATGGTTTAATTATGTTTTATTAAAGATGGGGGGAGCTATGGATCATGACTGTAAGACATGGGAAAGTTATTTTATTATTTTCCCCACATTATAATCCCAGTGAAAATTATAATTTCCCACTGAAATTTGTCTGTATTAGAAAATAGCAACTTTGGGGGCAAGGAATTAAAACCTTGAATCTTAACCCTTTCTTTTTATAAAAATAAAAAGGACTACTGCAATGCGCTCTACATGGGGCTACCCTTGAAAAGTATTCGGAGACTACAGTTGGTCCAGAATGCAGCCGCGCGAGTGATAGTGGGTGCTCCTCGATACACCCACGTTACACCTATCCTCCGTGAGCTGCACTGGTTGCCTATTGGTCTCCGGGTCCAATTCAAGGTGTTGGTTATTACCTTTAAAGCCCTATATGGCTCAGGGCCAGGCTATTTGTGAGACCGCCTACTACTTCATAGTTCCCCACGTCCGGTTAGATCCCACAGGCTGGGCCTCCTTTGGGCCCCGTCGACCAAGCAGTGCCATTTGGCGGGGCCGCGGAGGAGGGCCTTCTCTGTGATGGCGCCCACGCTTTGGAATCAGCTCCCCCCGGAGATTAGGACCGCTCCCACCCTGTTGGTCTTCCGTAAGCTACTTAAGACCTGGCTTTTCCGGCAGGCCTGGGGTTTATAAAACCATACCCCTGGATGATTGTTTTTGTATTGTTGTTTGTTATGTTTTATGTGTTTTTTATTGTTAGCCGCCCAGAGTCCTTCGGGAGTGGGGCGGCTTATAAATTTTAAAAATAAAATAAAATAAATAAATAAAAATACTATTTAAAATTTTGGAAAAAAAAAACCTTTAAAACATATAGAGCAGAGGTCCCCAATCTTTTGGGTACCAGGGACCGGTTCCGTGGAGAAAGGTTTTTCTGCGACCGGGGGTTGGGGACCCTGCCTTAAGCAACTTGTTTCTTTCAGCAAGTAGGATGATGTTTACCACAGGGAACCTGAAAAAGATCAACTATCAGATGTTTTTGAATGCAAAATAAGAGGACACAATTTTATTCTTTGCTTAAAGCATTAATTTAATTAATTAGTCCTCTTTAGGAATACCTATGAACACAAAGTTATATAGAAATAAATTAGAGATAAATTCTCAGTAAGTGGACTCAGATGTTAATGTTTTTCCAATTTCTGAGAAGATTAAAAGCATGATGAGTTTTGTGTTGGATTACTATAATAAAATACTGTAGATGTTTAATCGTTGTATTTGTTAACCAAAAATACAGTATCTGGACCTTTGTTCTTTTTTGTTGTTTTCATTAAGTGTTCATCAATGGGTACTTCCTGACCTTTGTAATAGTTTAGGGTTACATCTAAACTTTTGTGAGGGTTTACCTTTAAAGATTGTTAGGCATAAAATTTCACTTTTTTTGCTTCTGGGAGGATGTCATCATGTTTATTACTTTATCTTAGCAGAAAATAACTTAGTACATGCCAAATGACAAATTTATTTTTAAAACATATTTATATTGCCTTTTAATAGAGTCTTGGTGTGCCTGAAAGATAAATATAATTTCATCAAGAATTTATTAGAACTTTGGGAATGAAACTTGTATATGCTTAAGATGAAAAGTTACACTGATGGTAGATATACCATTCTGGGCAAGTAGAACACTATCAGTTAGTGGGGTCTTTCTCTCTTTCTCTATTCAGAATAAGCAAGTTGCAGCAGTAAGAAGTCAGTCGACACATTTGTATGACATGGTATCAACCAAGACAGTTTAGCCATGAATGTGCCAGTGATGCCTAAGTATCATGGATACAAATCATCCATCCATAGTTTATTTTCAGTGACTATTTCATAAAATCTGGTGCTATGGCAACATCTTGATAGAATGCATTAGAAAGAGAGTTAGTGGTTTGTTTTATAAAGCATCAGTTTAATTTGAGGTTAATATTTTTCTTTAAAAATAAATGAGGACATTGTGAGATCAGAAAAGTGTTCAGTTTCAGGAATTCCTTACAATTATTTTTTGTGAACAAAAAAGTGGGCATTATGTCATATGTTTATTACATACCACTTAAGTGTAAAGTGTTTTATATGGAATTTCTGGAGAAAGACAGATTCTAAACATAATCTATACCCCTTCAACAATTAGCTGTAATCGTTAATTTGAGACTGACTTTCAAGAACCTCTTTACACTCCATAACTAGCAGCTTTGAGGAAAAGCCAGGTCTAAATCACTTCTGAAATATCAGCAGGGACAAAATCATCTCTGTCACTAGAGGCAAGCTATCCTAAATGAGTGGGATCATTATAACTTCCATCTCATGTAAGCAGAAGCAGCATTTAAAATTTTGTTTGCAGTTGAACTTCTCTATGCCCAGACGTTCACTCAAGTATTTCAGATTTAATCTTATTCTTTTTGAAGTTGGGGAATACTGAAGTTCAGGATTTAAGTCATGTAATCTCTCCTTGTCTGGATTACATAATGCAAATGAAAGCAGAAATGGATTGTATATTGGGAAAGGAGGTGATAACATGGAAGAAAGGAAGGTTTTGACAAAGAATCAGATTGTGGACCTCAAAGGAAATCTAGAGATGAACTGTGCATTCTTGAATTATCCTACATCAATCTGAACTTAACTTCTTTTAGCATATTTAATCCTTTTAACATTTAACACTTTAGCATTATTAAATCTTCACAATAAATAGCACCAATATATTGTTCAGATTACTTTTAAATAGCTGTTTTACTATCCCTATAAATGTACAAACTGTGCATTGTAATTTAAGATTGCTGTCTTAAAGCTTTACAATTCATTCTTTGGTTATCGTACTGAAAATATTACTAGATTCTGTTCTCCAAGTTGCATAGAAATGATTTGGTGCTGAAAAGTCAAGGGAAACAAATAGCTGAGACTGTGAATGGGTTTATACTTCTGAGTATGATATGTGAATCTAATTTGTGAGTGTTTGCGCTACTAAAATGAATGTGCATGCACCACCATCTTTTTGTTGTAGCAGTGATCTAATGATCTTCTGGGTTATTGGAAATCCAGCAATCTTCTCTGATGTCCTTGCCCCAACTCCAAATTTCAACTATTAAGTGAAGCTGATAATTCCTTCCCTCCGTAGGCCTTCTTCCAGAGCATCTTTAAACTTCTTCCACTACCCTCCGCATTAAAGAATAGCTAATATAAAGTGCATAGCATTTTCTGATATAGGTGATGAGAATGTAATTGCAAAAAGAATGCCATCACATCAATATGAGCACTTATCCACAAGCATTTATTCTTGAAAGAATAAATGTAACCATTGTTGCTACTGCTTGTCTAACCCCAAGATAAGGACAGCGTTCTACGGGTATGGACTGCTAGCATGTAGAAACGTAAACAGAACAGCAGGTAAAGATTGAATGGGGTGGGTAAACTATGCACTATGTTCCAGTTACTCCTATTTAAAAAATCCTGCAAGAATTTTCACCTTTGTAAACTCCTCTATTTTATTTTTAACTATTCTTCTAATCATAAAAGAACTTTTTTTCAACATTTATTTGTATTTCAATTTATATGGGTTGCCCTTCTCAATTTCATTTTTCTTGGTGGGTAATAGCAATTAAAGATAGATGGGGAACTCATCAAATTTGTGGATGACACCAAGCTGGCAGGAATAGCCAACACTCCAGAAAACAGGCTTAAGATACAGGAGGACCTGGACAGACTTGAACACTGGGCGCTATCTAACAAAATGAAATTCAGTGGTGAAAAAAGTAATGTACAGGTATAGTATAGGGGGTGCCTTGCTCAATAGTAGTAACTGTGAGAGGGATCTCGGAGTCCTAGTGGACAATCACTTAAATATGAGCCAGCAGTATGCTGCAGCTGCCAAAAAAGCCAACTCAGTGCTGGGCTGCATTAACAGAGGGATAGAATCACGTGAAGTATTAATACCACTTTACAATGCCTTGGTAAGGCCACACTTGGAATACTGCATCCAGTTTTGGTCACCACGATGTAAAAAAGATGCTGAGACTCTAGAAAGAGTACAGAGAAGAGCAACAAAGATGATCAGGGGAGTGGAGGCTAAAACATATGAGGAACGGTTGCTGGAATTGGGTATGTCTAGTTTAATGAAGAGAAGGACGAGGGGGACATGATAGCAGTGTTCCAATATCTCAGGGGCTGCCACAAAGAAGAGGGAGTCAAGCTATTTTCCAAGGCGCCTGAAAGCAGGACAAGAAGCAACGGGTGGAAACTAACCAAAGAGAGAAGCAACCTAGAACTGAGGAGAAACTTCCTGACAGAACAATTAACCAGTGGAACAACCTGCCTCCAGAAGCGGTGAATGCTCCAACACTGGAGGTTTTTAAGAAGAGACTGGACAGCCATTTGTCTGAAATGGTGTAGGGTTTTCTGCCTGAGCAGGGAGTTGGACTCTATGACCTCCAAGGTCCCTTCCAACTTTATTATTATTATTATTATTGTTGTTGTTGTTGTTGTTGTTAAGATGCCATATAAAAACATACATGTAGTCCTTGATTTATGACCTTAATTGATCACAGAATTATGTTTATAAATTATGCCAGTCATAATGCAGAATCATCACATGACTGAGGTGATTTTATGATGTTTGTGGCAGTCATTAAGCAAATCACCATGGCTGTTAAGCGAATTTGCAGACATTAAGCAAACACCACAGTCATTAAGCAAAGCTATTGACTGCAATGGGCGGTTTTTGCTGAAAACCAGAAGTAAATGTCAGTTTTCCACAAAAAGACTTATCAATTGTGGTCACTTGACAGTGGGATGCTGCAACTGGCCATAAATGTAGGCCAATTGCCAAGTGCCCAAAAGGCTATCACCTGACCATGGGGAATTGGCTGCCAGAACTTGTATGTACTGAGTCACGAGTACCTTTTGGAGGATTTGTTGTAACTTTGAACAATCGCTAAGTGACTGATACATAGGTTTAGGACCATCTGTATAACAATAAAAATAATACAAATTTGCAACCAAGGGGAAAAAACCCACAAAAATCAGCATAACTGCTGCATAGGCTCTGTCACATACAGTATACAGATCCACAAGCTCAGTGACACAAGCCATGTCTTTGAAAATCAGGGCCAATTTAATCTCCAGAGGGTTGATGTTTCAAGCTGTGGGTGCCCTCCCCTCCCACTTTTTTTTGTAGTATGGGAAGGAGTAGGAAGTAGGAGTGCTTCCACTCCTTCCCATATTTCCATGCGCTCTCTGTAATATTATAGCCTCCTGCTGCTCACACTCAAAGGTTTGAGGATAGAAGGTTTAATCCCCTTTATAATATACTTAGAGCTGAGGCTGTCTAACCATTGTGCTGCAACCATCCATTTTCTGTCCTTAGTGATTGCTTGGGTAGAGAGGGGAGCTAAGCAGCAAGCCTTTGGAGACTGCATGTTGTATGCTCTAACATTATTTTAACCTGTTTGAATGGGAGAGAGTTTAGCTGGACAGATTTCTAATTCCCTGCATCTTATTTTTTAAATCAAAGTTTCTTTGGCAGCTGTCCAAGCTTCTGATACTTAAGAGACTAATCTTAGTGATGTACAAACTTTACTTAAAAGATCAATCATTTCATGATAGAGAGCTCCATCTGTACCTAAAGATAACTATGTTTATAGAAGGGTTAGGCATCAAACACTTAATTGTCTCTCAACTCCAGAAAAAGTAATGTTATAACCAGTTTCAATCAGAAACATTCAGCAGCATGAGATAACCATTATAGCAATCACAGTCCACAGCAAATGGTTCTGATAGCGATTATTGTGTCTACACAGCTACATACCTGTCCTTTAATATTTGCCTCAGAGGTATATTGGGAATATTAATAGAATATTGAGGAGGCCAAGCATATAAACTAGGAACTGAATCCTGAAATAAGAATTCTGGTAGACATATTTATAAAAAAAAAAATCACAAGCACTTCTCTGTGTCTTCCAGGTCTTGTCAGCCACAAAACTGTTGAAATCAATGACTGCTTTCAAACTGGATTCAGTCACAATGCTGAGGCAGTTTTGTTCTTGCTGTTTTGCAGTCAGCTGGAAATGAAATTAAATGACAGTTCTACATAGCACTTAGTATAGATCTATATTATCTGCTAGCTCTTTTGAAATGTCTATGGGCAAGATTCTTCTCCAGATCTTACTTAAGAGTAATTCTATTCAGCAATGATTCACACAAAACCACTTCTTTAGGGCTTCTGCCAATGGCTCACAGTTGAGCAAGGCACGGCTTTAGTGATGTATTGCCTGCTAATTGCTCCTTTGTCACTCTCCTCTCTCGTTCTTTCTCCTCCTTTCTGAAATAATGCTAGTTAGCTATTAAAGATAAGGAGAAAAAAATAGAGCAGAGCCCAGTTAATTTGGAAGATTGACATTGAGTTTTCCCCACTCTTAAATTGAACTATACCTTCAGGTTTTATTTTGACACAACTGCAGTCTGTCAAGATGCGTAAAACTTGTGGTCATCAGTTTCCATCTGAACCAGAACTAGGAAAGCAGTCTTGGAATGGTTTCCAGTTCTGTTTGACGAAGTCTTCATGCAGTTCGTTCATTAAAACCTGTTGATTTATTCTGGAAAGAAAGAACATGCACTTATATAAGAAGAGGAGTTGCATCTTTATAGCTACCCTGCAAATTTTCTGCAACCATCTTTACAGAAGTTTGTTGTTTACAGAATGTTCACATGTGCAAACAGGCAGGTTCAGAGATAGTCAAAGTTATCATTTGCAAAGCCTAGAGCTAGCTTTCATCTCCTGTGTATTTTTTTTATTCCTGCTTCACATTATTCCCCAAGTAAATCTATTTGTGGAAGCTCTGTATCCAGAAACTGAAAGGAGGGAGTTAACCAATGGTAAATTTTTCAGGACTGTAGTTAAGGTAAGCTAGCATAAAATATATAATAATTTTAGGCTGTCATTAAAACTTTCTGCTTCACTCCAATTTGGGCCTGGTCTGGGTTCAGATTATGTATTAATCTTAATGAAAATGTGGTTTATCTCATCTGAACTCACATGTAGACATGGTTTAATTATGTTTTATTAAAGATGGGGGGAGCTATGTATCATAACTGTAAGACAAGGGAAAGTTTTTATTATTTTCCCTACATTATAATCCCAGTGAAAATATAATTTCCCACTGCAATTTGTCTCTATTAGAACATAGCAACTTTGGGGGTAAGGAATTAAAACCTTGAATCTTAACCCTTTCTTTTTATAGAAATACTATTTAAAATTTTGAAAAAAAAACCTTTAAAACATATAGAGCAGGGGTCTCCAACCCTTTGGGCACCAGGGACCGGTTCCGTGGAGTTTTTTTCCACAGACCAGAGGGTACATGGTTTTGGGTGCTTTGCTTGTTTGTGCGGACTGGTTGCTGGCATGCCCCCCTCCACAGATTGGGGGCTGGGGAGCCCTGATATAGAGTACTTACATGGAATGCTTATCAATAGCCAACTTAATACATGTTATGTTGTTGTATGACATGCAGCATCCTTATAATTTGGGTTGTGTTTGCACAACATGTTAGGCTAAAGTTTGGTCACCTTATTTTTAATTCATTGTGCATGCAACACTAGATCATGTAAACATAAGCATTCACTATATTACGTTGTGCTGTTTCCAAGACAAGGAAAGCGAATCTTTTTTGATGCATTAGTTACATTCTGTGTTACAGCATAACCTTTTCTAAAAACAAGCTAGAAGAACATACACAGTAATGGAAGAATCAAAGTTAGAACCCCGTTGAGCATTAATTTCTCTCTAGCTTCAAACTGTTGGTAATTAGACATCACTGTAGAATCAAAACAGGGTTTCTTCTTAACAGCTCTGTATGACAGTATTCTTGTCCCAATTATATCCTTTTAATTTCCTCTTCCTTTTATTGGCATTTCCCACATGTCTGCTTAGTTTGTCTCTCTTTCACATTTATAGACATATTTCTAAAGAAGGCTAGTAATTTGAATGGTACACAAAAATAAATAGAGCCGGAGCTTCCGGTACGAGGCGACGGCGATGGCGGCTATCTTTTAGCCGTCCAGCTGGGGAAGTGTCAGAGCCGCGGAGCACAGCGCGCATCAGCTGGCCCGCGGCTCGGAATTCCCTTCCCGGGCAAAGGGAAGGGACAGAGAACGCAGGAATAGAGGTAGAACCCCTAAACCCCCTCTGGATTTATTTCTAGAGGGGGTGAAAGGAGTGTTCCCTCGGAGCTCCTGCTGATCTCCGCCTCCCAGCTGTTTTTGCTTCCTAGGAAGCAAAAGAAACCGCCGCTTCTATCTCCGTGTTTATAGTATTTTGGTGAGTAATTTTTAAACGGACGGAGCAGTTTAAAGGATTTTTGTTATATACTTTAGGTGTTTATTTTTTTATTATTTGATTTTTACTATTTTTCCTCCTTTTCTTTGTTATATTAGTGAAAGGATTTAAGATGGCGTTTTGAAAGTGTCGGAGTTTTTTTTTTTCCTTTCCCTTTTGTTTTACTTTCCCTTTTTAAGGATTGGCTTTTGCTTTTGCTTTTTGCTTAGAATTTTTTCTTTTGAATTGTTTGTTCTTTTATCTTTTATTCTTTGGATTTTCTCTGGATTTTCAAGGACTATAGTTTGTCTCTTTTTAAATTCTTTTTCTTTTTCTTTCCTCCTCCCTTCTTGTGTGGAGGGGAAAGGGAAGTGAGAACTGCGCTTTTTAAAATGGCTTCAAAGAGACAGCAGCCTGCTTCAATACCTAAGGTTGTTTCTTCTCCTATAACTTCCACTGCACAATTACAACAACAATCTAAACATGTACCACCGGCTCAGCCACCACCCTCCCCCCCTCTGCCTGGACTTTCAGCACAAGAGGTCAGAGGCATAATGGGAGAGATTGTAGTTCAAATGAGAGAGGAAATGAAGCAATTTGCCTCACAGATTAAATCAGAAATTAAATCTGATCTTAAAGAAGAGATAACGGGGATAAAGACTAAATTGCAAGAAAATAATAATGATTTACGACAAGATATACTTGCAGCAGTTTCAGGCTTGGCTACTGTGGTGGTTAAGCTCGATGCAAGGCTTGAGGAAGTGGAAAACAAAGTTGATTCCTTTGATGATAAAATTCAAGATGTGGAAAGGAAGGTGGAGTCCTCACAAGAAGATATTTTGATGTTTCAGTACAGACAGATGGAGTATGCCCTGAGGATTAGAGGCCTCAAGGAAGATATGAATCAAGATTTGGTGGAGGTGGTCCTTACTGATCTGGCAGTGGCCTTGGATATGGATAAAGGAGAATTACATAGAGAAGTGGAAAAAATTTATAGACTTAACTCCTGGATTGCTAAGCAGAAGAATTTGCCTAGAGATGTGGTGATTTATTTTACAAAGAAGTCCCTGCGGAATGAGATTATACAAGCCTTTTACAACAAAAGATTTCAGATTGCTGCCCAAGATGTTATCATTCTAAAGGAAATCCCATCCAAAATTTTAAGAAGCAGGAAAGACTTCGCTTTTTTAACCAATGAGCTCAAAGCTAGATTGATGCCATTTAGATGGGAAATTCCGATGGGTATTGTTTTGAGCCATGCGGGGACACGCTACAGATTGAATACAGTTGACAAAGCTAGAGAGTTTTATACTTCGGTCCTGGGTGCAGGCTCAACTCCATCTGGTCAGAAATCTCCGAGTGGCAAGGAAGTCGAGCAGCAATCTGAGGCATTAGGTTTGGTTTCCGCTGGGATGATACAAGCTGAAAGGCAACGCCAGATGGAGGTTAAAGAGCAGAGGATGACTCGTGCAGCTTATAAGCGTAAAGAGAAGGAGCAACGTAAAAAAGAGCCTAAAGAGAATTCTTCTGGAAGTGCATCATCGCCGGTGGGAGGAGCAAGACCCAAGAGTTATGCAACACATGCAGCTCTTTCAGATCTTGATGGTGTCTTCTCCAGGCTGCGTGCCAAGGGAGATGGCAAAGTTTTTGACCTGGAATGTTAATGGATTGAATTCTCCTCAGAAACGGAAAAAAATCTTTTATTATTTGAAGCAACATACCAATGATGTTATTTGCTTACAGGAAACTCATATTTTACTTAAAGATCAGAAATATTTAGTCAATGCTCGTTTGGGATCTCATTTTATATCTTCTGCTCCTGGGAAGAAAGGGGGAGTTGTTATATATGTTAAACAAAACCTACCAGCTTGTCTGGTAGAATCAGATCCCCAGGGGAGATATGTGATGATTGAACTTGGTATATATGGTAAGAAAGTACTTATAGTGGGACTTTATGCTCCAAATCAACAACAGGAACAATTTTATAAGCAGTTACATCAAAAAATAACATTGCTTGACTATAGATCAGTGGTATTAATGGGTGATTGGAATGGCGTCTTAGATATACAAAGGGACAAGAAAGGTTCCTCTCCTTTTCTTAAACAAGCAAGGTTACCTAAAGCTTTTTTTGATATGAAGGAAGACTGGGAATTAAGGGATTATTGGCGGGAATGTAATCAAGAGGAGAGAGATTTCACTTCTTTTTCTGATAGACACCAATCTTTTTCAAGAATTGACTTTTTTTTGATTACTACGGATTTGTATAATAAAGTAAAGAATGTAAAGATTTTTCCTAGATCACTGACGGATCATAGCCCAGTTTGGATGGAGCTGACTCAAGAGAAAGAGGAAAGGAGATCCTGGAGAGTTAATGAAAATTTGTTCAGACAAGAGAAGAATGTTCAAAAGTTAAAGGAGTGTTTAAAGGACTATTTTGCTTTGAACATGTATAAGGGGACTTCAATGTCAATGGTATGGGATGCAGGTAAAGCATTTATGCGTGGTGTTTTGATAAAAATGAATAATTGTCATAAGCGGAAGCAGATGCAGAAACGTAGAGAACTTGAAGATGAAATTAAATCAAAAGAAATGGCCTTGAGTTTAAATCCTTCTGATGAAAGTATTAAAGAATCTGTAAAGTTACTAAGGTCACAATTTAATATGTTGATAGCAGATCAAGCGGCAACCAATTTATTGTTTATGAAACAAAATACATTTTGTAATGCTAATAAGCCTGGGAGATGGTTGGCTTATCAATTAAGAAAGAAACAGAGACAGAGAATAATAGAGAAAATAAATTACAAGGGTAAATTAGTTTCTCAGAAGGAATTGATTAAAAAATCTTTTTTGGATTATTATCAAAAGTTATACAAATCTACTAATGTGCAACTGCTAGATATAAATAAATATCTAGCTGAGGCAAGTTTTCCTAAACTGACTGAGGATCAGAAACATGAAATTAATGGCTTAATTACTAAGGAGGAAATTGCCTCAGCAATTCAACAATTGAAACTAGGGAAAGCACCGGGTACGGATGGGTTAACAGCTGTTTATTATAAAGCTTTAATGGAGGAGATGATCCAACCATTAAATGATCTTTTTAATGGTATCTTACAGGGTTTAGAGATTCCTCCTTCATGGCGTAGTGCTTTTATATCATTGATTCCAAAGGAGGATCAAGATCTTACTTTACCAAAAAATTATAGGCCTATATCTCTTTTAAATGTGGATTATAAGATATTTGTAAAAATCTTGGTAAATAGGCTTATGAGGGTGGCGCATCATCTTGTGCATAAAGATCAATCAGGGTTTATAACAGGAAGGTATATGAAAAATAATGTTAGACAAATTATTAATCTATTAGAATATTTAGACAAGAACAACCAAGTTTCTGCAGGGCTCATATTTTTAGATGCTGAAAAAGCATTTGATCAATTGAATTGGCATTTTATGCTAAGAGTAATGGAAGAAATGAATTTTGGCGAAAAGATATTACAAGCTCTTACGGTAATATATCAAAAACAAATGGCACAACTTATTGTTAATGGAGGTTTGTCGGAGGTTTTTACAATAGAGAAAGGTACTAGACAGGGGTGTCCTTTATCGCCATTGTTGTTTGTTTTAACACTGGAAATATTATTGATCAAAATTCGAGAGTCTCAGGAAATTAAAGGAATAGAAGTTAACAAAAAAGAATATAAGTTGAGAGCTTTTGCGGATGACTTGGTTGTTACTTTGTCGCAACCTGATTATTCTGCAGTAAACTTATTACAGTTGATTCATCATTATGGTTTGGTTTCGGGTTTCAAGATTAATGTAAATAAGACTAAAATCTTACCTAAAAATATGTCTAGTCAGGAGAAGCAGATTTTGGCTAACTTGACGGGTTTTGAGATTGTTAATAAGGTAAAATATTTGGGGGTGATGTTGTCTGTTTCTAATGTAAAATTATTTAAAAATAATTATGAAAGGTTGTGGGTCAGGGTACAGAAGGACTTGAAGAATTGGGAGAAGTTGCAATTATCCCTCATGGGAAGAATTGCAGTGATAAAAATGAATATTCTACCCAAGTTTCTTTTTTTGTTTCAAATGTTACCGATTTTGAAAAATGAGATTAATTTAAGTGAGTGGCAGAAGGGTCTTAATAAATTTATTTGGGCAGGGAAAAAGCCAAGGGTTAAGTTTAAAATTATGCAAGACTTCCGTGAGAGGGGTGGACTTAAGGTACCAAATTTGAAATTATATTACGATGCGGTGGTTTTAACACTAATCAGTGATTGGGTAAATTTGACAAATCCTGAGATACTTCATTTAGAGGGATGGGATTTACTTTATGGGTGGCATGCCTATTTAATATTTAATAAAAAAATGGACTGGGTCTTTAAATCTCATATTTTAAGAATTTCTTTACTTAGGATTTGGAGAAAATATTATAAAAGTGATTTTAAAGTTCCATTATGGGCTATACCTTGGCATGCGATAGAAGGAATAAAAAGAGGAGTAAAAATGGACATGGTGTCTTATAGTCAGTTACTTAGATGGGATGGGCAAAACTGGCAGTTAAGAATACGGGAAGATTTAGCGCAAGAAAATATTATTTATTCCTGGTTTCAATATAGGCAACTAGTAGATAAATGGAAGGTGGATTGTAAATTGGGTTTTCTTAGAGAAGATGGAAATCTTATTAAGCAAGTTAAGGATCAAAGACAAACCCATATCAAGAGAAAAGGAGGTTGTATTGATGTTAAATTTGATTACAGCCGCTAGGCTGTTAGTAGGACAATATTGGAAGAAGGAATCTTTGCCTACATTGCAGGAATGGTTTCTTAAAGTAGCTTATCTGGCGGAAATGGCAAAGATTTCGGCTTTCTTAAAGCAACAAACGCAAGAGAAGTTCCTTGCTGTTTGGGACAAATGGATAAAATTTATACAATTTAGATTGGGTATACAAAAATATCACATAGCTTTTTTATAAGTTTTATTTTTATATATATATATAGATATTTTTTTTATATATATATAAATATAAATTTTTTAATTTAATTTTTTATTTTTATTTCTTAATTTTTAATTAAGCCTATATTCTGCTCTGGGAAGCTCAGGGGGGGGAAGGGAGGGTTTTTGTGAGGGGTGGGGGATGGGTTTTTTTTTTTTATTTTTTTATATATGTAATGTTTAGTTTCTTTTTTGTATATGTTGTCTTTTGTTTTGTATTGTTTTTGTTTTTTTGTAAAATTTATAAAACTTTCAATAAAAAAAAAATAAAAAAAAAAATAAAAAAAAAAAATAAATAGAGCCGAGGTGGCGCAGCAGTTAGAGTGCAGTACTGCAGGCCACTTTAGCTGACTGTTCAGCAGGTCAGCGGTTCAATCTCACCGGCTTAAGGTTGACTCAGCCTTCCATCCTTCCGAGGTAGGTAAAATGAGGACCCAGATTGTTGGGGGCAATGTAAATATATATATACATTGCTTACTGGTGTACACCGCTTAGAGAGTGCTTGCACTTAAAGCGATATATAAGTCTCATAAATAAATAAATAAATTATATGATCTATGAATATTGTAGGTGGATGTCACGTATATGTACATACATACATATGCACACCTATATGCAAACATACATTCACCCACAGTCCTATGCCTAGATAAAACTGTTTCCTAGCAATATATTGCATAAAGTCCTGACTAGTAATTTGTATTTATATTCATGCCTTCTGTGTGCTTTGTAATGGAACAATCTTTCTCTCTCTTTTTCTCTTAATAGTGAGGGCATTGATTTATTGCACTAAATAGAAAAAGTGTTGCTACTTCATTCTCTGTCTCTCATGTCTGTAAATAGTAAAATTAGGGTCACCTTTTGCCAATATTATTCTTCCGATTTAGATATCACTGGTTTTTTTCCTAAAATTATGTAGTAATTTGCACCTTAGGGTGTGCTTTTTTGTCTCTTACAGAGGTTTATATTTTAGAAAACAAAATAACCCAAACCTCTCCCTGTGCTGTTATTCTTTACAGCTCATATGTTTTTATAACAGGAAAAAAAAGTGAAATAATTTATATGCCTACAATTGCATTGTAAATTAAATATATGTGCATCTTTCACATACTGTTCTAACCATAAAGTAAGCATGAACAGACACACACGACTCTGTTCCATCAAATTTTGGGGACAAGCATAACAAAGTGGATCTCACAAATGAAAGAATGTATCAAGTAGTTTAATCCATAAACATTTTGTTTTCTGTACGGGGGGGCTCCAACCTCCCCTCTGGGGATTTGGTCAACGGGGGAATCCTTACATTCCCCTGCACAGTGCGGGACAGGCGAGTTTCTCCCCATTTCCCAATCCACTACTGCATGGGTTCCTCAGGGGACTCCTGAGGCCACATTCATCCCTACTGCGGCAGGACTCCAGCCTAGTGAGCCCGCCTCCTTCCCCACGGAGGACCGCCTAGCCTTACTGATCGCACAAGCAGTAGACCGAGCCCTTGATGCCAGGGCACAGGCTTCCAGGCCAGTGACTGCCATTCCCCGTCCTATCCAACAACCGGTGACTAAGGCCTATTATAATCCTTCTTCCCCATCTGGGTCATCAGTTTCTGAGGGTTCTTACCTCCACCAGCTTGGCACAGAGCAGGAGATTCCAATGTCTGAAGAGGAGGAAACTCCTCCAGAGGTCCCTTCATTCAGCGGCCTCTTCTCCTTCTTTCTTTGTCACCTTACTACATAAGGCCACATCCACAGCCCATCTTGGGCCTGAGACTTCATCAGCAATGACCCCCGTTCCTCCAGACTCGGAGGCAGACCTGAACTTCATCGAACCGGTGGCGGCTCAACACCGCATCCCTTGTCCTTCTCTGTTTCTGAATGCGATCCAGAAACAGTGGATCCAGCTTCTCTTCCCCTCCCAGGTAACACTGACAAAAAATTGTACAACGTTGCCAAGGATCTGGAGGAGGCTCTGGAGGTACTGGCCGTGGACGAACCTTTAGGTCCCCTAATATCAGCCACCACCATTTCCGGGGATGTCTCTGAGGCCCTCAAAGCTGAGGATTGCAAGTGCGAATCCACCTATCGCAGAACGCACCAAGCGGCTGCATGAGCGATCAGGGCCGCAACCTCCGCCTCATTTTTCAATAGGTCTGCCCTCCACTGGCTCCGGCAATTTCAAGCCTGGATTCCAGCGGAGGATATCTGCACACACCAGGACCTTAGCAAAATGGTGGCAGCCACCGAGTATGCATCAGATGCAACCCTCCAAGCTGCCAGGTTTTCATCCAGGGCTATGGCATCCAGTATCACTGGTCACCGTATGCTTTGATTGAAACACAGGCAAGCCGATGTTAAGTCTAAGTGGAAGCTGGCAGCTGCTCCATATCAGGGAGGTAAATTGTTTGGAGACGCCCTGAATCCCTACCTAACAGAAAATAAGGATAAACGCAAGGTTCTTAATCACCTCCTCAAAAAATCAGACAAACGCTCCACTTATTATCCACGTAGACAGTCCTTTCGTGCAGGAGCTATAATTACACCAGCCCTTCCACCCCTTTCTGGCCAGGCAAGATAGGCAGGAGAGACAGCCTGATAGGCAAACTCCCAGACCCAGACAACAGTCTCAGGGTAAGCGGCCCTTTTGAGGGAACAGCAGGCCATTCCACCACTCCAGGTGACTCTCAATCAGTACCTCCCATAGGGGCAGACTCTCTCTATTTGCCCACCAGTGGGAGGCCACCGCCATGGATGCATGGGTGCTCAACACCGTTCGTCACAGTCTTTCTCTGGAGCTTATCTCCAACCCCCCAAATCGATTCCTATCTTGTCCATACCCCCAGAACCGAACAAAGAAAAGGCTGATAAATGAAGCCATTCAACATTTATTACACATACGGGTCATAGAACCGGTGCCACTGAGCCAGAGAGGTTAGGGATTTTACTCCATCCTCTTCATCGTTCCCAAGGCGTCAGAGGGATGGAGAGCCATTTTAGATCTCAAGGGCTTGAATTTTCATCTTACATACCGCAAATTCAAGATGCAAACGCTCCGCTCCATCTTGGGAAGCATAAGAAAGGGGGACCTCCTGATGTCTATTGACCTCACGGTGGTGTACCTTCATATCCCTATCTCTCTGGCCCACCGCCGGTTTTTACAGTTCGCATACAAGGGACGTCACTTTCAGTACAGGGCATTCCCATTTGGCTTATCATCGGCTCCCAGGGTGTTTACCAAGATCCTGGCAGTTCTGGCAGCTCATTTAAGGATGATACCAGTCAGAGTCCAATGCTATCTGGATGACATATTAATCCAGTCATCGTCCACCCAGTCCGCCAAGTCGGACCTCGAACTGGTGGTAAAGCTGCTCCAGGACCACGGGTTCTCGGTAAACTTTCCCAAGAGCCATTTGGTCCCCACAACAAGGCTGTTACACCTCGGGGCCATTATAGACATGGTGGAGTGCCGGGTGCACTTATCTCAAGAACGCCGGGACAGTATAAGGGAGTCAGTCCTCCAGATACGCAGGGGTCGGTCAGTAACATTGGCCAATCTCTCCCAATTGTTAGGGAAGATGATCTCGGCCATAGCAATCGTCCCGTGGTCCAGGCTCCACTCCAGGGAACTACAATGGTTCATGCTCCCCTTCCAGAGGCAGAACCTCAGTGCCTCCCAACAAAAGGTAAGACTCCCACAACAGGTGTGGCGCTCCCTCATGTGGTGGCTATCACCAGCCATGCTCAGAGGGTCATGTTTCAAGGAGCCGGACCGGATAGTACTCACGACCGACGCCAGCCTGTTCGGCTGAGGAGCACACCTTCGATCGCAGTGGGCACAGAGACGTTGGTCCAACTCAGACCTCCGGCACAACATAAATTGGCTTGAACTATGGGCCATCCATCTAGCCCTTCGTCACTTTCACAAACTGGTGGCACGGCGTCATGTACTGGTCCTCATGGACAATGTGGCAGCCAAGGCTCACGTAAACCGCCAAGGGGGTACCTGCTCTCGGACTCTTTTGACTGAGTATCTCTTACTGGGATCCTGGGCAGAACACAATCTCGTCTCCATCAAGGCCGATCATATTTCAGAGGAAGCGAACACTCAAGCCAACCTTCTGAGCAGGACAATGGTAGATTACTCGGAATGGTGCCTCCACCCGAGGGTCTTCAGAGAAATTTGTCACTGTTTCGGCCTCCCACTTATGGACCTCTTTGCGTCTCCGTCCAACGCCCAGCTGACTCGCTTCTTTTCCCGGTTCCCATCTGCAGGGGCGGAACAGACAGATGCTTTTCGGAGCCCATGGCTGCAGGGTCTGCTTTATGCTTTTCCCCCTCTACCTCTTCTCCCAGTGGTAATACGCAAGCTTCTTTGGGAGCAAGCGGAGATACTTCTGGTGGCCCCTTATTGGCCAAGGAGACCTTGCTTCACCGATCTGATGAGCCTTTCCCTTGCAGACCCTTGGTGGATTCCTCCGGAACGGGTCTCTCAGCCAAGGGGTTATTCTCCATCCGGACCCCCAATGGCTCCAGTTAGCCGTCTGGCACTTGAGCGCTCAACCTTAACAAGGGAGCTTTGCTCACCAGGGGTCATCACAGTAATCCAGGCCTCCCGCCGCCCTTCCACAAACTGTATTTACGAGGCCATGTGGAAAAACTTCCGATTATGGTGCTCCGGGCGACAGTTGTTGCTCTCGGAACTCACAATTCCCCATATCTTAGACTACTTGTTAGACAGTCTGGAGAGGGGCTTGGCCCCAAACACATTGCGCAGACAGGTTGCTGCTCTTTCCACGGTCCTCACATGCGACCCTGTGGGGGCATTGGGTCATCACCCCTTACTCTGCTCATTCCTTAAAGGGGCCGCTAAAACCAGACCCCCTACTGTGCACAGGTACCCTTCGTGGGAGTTACCACGCGTCCTTCGGGCTCTTACTAAGTCGCCTTTTGAGCCCTAAGGATGTACGACATTCACTACCTGTCCCACAAGGTGGCATTCTTGGTGGCAATCACGTCGGCATGACGCATCTCTGAATTGGGAGCGCTCTCGATCCGGGATGACTTTTGCGTTTTCCACCGGGATCGAGTGATCCTTTGACTCGACCCTACCTTCGTCCCGAAAGTCAATTCTCTGTTCCATAGATCACAAGAGATAGTGCTGCCAGATTTTTGCCCCAACCCATCGCACGCTCTGGAATGGCAATTGGATGTCTGCAGAGCACTTTGGTACTATATTTCACGGACAGTGGAATTCCGCAAATCAGAAGCCCTCTTTATATCTTTCCACTCTTCCTCCAGAGGTTGGAAGGTTTCCTCTTCCACAATTGGCAGGTGGATTAGAGCATGCATCGCCGGAGTGTATCAAGCTGAGTCATTGCCGGTTCCAAGATGGGTTACAGCCCACTCCACAGAGAGTGCTGCTACTTCAGCGGCCTGGGCTACCCAGGCATCCATTGAAGAAGTCTGCAGGGCAGCCACATGGGCCTCGCCATCTCCTTTCATTCGATAGGTTTGCCTCCACAGAGGCTTCCTTCATTAGGAGGGTTCTCCAACAGGTTATACATTAAAGTGCCACACCAGACCAGTCTGCTTCCCACCCTCAGGGACAGTAGGCTTTGGTATGTCCCATTGGTGGATTCTCCATCTCCAGTGCTGGAGAAGGGGCGTTTTCTTACCTGAATGCCTTTTCTTAGCACGGAGATGGGAAATCCACTCCCACCCTTGCAGGTCATCTAGGCCTAGGGTTAGTTTAGTTTGTGAGCCACAACGTCTTGCGGTCAGTCAATGGCTATGCTTGCGTCAAGACTGGGATCTCTATGGTCCAGGATGGGCGTGGCAACTTTGGCTGACTTGATCTGATTGGGCAGGAATACAGTCTAAACCCATTGGTGGATTCCCCATCTCCGTGCTGAGAAAAGGCATTCAGGTAAGACAATGCCCCTTTTCTGTATTTGGCTACAGCATTTTATCATTTGACAGTTTTGATTTCTTTCCCTTCCTTTACCGAAGTACCTCTGTGTCTGTATTGCAAAACTGTTGGGTGAAATATTTCTGATAATGGAGAAAAATGGTGGCAAAGAGAAGTAGAGAAGTAGTTTAAAGGTACTATTTAATTGGAGTTGGGCAGTGAATTCACGAACTGCCTTCTACAATTCAGGGCTTAAATGAAGATATGTCTACATTCATTTGTTGTTTAAGCTGTTATATCTTATATGACATTGCATTTTCGTATTGTATTATTGTTGTATGATATATGACAATGATGGCAAACCTTTTAGAGACCGAGTGCTCAAACTGCAACCCAAAATCCACTTATGCATCGTAGGGTGCCTGGTGGGTGTGGCCCATTGGCTGGGTGTGGTTGCAGTGGTAACGGCAGACTGGGTGGGACTAAAAAGTTCAATCAATCAATTCCAACTTTGCAAGATCTTTTTTTTTCCCGCGAGAAATTGAAATTGACTGATTGATTGAACCTTTTTTTTTTTTGCACATGGCAAAAAGGTTTTATAAAACCCAGCTGAAGGCCTAGGACTGGGGCGACGGTGCGCATGCCCACAGAGAGGGCTCTGCATGCCACCTCTGGCGCCCGTGCCATAGGTTCTCCACCACTGGTATATGACAATTAGTAAAATGACGAATTTTCATTTGATCGGTTGGCAGATTCAAGATATATTTTCTACTAAATAAGTTTTGGATTTGTGTGACATGCTTAATTTAAAAATAATCTGGTGTAAGGTGTTGCCTGAGCAAAGCTATATACTGCTCTTCCTAGGCATTGTCTTATAGCCAAATCAATGATTGTGTCTGCACAACTCATTGGACAAATTAGCCAACTCTTTATTGTCCAGGATGCTTGCAGTTGTAGCCAGAGTATTTATTTCTTATTCAGTGTGTCATGATTTGTTGAGTTAATTGAATAAATTATAGTTAAATGAGATTTATAAGTTATGAGAGCACAAGCGCTGTTGAGTTATTTCCTTTAGAAGGTCTTCATGGTATTCAGAAGCAATTCAGGCTGAGTTCATGCCTAGTAATAAGACAGATACAATATTGGTTAGTAAGCAGGCCGCAATAGCTGAGTTTGCATTCAAAACTAAGTCATAATGGATGTTTGCACATCATGTTAAGCCACAAACAGATCATTTTATGGATTCATGCATAGAGCAGGCACCAGTGTTTGTATTTGTAAATACTTTCCCACTGGCAGGAGTTCTCAAATGTCTATTCCTTAGACTTCAGCATTTGGCTCACAGGTCTTTAAAGGAGAAAGATGCTTGGATGGCTTTGCAAGTCACTCTTCATAATAGTTCTTCAGATTTTTTTTCCCCCATACGATCCAACAAATGCCCATGTTCTGCTGATTCAGCTTTAAAATGTAAAGACTGATCTGGCCTGTTTTGACTCTTTATATATCATTGCAGTTCTTCCTCCTTGCACAGAAGCCCAGAGACAAGCACGAGGATGAAATTGACAAGATTTCTTTTTTTGTTTGTCCCCTTCTTTTGCTTCTGCTGCAGTTGGCAAAGCAGTTCTTATGTGATTGGAAAGAATAGAATAATAGCAATCTATTTTTTCCCCTCCATTCTGGACTGAAGGGGGGGGGCAAGAGGATTTTGTTCCAGAACCTGCAGTGGTTTGGAGTGGGGCACTAATCAGGGTTATTGTTTGCTGTCTCTCAAAATGCCAGCTGGAGGAGAGCACTCTGCTTTTTCTCTGCCTGGTCTGTGGGTTCTGAGGTTTGAAACAAGGAAAACAACCAGATAACCCAGCTTCAAAAATGTTTGAATGGACCCGGGGAGTGGGAGTACTGCTATGTGGAACTGACTTGATTCAGATGGTACATATTTCCATATAAATGTTCTTGGAATCTTAGCCAAAAGTGCTTGGGTCCAAAATGAGAGTCAGTAACAGATAATAGAATTTAACAGATGATGTTAGCGGAATGGAATATTGGCACGGGATAATAGTCTGCTACTGCTAGATAAACATCTTGGCATTGCTTCCCATTTATCAAAAACAAATTCTACACAAGAGCCCAGGGACTCTTTTATCATGCAAGAGACATTGCACTTTTATGGCAGGTTTCTGTTACAGTGACTTTATTTCTTTTGCTTTTAGTGACTGAATGTAGATTTAATCATTTTATCTGATGGATGTCGCTAGTGCGTAAGAGTGATAGCAGTCCACCTTGCCATTATTTAGAAAGTACTGGCTATCTGAGATACAAAACACAGCGTATGACCATTTGGATCAATTAGTTGAAGGTCAATTTATATGTGACTATTTTAAAAAATAGTCTTTTTAAAAATTCCATATTAGTATTAATATTTAAGCTGTGTGCTGCTGAATCCTTCCAGATTCCGAGCAGTGTTTTTTTTTTGAAGATTGAATAGTTTAAAATGTCTGCAACAAATATCTGTGGAAAAGATATTTTCCTTCCTCAAGATCATAGAAGAATGTTAGAATTTTTAGGGTGTTACCAGAGTTTTTTGAAGGTGTTAATAAACATGTAGGTAAGGACAAACTAGTAGATATTATCTACTTAGGTTTTCAAAGCAGTGCCTTATCCCGGTTTAATAAGCATGGACTAAATGGACAGGTCCTCTTGTGGATGAGCAAATGTCTAAAGAATAGAAAACAAAGAGTAGGAGGATTCTGTCTTAGGATTGGTGCTCTATAATTTATAAATTATATGGAATCTGCTCTAATGAATGGATCAGTCAAGTTCATTGATGACACCACATTGTTCAGAATGGTAAAAAGAATAAAGCTCTGCAAAGAGCTCCAAAGGGATCTGTTATGTCCTGAGCCTGCAAAAGTAGGCTCGGGGGTTGCATTGATCCCGGACATTCCAAAAGCTGCCCAGGGACCAGACAGAGCGGCGCTGGCCTTGTTCACATGCACAAGGCGCGAAAATGCTCTGTTCCTATTGGTTGACACTGTCCGGGTTTCTGGCCATATAAAAAAGCCTGCGTGCCTTTTGTTTTTGCTTGGTTGTTGTGGAAGGAGAATAAAGTGTTTGTTCAGCATCGCCATGTGTCTTCATCATTCGCACGCGAACAAAGTACACAACAGGATCTGTGCACATAAAGGGAGCGGGTGGGTGTCAAATATGGCAAATATCCTTAAACGTGAACAAATATAAAGTGATGCACATGGGTACCAAAAGTTCTAACTACCAACACAAATTAATGGGATAAAAACTAGCAGCGACTGATAAGGAAAGAGAACAGAGTAATGGTAAACAGCTCAATGAAGCTGTAAAAAGAGATAACAGCATGTTAGGGATAATCAGAAACAATATTGCAAATAGAGATGCTAATATCATAATCGTCATCATCCTCAGCCATTAAGTCATATCCGACCCTTGGCCATGCTATGGATCAGCACTCTCCCTGCCCCTCTGTCTCTCACCGCCTCTTTCAGATCTTCCATAGTCATCCCCATGTCATCCTTTAAATATCATAATACCCTTATATGAATTAGTGGTGCAACCATAGCTGGAATATTGCATATATTTCTGGTTGCTGCACCTCAAAAACGATTTAGGGCAGTGGTTCTCAACCTGTGGGTCGGGACCCCATTTGGGGTCGAATGACCATTTCACGGGGGTCACCAAACCATGCTGTCTGCCATTTTTTTCCCTTTTCCCTAGCTGTCCTACTCCCTCTTATTGGTGGCCACACCCACTTGGGGGTCACCACAACATGGGGAACTGTATTATGGGGTCACGGCATTAGAAAGGTTGAGAATCATTGATTTAGGGGAACTAGAGAAGTTTCAAAGAAGGACAACGAAGATGATCAAGGGACTGGAGCAGCTTCCCTATGAAGAAAGCTTGTAACAATTGGGTCTTTTAGTCTAGACAGTCTAGAAAGTATATGAAAAATAGAGAGCATGACTGAGGTGTATAAAATTATGCATGATGTGGATGAAGTAGACATCATCCACATGTCAAGCTTGGCTGGCTTCAAAAAGGGGTTGGACCAATTCTTGGAAATCATAGGGATCAGTTGGTATTAGCTGTGGTGGCCCTGTGATTGCCTCGGAAAACCATAGGACTTCTTTGTGCAGATGGTTGGCCACCATGAGAACAGACTGTTAGACAAGTTGGGCCAGGGTCTGATCCAGCAGGGCACTGCTTATGCCCTTAAAGAAAGCCATACTACCTGACAACTGTAGCAGGCTGAATGACTGAACCAAATTTCACTGGTGGATAAAACTGTGGATTTATAACAGAAAGAGTGAAGAAACAGGTCAAAAACCTTTGAGTTTTACCCAGCAGTATGGTTGGCTGTCTAAGGAGCCAAAATATAGTTGTGACCTGAAGAGTTAGTGATGGTTGCAAATGAGGTTTGTTGGGTGCCACCTTAAAAAAAATGCTGCATAGAAAGAGAGAGAGAGAGAGCTGAATGTTTCAGATGCAGCTGCTGGAAGCCTACAGGAGAGAATGAGGAAGAAGACAGCAGTAGCTACCCTGTAGGTCAGTGTTTCCCAAACTTGACAATTTTAAGGCATGAGGACTTCAACTCCCAGAATTCCACAGCCAGCAACGCTGGCTGTGGAATTCTGGGAGTTGAAGTCCTCATGCCTTAAAATTGTCAAGTTTGGGAAACACTGCTGTAGGTATCTTCGGCGATGCTGAGATCCACCACTTCCTCGGTGTTGGATTATGGTAGCCTAGAAGTACCTGGGCATCTGAATGCTGGCAGTTCAAAAGACCTGAATGCAATCCATATCTGGCCAGGCGAAATTAACTATGCTTTCACGTGAATTGGACTGAACTTGCTAGATAATACACCTGGGATTACAACAGGTGTATGGACTATGCTGACTCTTACTCATCTACAGGAGATGTTTTTTCCTATGCTTATTTGGGCAGGAAGGTTTTCCCTTTTGTTATCTCTTTTAAGGTGTTTCCCCCCCCCCCCAATGTGTTTTTTGCATTAACATGATAGAAAACCAACATTTAGTATTGTAGTTTGTGAATGTTGGGAGGGAAGGTTGAAGAAAATGAATAGATTTTTTTCTGCTTCAATTTTATTCAAACCATATAACTGGTTTGTGTTTTATTTAAGGAATGGAAATGAACTTCAGTGAAATGAGAATGCAGCGGGAGCTGCAATCAGTTTCTCCTAGTTTATTGATGTATGATTAGTCCATCTGTTTAACATGCAAACTTTTTAATACGATACTGTCACTCTGAATATATTTATAGACCAGATCTTTCATTGATTAAGGCAACCGGGTTTTTTTATGCAAAATATTTTTTAAATTGTGGGATATCGGTAAATGCTTTAAAAAATGATTACAAGCAATTACTGATCCAGATAGCAGATAGCCCAATTCCGTGGTGCCTTGCTGAAAAACAAGCTCTATTATGTGATTCAGAGCTGTCTCCCCAATCTGTACACACAGTGTTAAAGCCTGAAATGAAAATCTCTCTCTTCCTTTTTTGAACTAAGCCTTTGAAAAGAACAAGCTTGCTATCTACCACTGGCAAACACGGAAATGGATGCATTTGGTCAGCAGAAATGGTTTGTATAGGGGCTTTGTATAAAAAAAAAAAAAAAAAAAAAGACAAAAACCCAGCTGAATTGCTTGATTCAAGACAGCTTGGCAGACACGAGTGGCTGCAGCTTCTGCTCTCCCATATACCCTTTCAGGCAATTGCTCTCATTAAATGCTCTGTTTTGCTAAAGAAGCCATCCAGATAGCTTACCTTACCTATAGGAGACCCCATGATTTCTTCACCATGAAATCGCTCCCGTTGTACAAAGGGCAAGAGATAACTGAATTGAAATGCTTGTAGTATTTCAACATCCTATTTTTGTACTGAGTGTCACTGAACTTGAAAGTCATCAGATGAGGGCAGCTTTTCCCTTGGATGATAAGTGCCTTATGAATTATCCTAAATTCATATTTTTAAATGTTTTAAATCTACAGGAATTCTGAAGTACGTATTTTTATGTAGGAGTGAAAGTCTCCAACTTTGAGGGAAAGTATATTTGTATGAACCCATTAGTTTATTTTTGATAGCTAAACTCTTCACCCTTTACCTACCATGCCACTGGAATGCCCGCAGAACTCATAAGAACTTTTAGATGGAAGATAGACTTCAAGTACATTTTATCTTGTTTTGTTTTTTTTACTTGAAACAGCTCTTAGGAAATTGCTGCTTTGGGCTATAGCATTAGTTGTCAATTAACAAAACAAAGGCACCGGATCTGTATATATGCATCTCTTTCGATAGGGGAGACCAATTAACAGGCCCTTAAATCTGACAAAAGAATCAGAAAGTACAGAAAAACTGCTGGAAAATAAGTAGCCAAGAATGGTGCAGAAATGGAAATTATATATATTTATATTCTGAGCCAGAAGGATGATTATTTAGCTTTGTTTTTTAAAAAAAAATTGCAAAAATGACCAAGGAATTTGAGGTTTTGCTTCTTTCAGACATAGAAAATGTAAAAGCAAACTTGACAATTATGTGGCAAAAATCTTAGTTTGAATGCATGTTAATAAATATTACACTCCTATATTTAGTAAGAACCCAAGCAAATTCCTTCAGCTGAAAAAAGATACTAAAGAAAAGTAGTTTGTTGTCAGAACATATATTAAAAGGTTTGTTATTTTAAAACATTTTTCTGCTTATGTGAAATGTCATCGTGCAATGACAATTAATAGGAGAGAAATAGCAAAGGTTTATAAATACATGCATCTTATTCCTATTAAAGCATGCTTTGGTTTCCGTTTCCTGCCACTGGGATGAACCAACTTAGTTGATTCAAGGGCCATTTTACACTGAATGTCATACAATCTAGAGTTGCAAGAGGCGTTCATCAAGTCCCATCTTTAGGACTCATTGCAAGAAACCAGATTCATGGTTTTCCAATCACTATTTGAACATATTCAATGAAGAGGAAGTCGTCATTACTCTGGTCCATTTTTTTCAGAGGTGGGCAACTATGGTCCTTCTATGACCTGTGAACTTAAACTCCCAGAATTCTTGAATCAGCCATGCTGGCTCAGAAATTCGGGGAGTTGAAGTCCACAGGTCATAAAGGGGCCATAGTTGCCCACCCCTGCACTAAATGATTCCTGTTATGGTAAGAAAAGTAACATTATTTCTGATGCTAGAAGACTGCTTTTAATCGCCCTCCCCAGTCTTTTTTTCCTCCAGGCTAGTCTTCACATGACGTTATTAATCTTCTTTGCCCTTCTCTGAACCTGTTCCAGTTTGTTTAAATCCTGAATGTAGTGTTCAGAATTAGATACAAAGATAGAGAAACCAAGTCATTAACATGTAGTAAAATGGATTTATTACTTCCAATGAATTGGAAGCAATATTTCTGTTGATGTTCCCTAAAAATGCATTTACATTTATTGTACTCACAATCAACTTGTAATATCTTTTTCACAGGCATTATTAGTAAGCCAGGTATTCCCCAAACTAAAGATATATAATTAAGTTATGTTTAAATCAGTGATTCTCAACCTTTTTAATGCCGCGACCCCAACCGGTCATAAGTCGAGGACTACTCAACCGGTCGTAAGTCAAGAACTACTCAACTGGTGCAGCACCGTTTGCAGAATGGGACTTTTGGCGGGCTCAGCAGGGCAGAGACAGCCTGGACAATTCCTATTGGCTTTTGAAAGCCAATAGAATTAGACTCTATTCAAGAGAGTCTATTCTATTGGCTTTCAAAAGCCAATAGAATAAAAGGGAGTAGCACAGCTAAGGAAAAGTGGAAAAAAATGGCAGACTGCGTTGTTTGGCGACCCCCGTGAAATGGTCGTTCGACCCCAAATGGGGTCCCGACCCACAGGTTGAGAACCACTGGTTTAAATGAAGATTTGAATTTTTATCTGTTAAATTTAATTCTTTTTTTAACCAATTTCCCTAATATATTTTTTTTAGATTTTTTTTTATCCTGCCTTTTTTTCCTGCCCTACTTAAAGTGTGGAACACACTAATGTTCCTTCTTCCTATTTTCCCCACAACAACAAATCTATGAGGTGAGTTGGGCTGAAAGAGATAGATTGCCCCAATGTCACCCAGCTGGTTTTTCATGTCTAAGGCAGGATTAAAACTCGCAGTCTTCTGTTTTCTAGGACAGCACCTTAATCACTACACCAAGTAGTTAAATATGATTGTTTAGTGTTTCGTACTTCTAGCAGATATTTTTTAATATTTTAAGATTTAATATTCATTCTCTTCACTTTTTTGTTCAAGTCATTAATAAAAATGTTAATGAGTGACAGGCTAAAGTCTGAACTTTGTGGTAGCTTACGGTACCTCATTCTAGTTTGATAAACCAATATTGCTGAACAACAGTTAAGTATGTTTTTTGAGCAGCTGTGTTTCTATCTCATTGTCATACCACCCTGTTCACATATTATGGTTCACTTTGCCAAATGCTTAGCTGAAATTTGCAGCATTCCCATTTCTAAAGCAGTTACTTTATCTCATTTTTTGTTTGGGTTAAGCTAGCAGGATTTGTTCTTGAGAAAATCCATGCTGACTTGGTAATTATCACATTATTTTAACGTACGTATGGAGCAATATTTTTATTATCTGCTTTAAAATAGTCTGTAGTTCTCTCTTCTTCTTCTTCTGCCCTTTTGAATAGAGGAACAATATTTCCTCCTACAGTCATGTGGTAGTTAATAATTTTCCCAGGACAATGGGAAAAGACAATGCATAAAATTTTGGCCAGCTCATTAGGAACTTCCTTCAGCGTCCTAGGATGCGATTAATTTCATCCTGAATATTTAAACTAATTCAAAGCAAGTAGGCATTTCCTTATAATTTTATATTAATTTCAATATTTGCCTGATAGAACACATACTTTCTTATAGGAGCAGATCAAGTCAAGATTCTTAACATTCTTGAATATCTCTGTTCATATTCAGCTTTAACTTTCTTACTAACCCTACGTCAGGTTATCTGTATGTACTAATTCTGGATGACTTGCACCCTTTCCATTATGTATGTATGCAGTTTTTTATTTCAGATATTCATTAAGCTTTTTATAAACTCACCTAAGCTGCTTCTGTTATCCTCCATTTTCCGTTATTGGAATTGTTTGCCTTAATGCTTTTAGGATCTCATGTTTAGGAACAGGTAACTCACTTCAAACTCCTTTTTCCATTAGCTTCTCTTGACACGGAGCCCTATTGCTATTGCCACCATTTTTTTTTAAAAAAAATCACTGTTTAAATCCAAAATATACTTTCAACTACTTTCTTTGTTTCTTTTAAAATCCATAATTCTAAGATTACATAGTCATTTTCCTCAGTATCCCCAGTTTCTTCTACTTTCTTGACTAAATTTTCCCTTATTAGTATCAAATCAATGATTGCTGATCCTGTAGTCTCTGAAGGAGAAAATTGCAAAAATTTCCTAGAAGGATTATGTTTGGCAGATTTACCTCTAACAAATATATGGATGTATGTGGTATAACCTCTTTCCCCCCATAGCTTCTGTTCCTTTTGAACAACATTAATTTTCAGTTGCTTTATTTATTTATTTATTTATTTATGAGACTTATATACCGCTTTAAGTGCAAGCACTCTCTAAGCGGTGTACACCAGTAAGCAATGTATATATATATTTGCATTGCCCCCAACAATCTGGGTCCTCATTTTACCTACCCCGGAAGGATGGAAGGCTGAGTCAACCTTGAGCCGGTGAAATTTGAACCGCTGACCTGCTGAACACAGTCAGCTAAAGTGGCCTGCAGTACTGTACTCTAACTGCTGCGCCACCAGTCATGCGATTCATGCTGCCAAGTTCCTATTATATCTGTTATATCATGTTCAGAGCTCAAATGTTTGGGTGGCCAGGATCCTTTTCTGCTGTGGTGTTTTAACAGGTGAAATCAATGTATTTACCTTCTACAAAGTTTGAGGCCCCCAATTTTCCTAAAAAAAGAAGGCTGACATTTTAAACTTTGCTCACTCTGGGGTTTTAGAGGGGATGCTGACAAGCCATATGAAGCACGTGGTTGCATTTCTTATATCTCTGGGGAAAAAAAAGATTGTGGTGATACTTCCTTTGGTATATAGAATATGGCCTCTGGCTACAATAGTCATGCAAATTCATATGGGAAGAGATGCTTTTTCAAAGTGATAATACATATTTCAATAAAACTTTTAAGTAGATATTCCCAAATTAATCCCCCATATAATAAAAAAATCTTCCATTTTCTTGATATTTAGTCATGCTTGCTGGAACTGATGATAGTTGTACGTGAAATAAATTGGATGGATCAGGTTAGATTTAAATTGAACCCAGAAGAAAATTAGTTGCTTGTATAGTTGATGAATAACAACTATACAAGCATGAGGTCATCCATTGAATTAACTGTATTTTGTTTAATCATTGTTTCCTGAATGAATCACAATTGACTACATTCCATAAGTCATGTTAAATTATAAATCATCTTTTAGAAACTTGCATGTTATGCTAAATCAAAAGCAAACAAGCTTAATTTGGGGTTAATGTAATGTTTATTCATCCATATAGTCTTGATACCTTCCTACATAGCCAATAGCTATTGGACGCAGCAATGTTTGAATGTCTGAAATTGTCCTCCAGAGTGACTTTATTTAAGCCCTTTTTATAGTGATCCAAGATGATGAAAACTAGGATAGTGGGTGTTAATCATGTTCTACAATTAGAATGCAGGTATTGAAAGAAATAGTAGTACCCATATAGGTGAATATGATCATATCATATATGTCATTATAGATGTGTGACATATACAACAAGCATCATAACTGGTAAATATGGTGTCATTTTTACCCTTGCACACGTGACTCTTTAACTGAGATTTCAAATTTATTGTAACATGGGCACCTGTATTCTACAACAAATCTATTACAACATGGCAACATTCATTTAAAGTGGCTTTTGGGGGTCTGCTTGATGCAATAAGACTGAAAGTTCAGTTAACATTCTTGTGGGAAAGTCTTCACTGCTATTTCTTGCTGAAAGCAACTTGTGATTTAGTCACAATTGTGGGCTTTCACAGACTCGTAGTGTTAAAGAAATATGATGTCATGATCCAAATTATCCCTGATCAAGTTTTAATACTATAGTTTATGTTTTGTTTTGTTTTTACAAGTGATTGAATTTCACTTACTTTCTATTCCTGGTTCTATTCCCAGTTTAATTCTGGTTTTTTCCTAAAATAGTATTTTAGAGTGGCACATTTTTAAGACACTATGACAATTTGATGTGAGATTATTTTTTTAAAAAACATACTGCCACTGATATCTGGCATGAACTGATAATCTGATGCAATCCCCACTCCCACAAGCTAACTTTTGAAAGATTCCTTTTAGTTTAAGAATTGTAGACCTAAAGCTAGAATGTTGCATAATTGTAATATTCTTTAAGAGATCTAACTAGTTTATACAGTTCAACTATCTTTCATAGTTCCTTTCAAAAAAAGAGCTGCATTTGTTGGAAACATCATATAATTTTGTTCTGTTTTCTCTCTTTTTCTTCACTGTCCCCATCCCAAACAAATTGGTGCAATAACAGTGTTTGCAAACTATGAAGAATTCAGATTGGAAACAATGAATTGCTGTGACATGTTGCAATAAAACACTTGTGGAAAAATCTTTAATCTTAAAAATCTGGGTGAGAAAAATATTTTCCAGACTATATTAAACAGGTATATTTAAAAAAAGCTTACCCTATTCCAAAAAGGCAAAATTATACAATACTTTGATAATTAGAATGCCATATTCTAATTGTAATTTTGTGTGTAATCTGTCTGAATACATGTTCCAATAAAAGGTTCAAAACTATATTAGCTATGTCTAATTGACAGAAAACATTACTTTTTAAGCAATTATATCAATCTAAGATTGAGCAGCACGGTGGCCTAGAGGTGAAGATGCTCGCCTCCCACTCGGAAAGTTGAGAGTTCAGTCCTAGGCAGTGACAGATGTTTCTCTGTTAAGGCACAAAGAGAAAATATCTGCTGTGAACTCCACGTAGACATCAGGAAGGGCATCTGGCCAGTAAACGCTCAACTCCATTCAGTCGCTCCAACTCCACCCCAATAAAAAGGATTATAGGATCGTAAAAAGAAAGAAAATGATCTAACATGCATGTATTACATTCAAAAGTATTTGGACATTCTCTAGGTTTTGTGAGTTGGCTGATTGAGATTCAGAGCAAAAAAAGCGATGAACCAAAATCTGACACCCTTCCTGATACACAACAAATATAAAATTATCTTTCAGTGATTCAGTCAATGTGCTTAAGGAGAAAAATGGTAAAACACCAATGTAGATTACCTTTCTCAATGCAATTTATACCCTTTAAAATAAGTAACTTGTGTATATTCAGAATAATTATTGCAAATTGTTTGTTTCTAGGGTGTACTTTAGTATTTTGATTCCCAAGTAATCCTCCATTTTAAAAATCTGTTCCTGATTGGAATGTGAGTCATAGAACATTATGCTAAGCCATGTTTTATTTAACAATTGTTTATTAACCTATAAACCAATAGTTGTATTTCTTGCACAGCACTACTAAGCCATAAGCTTGTTTTATCAAGCACACTGGCTGGGTTCACACAACATGCTAAACAAAATCAAACTCAATCTGTCCTAGTGCAGGTCTCATACTGCAGATTGCCACAGTGTCAGTTAATCAACAGGACAGCCATTTACAGTAAGTCTAAATGAATCCTCTCTTTCAAAGTATACAAACCTATTCACCAGTAAACTGTTAACTATTTCACTTTATTAAATATACTGTTCAATCAATGAGGCAGGAAGGAGGTGCCTTATCTGGTACAGTATGTATTTTACATATTCTAAAACATAATAGTCCTCGATTTACAACAGTTTGTTCAGTGACCATTCAAAATTACAATGGCACTGAAAAAAGTGACATGATTGTGTCATGGTTCCAATAAATGAGACCAGAGAAAACAAAAGAACTCTGAGGCAATTTCCTTCCTCAAAGAACATTTTTAATGGCTGCATAGTATCGGCATGAACAAAGATAAAACCAAGTCTGAAGTTCTCACCACCTGGTTACAAAGGTTCAAGTTGAACTTCCCATCCCTGCAATGTGTCATGAATCACAATCCCCAATTAACTGCTTTGGTGAGCTGAAGTTTCCGTTAGAGTGCCTGCCAAAAGCTAGATGGAATGACCTTGGTTCCCACAGAATAATTCTTGTTGTGTCTAAGATAAGAGAACACCTCTTCCCCCTCTGATAAAATATGTGGAAATTGAGTGAAAAGATGGCATGCTATCCAGGTAATTAAACCTATGTGCAAATGCGCCAGTTGTCAAGGCTCTGTACCAGGTGTGGCTATAAAACTACCTGTTAGTTCTGCATTCCCAAGTAGATGCAAGAAAGTTTGGATAAATAGTTTGAATACATAGAATTAGGAAGTTATACATATAAAGAAATATAGTAGCATACAGAAAACCACATTAGGTATGTCAGCACCAAGGTGGAAAAACTGTTATCATAAAAAGACAAAAGTGCTAATTTTCTCCTGCCCAAAAGCAACAGTTCACAGCTTGTTACTTCACAAGGACTGGCGAAAAACCTGCAGGGCTTGTTGCATACATTGTTTCTGCTATAAATATGGCTTTCAACACATAGCGGATTGCTTTTTTAAAGCTTTTGAAATAAATCTAATTTAGCAAGAACCCTATTTGGCAGCATAGCTTCCAGTCTGATATTGGCCCAGAGAAACCTGCTATAAAATTCAAGTCTTGGGCCATTATTGCAAATTAACAAAATTTGGGGTGCTCTTTTCTTGCCCATGAAGCTTTCTGCCATTGACCTCTTGTTTAGAAAATGGCTGTATTTGATATAAGAATTCTGACCCACCCACTTCAACTGTTACACCCATCGTACTATTTCCTTTCAGAGTAAGAAGCATGTTGCACCACATAGGGAGAGACTAAGAAACAATAAGAGTAGGAAATCCAACATATGAGAGAAGACAAAGAAGGTATGCTCTTAGTAGGAGATAATTTGTCCAAAGGATCTTTCTGCTAGACAGTTCTTGGATAAGCATCACTGTCAGTAAAAATAAAATCTAGATAACATGATGTTGGATTATCTTAAGATAAGTTGATAGAAGGAACAGCAAGATAAAGATGTTTCATGAATGACGGCAACTATACGTGTCCCAGGATAATGTTGCAGGATCCAATCTGGGTCGGTCACAGGGACCAAAGGTTTATTTTTCCAAGCTTTTGGACTCTTGCTAGACCCATCCTCAAGGAACTTAAAGATAACCAAAGAAATGATTGAAGTCTGGGAAATGGGATCTTGTCAATCAACAGGAGTGCTGATTTACCACCATCTTATTAGGTACTTAGGAGCCGATGACTTGGCAGTACAAGGAAACAACAGCCAATAGCCAGCCATTAACACCCCAATCAACTAATAGGAAGACACCACATAAATACACATTCCGGTAGAAAGAAGTTCCCTGATGATGGGTTCCAGCATGAGTATGAAAGCTCGGAAGACTAAAACTTTAGTTCCGTGACCGATGCAGATTGAATAAAGATGTTTCCCTGAACTCCAAACATGTTGGAGCTTTCATAGTTCAGAAAAATATTGTGAATTTATCTATAAATATGAAAAGTAAACAAGCTATCTGAAGTCACTTTGTGATCAAGGTAGCATACAAGTTGAGAAATAAATGCATATATGCCACATACTGTCCATTACATCTGTCTCCCTATTTTAGAAACATTCTACAAAGGTACATAAACTCATTTACTTTTTTTCATCTTTCATTATTTATAAATAACTGAAATCATTTATTTGTATATTTTTTCTGTTAAATACAGCTACTTCAGGTTTTGATGCATTAGTTTTTAGAACCATGCTCTTTATTGCCTCATAATCTACCTGATGCTTGATGAAAATCATTTTGATTCTCAGCCACCAAATGCCATTGGTTGCATAAAAAGTATATGCATATTTAAATCCCAAACCAATATGATTATAACATTACCAGAAGCATTCCTTATACTTTAAATAACCAAGGGAAAATCTTGCATCCATTTTATAGACTTTCACCTACACAAAATTCAAGCCTATTCATGTTATCATATACTTTCTCTAAATCAGTCAAAATAAAATGAGCTTTCTCACACTGATATATTCTCTTTGACCTTCTAAAGGGCTAACATCTGGTCTGCACATCCCTGCCAGGCATAATGCTGCCCTGCACTGCCCAGATTTTGCTTCTTGTCACTTTTCATAACCCCTCAATCGGAATTCAGCCAAATATCTATCTTTAATAAATCACCATCCCCTCCTGCCCCATAGTCCCTGCATTCACTATTGTTACCTTTTTCTTTGTACAGTATATGGGAACAAGAAAGGCATCCTTCCAAACATCGGACACAAATGTACACTTCACACATAGGTTAAGCAAATCACACAGTTGCATCCTAAGCAACAAGGGATTAAAAAAAACTAATAAATAAATAAACAGTAAAACATTTTTCCAGTTACACCATCTAAATCTGCAGTCTTACTGTTTTTCAACAGTATATTATTTTCACATTTTTTCATATTTTTTCTTGAAGACTAACATTTATAGCATTTATTTTCATTCTCTCTCTCTCTCTCATCTCATCTATTTATCTAATCTGTCCTTCCCATACAAATCTGTAAAATACTGTTTCCAGCATTGTTCCATTTCAGTTTCTCTCCAAATTAGTTCACTACTTTATGTTTAATTCTGTGCACTATACTGGAAGTTCCTTGTGTAGCTCTTTTCATCAACTTCCATTTTTTAAAATTTTCATCAAATTACCTCTGTATCTTCTTTGCCTCTTTTAATATTAATAATTCTTTGTTTTGTTTGATGACATTCTTTGCAACCATCTTTTATCTACATCAGTGGTTCTCAACCTTTCTAATGCCTTGACCCCATAATACAGTTCCCCATGTTGTGGTGACCCCCAAGTGGGTGTGGCCACCAATAAGAGGGAGTAGGACAGCTAGGGAAAAGGGAAAAAAATGGCAGACAGCGTAGTTTGGCGACCCCCGTGAAATGGTCATTTGACCCCAAATGGGGTCCCGACCCACAGGTTGAGAACCACTGATCTACATCATTATTTTTCACATTTTTTCCAGCAAACATTTATATAGATGCATTTTTCTCATTCACAAGGTCTTATTTTATCATTCCATCTTTTTTCATCCTTCCCATTAACATTACTTCACACACTTCTTGCTATGTTGCATCATTATTTATTTACTTTCAAGCAGCTTCTCTGTCTTTCTCGTCATTATTATTTTTTAATTCGTTCTGTTGGAAAATTAAATTTTCTTTCTTTGAGTGTATAATTTTTATTAAAAAATTTCAACATGAAGATAAAAACTAAAACTAATATAAAGCAAGGAAAAGAAAAAAAATCAAAGAGAAAGCCAAAAATGCAAAAAACAATTGAAGAAAAATAGAAAAAAAGAGAAAAAAGATATGAAGTAGTATCTTCCAATATTCTTTATAGTAGTTATAAGTTCAAATGTAACCCCTCTCTCTAAAGTTGCATCATATTACCCTTCTTTCTCTAATCTCTCCTGCCTAATCATAACAGCCATACATTGTAAGTTTATTTTTTTCATTTTTATAAATAAAGTCTGTAAGAGGTTTCCAGTTGCCAATAAATGTAGATAATGTTTTTTTTAATCAAAGAAGTCAATTTATCAATTTCAGCAAAATCTGTCAACATCACCAACCATTCATTCCTCTACAATAGGTAATGTTGAATCTTTCAATTTCTATGCATATAGTAATCTCATCATAGTAATCATATATTGAAATAAACTTCCAATTTTTTCTGTCTGTTTCTTCATTAATACTGGAAGGAAAGTTCGAGTTCCAACTGAATTTTTATCTTCAAAATCCTCTGATTCAAAGTATGTATTTGAATCCAAATTTTTAAAACTTTAATGTGTCCACCGAGCATAATAATAATAATAATAATAATAATAATAATAATAATAATAATAGTAAAGTTGGAAGGGACCTTGGAGGTCATCTAGTCCAACCCCCTGCTCGGGCAGGAAACCATACACCATTTCGGACAAATGGCTGTCCAGTCTCTTCTTAAAAACTTCCAGTGTTGGAGCATTTACTGCTTCTGGAGGCAAGCTGTTCCACTGATTAATTGTTCTCACTGTCAGGAAGTTTCTCCTTAGTTCTAGGTTGCTTCTCTCCTTGATTAATTTCCACCCGTTGCTTCTTGTCCTGCCTTCAGGTGCTTTGGAAAATAGCTTAATTCCCTCTTCTTTATGGCAGCCCCTGAGATATTGGACTACTGCTATCATGTCCCCCCTTGTCCTTCTCTTCGTTAAACTAGACATACCCAATTCTCGCAACCGTTCCTTATATGTTTTAGCCTCCAGTCCCCTAATCATCTTTGTTGCTCTTCTCTGTACTCTTTCTAGAGTCTCAACATCTTTTTTACATCGTGGTGACCAAAACTGGATGCAGTATTCCAAGTGTGGCCTTACCAAGGCATTGATAATAAAATATCCCTTCATGTTTAAATTTCCAACATATATTTGAAGTGCCTTTAAACATTCGGGATAATTCTCTGGTGTCATGTACCAATGATAAATCATGTTATAAAAATTATCTTTGAGATCATAATACAATGTAAATTTCAACCCTTTTAACCTCATATTTTCTTATTGATCTATTTGTGTATTATGATCAAAATTCTTAGCCCACTATCATATATTCTTTAACCTGTTCCTGTTTCAAATTTCATTGAAAATTTGTACATTTTAGCAATGGTACATTCATCATCATAATACAATTTTCTTTCAAATGCTGACTTACTTAATTCCATATCATGAATCTTTTTATTCATTTTAAATAGTTTATATAATTTTAAATAGGAACACGATTGACAACTATATGCTTGTTATTAATTGCTCTGTTGATTTGATTTTAATTTCCCCTTGATAGTTTCCCAATAAGTCCTGGTACATCAACCATTTAACTTTATATGCCATTTTTCTTCTATAATAAGCTTCCTTAGCTGAGATCCAATAAGGTGTTTACAGGGACAATCTGAGTTTAGATCTGTTCCGTATTCTCAAAATGGCACATAATTTTAAAGTTCATTATTTTAACTTTAATGTATTATAAATATCCATGCCATCGAACCTCAGGTTGTGACCTTGTACCTATAAAAGACTCTTCTTTTTTCCTCAGCTACATCTATTCTTTCATCCAAACGAAACAACAAGCAGGGAACTATAATTTCAAATCCGGTAAACCCAGTCCTGCTCTTTCCTTTGCATCCTGTAACCTGCGTTATGTTTAAATTGTGGTTTTTTTTCTCTTGTCATATAAATTTAAATATATCTTTTTGCCATTGTTTAAGTGGTGTATTTTTTTGTCAAAACAGACATTATCTAAAACGAAAACATTATTTTTGACAAAACATTCATTTTTATCACAGAAATTCTCCCCAACAGTGACAATTTTTATTTCTTCCATCTTAACAGATTTCTAATTTGGGGCCATGTCTTAACAATATTTATTTCATTTATTTAAAACATTTCTACAGATGCCATACAAAGGTTGGGTGGCTCTCATTCAAAAAATCAAATAATAAGAAACCATATTAAAATTATTAAAACCAAATCCATAAAAACAAATACCTGGCACCAAGTCAAGCTTTTGATATACCATCACTTAATCATATTTCAGCATTTGGGGGAAAAGCTAGGTCTTCAGTGCTTTACAAAAGGCTAGGACAGTAGAGGCCTGTTAAACTTCAGCAAGAAGAGTGCTTCATAGGGCAGGGGCTACCATGGAAAAGGCATGCTTCCTTATTTTGAAATAAAATACAATTCATATTTGTCATACTAATACCCAAGTATTTTATTTTTTTCTCAGTCTTAAAATCAGTTTTCTCCATAAGTTCTATTTGATCATCTAATTTCATATTTTTTGTTAACATGTTTGCCTTCTGATTATTAATCTTGAAGCCTGCTAATATATCAAAGTCCTTTAATTTCTCCACTGATGCTTCTACTCCCTGAAGTAGATCTTCTAAAATTAACATCAAATTATTCACTTGAGTTGAAGTCCTCAAGTTATAAAAGGGCCAAGTTTGAAGCCCCCTGCCTTATAGGATAGAGGCGCTAATGGGTTAGGATGCCCATTACATTTTAAGCTTAATCAATAATTGTAAAATTACTGAAGACAATTGCCATACAAAGCTGCATTTATAACCATTTTTTTATATTATCTGGTGAAGATCCAGAGTTGATTAATGTTCCTTAATAGTCCCGCTCTTTAGAAAGACAACACCTTTCTAGCAAAACTAACAAGGAGGCAGATTAACAGCTTAGATCAGACATGTCAAACACAAGGCCCGGGGGCCGGATGCGGCCCGTGAAGTGGTTTCATGTGGCCCACGAAGCCATCCTGGAAACAGTGAGGGAACGGCCCACTCTGCCTTGGTCCTGGCCCAGGCCAGCCGGGAGCCAATGTATAATTTTGTGGTGGCCATCTATGCTGAAACACATTCAGTCTTAGTTCCACAAGGCTGTCTGGAAACAGAGAGGAACCAGGAGAACCTTGAGCAGCAGCCTTGAGGAAGTGGGGCTGGGCTTGGTACCGCGGGTGCTCAAGGGCTAGGCTGGGCATTTGATCTCTGCTGCCCAGGGCTCTGGGCAGCCCGCACCACCATCCAGCCCCCCCCCCACATGGCCTGAGAGGAACAGTGAGGCTCCTACAGTGGACCATGTCTTGGCACTTGCCCTGGTCCCACCCCTTCTGCCAGAGACCCTCATATCTGTCCCACTCCTGCCCAGGCCCCCACAGGTACTGTTATGTCCTGAGCCTGTGCAAGCAGACTCGGGGCATTGCAAACGGTCCCGGGCAGGTGCAAGCTGCCCGGGACCAGACAGACTGTCGCCAGTACTTGTGCGCATGCGCGGGTGCTGGCGCGCCAAAAGTTGCAGATTGACCCGGGAAAGGCCTATAAAAGAGGCCGAGAGTTTTGGACATTGTCGGCGTCTTCTAACTGTAAGCTGAACTACAGAATAAAGAGTTCCTGAGAACTACAACTGCTTCTCGTGTCTTGCCATTTTGCGAAGGACGCAACACTGGCGACGAAGGTGGGATTGCCTTACATCAACAAAAAGGTGTAAGCTTACCCGAGTGAGTCTTGAGCGGCAGGAACGGCATTGACTCGGCAGCTACCCACCAATCCAGCGTGCATTCGGGGGTAGGCTGGCTGATAGACCCTTCGTTCTAAAAAAAATGGCAAAAATTGGAAGGCTTTCGGAATTCGACGTCTCACATCCAGATTGGTGGGAGTCCTACGTAGCCAGGGTGGAAAACTACCTCAAGGTGAACCAAGTGAGGGAAGATAGTCTGAAGGCTGCCACCCTGCTGTGCATTTGCGGTCAAGACGCATTCGAAATCGCTGAGAACCTTGCAGCACCTGTTCCTCTAGAGTCTGTCAGCTACGCAGATCTAAAGAAGCTACTGAAGGAGCACTTCCAGCCTAAGATGTCCGTCATCGCGTGGCGCCACACCTTCGAGCAGAGGGATCAACGACCCGGAGAATCGGCCAAGGAGTACATCGCCGCATTGAGGAAAGCCGCCAAACATTGCGAGTTCAAGGACCTCGAAGAACGACTGAGGGACAGATTCGTATGCGGGCTAAGGCATCGAGAGTTACAACAGAGACTTTTTGCCAAGGAGGACTTGTCTTTCCAAGATGCCTTGAGAGAGGTCACCGCAGAAGAAGCAGCGGGCGGCGCCATCAAGAACATGCGGCCGATCAGGAACAGTCCAGATGCTGCATCCATGCACCAGGAAGAAGTCCAAAGAAACTCTGAGGAGGATCCGGACGAGGAAGTCGACCATCTGCACCCCACAAAGGAAGGGAAACAGAAAGGAAGCTCTTCAGCTCTCCCCAAGTGCATCGGCTGTGGAGGTCGCCACAAGAGAACCGACTGCAAGTTCCGCTCCGCTATCTGCAGGGCGTGCGGAAAACAAGGACACATTGCAGCTGTGTGCCTGGGCCGTCAAAAGGTACAACCTCAGGAAGAATTGCGCCTGAAAGGTACCAAGGTTCCCAGCCAGAACAGGGTGGGTTTTTGCGCTTCGCGAAGAAGCATCTATAGGACAGGCACACACAAGCCCATTAAGAAAAAGCTGTCACTTAAGGTGAAGCTACAAGGGGTTCCATTGACTATGGAACTGGACACGGGGTCTGCACTTTTGATCATTTCTATGCATACATTTAGGAAGATTTGTTCCGGCAGCGGAACCCAGGCCAAGTTGAGGCCTTCTGACATTGTGCTAACAGACTTTCAAAATTCCAGAGTGTGTGTTAAGGGGGAGGCCACCCTTAACGTACAGTATAAGGATTTTGAGGGTCCACTAGATCTATTAGTAGTAGAGGGTGAACGAACGAGTCTCATAGGACTCGATTGGTTTGAGGCCTTGGGGATACACGTCACAGGGCTCAACAGCCTACAAACACTCGACCTACAGGAAGTCTGCAAAGAATTTGCAGATGTTTTCAGCCCCCAGCTGGGCACATTCAAAGGACCCCCTGTGTCATTAAAGCTAGACCCCACTGTCACTCCCATTAGGATTAAAGCAAGAAGGGATCCTTTTGCTTTAAAGAGTAAAATTGACACTGAGTTGGATAAACTGATCCAACAAGGAATTCTAGAACCTGTTGACTCCAGTCCCTGGGAGACCCCCATTGTCACGCCTCTCAAGGCAAATGGGGACATTCGCATCTGTGCTGATTACAAATGCACTCTGAATAAGGCATTGCAGCAACATGCCTATCCTGTTCCTGTAGTCAGTCATATCCTGGCTTCCCTCAGGGGGGGGGCGTGTTTTTGCAAAGCTTGACCTAGCTCAGGCATATCAACAGGTGCCTGTTGATGATGCTGCTGCTATAGCTCAGACTATTGTGACCCACAGAGGGGCCTTTAAGGTAAAGAGGCTACAATTTGGAATAAATGTCGCTCCTGGGATTTTCCAAAGCGTAATGGAAAACACACTACGGGGTATACCAGGGGTTTGCCCCTATTTTGACGATGTCTTAATTGCAGGAGACTCCACACACATTTTAGCTGAAAGGCTAAGGGCTGTCCTGCTAAGGTTCAGGAAAACAGGCCTCAAACTTAAGAAGGACAAATGCAAAATTGGGTTGCCTTCTACTGAATTTCTGGGGTTCAAAATTGATGCTGCTGGGATTCACCCTGCTGAATCCAAACTAAAAGCCATTATGCAAGCCCCTAGGCCAAAGTCTAAGGCCGAACTACAAGCTTTTCTGGGCCTTCTGAACTTCTACAATTCTTTTCTCCCACATAAAGCTAGTGTAGCTGAGCCTCTTCACAGGCTATTAGATAAACAGGCAGTGTGGCAGTGGTCACAAACACATGAGGCAAGTTTCAATGAGGTCAAGGCCTTACTCACTTCTAACAGTGTACTCGCACATTTCAATGAATCCCTTCCTGTGTGCATCGCTTGTGATGCTTCCCCTTATGGGGTAGGAGCTGTACTGAGCCACCTCAGGCCTGATGGTACTCAGGTTCCTGTTGCATATTACTCCAGAACATTGTCTTCTGCTGAGCGTAACTATGCTCAAATAGACAGGGAGGCTTTAGCTGTTGTTGCTGGGATTACAAAATTCCATGATTTTTTATATAGTAGGCATTTCACGGTCTTCACTGACCATAAGCCTTTGCTGGGACTGTTTACCAAACGTAAGCAAACCCCCCAAATCATCTCTCCCAGGATGCTCAGGTGGTCTATCTTTTTGTCTGCATATGATTTTTCCCTACTTCACAAGCCTGGGAAGGAAATGGGCCATGCTGTAATCAGTAGATTACCCTTGCCGGTAATAGAAGCTGACCCCGCGCCAGCTATCAATCTTCTTTCTATCCAAGCCTTGCCCGAGTCCCCTCTGAATGCTAGGGATGTAGCCGCTGAATCGGGCACAGATCACACACTTTCACGTGTCCTTTCTTGGGTTTTGTCTGGATGGCCTGAGCACTGTCTTAGTCCTGAGTTTCAGAGTTTCTGGTCTAAAAGGAACAAGTTGTCCACCTCTCAGGGTTGTCTGCTTTGGGGAAGCAGAGTTGTCATTCCCACCTCAATGAGGACTAAGGTCTTAGGTTCCCTCCACGAGGGTTATCCTGGCATTGTACGAATGAAGGCTCTTGCGCGCAGCCACTTGTGGTGGCCTGGCCTAGACAAAGACATAGAAGCTAAGGTGCATGCTTGCCACCTTTGTCAACGCTCGCGCCCTGAAATGCCCCAAGCTCCTGTGCATAGATGGGAGGAAACACAGTCTCCATGGTCTAGGGTGCACATTGACTATGCTGGGCCCTTTCAGGGTCAATTCTTCTTGGTCCTTGTTGACAGCCATTCGAAATGGCTTGAGGTTGTACCTGTCTCATCCACCACCACTGCAAAGACTATTCAGGTACTGAGGGGGATTTTTGCTGCACACAGGCTCCCAGACGTCATTGTGTCTGACAACGGCCCTCAATTCACTTCCTCCGAATTCCAAGCTTTCTTGCAGGCTAACATGATTCGTCATACAACCTCTGCACCTTTCCACCCGTCCACCAACGGTATGGCTGAACGGATGGTTCGCATCACCAAGGACGCCTTGAAGAAACTTACCTACGGAGACTGGCATCACAGGTTGGCTGACTTCCTCCTTTCTTATCGCACCACACCGTCCACTTCTACAGGGAGAAGCCCAGCTGAACTTCGTGGGGGGTGCAAACTGACTACCAAGCTTGACCGGTTGCATCCAGACAGACTGCCTCCTTCTGTCTCACACCCCAGGGCACCGAGGCAACTACTTGTGGGTGCCCCGGTTTGGATTCGTAATTACGGGCCTGGTCATACATGGGTCCCCGCTTCTATATCCAGGGTCACAGGTCCTCTGTCTTACGAGGTGTCCCTGGACAATGGTCGTGTCCTGCGTCGGCACATCAACCAACTTCGCCCTAGACGGGACCTTCCCGCTGAGACTCCTGGGTCTTTTCCAGGGGGGGAGGGGGAACCCTTTGGGCAAGGGGAAGGGCATGGGCTGATGCCCATTATCAATGGGGAAGCCACAAACGGCTCATCTCAAGATTCCGCAAGTGCTCCCAACAGGAAGTCATAGAGCCCAACTAGAATCCAGGCATCAATGCCTACTCCAGCCAGGGAGTCACCCCGGGGGCATAATCACTACTCACCCGCATCACACAGTACTCCAGTCAGGGAGGATACCCGGGAGCATCCCAGTAAACCATTCCCCGCAAGAGAGCTGGCACACACTCCTTCTAGTTGGCCCGACACTACCCCTGTCCCTAGAAGGGGGCAAACACACAGAGAGGTGGTCGAGGAACCCAATCCTGACTACAACACCTCTGACTCCACTCAGGGGATAACTGAGTTTTGGGACAGTACTGAAACCCACACAAGCCCGGACACAGAACAGGATTCAGGGGGCAGACAGCCTCCTGACAGATCTTGGACGGACCTAGGAGGTTCTACAGAAACGCCCAACAGTGACAGTCACTTAGAAGGGCCAGAGAGCCTACAGCTAGGCGGGACAATCAGGTCACACAGTGGAAGAAGCCCTGGCCTGACGAGCCCGGTGGGCAAGCAAGCAGGCCAGGCATTGGAGCACAGTCCTTGGAAATCACCAAGGCAAAACAAGGGGGACAGGCACGCATCACCCCTCAGTCAAGGGGTACTTGGCAGGTACCCAGAGCTTAGGAGGTCACAGAGAGCAAGGAAATCTCCTAAGTATTTAGAGGATTTTGTAACTCTATTGGCAAAACAGAGTTAGTAGAAGAAGCAGGGCACTGAGGCTGATGGTAAATGGGGAATACCTGGTATTGGGGAGCATGGCACTACACTCACGATGGGTTATGTATTATTATGGCATGGGTAATAGTTTTAGCCCGGGGGGAAGGGGTGTTATGTCCTGAGCCTGTGCAAGCAGGCTCAGGGCATTGCAAACGGTCCCGGGCAGGTGCAAGCTGCCCGGGACCAGATAGACTGTCGCCAGTACTTGTGCGCATGCGCGGGTGCTGGCGTGCCTAAAGTTGCAGATTGACCTGGGAAAGGCCTATAAAAGAGGCCGAGAGTTTTGGGCGTTGTCGGCATCTTCTAACTGTAAGCTGAACTACAGAATAAAGAGTTCTTGAGAACTACAACTGCTTCTCGTGTCTTGCCATTTCGCGAAGGACGCAACAGGTATCCTTTACGCGAACGATGTAGAGCTGGCCATGCCCACCCAGTAGGCCACACCCACTCCATCCACGCCCACCCAGTAGGCTGCGCCCACCCTGGCCACACCCATCTGGCTCATCCGGCTCCCTGAGGGCAACCGCAATGCTGATGCAGCCCTGAAATTGAGTTTGATACCCCTGGCATAGGTGAAGTATGAATTAAAAGAAAATGAGATTGATACTGCCAATTGCAAGAGATACAGTTTGAAATCTGGTGTCATTGACTAAAAATGGAATGCAGTAATGTATTGAACATAATGTCCATTTATATTTGTTTCTAGTATAGTTTGTTTGCCTGGTGTTTAAGTGAGATGGTTAAATGAAATTACATAGCACCAATTCTGAAGCTTCATTGGTAGCTTGTGAGTTGCCTGACCCAATTCAAGCTGTTTACATTACTCTGTGTTGCCCTGAATAAGATAGGTTGTCCCACCTCCACAACCGATATCATTCAAATTGTGCATAAAAATCAACGGCAAAGATTGTGCTCATGATCCTATGGTAGACTTGACTCACAGTTCAGTGGCCAGGAGTGAGATCTCCTTAATAACATTTATTTGGCAGAAGATTATTTTTCCTGCACAACAGTAACAGCTCTGTGAGATAGAAGGCAAAATAATTGGCCTGGTGCAACCCAGGGATCTTCCATGGCTGAAGGTCACCATTGTCATCTGTGTATATAATAATATGCCAATCTATTACTACTTTTGTCCTTTTGTTTAAAAAATGCATTCTTTTTCAATGATATACACAATTTCTTTACCCTCTCTAGTGCACCCACTAGAATTTTCTCTGATATGAAAAAAGTGTGGAACAATATTGTAATTGTTCTTCTTGACATTTTAAAATCATTCTTCTAAAAATCACAGAGCAGTATATGCCAACAAAAATAAAATAACACAAAACTGTACAAACCTAAACAGTATAATACAACCAGCGAAAAGTCTAAATAATGAAATAATGTGCTCCCACAGCTGATATAGGTGTAATCCATCTCAATATTCATAGAAAAAAATAGATTGCTCAAGGCACTGTGCACTAGTTCCAATCATTAGAGAACTATGACAGTGCAGTCCCAGGCTGCATCAAGGTAGTATTATGATCACGTGAAATGTTGTATAGCTTTATACTGCTTTGGTAAAACCATACTTGGAATACTGTGTCCTGTTTTGGTCACACAATACAAAAAAAGTTGTTGAGACTCCAGAAAGGGTGCAGATAAAAACAACAAAGATGATTAGGGGGTTGGAGGCTACGAACAATGATGAACAATGGCAGGAACTGAGTATGTCAAAATCTAATGAAGAAAAGGACTAGATGTGACATGATAGCAGTCTTCCAATATTTGAGGGGCTTTCACAGAGAAGAGGATGTCAACCTATTATCCTAAGCACCTGAGAGCAGGACAAGAAGTAACAGATGGAAAGTTGTCAAAGAGAGATAAAACCTAAAACTAAAGAAAAAATTCCTGACAATGAGAACAATTAACCAGTGGAACGACTTGTCTCCAGAAGTTGTGGGTTGTCCAACACTAGAGGTTTTTAAGAAGAGATTGGATAGCCATTAGTCTGAAATGTTATAGGGTCTCCTGCCTGAGCTGGGGATTGAAGACCTCCAAGTCCCCTCTAACTCTGTTATTCTGTATTCTGTATCTAGGACATGTTATAAATAATGTAGTCATGAATTTGATAAGACATAATAGCTGTGTCCAGACTGAGTCTATGAAAGGCCATAATTGGTGGGACAAAACTAAAATGAGTGCCCTTAGTGACTGCATGAGATTAAATAGATGTTTTTCAATCCCACTGCTGAATTTTTTCCTGAAGGAAAGGATAGAAATGGTTTTACAGGCCTCCATCATCTGCTTTCTTAGTAATGCTGTGGTTGATGGTATGAAAAGTGGCTAAGGAATCCTGAAAAATGAATAGGTCTCTGTTTTTCTTCTGATATAAATCATATATACTGGAATGCTGAATTCAAGCTTTGCCTATGCCGTGGGCTATTTATTTCTGACAACCAACAGTAGATCTGGGCCCATGGAGCCTGATTTATTTCTTAGACCTGGAAGAATCTTAGGGCACTTCATTGTACATTGCTGCAATGGATTCAACATTCTGTCCCTTTTGGAATTTGTGAGCCTAAAGAATACAGCTATATTAACTATATTCTGAGGGTATTTCCAAAAGATATTTGTAGTATTTTGTTCCACTGATCACTGATCACAATACTCGTTGTGGTGCTGTGTAGTATATTGAAAGTAGAGCTTTACTTTCAACAGAAAAGGACTCAAGTTCCATTCTTGGCAACTTCCAGACAGAAGACATAGAGACCCCTCCCTAAACCTCTGAGAAGTTACCGCATGTCAGAGAAGACCTCCAAGAAATGAAAGTCCTTCTCGTATAAAACAGTTTTCTTATGCATCTCCTGAAAAGCATCTTGTCCCCTGTATAAAGTGGCCAGTCTTGGTTTAGAAAAAGCCTGCTTAGTGCACATTATCAGGATGTGAGAGTGCAGGTTGGTCACCAAATTGCAGATTTTAAATGAATCAGCTATGTACACCTGCTCATATTTTCAAAATCCTCATAAATATGATAATTGTGGTCCTTTCTCTTCAGAAATGACTGTCACAGAAATGAGGCCAGGATATTACTCTGTGCATCATCATTGTTGCATAAATTATCTTAACTTCATAAACATGGCAGGTATTAACATATATAGTACACATGAGTAACTTTGCATGCATAACTAAATCTACAGTAATTCACTGCAAGAATATTGTGCTCTTAGACCTGGACCCTGAACAGACTGAATGGAAACCCCACCACCAACACCATCCAGTTGAACAGTGAACAGGCTACTTCAGAGCACTTTGCTTCAGTCTCTAAGCAATGAAATACAACAGATTCAAGTGTTAAGACTTATTCACTGCCCTCTCTAGATAGGAGCTCCAATATGAAAAGGAAGGAGATCCATTGAAGCTGTGCCCCAGGATTAAAAGAGAAATGGGCAAAATGTATGTTTATAATTCTTAGCAAAAAATACCAGTGATTTTTTTTTTTTTTTTTTTTGGCAAGTTCTGTGAGGCTTTTTTAGCATGAAGGCTACATCAAGCTTGGTGTGTCTTGGTATGGAGTGGATCAGACTCTAAAATTGGATGGGTTGAGCAAATAGTGGGAGGGGGTTTCAGGAACTGAAAGAGGTACTTCTTAGAGCTGTGGTGGCACAATGGCTAGAATGCAGTACTGCAGGCTAATTCTGCTGACTGCCAGCAGTTCGATTCTTGCTAGCTCAAGGTTGACTCAGCCTTCCATCCTTCCAAGATTGGTGAATAGAGGACCCAGATTGTTGGGGGCAATATGCTGACTCTGTAAACTGCTTAGAGAGGCTGTAAATCACCGTGAAACAATATATAAGTCTAAGTACTATTGCTATTAGTGGCAGCGCTTTGCAAACAGCCACCCAGTTAAAATTAGATTAGTTCCCTCTGTAACTGCCTTCTGCAAGCTTAAATCAGAGTTCTTTTGTAGAACATTTAAAGACTGATGCCATTTACTGTTATTGTGTACGGTTTTATACCAGTGTTTTAATATTAGATTTTTAACTGCATTAATTATATAAATGTATATCTGCCAAACACTGAGGGTCCTTGACTGAGTTGTGGTAGGATACAAATGTACTCAGTAAATAAATAAATAAAACAGCTCCACTCTGGCTGTAATATTTTGGACCAGTTGAAATTTCCAAACACTTTTCAGAGGCATTCATACTTAGGTCTTATTAGGTACCTAATTTGAACAATAAGATTAAATTTTTACTTCTCTTTTTTCCCTTTTACTTACTGCTGGAAATTCTCTGGGGTATGTGTATACCCATGTATAAAGTTCAAAATCAATATTTCTCATACTGATTGACCCAGCAGAGGAAGCTAAGCATGAGATATTTGAGTCAATTTAGTATTTGCTGTGTGATGAACCATACTTAACAACAATGATGATAATCTCTTTGTAAAGATGGGTGAATTCAAAATGAAGTTTTAATTGTGTAAGAGGATCTGAATATGATTAATTTGCAGAATATGCTCAGTATCATAAATGGAAATATTATGAAGACTGCATGCGAAAATTATTTTCAGGTATCTGCTAAAAGTGATATAAATAAAGGAGATGTAGGCAGAAGGGTGCTGCAAAATGATTAATAAACATGCTAATGGTTAAATGCAGAATTTAATCTGTGTGTTCAATAGGTATTTATTTACTTGAAAATACTTTTAAAATAGCCAGAGAACCAAAACATGTTGTCACTTCCATTTTAGGAAGAGTTATGCTCCAAACATCTATTAAAGTAAACCCGAAGAAACTGAGATCAATTTTTTTTTAAAGTGACCTTTTCTGAAGATCAAAAGTTATAAACACATCCCCATACTTATCAAACACTTTGCATATATATAAAACTGTAATTGCAAATTACTGTTGTTTTAGTGGAAAATGATAAGGTTTTATTATAAATTTGTTGGTTGCAGTTTACAACTTCAGTTAAGGTGTGGATTATTGTTACAATTTTCTAGTTGGGATTTTACTGCTCTTTGCAACGGTGTGGAGAAAATCTACTGTCCTGTTAGTATAAATGTTAAATATAAATGATCTCTGAAAGTGTTGGCGAAGGTCCACATTTTGGGGTTAAGTGTAATGTGTCATTACTATATTTGACAGTAAAGTGAGCATAATATGATGATGATGATGGTGGTGATGATGAGGATGAGGATGAGGATGAAAAAATCAAAGTATGTACTGTCAGCTCCTGGCATTACTAGCTGTGAAGTGTGTGCTCAGAGAAAAGTAGCCCTGTCTCCTTTTGAGGAGAGGAAAACCAAAGCATCAATCTTACGACATATTAAATTAAAAATAATAGTGCCATTTTCGTCCAGTGGTTAAGGCACCAGGCCAGAAGCTCGGAGACTCTGAGTTCTGGTCCCATGTTAGGCTTGAAAGCCACCTGGGGTGACTTTGGGCCAGCTACCTTCTCTCAGCTCAACCCACCTCACCTAGTGGTTGTGAGAAAAATAAAAGGAGGAGGAAGGAGTATGTTCACCGCCTTCATTTATTTATCAAAGTAATAAAGGCAGGATAAAAAAGCTAATAAATAAAACAAAAAGAAGAAAAAAGAAAAATAGTAGAACATTGTTTTAGCTTTGAGTTGTCAAATGTCCAAATAATTACAATTAGCTGAAATAAGGTATCTAGCACTGATAAGAACACAAGGGCGCTTTAAAGCACAATGTCTTGTTACATTCTATGAGAAGACTGGGCATAGATGGGCTGAATCTCAGTCTCAAATAATTTATGACTGTGAACTACATTCTTGCATGTTTTTCACTGAAGGCAATAAACTTCTGAGACACAAAAATCAAGACAGATTGCCTGAAACAGCAGACACATTCAAACTATCAGATCTGTAAAACAGGCCAGCACACCTTAAAACAAAATAATCTGAATGTAAATCTGACTCAGAACCTTTACTTTATCTTAAGAGAGTTCTCCAAAGAACTAGCCTTGACCTGTCCAGGAAGGTGTCCTTGACTCTCATAAATTGCAAAACTTTAGGAACACTTTCTCTTTGCTGCTTAAAGATTTCTGGGTTGCATTTTTCTATCTTAGTTGAGATAAGATAGTAAACACTTAGCTCTGCCATAACCATAGGCTTCAAGGAGTCCATGCTGTTCTCTAGAGCAGTGGTTCTCAACCTTTTTAATGCCGTGACCCCCCAACCGGTCGTAAGTCGAGGACTACTCAACCGGTCGTAAGTCGAGGACTACTCAACTGGTGCAGCAGCACCGTTTGCAGAATGGGACTTTTGGCGGGCTCAGCAGGGCAGAGACAGCCTGGACAATTCCTATTGGCTTTTGAAAGCCAATAGAATTAGACTCTATTCAAGAGAGTCTATTCTATTGGCTTTCAAAAGCTAATAGAATAAAAGGGAGTAGCACAGCTAAGGAAAAGGGGGGAAAAAATGGCGGACTCCATTGTTTGGCGACCCCCATGAAATGGTCGTTCGACCCCAAATGGGGTCCTAACCCACAGGTTGAGAACCACTGCTCTAGAGTTACTATCCCCCTTTGCTCCCCTATTCAAATAGCTATTCCTTCTACTCTTTGATGATTTAGAGTTCTGATTTAGCATCACTCCATCCCACCTCCCAAGGTCATTCTCACACACCATAATATCATCTTCCCCATCAGATTTATCCCTCTCTTCCTAGGTTTCTAAAGGAAATGATTGTGGGCTCTGAGAACAAAATGTAGTTGTGCTGCTTCTGCTGGTAACTCCCTGAGAGGCATCCCATAAATCAGATATGCCTGTAGACATGGTAGCAGTTCCTCCTTCTAGAATTTGTTGACTTCCCCTCCTCCATGTCCTGTATGCCTAATGTGGAAGGAGCTGGGTCATTTCCTATGCCTCATACCTGGTTTCTTACTATGTCCAAAGTGCTCTGCACCCCATAGAAAGCCTTCTTCTCAACTTGACCAACACCTAATTCCTATAAGGCCAGTATTTGCTAAAGACATTTATTAATGTATTGGTCGTGAAAACAGTGCCTCAATTGCAGTGCATGCACATGTCCCATGTTCTAGCAGACTTTCCAGCATATCATCTACTCAACCTGTTTCCATCTGCATCTAGAACCTAGCACTGCTTTCATCTTGTATTCTTCCTCCCCATTTATCAACGGGACAGTGCTGTCTGTGAACACAGAGTGTAGGAGGTGGCTTCTTTTACAAGCAAACACTGATGGAATACAGAATGAACCATTATTGATGTTATCAGTTGCAAGTGAAATGCACCTGGGTTTATTTGCTTAGTCATTGGGAAAAGGCCAACACATTTCCAGTGTAGTTTTTAGGAAGCCAGAAATTTTGTGGAAAGCTATACCAAATCCCTTTCTGCAATTCTGGCTCTCTGTTGTCTGGGTGCATCTGCTTCTTTTTTTTTTTTTTTTTGTATGTGGCCTTTGGTAGTTCGAGCTGCTCCTTTAAGAGGTTTTTAACTCCTTTCCTCTTGTGCAAGAAAAGAGGAACACTTGCCTGGTTGTTGATACCACTTGTGGGTAGAATCCATAAGTACCTTGTTGGGCTCCCTGGAAGTTATGACAACATATCGTTACAAGATTGGGCTTGTCTTGCTTGCCCATCCACATATTCCCAGACATTGCTTATTGCAGACATTGTATTACTAGACATCCCAAACTTTGGGAACTAAAGCTGCCAATATCCTATCTGAGCAAAATTTGTGGATTGGGACATCTGCAGGGTTTTGCTTACGTGCGAAGTGATCTTGGGTGAACAGGAGTTCATCTATTCATTACAATGATATATCTACATATATATCATTGCTCATAAGTTCCAGTATTCAGTATGTTGATTTATTACATTTTAGCCTGACTTTTGGGACATCGTAAGATATCTCACAAAAAGATCTCTTAAGAAATATGGCAAAAAAGATTAGAATATTAAATCAGCAGAAACAGTAGAATGGCATTAAAATTCAAAGCTAGGGACCAAAGTGTCAAAGTTACTCTCTCAAGGTACTGACGTGTAGAATATATTAGAGCAATTTCATTTAAAATGTAAGTGTGAATTTGATTGCGTATACATTATCTATATTGTTGATTTGGCAAAAGAGCGTTTGAGCATTTTGCAATCCTCTCTTAAGAGCTGGGAGACATTTGGTTGGTTATGACTGGGGAGAATGCAAATTAGACTGTACCTGCAGGTATTAATTTGAGAGAGTGTGGGCACAGGCTACTCCTCTGAAATAAAAAGCAAAGTATACATCTAAAAAATACACAACAGCGTAAAAATACTCAAAGTTTCCAATAAACTTAGCCAATCATTTTGGAACAAACAGCCAAAGAACTGAAATTTTAGCATTAAGGGCAATGTGATGTGTAAATGGAGAGTGGAAGAGGAAGGGATATGTTTATAGATAGTTAAGCATACAAGTTTAGTACTTAACATACTTACAATTTTAATAGGTAATCCTCAACTTACAACCATCCATTTAATGACTGTTGGAAGTTATAACAACAATGAAAAAACTGACTTACAATTGGACCTTGCATTTATGACATCACCATATTTATTTATTTATTTGTGAGACTTATATACCGCTTTAAGTGCGAGCACTCTCTAAGCGGTATACACCAGTAAGCAATGTATATATATATTTTACATTGCCCCAAACAATCTGGGTCCTCATTTTACCTACCCCGGAAGGATGGAAGGCTGAGTCAACCTTGAGCCGGTGAGATTTGAACCGCTGACCTGCTGAACACAGTCAGCTAAAGTGGCCTGCAGTACTGCACTCTAACTGCTGCGCCACCTCGGCTCATGGATACAAGTTCAAAATTTGGATGCTTGGCATCTGGCAGCATTCCAAGTTCATGTGATCTCGTTTTGCAACCTTCCCAGCTATCTGACAGCAGAGTCAATGGGGGAAGTTGGATTCACTTAACAATCATAATTCACTTATAACAATTGCAATGATTTGCTTCACAACTGTGGCAAAAGGGTCATCAAATGGGACGTGACTCACTTAACAACCACCTTTCTTAACAACAGAAATTCTGCTCCCAACTGTGGATTCCTTGTACTGAAAACAAAGTTATTAAATCTTGTGTTGTAACAAATAATGAAGTTCATATGACCCAATAAAACACCAAGGATTAAAATTGAGATGTTGACATATATGAAAGAGCAAATAAATTGGCAGCTCCGAATTTTCAGATATACTATCATTTCAGTTGTTCAACTCTGTAGTCCAAATGGATTGTATCTTCTATGACAGCGGCTCCCAGCCTTTTCTGTACCTTGTACCTCTAGAATGCTTCTGATATATTCTCGCACCCCTTACAAAAGCTTGCAATAACAGCAACGAATTAGGCATGCACACTCTAATTTTGAAAACTCAAGTTTTCGTACCCCCTGGAATATCGTCTCGCACCCCCTTGGTTGGGAACCTCTGTCCTACGATATCGTCAAGTGAGTAAAAGTTAAAATGGAAATGGGCTGGTCACAGAGCAAGAAGCACCTGATGGCAGGTGAACCAATCAGTAAAATGGATCCCACTTGTTAAAAAGTGTCCATGAAAGAGACCTAAAACAAGATGGATCAGTGACAAAAGTTCTTTTGCCCAGTTGGCAAAAGAAAGCTCAGGACTGTATTGGTTGGAAACATACGGAAGAGGCCTTCATGCTGCAGTGGCTAGACAATGGCTAAAATGATAATGATGATGTATACACACACACACACACACACACACACACACACACACACACCAGTGGTGGCCATAGATTTACCCTATATAATTACAAAATTCTATAATTTTCTTTCATTTTAACAACTCATCTTTGCAATGTCACATCGTATGAATCATTATAGAATATACAGATAAACCATTTTTTTCATTTAGTAGGTTCCTTTTACCTTGACTGCTCCCAGGAACACTAGTCAAATGCCACTCTTTCCACTACAGTGGCATGATGCCTTTTTTTTTTCCATTTGCTGGTTGCAGATTTAGATAACGACACATGTCATGCTGTATTAAAAGTTACTGAGCAAAGAGGAAAAAGAAGAAGCTGAAGAGAAAAGGTGTCAACTATTTTTAGTTGCTTCCATTAATTTTCCATATGATGTCACTTTTGCTTAAAACTGTGACTTGCTTAATGCTTTCAAGGATGACGGCAGCTTCTCCTGCTCTCCAGGTTTCAGAATCACAACTTGGCCCTCTTGGTTGAGGTTTCATCAGTGCTAATCAATGTTATTAGAGGGGCTATATATCTCTTTTCTTTGCTCCTGAATATGTTGTATACTTGTGAAAAATATTAAATATTGTGCAGATGTACCGCTGGTTGCTCTGCCCATGTGTACTTATGCCTAGTATTTTCTGTTGGGATTATTTGACAGAGTTAAACATTTATTTTGTTCCAGAAAAACAGCAGAGCCAAAGGCTTAAGAGCTTGTTTGAAAGGGAATAATGGTCCAAAGGACTGCGGAAGAGTGAGAGCCTATTTGTTTACCCAGCTCCTCGATTGATTAGACTGAAGAAAGTTCAATCAACAGAAAATTCTTGATAAATGCAAATGTTTGCCTTACTGCCAAGCTCATCACCCACCAGATAATTAGTGAGAGTATCTGTAAATTGATCGATCAAGAGCCATGGTAGGGAAAACAATCCAACTCTGAAACCATGCCCATCCTTAAGACAGGATCAGGGCTGCCTGAAACTCCTCAGAAGATGTTGTGCTTGCTTGCCGATTCTGACTTTTCACCCCATGGCAGGACTTTTGTATTACTCAATAAATCTGATTTAATTTTCCTTTTCCTTTTTCCTTGTTGCCTTCTGGGAGGAGGCTCCGAGGTAACCGAAGCAGAACATCCAAATTCAGTCACAGCTTTGTTCCATAGAGTATTAATCTTGTGAACTCTAAAGCTTCCTCCTTCCATTACTATTCAAGACGGACAGTGATTAATATTTATATGTTGCTTATATGTAAGGGTGTAGGTCTATACATATGTTTAAATGTGTGTTATGTATGTGGACACTTTGAGACCAAGCAACTAAATTTCATTTTTAATGTGTGCCATTATGCCGACAGTAAAAAATAGATAAAGGTTATCTATCTATCTATCTATCTGTCTGTCTGTCTGGCTTAATCCACCCAAGTAATCCAATGCTTCTTTCACAATTTTCCTTTTATTTTTTTAAGGTGAAACAATCCTGCCCCATCAAAGCCAAGGATTCACATATATACTCCAGGTTAAATTCTAGGACTGCTTTAGAGTTTAGTTGCTAGTTATCTTTTTTTTTTTTTTGCCATTATATCCTGTATATTCATAGTTTCAATTCATCTTTAGACTTGCCCTGGAGCCCATGTGGTCTCAAAAGCTGTTTTTTTTCCTGATCCTTTCAGGTCCATTCTGGTATCTAGTCTCCACTTCCAGGGCCAGAGGCTTCTATGTTTTTTTTTCTCCCCTTAAATCACATCATTACCTGGAGAAATTCTATTTGCTTTGTAGGCCACAGTAAAATTTTATGGGAAAGCATTCATTAAGTCAAAAGTGTGGGTTTCTACGCCTGATAAACTTTATTTCTATTTTAATACATAGAAAAGCTATATTTGAAGCATAACTTGTAGACATTCAGGGAATATAGAGCATTTGGAGAATCTGCTACTGAAGTTGTGGTCATTTGGCAGTTTCTCAGATCTATTATTGTAGAAATTTTTATTACACAATAATGGGCAGAACACTGTTCATTCTCCCCATGAGAATTTCTTCCAGCAGAACTGTAGCTGGATGCTTCATCTGGTAGTACTTTCTTTATGAGTATATTCCAAAGATAACCAAGCTATTTGTTTGTTTTGTATGTGTGTTTGTGTATTTAATCTTTTTTAAATGCATAATCAAAACATTGATAAAAGAAAGGGACAGTTTGGATTTGGGGTACAATTCTAATGATTTGGACAGATCTAGAAATTTTACTATTTCAATCTGGAACAAGCACTAGAAACAATTCTTGTTTATTTCTTATTCTACACATTTTTCTCACCCTCAGCAGTCTCACAACTGTTCTTTTCATATTTTACTTGGTATATATTGATTTTTATAACCCCATCTCAATATTTAAACAATTAGAAAAAACAATATTGGTCCATATACTGGGGCAGATATACTAAATAACCTTCATTTTGCCACAAATACCCTACACATCTACAAGATAAAGTTTGCAGCTTTGGACTTGACTGGTGGAATAATTATTCCCCATATAACAATAACTATATGGATTCATGCTGTAGGTGCTGATTTATGGGGAATTACCTTATGTTCTGGCATCGGGCTGCACCCAGGCAATTTCACAGATACATATGTGTGGCAGAACTGCTGAAAGTTTAACTTTTCCAGTTAGAATTTCCACTTCCTGATGCCAACAGAGGACTGGAGTCTGTGCTTTGCAGTTTCAGCAGTTTTCATTGTTACATTGTCAGACAGGTGTTTTTCAACTTGCAAATCAAAAGAAAAAAATCAGAGATTGCAAGGAGGCTTAAGTGTACATCCTGTAATCTTTTAAACTGTCATGGCATTATGCTTTGCCCAGAAGAATGGGATTTAAAAGTGCTTTTAGTGGAATTAAGATCAATTATTGCACAGATTGTTTTCTAATTGGGCATAATTACTAGCATATAAAGATAGCCTATGCACTGCTTGTTCGTTTCTCTGGGGATCTTTTTGCCATATTAACAGCTTCACGATAACTAGCCCAACCAAAGATTACTTTTTGCACCTACCTAATGGCTCATGCAGTATGGCTCCAGATGAGGCTATTTTAAATACATCAATAAATACAGATTAGTTATTGCTCTGCTTCATCTGGAAAAGACAGCAACTTTTTGCTTAGTATGATGGCATAGGCTCCCTGGAAAATAGCACACAAAATAGTTGTTGTTTTCACTGAAGTTCTTTTTAAATTGATATAATCAGATATTCCTTTGGCTAACAAATGACTGGAGTTATAAAAACAAGCTAATTCACATAGAGTAATTTATTTGTTTGGTGGGCTTATACAGTAATGATAACTTTTCATGAAGTGCATGCATTCAAATTTTTCAAAATGTGTAATGTTTTGCAATTCTCTACATGACAGTTGTAGAATGTATCTGATCTGTTTAATCAGACTTAAGGGGGAGCTTATTTATTTATATAATCCCGTGAAAGCTATAAGCATATCCTACAAACGTGGTAGAATCAGGCCTCTTTTTTTTATCCAGAATTAAAAAAAACCCTCTTTCTACATCCTAATTCTGAGGGTGATTATTTCTGAATGGGCTGAGATGTGTCAAACATTGTGGTATGTCAAGTATATATGGTATGCAAGAATATATGCTTGGAATGACATTGCCATGCTAACGTATGTCCTCTAATAACATGCTAGCACATTATTAACGTCAGCTGAACAGCTAATGCAAACCATTTTCTTCCCAATGCAATGGGAGTAAAAGCATTTAAAGAGATTGGGAGAAAGGGAGAAATTCAACTTGCTCCTTTACACTGTTATCATGCAGTCGGAAGGCTCTGCAGCTGGTGGAACTTTCTGCTTCATAAGGATAGGTTTGCCAAGTTAGAAAAGGTCTAGGAAAGCCTAGCTTCATGTCATTGTATACTGATTATAGTATCTTTGGATAAGACACTACAAAATTCTAACTATTTTTATGTGAAAATGGCATGGGGGAGAGAACTGATCCCTGAGGAATTTTCAGCTGCAAGAAACCAGGAGCCAGGATAGAGTTCAAAAGCACTGCGAGTATTCCCTGCTACTTATACTCAAGAATATGATCTCATAACAGTCAATGCAAATTGCCGCCAAATAACAGTCAATGGACTTCAAGGGAGGCTCAACTCTGGTCTCTTTCAGAGGCATAGGGACTCCAGACTGATGATGCATTAACCTGCCCTCAGGCTCCACCTGATCATTTCCTACACAAATACCAAACCCTCTGCTAAATTTGTTGCATCTCCCAACACCAATATCTTTTCAAAATAACTCCAAAATAACCCCCCCCCCAAAACTCTTTGGAATGAACATTGATATCTCTGCTTAGCTTTCCTTGCATTATCTTTCAGAGTGACTGGCAACTTGGTTGTTAAGCAATGTGGTTGCTAAGTAAAACCGTGATTGTGCTTATGATCTTACTACAGTTTTACATTGCTTCACAGACCTGTGAAGGATATGAAGGACTGGTTATAAAGTTACTCTTTCATACCATCATAATTACAAACAATATGTCATGGTTTCGTTAGATGAAACCAGTCAAAAGAACTTCAAGGCAAGAAATTCATCCTTAAAGAACATTTTATTTGGAAACAAAATATTGGCACTTACATAGTTGAACCCAGAACTGAAAGTTCCCTCCCCTGATACAAAGTTACAAGTTGCAATTCCCACCCCAAACCAAGCTGTCACACATCACATTGTCCAATTACAGATAAACACGGGCTTTTCTCCCCCACCCTTTTACCGCCAAAATTCTTCACTCACATTGTCCTTGATTATAACCAGAGCAGCAATTGTTATGACTAACTAAGAATGCTCATATCTCCCCCTCCCCCCTATGTCTATGAGGAAAACCTCAACTATAGAGTAGAAAGTTACAATGAAAAACAAAAGTAAAATGGCTACAATTTCTTCTCTTGTCACAATGCTGACACAATAATTAAATTTGGACTACCTGTAGTCTTTTTTATCTAAGAAACATGGGACAGAGATATCTCTATCTAACTTAGTAAGTTGTTAAAAAAATCCAAAGATTTAGAATAGGCCAGAAATTATCCTATATGATAGAATCCAGAAATGAGTTATTTTCCTCACCCAAAGTTTTATAACAGCCAATTTAAGACAGGTGAAACCAAAGCTTCTCTTAAGAAAAAGTATGCCATATCTTTTTTGCCAGGCTACTTACCTTTCCTGTCTATTTAGATTAGGTATGCCAGTGATTTATCTTATACTTTCAAGGATATCATATACAACCCAGAGCAATTCATAAATGAAAAACATGCCCATAATAAACAGGTCAAGCCATCTTGGTTCTAAAATCTGCTATAATCATGGCAAATCAGAGGCGTAGAGTTTTAATCTATAATGCCTTTATCAAATTGGTTACCAAATCTTTTTCCTAATGTATTAATGCCTGATATATTAGGTCTAATTACTTGAAAGAGCTCAACAGAAAACTCAGTGTGGATCAACTGGACGTGGGAAAAGGTAATGAATGGGACATGGTCTATTGTGCCTTTTTAACGCAATGATTTTAATACAGAGGCTAATCTGTGATCAATCTTATTTGTCCTGACTTTTGACTATTGCTGATTTAATCTAGATTAAATTTAGTCTATATTAGTCTGTAAAGGTTGCTCAGAAGCAGTTGCATTAACCATGTTAGTCATTCATTTAACTGGCACTTCAAGAGAATCACAACTGAAATGGTAAAAGGAGCTTATGTGGTGTAGCTGTTAAAATGTTAGGATTGGAGCCAGGCTCAGATCCATCCTCATCTAGGTATGTAAACTCAGTGATAACTCAGTCATATTCTCTTAATCCAAACTATTCAAAAGGGGTTATTGGACGAAAAGAAAAGCTGGAGGAGAAAATGCTGTGTCTTGCACTTCTGGAAGAAAGGTAGGATAGAAGTACATGAAACAAGCAAGATACATGAGAACAAATAGAAAACACTCGCAACGCTGTAAAATGGAGTTTCCTCTTAATTTTCTAATCCTGCTGATATTAGGATTGCTGCCTTGATTTTGTTATTTCAGTTAAAAATATGGATTGGTAATGCTGTTAAGTATTATCTTAAATAAGAAAAAGCTTTTAATAGGTTGCTCCATGACAGCAGTGGCGAATCTATGGCATGCGTGCCAGAGGCAGCACTCAGAGCCCTTTCTGGGGACACGCATGCCGTTGCCCCAGCCCTGCCTCCCACCTGCGGCCCCCACCTCACCAGCAGCCTCTTAGAGGAGAGTCGCCCCTGAGCGCGGCCCACATGGAGCAGCGCAGCAAAGAACATGGCAGCCGGGCAGCAGGGAGAAGACTCTGCCCTCGTGCCCTGTCTTGCACAGTTCATTCTGCGGGGCGCAGGCAGAGGGCGTGGCTGCCATGATGTTGCTGGCTGCCTGGGCAATCTGTGGCGGGCTGTGAAGGCAGTGGGTGGCCCTGTGGGCAGGCGGGGCAGGGGGCAGGGACTGGAACAGGATGGGCTGGGGGTGAGGTGGGGGTGGAGCAGACAGGGTAGGGGCGGGGCCTGTTTGGGGCACTCTGTCTCTAAAAGGTTCGCCATCACTGCTCCATGATATATACACCATTGTACAGAATGAAGTGTAAGAGGAGGAATATACTTAGGTAAAATAAAACTCTCAGCCAAGCGTGTCCAACCCACATCCCAAGGAGCATATGCGGTCTTGGACAGCCGATCCACATGATTGTTAAGTTTTAACATTAATATATGATTTTATGTTATATAACTGTATTATATATTTTATATGCGGCTCAAAACAATTCATCTTCACTCAATACAGCCCAGGTAAGCCAAAAGGTTGGATACTCACGTTGTAGGCTATTAAAAAATTATGGGATGTATTTTTTCTGGACATCAGTCAATATACATGTTACTTGCTTACTTCTTATTAATGTAACATTTTAATCATTCATAAATATTGGAATTCCAGCAGTTTTGAGTCATCTTGAATGAGTCTTCAAGAAGTTATTAATCTCAGTCTCTAAGAGTGCAACTTTGTGTGTATGGTCTTATACTTCTCCATGGGGGTATTGAGGACAGTAAGAAATTCTTTGAAAATTTGTAAGGTTATTGGGTGATTAAATTCACTAATAGAAAAGAATCCATATATAAGAGTGCAGTGTTAAATATGGAACATGAGAAGATTCAGTTTTGTACTTTTTTCCCCTCTCTGTGTATCTTTATAGCTTTTATTTAATCTGGATTTTTATATCATTGTAAATTTTATATAAGGTTCGTGATTTTTATTCTCAAATGGTTGAATTCTTCATTACTAAAGCTGTGATCTTAGGTATGTGTATTTGGTTGAAAGCCTTATTGGATTCAGTGAGAATTTGGGGCAAGTAAATATTAATAAAATCAGACAAGAAATTTTGTAAAGTCAACAGCCTTTATTACAGAAGTTTAGTATCACATTTGGCTGAACTTTTAATAAACTTTATCCATTAGAAAAATAAAATAAAATGTATGTACCCTAGACAACTAAGATAACTGTCCTTGGAATAGATTTCATATCAGTAAGGAACTCCTGTATAAATAAATCCGCTTACAAAAAGAATCAAGTGAATACATTCAAAGGTGTCACTTTTTGACAAGTAATATGTTTATTTTTCAACAGTATAAGATGAGTGAAAGAGATCTTCAAGGATTTATTACAACTCAAAGAAATAGCAATATAGGTAATTTTTTTTTAAAAAAAATGTGATTGCTCTTTTCAATGTCTGTATTTTAGCTTTCCTTACAATGTGATTAATTATTTTGGTTACTCATAGATTACAGGTAGTCCTTGACTTAACCACCATTCATTTAGTGACCATTTGAAGTTACAATGACACTGAAACAAGTGAATTATGACTGTTTTTCACAGGAATGTTGCAACATCCCCATAGTAATGTGGTCAAAATTTGGGCACTTGGCAACTGGCATGTATTTATTACAGTTGTGGTGTCCTGGGGTCAAGTGGTCACCTTTTGTGACCTTCTCACAGGCAAAGTCAGTGGGAAGCCAAATTCACTTAACAATATGTTACTAACATAACAAGTGTAGTGATTCAGTTAATAACCGTCTCGCTTAGCAATGGGAGCTTTGAGTTGAATTGTGGCAGTAGGTCAAGGATTACCTGTATGTAGAGTTTTATCTTTTGTAAAGTTTGACCTACTGAATTGATTGCATTTTATGCAGATGCATTCTAAACTGCCAATAGTTCTTTTGCTCTATGGTGGAGGAGAAATATTTTTAGTAATAAAAGTTCAGTGCTGTATCTAGTACTTTAAAAGACTTGGAACCATTAATGTTTTTATTGTACTTTTGTATAGCTTAAAAATGAGGGAAGAAGAAAGTCAGGAGGGAAAATAGTGTGCCCAATGGAGCTGATTTCCAAGCAATGTGATTAGAATTACACTCAGCCTTAAATAATTTGTTTGCTGATGCAGACTGGATAGTATATAAAAATGAGTATAAGGACATATGTTTGCTAATGTCTATTAGCATATTTGGCAATTTACTGCCTTAAAATAAAGGCTGAGATTGCTAAAATAATGGGTTTTGCCAGAATATCAAGATGTATAGTATTGACATTATCAAACTGGAAAAAAGATTCTGAAACGTCATGAATTATATTTATGAGAATTCGTTGCAATACATCCTTAAGTAGATATGTTGGTATGAGTTAATTTTCTTTGAGCTAGTCAGAACCAATTTGCAAGACTGATTATCTGTAGGCTACTTCATTTCTATTAGATGCTTTCCAATGTATTTTAGTATGATGGGTTTCTTTAAGGCATGTGTTCTACTATTGATTGGATTGAATTTTCATAATGCTTAACACAAATCTATTTAAAGCAATGGGATGAGTGTCAGTGCATTTAGAGTAAGTATGAATAAATCTGGATCCAACTTTTTTACCTTATTCACATAACATGTTTAGGCAGAACCAAATATTAATAATCTAAATCAGGGTTATACAACATTTCTTACAGGTAAGGGTTGGTTGTTTATTTTAAAATAAGGGGCCTAGAAGTGAAACAGAAATACAACTGAGGTGAAGCAAAACAAAAATGCCTCTCCTTGGGTTAGATATTTTACAGTTTTGGTTTATTCGACGTAGAACTTCCAAATGTTTGGATACTAGTTATCTATATTCATATTCATATCTATATACTATATTTATACCTAGTATAACATCAAAACGGAGCAATTGTGGTGCTATCGTCCTCAGATCTTGGGGGAGTGTCACAAAACTGGGACAAGACAGCTGCATGTAATCTATGATCAGCAATAGATCAGCCTATTGCTGATCTAAGACAAATTGTTATTGTGTTTTTCCCCAGTTTCAACTGGGTATCTTTATGAAGTTTAAGTGTATGTAATAAGTAATAAGTAAGTGATTTAAGCAATAAAATTAAAATTTAAATGTTTTGGTTGTGTAGGTTGTCTTCTGCACATTTTTCTATCTTAAAGAGTACTTCCTTTTATTTTGTATTTGTAACAGTCATTTTCATGGACTACAACTTTGTTTAGAAAAACAAACTGTATAGACAATATAAATTTTCCTCCTAATGTCACACTTTTTAAACTATCATTTTTATTTTTGTTTGCTTCAAATGTTCTAAATTTCTTGTAATGTTTAATTTTATTCAACAATCTGAATTGTTTTATGCCTCTACTAGACAATTTGGTTGTTCGTGTGAAAAATGGGCTTAAAAGTTCAAAGTACAAACCTGTTGATTATGAAGAACTCTATGCAATTACTGAAGCAAAGAAATTACAGTCTGCTAACATCCTTTTAAAGGTAAGAATCTGTCAATCATGATGGATGTTATATGCAATTCTAGCTATTCATGAAAAATGTTCCATGAGATCTAGTGTATAGTAGTGTTGAAAGAAAAATCTTCATCAGGGTCCAGTCCAAGCTGGGAATAATCAAAATGGAGACTACTTTAGAAAGAAGGTTGTGGTTTATTAAAGAGCAGAGCCAGACAGAAAGATGGCTCTGGGAAAGATGACCACATATAGTAAGGCAGGGGTCCCCAACCTCTAGTCCGTGGACTGGTACTGGGCCATGGCATGCCAGCAACCGAGCCGCAGAAACAAGCAAAGCCCCATCTACATGATGCAGGCAGCACACAAAACCATACCCTCTCTGGTCCGTGAAAAAAACCTCTCTCCGTGTAACTGGTCCCTGGTGCCCAAAAGGTTGGAGACCTCTGTAGTAGGGAGTGGGGGTTTTTATACCTTCTTGGGCTCTTGTTTGGAGTCATTCCTGTGGCATGAACTTCAACCTGAGTCTGAATGTGCCTTTCTGGTATTCTGATGGTGGTGGGTTAATCCTATTATGCCCCAAAGGTCATATCCTGCTTCCCTGGGGGTGTGGCTGATGGCTATGTCCTGTGTTGGATTTTTTTGGCGTGAGGGATTGTTCATTCTAGAGATCTTTGTCTTTCTAATCCAAGCTTCCTGTCTCCAATCTTTCTGACAAGATTATCACATCTTGCATTTCTGCAGATCTGGTTTCTGTTTGGGGCAGAGAGACTTGAGAGGGGTTTCTGCCTTTAAGATCCTTCTGCCTTTTAATATTCCCATAAATATTTATTTCTTTGTGGGGGGGGCTGACTTCCCACAGTAGCATACATTGAAGTATATCCTACTGTCCATTAGGCAGAGTGTGGAAGGAAACAGGAAGTCAGCAATGATTGCTAATTAGTAACAGTATTAACCATTGAATTGTAAAACTTAACTGAATCTTTTATCCATGAATCTGAACTTGTGCCATTAATTAGTAATATCTCTTTGATTGAGTATTGATGTTTACAGAGTATGTGCAATTTGCAGTGCTTCTTTTTTTTTTTTTTTTTTTTTAAAAAAAAGGTGCTGGAACTCACACACGTCATACAACCCGCCTTGCCTACCCTACAAGGTTCCATCCCAAAAAGGTGCCGGAACTCTGTTCTGGGCGTTCTATGAGAAAAAAAGCCATGGCAATTTGTGAATGCTATTTGAAACTTTTGTAAACCTTCCTGTTCTTCTATTTACTCAATTGTCTTTTTTATCCCTCGGTTTGAAACAGGTTATAAAATTATTAGATAATATAACAACACAGAGTAAAACTAAAACTTATTTGAATTGGGGTTGGCTTCTGGAGACTACATGGACATGTAGTTCAACTATGGAGATTTGGCCACAATATGAATGTGGTTTGCCCTTGTCTTCTCTGGAGGAAAGCAGTAAAGCATGTGTCATAGAATTGCAATGTATCTTATGTACCCGCATGCAGTATCACAATGCATTTATGAACTTGAGTTTGCATTGTGACACCATGATAAACATTTCAACAACAGAATCTCCTTCCTTCCTTCCTTCCTTCCTTCCTTCCTTCCTTCCTTCCTTCCTTCCTTCCTTCCTTCCTTCCTTCCTTCCTTCCTTCCTTCCTGTCATAAAGGTTACAGAGATGATTATTTCTGTGAAATGTAAAGCAAAAAAGCTCATGTAATAAATCATAACAGCATGATTATTCAGTTTTGTTAACTTTCTAGTTAACAGTAAAAATATAGATTGTAAATATATATTTTTGCGAATGTAAGTAAATCCTATCGTTATTAGGATGCTCTCTGCTCTTTTTTTGAATCTTCATAATACTTGAAAAAATATTCCTTTTGTTTTCACCATAATATGTTAATTACTGTAAAAGCAATTTCATTTTATTAAGGCATAAATTGGACTGTTTTATTTTAGCATGTTGTGCAACCCAATGGTTGTAATTAGTAAACCATGATTTGTATGGCCTAGCATATAAGCCCAACCAACTGCATTTTTTTTAGCAAATCATAGGTAATTCATGTTACATAAATCCAATCTCTGTCAACCTAACTTGGTCTGTTCCAAGTTAAGGCAGCTACTACTAGTAAGTATTAACTAGCCCAAGAAAATATAATCAAATAATTTTCAGCACAAGAACATGGTGACATTTGAAATTGCTTCCTTGTCACTGTGACTTGCACATTTATCAAAGGTAAATTGAATAAAGAGATCAGCTGGTCCATTTAATCCAGCTTTCTATATCACACAATCACTATATTGTGGAAGGTCTCAGCATTCAGAATTACAGGATTGCATTCTTCTGAACAACAATGTTACATTTAATTGATTTATTCTTAATATTTACAAATAAATGGGCTTGCCATGAAATGCTGCAGCTCAGATTGATCCTGTTTAGGGTGCCGTCAATGAACCATATTCTTTTCTAAATATTCCATTCAGTTTCTAGGTTCCCTTCACTCTTTCCCTTTTAAGAATCAACCAACATGCTGTGTTGTATTATGCATGTTTGATTCTCATTGGATATTTTTGAATGGTTTCTTCCCTGAGCTTCATTTCCTCTTTACAAAAAGACTTTTTTTTCCTCGTGAATTTGGAAACCTGAGCTTGTTCATACCTGCTTTTTGTGCAATGACACTGCTGGTTTGACTGTATGAGGACCTCCACTGATTTCACAATGAGTTAATGGGCTGTTCTAATAAGCAGCCATTAGGTTCTGTTTAAGATATTTTGCCCTAGCTTTTCATATAGAGGAATGCTTAAGTAGCTTAAAATCTGAATTAGCTATAATTAGCAGCCATAATATATGAGGAAGTATGTTTCCATAACTTGGAGAGGTCAGGTTGCAGTGAAAATGATTGTAATGTGTAAAGAGGAAAGAGTTTGTCCTTTAACTTCAGTAAGAAATACAATGACCAGGCAACTGCTGTGATTGCTTAGCTATTATGAATTGCAGCACGGCAATCTGTGGGGACATATGATTTAGTTTACAGTTCTTTGTATATCCCTGCCAGAACTCTTGCAGCTGATAACAGTCTAACCCTGTTAGGATGGTCTCACTACTGCTATAACAACAATTCTGATATTCACAACTTGAGTGTCATTCAAATGCATGATACTGAGATAGTAGGAAAGGGGGGGGGGCTGCAGATTACAGCAAGATCTGTCACTTTCTCAAATGGAGTAGCTGATGGCATCCTTCTCTATGGTTTCCCCCCCCCCCCCGCCACTTCTATAATACGCACAGCCAAAATATATAAGTTATAATTTCACCTCTGTGTATTGGCAAGAAAAACATTACTATATTACAGAACAGTGAAGCCGCTAGGTTCAATATTAATGAAAAGTCATATCCTAATATCTCTTTGGTTCATGTGTCTGTCTGTCTGTGTATCTATATCTATATCCTTTTTTTCTGTTTTATTTAGAACAGATGTGATTTCTTAAAACATTGTACCAGCTACAGTTAAGTGGCTCTTCCTACTTACAAAGCAGAGATGGCTGCAAAAAAAAAACCCCATTTTTGAGTGACAAGAAAGAATAAAGCAAAGCAAAGCACACAAAATGCTACTCTCTAAGAGTAGTTTTGTTTCATGTTATTGATCCTATCAGCACCATTTATTTAGCATAACTATACTGAAGCCAGTATTTCTGAAAATTTAATTTCCTGATTTGATTTAATTTAATTTAATTTACTGATTTGGCACTCATAGGGGCAAACAGCAAATTATTTTTGCTTTATGTAATCAGGAAAACAGTGGGAGCTGCTCTGTTTTAGAATAGAAGAAACTGAAAGCAACTGTTGTTTTCAAACATGTGGCTGCTTTAGAAAAATGTTTTAAGGGTTTTCTGTTCATGTATTTCTAGCCTTCCCCATTTCATTGCTCATGTGCCAGCATTTATTCAACCAGCTACCTATACAGTCCTTCATTTTCAGTTATTTCACATTCCCATTCAGTACGAGATAGTTCTACAGGCTCTTCTCTTTTTGGAAAGTTGAGAACACAGTGGATTCAACAATGGCCTTATCTATTAATAGGCGTAAAAGAGGGTTAGAGTGATGCTAAAACACAATGATATATTTTAAAAAATCTGTCGAGATATATATTTGCGGTGAATTGTCAAATGCTATTGCCTACTGCTTTTTCTTGGAACCGGGAGATATAATTTATTAAGGATGTACAAAATATCCCTTCCCATAAATCTTTCTGTACATGGAATCCCTATTTTGGAGAAGTTCATGCCCAAACATGGATGCTGTAGAAATTCTGTTTAAGAGACAGATCAAAGCGGGTCTGTTTTGTTACAAGTTTGAAGCGAAATGTGTTGTTCTTGGCAGAAGCAGCTCAGGTGTTCTTTCTGTTTTAATGGCTCTGATTGGAAGATCTCTTGCTCTAGCTAGCACTTGGATGTTATCTTTTGAATTCTCCACTCAGGCCAAATTCAGTGGAGGACTCCAGTCATGTGCTTGCTGCTGTTGGTTTAGTTGGGCAGATGGAGTTTTGAAGAATTTCATGGCGCGGCAGTGAAGATATTCCGTCTCTAATAATCAGGGCTTTTTTTCTCATAGAACGCCCAGAACAGAGTTCCGGCACCTTTTTTGGATGGAACCTTGTAGGGCAGGCAAGGCGGGTTGTATGACATGTGAATTCTGGCACCTTTTTTTTTTTTTTTTTTTTTACAAAAAAAGCACTGCTGATAACCATTGGAGGCTGACTAATGAATGAGCTATGAAGGAGAAAATGGCTTCAAAAGACCACTATTAGACTCAGCACCAGATTGTTGTTTTTGATGGGGTCTTGGTAACTAATGGTAAGTACGTGATTACATGCTTGCTTGCTTTAGAGGCAGTTTGCAGTAGTCCAATTCCATTTTATATAATTTAATGGATTAAATAAAAACAGTGTTAATCCAGTCTGTATTTATGCAATTGCAGTTGCTCCATGATAGCCTTGAGAATATATCTCTTTTGCCAGGATTGCTTCAGAGACAATAATTATGCTATTATGAAAGATCAGCATTATCAGCCCCCGATGTACCAAACCAATACCAAGTACTTGAAGAAGCATTCACTCATAAAGAATAAAAATCCAAGCCTGGGAATTTCTCCTATTTCTGATGTGTAGATCAAGTGCAAAACTGACATAGGAGGAAATTCTGAGAGAGAAAGGAAAACTTGTACTGTTGCATCTTTTTAGGGTCCTGTTGAATGCTATTTCTCAATCTTCTTTGTAGGAATGTTCACTGAATGGATCTTGTTTCTACTGTTTTCATTTTCCATCACTTTTGGCTGCATACAGGTAGTCCTCAACTTACAACAGTTCATTTAGTGACCATTCAAAGTTACAACAGCAATTTTAAAAAAAGTGACTTATGACCATTTTTCACACTTAACGACCATTGCAGCATTCCCCCTGGTCATGTGATCAAAATTCAGACCCTTGGCAATTGACTCAGTTGCCTTTTTCCTGGGGTCATGTGATCCTCTTTTGCGAACTTCTGACAAGCAGAGTCAATGGGGAAGCCAGATTCACTTCACAACAGTGTCACTAGCTTAACAACTGCAGTGATTCCCTTAAGTGTGCAACAAAGATCGCAAAAGGGGGCCAAATTCACTTTAAAATGTCTCATTTAACAACCGAAATTTTGGGCTCAATTAACTCAAGGACTACCTGTATAATTTTGTTTTTAACTTCTTGGTTTTTAGGAGCGTATACTCTGTATTTTGGAAATCACTTAAAATAGCTTTTATAACAGATAATAATATTGTTCGTGAGTTGTCTCTCTATAATGCCCACAACGTAGTAAGATGCATCCATGTGTTTTCCACTAAAAAGTGGCTGAGATGGAATGTGGAAGTGTGTTATTTCAGAGGTGCACAGTAGCAGGAGTATTTCTGTCTTTCTGCACTGAGTAGGTAATACAGATGGATAAATAGTAATTAAATACATATAGGAAACCATTCTTGGTTTTCAGAATCAATAAAATACATAAAGTGACTTAAGATGAGGCTTTTATTGTACATAGAATTTGATAGGATATCTAGATAATATCACTTTCATTGTAACTCTTCCGAATTTTCTACTTCTGTTTCATTTTTCTTTTTTGCTTTGCATTAAAAATCCATTAAAGAAGGAAAAGTGAAGCTGCTGCACCTTGTCTTTTATGGCATTAAAAGCCTTCTATCTATATTTACAGATTTTGAGTACACACCATAAAAACTAAAAGATTAGTTCTTGCAAAAAGAACAGCTGTATTATCCAAAGAAGTGACAAGGGAGAAAGGCTAGAATGGATACTCCATACATTTTATAATTTTATTCTAATGATACATGTGGACGGCAGATACTATTTCTCAATGAAGAGCAAAGCCAAAGGCAGTTCAACACATGCAAGCTTTAAAAGTAAACTATTTTCCCCGTAGTATTTCATTTTTCACAACTATTTCCATCAGGGACAGTTGAAAAACTGTTTGTCGTTGAAAATAAGTTCCTATATAGCATAATAATAAAAAAGAGGCATTCTGTAATAGAAATCTGTAGCAAACATATGAATAGTGGTAAGTGGTTAGGCAGAGAGTTTTCTAAAAATGAAACCAAGAGTTCTGCTATTCACATCAGGAAGTTTAGCATATAAAATGACAGATGGAGACTGATAATCCCTGTTACCTGAAAATCAAGTGTGTAGAAATGCAATTCATTTTGTTTCTGTAAAACAAATATATATTAAAACAGCTAATGATTTCTTGATCTCTTTAACATACTTTAATCTGTTTTTTTTTAAATTTTGGAATGAAATAGTGTTGTATGAATGATAACATGCTGTCTATTAAGTATTTCATCTCCTGATCACTGGATGAGATAGTCCTCAACTTACGACCACAATTGAGCCTAAAATTCTGTTACTAAGCTTCACAGTTTATTAAGGGAGATTTGCCCCCTTTTATACCTTTTCTTGCCATCGTTGTAAAGTGAATCACTGCGGTGGTTAAGGTAGTAACACAGTTCCCATACTGACTTTGTTTCTCAGAAGGTCGCAAAAGCTGATCACTGGACCCTCCCCAGGACACTCCAGAAATAAAGGCCAATTGCCAAGTGTCCGAATTTTGATCATGTGATGGTGGGAATAATGTCTTAAGTGTGAAAAACGATCATAAGTCACTTTTTTCAGTGCCTGTTGTAACTTCAAAAGGTCACTAAACAAACGGTTGTAAATCAAGAACTACCTTTATTTTATTTTTTTTCATTCAAAACAGCTAATCTCAACCAATCTATTCTTTATGACAAATAAATGCCAGGATGTTAGTAGTCATGGTAGCAATATAGTCTGAAAGAAGTATGCTATCTTTGTTCACTAAATGGAGTATGGAAAATCTATAGATTCATTGTTGTAACGCAATGCGTAACAATTTTATCCCTGTGAAACTAATAATTCTTAATAAGCTGTGAGTTGTAGTTTGGTTGACATATGGATCCCTTTCATTCCTGTGCGCAGAAAGACTTTCCTTTGGTTCTCTGGCTGTAGATGCATCTGTCACTTCTGATAATATTTACTACAAATAGTAAAAAACTTAGATTAAGCCATATCTGATATTAAACATTTCTATATAAAAGCAGATTGTTACAAGAAGAGGGACATTAAGTAGGCAAGAACTCACACACTCCCAAGCTTATCAGGAACCATTAATTCGGATATGATTGTGGATTGTTTGTCTAGAAGAATTTAGTCGATATGAACTGTTCTTTCCCATCAATGTCTATTAGAGAAGTATGACTTGATCCTTCCTAATGTTCTTGCTTGGAAGCCAAAGTAAAGTAAAAGTAACAGTTTCTGTGATAGTGATAAGTTCTGGCAAGTTGATTCACAAGGATCAACTTGTGAATTTGGATGAGAATCCTCAAGGGGAAATTGGGAAAGCTTGGGAAATTTTGAAAAATGAGATAATAAAAGCACAGTCTAGCACAATACCAACAAAGAGGAAAAATAACAGCTCTCAAAAGAAACCAGCATGGCTGCATAAAGAACTCTCTGACAAATTGAAAGATAAAAAGGACAAGTACAGAAAGTGGAAAGAGGGGAACATAACTAAGTCAGAATATCAGCAAATAGCCCGAGCCTGCAAAGATGAAGTGAAGAAAGCCAAGGCTCAAAATGAACTAAGGCTTGCGACCAAAGTCAAAAATAACAAAAAAAGCTTCTTTCAACATGTAAAAAACAAGAAAAAAGTGAAGGAAATGATTGGTCCATTAGTGGGTGGAAGTGGCAAGAAGGTGACAAGCAACAGGGAGAAAGCAGAACTATTTAACTCATTTTTTGCATCTGTCTTTACACAAAGGGAAAAAACAGACCAACCTATCAAAAATAGTGCCATAAAAAACAAAACAGAAACACAAGTTAAGATAGGCAAGAAAATGGTTAGGAGCACCTGTCCAGCCTAGATGAGTTCAAATTGCCAGGACCAGATGGATTACACCCCAGAGTTCTCAAGGAACTGGCAGATGTGATATCGGAGCCACTGAACTATATTTTTCAAAGATCCTGGAACACAGGGGAACTACCAGAGGACTGGAAAAGAGCTGATGTAGTTCCCATCCTCAAAAAAGGAAAAAAAATGGATCCAGGAAATTACAGACCTATCAGCCTGACCTCAATACCTGGGAAGATCCTGGAAAAGATAATCAAACAACGAATCAACGAACACCTAGAGGCAAACAAAGTCATTACTAAAAGCCAACATGGGTTTGTCAAAAATAGATCATGCCAGACAAATCTTATTGCATTCTTTGACCAAGTGACAAAATTAGTGGATCAGAGGAATGCTGTGGACATAATTTACTTGGACTTCAGTAAGGCATTTGATAAAGTAGATCACAACCTACTACTTGACAAGATAGAAAAATGTGGGGTAGACAGAACCACCACCAGATGGATCCGTAGCTGGCTGACCGGCCGTACTCAGCGAGTGGTCCTCAATGGAACTGCATCTATATGGAGGGAAGTGTGTAGTGGGGTGCCCCAGGGCTCTGTTCTGGGCCCAGTACTCTTCAACATCTTCATCAACGATTTGGATGAAGGGATAGATGGGGAACTCATCAAATTTGCAGATGACACCAAGCTGGCAGGAATAGCCAACACTCCAGAAGACAGGCTTCAGGTACAGAAGGATCTGGACAGACTTGAACACTGGGCACTAACTAACAAAATGAAATTCAATGGTGAAAAAAGCAAGGTTCTACATTTAGGCAAGAAAAACCAAATGCACAAGTACAGCATAGGTGGCACCATGCTCAATAGTAGTAACTGTGAGAGGGACCTCGGAGTCCTAGTAGACAATCAGTTAAATATGAGCCAGCAGTGTGCGGCAGCTGCCAAAAAGGCCAACACAGTACTAGGCTGCATTAACAGAGGGATAGAATCAAGATCACGCGAAGTATTAATATCACTCTTCAATGCCTTGGTAAGGCCACACTTGGAATACTGCATCCAGTTTTGGTCACCACGATGTAAAAAAGATGTTGAGACTCTAGAAAGAGTACAGAGAAGAGCAACAAAGATGATTAGGGGACTGGAGGCTAAAACATATAAGGAACGGTTGCTAGAATTGGGTATGTCTAGTTTAACGAAGAGAAGGACAAGGGGGGACATGATAGCAGTATTCCAATATCTCAGGGGCTGCCATAAAGAAGAGGGAATTAAGCTACTTTCCAAAGCACCTGAAGGCAGGACAAGAAGCAACGGGTGGAAACTAATCAAGGAGAGAAGCAACCTAGAACTAAGGAGAAACTTCCTGACAGTGAGAACAATTAATCAGTGGAACAGCCTGCCTCCAGAAGCAGTAAATGCTCCAACACTGGAAGTTTTTAAGAAGAGACTGGACAGCCATTTGTCCGAAATGGTGTAGGGTTTCCTGCCCGAGCAGGGGGTTGGACTAGATGACCTCCAAGGTCCCTTCCAACTTTACTATTATTGTTATTATTATTATTATAGTTGTAGAAACAATTAGAATTACTATACTTTTTTTCACCAGTGTACTAGCCTGCTCACCTGAAAAGAACCCCAATATAAGCAAAGGCATTCTTGTGGTTTTGTCTGTGTATGCTTGGAGACCATAGTTTTGTTGGAAAAAAGAAAAGTCTAGGGCACAAGTCCCCAACCAGTGGTTGGATTCAGATATGTGGATAACCGGTTCTGTGTGTAGATACCACTTCTGGAAGTCTGTTCTGGGCCTGGGCAACAAAAAATTAACTACCGGTTCTGCCAAAGTGGTATAAACTGGCTGAATCCCACCACTGTCCCCAACTTTTGGGGTACCAGAGACCAGTTCCGTGGAAAGAGGTTTTTCCGCGGACCAGAGGGTACGTGGTTTTGTGTGCTGCCTGCATCTCATGGATGGGGCATTGCTTGTTTGTGCGGACCAGTTTCTGGCATGCCGTGGCCTGGTACTGGTCCATAGACCGGGGGTTGGGGACCCCAGGTCTAGGGAGAAGACAGTGCAGGAGACCAAAGAACTGAGATGTTGGGGGACCAAGAAGAGGCCAATGGAGGCAGCTGTTCTAAGCTGAGAAAAACTGATTCATCCAGTCTGAAAAGTAATCTGTTGTGTATATGTGCGTGTGTGTGTTCTGTATGTGTGTGTGTTTTGTGTGTGTGTGCCCATAAGAAAGAGGGGGAGGATTAGAGTATCTGCTGATAACTGCTACACTAAAAAGGTTGTAAAAACCTTGACTGAAAGTGAAAGCAAGTTAATGGCTAAAATGATTTCAGCAGCACTTAAGGAAGCAGTTGCAAATATTAGCGAAGATGGTTTAATGGTTTGATTCAGTACCCAAAGCTACAAAAAGCTTAAAGCAGTAGACAAATAGGAAAATGTAGTGTAAATAGCAGAGTAAGTTAAGCAAGGCAGTAGAAATATATTAAGGTGACCAACTTTTTTACAATGAAAAGGAGGACACAAATAAATTGAAGAAAAAAATATTGTAAATAAAGGAAACATTTTATTCATTGCAACAATAATACAGACAACTTGCATATGCAAAGTTTGCCAGCCGGGTGTTTTGGCGCGCTCAGCAGCAATTCCTATTGGCTTTCGAAAGCCAATAGCAGGAGTAGCACAGCTCATGCAAAAGTTGAAAAAAAAAATAAAAAAAAGGTGCCGAAATGCCGTTCTGAGCGTTCTATGAGAAAAAAAAAAAGCCCTGCAGATTAGTCTTCTAATATCGAAAAGGAGGACATGTAGGAGGACACTTTTTGAGGGAGGACAGAACTTACAAAAGGAGGACTGTTCTCCCTAAAGGAGGACGGTTGGTCACCTTAAATATATGTTAGTTAAGCTGTTTCCCTGTTAAGAAATAAATGTAACTATGCAAGAGTGAACCATATTCCTACTCATCCTGTTTGTATCTGTACCATTCCAAATGAACACATGGCAATAATATTCAAAGTTTATTATGGAGAAAATGGAATTTTAGCAATAAATAAAATTGAAAGTTTCTGCTGTTGTTCTTTGGAACAAATTGCCTATATTTGCCCCAGGTCATAAAGTAATGGTTCAGATTTAAATACCTGTGGAAAAACTTTTGCAAAATTCTATGATTATATTAGGAGTTCCATTCAGTCATATGGAAATATAGCAATATGCAAGCTGGACTTTTAGTTTGCATAAAGTACCACCAAATTGTTTGAAAAAAATCACACATTGGTAATATGTAAATGGACTGTTTGATTTAACATACTGATCTAGCCAATAGTTAATCTGTTTTGGCTTAGTGTGATACATGGATCAGCCTTTGTGATTAATAAACTACAGTTTATGACAATGTGTTATGCGAAATATATCTCCATAGTTCAACTACAGTATATTAAATCAAACCATGACTTCATATGCTATGTGCACTCTGCCTAAAAATAGGAACGTAGGGTTAGCCTAGTAGTTTGTAATCACCAGAATCAGGCTTCTTTCATACAAAAAAATCATTTTGATTTTCCAACATTTTTCATTAATGTAACTTTGTGAAAAAAGTTCTGAGGGTATTTTTAATTGCATAACTGCAAGTCAGAAAATGACAGAGTAGAGCTATAAATTCTGTCTAACCTGTGACCTCATGACTATCAGTTAATTGCACATTTCATTTCTATATAGAATAAATATAGAATAAATGAAATATAAAAAATAAATGAATAAAAATATAGATACAACTACAAAAGTATATTCAATAGCATTTACTATGCTGCTGTAAAGGATTTTTTACAAGATTTGTATCCATTGGTCTATAAAAAAAACCTGCAATCTTAAAAACAATACTGCATTTGGTATAAATAATTTTATTTAAATTATTTTTTTTACAACTGGGCATATTTTGCAGCTGCCAGAAAATGAGATAGAGATAGTCAGTATATACATTATCTTGGTTTATTGAACAGATGTCTTTTTAATAATAGATATGAACCACTGACTTTCTTTTAAAAATGTTTAAATTTAAAGTCTTTTAGAATATTATGATATTAATGAGGCCCTTTGGCAAGGACACAATCTTGAAAGACAATTGAAGATATTAAATAAATATTTATGAACCACTGACTTTCAAGGATAATCAAACATAATCCTGTTCAAGGTTAGCTATTTCTTCATAGATGCTTCAACAACATTTATTATTAATAAAATATCTTTAAATCTTGTACCTAGATTAAAAAATTACAGCATGCTTCAAAAATTAACAAAGAACAAATGCTGCTGAAACGCCATTGCCAGGTATGGTGGAAAGAACACAAAAGATTGCATGAAAACAGGTAAGTGATAAAGCTGAATAAAGTAATTGAAAATTTGGTAAAGCGATGAACAAAACTTCATATGCAGAGTCTGAAGGAAAGTGCTCTTTTAGATAAGAAAATCCTCAAATGACCCTGAAACAGTTATGCTATTAATCTATGGAACCAGAAGAATGGAAAAACTCTGTTGGGGAGGAGAAATAGACCTGATTGCACCCAGAGTTTGTACAGAGTTTCTATGTAAAATTGCAAGCTGCCCCTGGGAACTCTTAACAGGCTGGTTAGGTAGAATTAAATCTGCTTCTGATTATTCTGAATATGTTTAACTACCAGTAGAGTTCCCACATGAAGGAAGAATTGGGATAAGAATAAGAAAAGGCTAGTGACCCAAAAGTGCCCACACTTGCACACATGCACATACATACAAATCGGGTACAAGGGAAAAGAGTATATTTTACTTGACCTGAAACCTTTAATTGCAGGCAGAAATTAGAATCTGAAATTCAAACAGTCTTTGATGAAGAAAATGAATGTTTTTTCGACTTGTGGGATTTGCGTAAGTAATCTGTCAATTTCTGGATTAAACTACTAAATTGTGTAGTTACTAGTAAGAAGGAGAGATAAGAAGAATGTAAGGATTAAGGAGAGTGGGTCAAGAATAAAAAAAAATCATATTTCTGTGTTTTTCATCTAAGTTCCATTAAGAAGAAACTTTTCCTCTTAGAAATAAATCTAGTATCAGATGGCATGAGTATTGAGTGAACAATATTTGCTTTTTTCAATGGACTGTTGTGCCCTTTCTCTCCAATAAACATCCATAATACAACAGCAGGAAAAGACCTACACCCTATACTATACATACCACGCTATGAATATTATGCTGTATTCAATCCCTTCTTTTTCTGGGAGCCTGGGTTTCTTATTCTTTTCAGAGACAAGAAGAGAAAATGTAAATTTCCTTTTCTATAATATAAGCTATTGTTTGACAAACCTCTTATTAATTAGCTCTTTAACTGAGCAACACCCCTAATTTCTATTTAACTTTTAATAGGATATAAATTAACAAAAGGCTTGGATACATTTCAAGCAAACACAGTGCAACCTGTCTGGCAGCTAAGGGAAGATTTAAGGTACAGACTATTAGAAATGCAAACCAACAGCAGAAGTGTGGAATATCAATTCAATCCAGATGCTGTATTAAAAGAGGTTAGTTATTCAGTGCTGCTGCAGATGATCTTTCCTCCTATATCTTACTGTGGATGATCTTCTGTCCTATTTTCCACTGATATTATTGCAATTGCATTATATTTGCACTCTTAAAGAAATACGCTGTTCAATCAAGGTATCAGTATGATATGTGACATAGAACTAATTTCAGAATCCAGCTTTTTAAAACTGTTTCTTTTCTCCCTCTGACACTTTAATCTTGTTTTCTGTTAGCCATGTTGAGAGATAGCATGCTACTGAACATAATCTTTTGTATTGTATTTTGGGGTACCATCATTCACTGCCTGTAGATTTGAGATTGGACACCATGGTTTTTTTTTCTGTGTCCATGATGATAGATCTTGTGATCCTTCAAATCAGTTATAAATCTCATCACTCCTATTGTTGGTCATGTCGACTTGCTGATGGGACAGATTTTCTCACATCTGTCCTGATTCATATCTCCTCATTATTTTCAAAAACATTTCAACTTTGAAAACAAATTCCTAAAACACATCCAAATCAATCTAGACAGTGAATCAGCATTTGTAAACACAGGTCTTGGATTTTTATATAAAATGGGCAAATCTTTTGGGGTGGAATGCACAGGGATACGTAGGGATAATCTAGCTGATGTTAATGTTAAGGCTGGCCAATGATTTACTGCAGAATACATAGACTGAATGTCATGGTTCCGATAGATGAAACCAGTAAAAGAACTTCAAGGCAAGAATTCTTCCTTAAAGAACATTTTATTAGGAAACAAAGTATCAGCACTTACATACTTGAACCCAAAACTGAGATTCCCTCCCCCCAGATACAAAGTAACAAGTTGCAATTCCCTTCCCACAAACGCTGTCATCAATCACATTCCCCAATTAAAGCCCAAGACACTGCTTTTCTCACCAGCCTCTCAGCCTGCCAAAATCTTATCAGACCATGTCCTTGAGTTCCCACACTTCTGCATTGTTATGGGTAGCTAAACCCTCAAGCGTTCATCCCCTCCTTTCTACATCTGAACTCTAAAAGAATAGAAAAGGCATGTTAGAAGCAAAAGTAAAAATGGCTGCTGATTCTCAGTTGTCAGAGCGACGACATCCAATGGATGTCGTCGCTCTGACACTGAAATTATAACTTAACTAGAAGTAATTAGATGTAAAAATAAATCCATACATACAATAACTTTTTATTCTTTACTTTTCTCAGAACAAATTATATAGCTTTTTTGCAGGGAAGACCAAACTGTACATACTATAATTCAGTCTGACTTGTTTGTTAAAATCTTGGTCTGACCTATACAAAATAAATGCATGTGCATTCTAGAAAAATTGTGAGTGATAATTGTGTATATGCATACAGCAATTTCTAAAGATTGAATAATATTTTTCAGTCCAAATACTCAGTACTACATGCTTCCCATTTTGTATAACAGGAATACACATAATGTTCTCTGAAAATTATTCTGTGTATCTGGTTGTATGCCTTAATCTTGAGATTTTCGTAGAATCAAGTATTGATCTATTTTAGGACGTTTTGTCTGATCCTAATTATTTTTTTCTTTGGACTTTGCTTTAATATATTGGATTCAGAGTCAGATTGATTTAATGGCATGCTACATTAGCAAATTTAGGATTTTATACTGTGTATGTCAGTCTTACCTTATTAATAAAATATATAAGAAAGAACCAAAAAAGTTAGTGTTATAAACCTAGGTCCAATTCCCACTCAGGCAAAATCTGGATCTCCGACCAGCTAGCTCTTTAAATTTGACCTGCTTTATAGCGTTCTTGTGATGATATATAAAGGGATAACTTTTTTTTTTTGCATTATACTGCTATGAATTCTTTGGAAAGAGATAGGATAAAAATAGAATGAATCAATGAGCAATGTGATGTTTTATCAATACACGGGACCACATTTACAACATTCAGTCTACTTTTACTCATTAATACAATATTTCTCGAAATTAGATAGAGTATGTGAAGAAACAACAGAAAGCAATTTTGGGAAAGCTTCATCTGGAGAGAATAGCTTTGGAAAAAGAGCTTGAGGAATTTATAGATGGAGTAAGTTCTTTCAATTTTTTTTAAGTGATTTTAATTAGATTAGCTAGAATGTGGCAGATGGTCCCAATGTCTTTATTTTTATTATAGTCCCTGGCATGTACTTTAGAGGAAAGGACTACATTTGCACCTGAGATTCCACCACAGTTATTGGAGCTGGAGTGTCCATATCCTGATCTGAAGGCTTCTGTGTTTTCTGAATTTTATAAACTTGCAGATGACTATTCTTTGAAGATCCAAGAGGCTGATGAAGACTTAAAATCCATAGCGAGGTAATACAATCTGAATTCATGTTTGTTTAAGGATTAAGTAAAATGTTTTGGTATTGAAACCTTCTGCTATTGCAGTTGCCTTTACCAAGAGAGCGTGCGGGGGGGGGGGGGGGGAATGCCTTGCTGAACATCATGCATAGTTGACCTTCTGTCCAGCTCAATGGGATTAAGTAGTCAGTAACTATTTGCACAGCTGAGAGAACTGCCTTTTTCTAAAAAGCCTGGACTGAAATAATAAGCAAAAATGTTCAAAGGAGTTGAAATACCAGGCGCTATCATAAAATTCTTGGTGAGTATAAATGTAATGTTTTCTCCCCTGTTTTATAATTTATTTTTATTTGGAGACAACTAAACCTGTTCATAGATTTTGAGCAATCCCCACTTAGTTACAATTACAGAGTCTTTCCTTCTGTGAACTTGGATTTATTGACCTAGATGGTCTCATTGAAAATCTTACTCAACTGAATCTATTTAGATACTATGGCAGATTCAGGGATTTGGAACGTTAAAACTGAAATGACCTTTTATGTCAGGAAAACTGAGATTGGTGGTGGTGTGAGGGACAATGTCTCCAGCTGTCACACTGAGTAGTTCTACTGCCTAGCCCTCAATCTCTCAAATTCAAGAGATTAATTGCTGGAATAGTTTTATATTATCCCCATGGTCTTTCATAATAAGACTTTTGATAATCCCAGCATTTGTGCATTTTAACTCAGAGGAGTGACTTGAACAACCTTCTTATTTTGCACTTATAAAAGTGATACTTATGAAGGAATTCCTGAGAAAAATAGAGAGAGAATGAAAAAAAAAAACAGCTTTTAGAATATTACTTAAAAGAAGTAAACACTGACCTTTAAAACATAAACAAGGTTTACAGAGTTGGCTTAATCGATCCAGGTTAAAATGTTTATAATTTTTTTTCTAGCAGATTTTAATGGGTTTTTTTTGACCAAGATTGAATGAGGAGGCTTTAATGATTTGTGTATAGATAAGATATGGAAAGAAGAGATTGTTGTTACATTTTTAGAGAAAGTGATAAAGTATGGTATTAAAATTGAAGGAAGGTGTTAAATGTGTGAAGGAATTTCTGACATGAGATGAAGAGAAGATGATAAGAAATTAATTTGTGGAACAAAATTTGAAGGAATTAAATTTCATTATGTTATTCCTGATAGCTCTTAATAGAATTTTTAAAAATAAATTTGAATGATGAGGCTTTAAAATATGTTTGTAGTTATAAGATATGGGAGGAAGAGGTTTTTGTTGCCTTTTAAGAAAAAAAATATAAGTGACTTTGTAAAGGAATATGAAATTGATTTACTTGTTTAGGGTTAAATATAAAGTTATTTCTGGTAATTTTTAATGGGCTTGCTGATAAAGGTTGAATGATGAGTATTATTTGCTATAAGATAAAAGATGAGCTATGGTATGAAGTGTTTTTTGATTGAATGTTAGAGAAGGTGATAAGTTACTGAAATTGTACTTGTCTTGATAAAGGGAGAAGTCATTTCTTTATATATCTATACGTGTGTGTATCTGTATCTGTCGGGTATCTCTTCACCCCTTTTTTTCTCTCTGCACTTTTTTCTTTGTTTCATTCATTCATTCATTCATAAAATTTATTGGCGCCCATTTTACCATACGGTAATTCTAGGCGGCTTACAGTTATATATACAGTTATAACATAAAAAGTTAAAATCAGACATTAAAACCAAGGGGAAGGCGGGGCTGGAATGGGGGGGAGTAGGTGGCATCCATTATTATTCAATCAACCAGTGCTGTTGCTCCACTGGGGCCCCAAGCCAACTGGCGGAGCCAAGTCTTTAGGTCCTTACGAAAAGATAGGAGGGTTGGGGGCTTGGGCCCAACCTCACATTGGGGAGGCAAGATGTTCCAGAGGGTAGGAGCAACAGCAGAGAAGGCCTTCCTCCTGGACCCTGCCAGCTGGAATAATTGGGCTGACAGGACCCACAGCATATCTCCGCTACTGGCATGAGTGGTATGAGCCAATCTCAGTGCAGTGAGATGGTCCCTCAAGTAACCTGGATCCATGCCATGAAGGGCTTAAAGGTGGTCACCAACACCTTGAATTGTACCTGGAAGCAGACTGATAACCAATGCAGCTCGCAGCAGTGGTGCTACTGGGCCATTCTTGCCCCCCCCCCAACGCCCATGCTGCCTGTGACATGGGTCATATATCACATTAACATGAATTGTATGGATTTGGTTTAGTGCTGCCGTGTGAACTCAGACATTCTGATTAGCTTAGAATTATTTGAGAACCTAGCCAATTTTGATTTAATCAATAAACTTTGCTTAAATAAGGCATGATTTAGCAAAATGTGTAAATTGGGATTTTTTTAAAAAAACAACCCAAATTAGTGTTGGAATTATTATCTTAAAGAGGATGAAAAAGGAAAAAGAAAAGAAAAATAAATCTGTATCTAGCAGCCTGGAAGAACAAGGCAAAGGGGAAATCATGCTAAGCAAATATTCCAGCTGTAACTTGGTTTCAACTAAGGCCATCACTCAAAAGAGAGAGAGAGAGAGAGAGAGAGAGAGAGAGAGAGAGAGAGAGAGAGAGTAATCAACATAATATGGAAGCTGTGTTTGAACCAGAGGAGGCAATTTTAAGCCACTCATTCTAAACATACTTATTTGTATTCACTGACACTTTCTTGATTATACTATTGTACTTCTGTGAACTATGAAGCCAGTAGTTTGGTTATACCCATGATCATAATGGAGGTCTCCTTGGCCATTTTGTGAGAAAAATAAAACAGATCAGTTGGGGAGCACTTATTTTGCATGACTAATGTTTCAGCTAAATGCCTAATCTTGTGATAGAACTGGAGAAATCACTGTCTGAATTCCTGAATAGTTGCTGCCAGCCAGGATAGTTAGTACTGGGCTATCTAGGCAAAAGCATCTTCATATAATCATCCATTTTGGAAGCCTTTTCAGCCTTTCCCTGCCTTCTTCTTGATTTTCTAATAATCTTGCAAATTCAGTTTTGATTGAATCACACTAAGATCTGGGAGAAGAACTTCACATTGTTAATTGCTGTAGTGCTGTGGCAGAGGATACCCCATTCTATCAAACCAGAACAAGGAATGTGTTATCTCTTTGTGCAAGTATGGATCCATTGTGCCTCTGTTTGTACACTACTGTCACCAAACAGCAGCACAGAGAATTGGACTAGGCAGATTTCTGTGAAAAGCACCATGTTGGGAATGATAGTCTCCCAAATTGATATGTTGAGCTTTGTTATTGTGGAAAGTTAATCTGAAGAAATGGGGAGGGGAGAAGAATATGGTTGAATGTGAAACACTAGTAAAATATGGAATGCTACCCACTTTTCAGACAATGCCAGAACAAGAAAAGTGTTTGCTTCTTGTTTTCTATGTCCCTTAAATTGATGATGTTTAATTTCATTACACACTAATGCATTTCATACCTTTGTTTTTCTCAAACCATATAATCATGTGAAAAAGTAAGTATACCCCATTGAATTTTTTTGACCTTTTCAATGTATTTCAACATGCAGGTGTCTAATCTTCATTTCAATAATATTGATAGATAAAAGAGCTATAAAAATATCATGTAGCATTTGCATTTTGTAGTCCATTGTATAATTTAAATAAACATAAATGCAACTTTTGCAAGTGGAAAAAGTAAATATACCTCCATATTTATCACTACCTCAAATATCTAAATATCAGGTCAACGCAAATGATTAGAACTCTGTTAGAGAGCATCTGGGAGGCGTTTGTCTTGTGAAACTTCAGACACTTAGCTTGATTTGCTCTTTGTTGTTGAAGTGTTTGGTATCTCCATACCAAGATCAAAAGGCTACTTTGAAGCTTCAGACAGGTTATAGAGGCTTACAAACCCAGGAAGGTATTTAAAACAGAGTGCCAAACAATTGGACATCAATCATTCCACTGCCCGGAAGATCATCTACAAGTGGAGAAGATTTCAAACAATTGGCAAGTGGCCCAGGCTACTCCTTCCCAGCAAGTCCAGTCTCTAAAAATCTCAGAAGTTCGTCATGTGATCTACAGGTAACTCTTTCCACTATTGATGTCAAAGTGTATGAGTCTACCATTAGAAGCTGCACAACTTAGATCTACATGGAAAGTGTGCCAGGAGAAAGCCTTTGCTGTCCAGAAAGAACCTCAGGGCAAGACCCCTTATTTGCTCATGAATACCTAGGCAAAGTCCAGGAATTTGGGAACAATGTGCTTTGGGCAGACAAGGCAAAGACAGTTATTTGGCCACATAATCAGAACACATGTTTATCAAAAACCAAAGACAGGATTTCATGAGAAGCATTTAGTGGAAAAATGATACTTTGGAGTTACTTTGCTGCATCGGGGCCTGGGCGGCTCACCATTGTAGAATCTAGTCTGACTTCTTCATTGTACCAGAGGGTGCTTGAGGATAATGTGAAGCCATTTGTCAGAATATTAAAACTGAACCAAAATTGGACCTTGCTATATTGCAATGACTCTAAACATTACAGCAAGTCCCTCAAAACTCTCATTTTATGACCCTCTAATCCTTAATTCAGGTTGAGTCAGGGCAATTGGATGGAGCTGAGCGTTTACTGGTCAGATGCCCTTCCTGACGCCATGTGGAGTCCACAGCAGATACTTTTTATTTGCACCGTAGGAGAAAAACATCTGCCACTACCCAGGATTGAACTCTCAACCTTCCAAGTGGGAGGTGAGTTTTTCACTACTAGGTCACCGTACCGCTCAGGGTAAATGCTGAAAAACAGAAAGAAATGGAGGGTCCTGGAATGGCCCAGTCAAAGTCTGATCTAAATTCCATTAAGATGCTGTGGGTTGATTTGAAGTGGGCTGTATGTGCAAGAAACTCCTCAGACATTACACAGCTGGAAAAATTCTGCTTGGAGGAGTGTGAAAAATTCTTCCTTGTCAGTGTCAGATTAGTAGACATTTATAAGAAAATGTCTGCTTGAGGTTGTTTCAGCAATAGTAGAGTACTATCAGAACAAGGATATTCTTAATTTTTCCCCCAGAAGGAAATGGCATTTCTGTAATTTGTTGAATAAATGATTGCAAAGTCAGTTTTTCATAGTATTTTTGTTGAATTGCATCACCTTTATCATACTGTTTAAATGAATATTAAAAAATTATATGTCCATGTATGTTAAACTTTACAAAAGGTGTACTAACTTTTTCACATGATTATATAATATATGAAATTTATTCTTAAGGGAATATTTCTAAAAAGAAACCATATCCTAGCAAAATGAAAAATACCTTATTTTTATATAAGTTTCCAATAAATGACTCTATTTTCTACTCTGGATGTCCAATCTAATTATGAATTTTTAACAGGAACTTTAAACTCTGGCAACAAATATCAAGTATTGTGGTTCAGAAGTGGAAAATGCAACAATATCAGAGACATCAATAAGCTTGAGCATTTTAAAAAGTCAAACTTGTGGCAACAGTTTTATTCTTGTTTGCTCAGAAATAATTCTGTGTCCTGTGGGCATTACTCCTAGTCAATGTATGTGGGATTATAGTCTCAGTTTATTTAAAAGATGTTCTGCTGAGATCAACAGGATGTATTTCAAAGTAAATAAGATGGCAATGTCATCCCCTTAGTAGACATTTTCACTGATGTCAGTGTAATAAAAATGATAAACAAGTTGCCGGTAATGCTAAGGGATATGGCTTTTGGCTTAGCATGGTGGATCCTATTGCATAGAGAAAATCCATTTTTAAACTTGAACAGCAACAGATACCTGGTAGAAAAGCCACTCACATGTAACTTTGCTAGTTTTTTCTCCCCAAGATTCTAATGGATCAAACCTAAGAAGATAAATGTACTTAGAAAAAGAGGCAGAAGGGGGACATTTGAGTACGTGCCCGCCCAGTTTCACTGCTGCTTGCAAAGTGCAAAATAATCTTTATAAGTGGAATTTAGAACAATAGAATCCTAGAGTTTGAAGTGGCCATTTAGGCTATTGACTCCAATGCCATGTTCTATGCACAAATTCAGATTAAAACAGTGAAGGTGACTGTAACACCTCTTTGAGAAATAGGATTTTTTTGGGGGGGACAGCCTGAGGAATGCAATTAGTGACTACGTCTAGATTATTTTTTTTAAAAAAAGCTTATAACTCTAAATTTCATCTTAGAAAAGGCCCAAAATATTTTGCTACTTCAAAGCAACCTGTAACTATATTGCCTTCAAAGGATATCCTTCATCATGAATGGATCATTGTTACTTCCAAGTAGATCAGCAGTCTAAGCAGAGCAATTATAGTTCAGCTCTTTTAGGGCAGAAGCTGAAGCCTTGGAAAGAAAATAGGACAATTGATATAGCCTGGTCTTGGTGTCTATGAGTTAGCAACTTGTTTTATTCTTCTTTGGAAACTTAGGAATCTGTTTGGATTCATTCATTCATTCATTTATTATTTTTGCTATTTTAGCTGACTATGGAATATTAAGACCCCTTTCTGCTTCATACTCTGGCTTGTTATAGTATGGCAAAGAGGACAAGTTAACAAGTTACAGCCATCTGCCAAGCATTGTGAGTCTTTGGAGAACAAGGCAGGGGTACAACTAAATCCTGTACCAGAGAATAAACTAAATCCTTCACTTTCTTGGCTGTGGATATCTAGGCTTAGACATTGGGCTATCTGCAATACAGTACTTGTTTTCTATAAAAATGTAGACATTCTATTAGGTCTTCCAATTGCACCTCTGGAGGGAAAACTGAAAAGGTTTTTGAGGCTATTGAAGAAGGCAACAGCTTCTTCAACAGCCTGATACTTTATATTTTCTCCAAATTGTAAGTCTTGATCCAAGCTGTAGAGGTGATATTTGCACCAAAGCAAATACTTGCCCAGTAGACTTAATACCAGCCCGGGGATGAATGAAGTTACTTGAAGATTGCAAAGCTGCAGGATCATGTTTCCAATGCAGTTGAGTGTTCAAGGGTAAACAGTTGGTGTCTGAGATAGGGCCACAGTGGGTAGCTCCTGTCAGTCATACAAGGTAGACCAGACTAAGAAACCAATGCCATGTAGGTCAAAACTACTTTTATTAGAGGAGATACAGTAACAGTATCTTGGAAATCTGAATGTGCTTCCCCCCTTGCCTTTATCTCCATGTGAACTAGGGAGGGCTTATCTGAGACATTTTCTCACACTAGTTTCTTGGAATGGAATCAAGCTCTGCTTATCTGTTCCTTGCTATTGCTTCCTTGTGGCTTTTAAGCATTTTCTCCTCCACAGTTCCTAGCTATAAGCTGGCCTATAAGCAAACCTGTTCTAGTAAGGAACAATATGCTGCACAATCCAGATTCCTGCATTGTGTAGAATCAGATATTTAATTAGTGTCACTTTGTAGTGTTTGGGATCAGAAGACTAATGATCCTGAACCAATGGCAGTAGAAGTTGACACCTAAGCACACAGAAGAAAGTAACACATTGGCTGTACTGTGGGAAAAACCTCAATCCTGAGGAGATTGTGATCCCATTTGCTCCAAGAGAAGAATGGCTGTGGTTGAGAAGAAATGTTGGATTTCTTACAGTAGTAACTTCTGTTGGTTTGGAGCTGCAGAAAGAAAAGGAGTTGCAAGTGGCCCATTCCACCATCTGGTGATTGGAGTATATATTGCATATCCCTCTGGTTATTATTTTGTGTGGGAGCAGGATATTTGGTCATTTTAGTTTGCTATTTTCATATATAGAAGCTGGATATATCATAGATCATTTCTGCATTGTTTTAGATCACCAGGGGGATCTTTACACATTGATGGCTTAGAATTAATTGTGAATAAGATCACAGGGTTAAGTTACGTTGGCATTCCTAGGGACAAAATTGGCAGTTCTGAACTTGTGGGCATCTTTTTTCTTTACCATGGGCCTCTTAGTCAAGCATTGTTTGCTAAACTAAGTAAATACTGTTCTTTGCCCAGAATTTGTGTATGAAAGCTATGGATAGAGTGGGAAGACAGTTGCTTAGATATCCAAATTTTGAGGTGGTGTGTGTGTCTATGGGGGAGAAATCTAGTATTTCTGACCACATTTGGCATAACATCCATGTTTACTGTGGCTATAATCTCTTTCAAAATGTAATGCATCTTCAGCTATGAAAAAAACACCCTAGCTATTATCTAAGTAATGAGGGGAACACATGAATCTGGCAGGCCTGGATGATTTGCTGAAAAAGGCCTTCACCCATCTTGAGCTTCACATGGGAAAGATTTCCTATGGCTTCTCAATAGCAGAAAAGCTATTGGAAGAAGCCTTGCCTCTTAGCCTCTTTATGACAATGTTGTACGGCAGGGGTGTCAAACTGGTGGCCCGTGGGCCGGATGCATCACACACAGGCCACGCCCACCCCGGCTCCACAAAGTAAAAAAATGTCGCAATACATCATGTGATGCAATTCAGCTTGATACCCGTGTTGTAAGCCAATAAGCAAAGGAAAGAGCTTTTCAAGGTATGGCTTAAATTCCCCCCAAAGTGGCATGGTCATTCCTGAGAATGCTGAGAGTTGAAATGTATATACCTTGGGAATGCCCACATTGGAGGAGCCATCTGGCCAAAAAAAAAAAAAAAAGAGGCATGGTTCCTCTCTATTTTGCATTGCTTAAACTCTGCCTATAGTGTTGTGCCCAATTCTTGGCACCATATTTTAAGAGGGACTGTAAGAACCCACCTCAATCAGTTCTCCCAAGAAAGAACTCTTGAAACGGCATCATTTCAAAAGGAACATTGGGAGGTGTTGACAACAGGAATAGAAGGCAGGATCTGAAGGTTTCCCACATGAATCAAGTAGTTAAAAGTGTCCATAGTAACCCCACCCTAACTGTCCATTGGGACAGTTCAAACAGGCCAATCCGTAGGTGTGAAAATGCTGTGGGAACAGAGTGATAAGGCACCACTTCCAAGGCTGAACAGAGTGATAAGGTGCCACTTCCAAGGCTGTTAGGAGTCTGTGCCGTTTCTTCCTAGCTCACATATAAGGCAGATAGCCGGAGGTACATTCCATTCTCACCCCATTGGAGACACATCAAAGAGGATAGAGCAAAAGACAGAGCAGAGGAAATACACATTGCACCTCAAGCTTTCTCCCCCCCCCCAGGAGAATGGCAGAACTGGAAAAGATTAAGAAATCCCATGCACACAGAACATAGGGTTCTGACAGGAACATTGATAAACTGGATCATGTTCAGAGTTCATGTTCTGCCAAGAAAAAGAAAGAAAAAAAAAAGAGAAAAAAGTTATAAGGAACAGCCCACAATGTGAAGAAAAGAGGATTTTGGGGAGACATGAAAACTGTTGTCAAATATCTGTTATGCAGTCATTTAGAAGACAGGCCAGAATTGTTTAAAGTTGTTCCAAAAGACAAGATAAAAAACAATGGGTTTAAATTACAAGGAAGTAGCTTTTGGTTTGACATCATTGCAATTTTCTTAAAGTTAAGAGCTGTTCAATGATAGAATGGACTGCCTCTGGAAGATATAAATTCTCCTTCACTGGAAACATTTAAAGAGAAGCTGGATTGTCCATCAAGGGGCATATAGTATTAATGTATCTGGGCAGAGGGCTAGAATAATTGATGTCCAAGATTCCCCTATCCTTGTCCTATGATTCTGTAATATGCCATTGCCTAAACTCTTAAGGCTATTTTAGTGGCAACTATACTATTAAAGATACCATAGATATTTGGTCTGTGCATTCTTTAAAACCAATTTGGAAGAAGTACTTTGGATCTTATGCAAGCACAGCCCTACTATTCATTATAGCATGCATTAGTCTTCAATGAGATTCTTAAAGCAACCGCATCTTTCTTTTTTTTAGGCATAAGATGTACATGCTGAGATAAATAGCAGAATGTTGTTGTGCTCCTGTTTGCATGAGAATTGTTGCTGTTGTTTTAAATGTTCACCCCTTATAGACAACTGAAAATGTATTGTAATAAATATTTTCTGACCCGTTATTACAATACTTCTTTCAGAATAAATGTATCTAAGGAGTCCTCTCTCTGTCTCCTTCATGACCTGTTAATTTTGAGATTGCATCAGGTAAGCCTACTGTATCTACTATATCAGCTCTGCAGCTAGATGCTTTCGCTCCAACAACTGACCATGATACACTTGACATGTGAAAAAGCCAACATCTTGCTACAGTTTGACTCAAACTCAGCGAAATGGTACATGGCTTTTATTTATTTATTTATTTATTTATTTATTTATTTATTTATGGGACTTATATACCGCTTTAAGTGCGAGCACTCTCTAAGCGGTGTACACCAGTAAGCAATGTATGTATGTATATGTATATATATATATATATATATATATATATATATATATATATATATATATATATATGCAATGTATGTATGTATGTATATGTGTGTGTGTGTGTGTGTGTGTGTGTGTGTGTGTGTGTGTGTGTGTGTGTATATATAGATTTGAACCGCTGACCTGCTGAACACAGTCAGCTACAGTGGCCTGCAGTACTGCACTCTAACTGCTGCGCCACCTCGGCTTCTATTTTATGTTGTTCTATGGGAGTAATAGGGGACTACAGGAGACTATAGTAACAGGAGAATCTCTTTCATTAGGAGGTTTTTATGTTCTTTAGAGAATGTCAAGCCAGAGGATTAGCTTGGGGTAAATCTGATTCAGAAGAAATATAAAGCAGCTGCCTGAGGGTGTTTGCCTATAGGCCCACTGCCAGGTTTTAGTTCTGAAACCAAATAATGGTGGTTGGATTTTTTTTTCTAGTGGAAAAATGATAGCTATGTTGTATAGTAGCTGCCAAGTTTAATATCTGTAGCACATTGGGCTAACATCTTGTATAAAAATGGATCATATTCTTTTAAGGTAGCACTTTCCAGTTAGAACAGGAACAAACATGATCCAGCTTAGCCTACTTCATAATGTGCAAAAGCTCTGTTTATAAATAAGGCATAGGTTCTTTGAAGATTAATATGGAAAAAATAATAATAAAATAAAATCCCTACCCCTAGCCATAGAAGTATCATGTACAGTAACCTGTACTGGAATACAGCAATGTTGCTTTTGGATTGTGTCCTTAAGCCAAGAAGTTCAGGGGACTGTTCTAGCCTCAAAACTATCCTGTGAAGTTAAACTGAGACACAATGATGACAAAAAGCAGAAGGGAAGAACAAAATGTTACTTGTAAGGAACAGGTGGGGACAATAGAGAAAGAATAAGCATGTGAATGTCAATGGCTTTCTGCTTTCCTGATTATGACCCATTCAGACTGTTGCTATGCAAAGCTTCCTTCCTGATCAGCTAGCTTTTCAGATGCAACATGTTTTTGATCTGAGGGTGTACCTGTACACTCTCTCATTTAATCTTTTCTAATATGCTATTTATCCCAGCCATGCGCTTGCATGTCAATCCCAAGCCTGGATAAATGAGGAGGGTTGAGATAAGACCTGGCAGCCTACTTTGAAAAAAAAGCTCAGCAAGAAAATGTTATGGAAAGGCTCTCAAAAGAATCAGATATAGTGCCCATGGTGGGACCTCCAGGTTAGAAGGTACCAACAAGCAAAGAGCAAGAACTTGCAGTGGGTAATCAAAGCATTAAAGATGTGCCTGGGGCAAATCCAGCAGGAACCCCAACTGCTGATGCAGCCATTGGTGAAAGTAAGGCCCTGTGCTGCACAAAGACATATTGGATAACAACGTGGAATGTCTGAGGAATGAGCTAGGGTAAAGAGCCAGGTTGAAAAACAGCCACCTTGGCATCATTAAGTTACACTGGATAGACCAGAGGTCTCCAACCTTTCCGGGCTCGAGGACCAGAGGGAAGGAGCCACACATACTGGCGTGGCACTAGCAGTCCTGTTTGCGCATGCGGCATGCACTGGTGCCGTGCATATGCACGAATGGCCACATACCCCATGGCGGCTAGCAGCCCGTTCGTGCATGCACAAACTGGCCGCGCAAACTGCTCAGTCTAGTGGTACATGTGCAAACGGGCTGCAGAACCTGCCTCGCACTAGCATTCCCGGTCACGCCTGCACGCATGCGCTAACAGGGCCACAGGCACTAGAGTGAGGGGGGAAATGCACGCACATAGTGTGCACACACCGGCCAGCTGTTTCCACGGCCCGCTGGCCAAGAGCCCCTGGCCTGGTCCCGGGCTGCAGATCCTAGGTTGGGGACCCCTGGGATAAACAACTATTTCCAATCTGAGGAATTCATTCTCTATTACTCAGGATACTAAGAAAACAAATGGAGTAGCATTTATCACAAGCACGAAACTCACCGAAGTAATGGAAAGCTTCTTGATAATTAATGTGATCACATTATAACCATCCAAATCTGCTCCAAACCCCTCAGGATCACAGTTGTCCAAGTCTACACCCAAAAACTGATGCAAGAGAGCTTAAAGTACAGGTAGTCCTCGACTTACAATAGTTCATTTAATGATCGTTCAAAGTTACAACATCATTGAAAAAAGTGACTTAAGACCTGTTTTCACACTTATGACTCTTGCAGCATCCCCATGATCAAATGATCAAAATTTGGAAGCTTGAAAAATGTTTTATAGATGGCATAAGACACCAGTTAGATTAGTGAAAATGTTTAAAAATGTATTGAATATTTGCTGGAAATGCAAACAAAAACCAGGCACTTACTATCATGTCTGGTGAACATGCCCTAAGGCAAAGAAATTTTGGTTTAAGATTCACTTATGGCTGGAAAAAGTGACTAAAATACCAATAGAATTTAAGCCAGAACTGTTTTTGTTAGGAATATTAGGAATCAATTATGGGAAAGAGAATGAATATTTAATATTGCGCGTATTGACAGCGGCGAGAATAGTATTCGCCCAATTTTGGAAAAATGAAGATTTACCACTTGACCAGATTATAATTACTAAAATTTTAGAATGCGCAGAAATGGATAGATTAATTTTAGAGATCAAAGAGAGAGAAGACTCTATCTATTTTAAAACATGGGAAAATTTTTTATCAATCGTTAGCAATATGTTAGAATGAGAAAAAACTTTGAAATCAAATTGGATGAATGTGATTTTAAGTATTAGTGATTATATTTAATTAGTATTTTACTAATTACTTTGATTTAGCAAGATGAATAATATTTATTTACTATCCTTTAGTAAATATTGTTAAATATAGTAAATAGTAAATTATTGTTAACCCAGTTTATTATAACTGTTTAGTATTACAGTATATAAGTGATCTTTATTCAGCATTTATACCCGGACGGTAATTTGCTTGCTAAGTGTGGAATTTTTGTTGGGGGTAACCCCATCATTGTACCTATCCTTGATCCATTCCCAATCCCCTATTCCTACCCCTTCCTATACCTGTACCGACCCTATTCTTTTCCTATCCTTATAAAACTTAATAAAATATTTATAAAAAAAATTCAGAAGCTTGGCAACTGACACATATTTGTGACGGCTGCAGTGTCTCAGACTCGTGATCACCTTTTGGAACCTTCTGACAAACAAAGTCAATGGGGAAGCCAGATTCATTTAACAACCATACTGCTAACTTAACAACGGCAGGGATTTACTTAAAAATTGTGACAAGAAAATGGGACAAAACTCACTTAACAAATGTCTTGCTTAGCAACAAGTATTTTGGGCTCAATTATGGTCGTAAGGTGAGGATTAACTGTAGAGGGTTTCTATGCTAGCATAAAAAAAAAAAAAAGCCCTGAAGCAAGTGCCCCCAAAAGACTTCATTTATATACTGGGCAATTTCATTGCCAAATAAGGAAGACTCCATGGATTGCTCCAATTACCACACAATGACTCTCATCCTCGTGCTAGCAAGATTCTCCTTAAGATCATACAACAACATCTGGCATTGACCATCGAAAGGAAATTACCAGATATTCAAGCTGGCTTCATAAGGGGTCGTGGCATTCATGGCCATATTGCAAATCTACACTGGATCATGAAAAAAAAAATCTCAAGAATATCAAAAGAACATCTACATCTAATTTATTGTCCTGGAATGTCTGGATGACCTTGGGGAATGAGGGTAAGAGATGCTGCCTAGAAAATAGCCAAACAAGAGAGACAGGAGCTTAATTGTCAGTGAAAGAAATTTAGGAAGGACCTGCCCTAATGGATCAACCAGTTAAAAGTGATATGGGGAAGTTTGTAACTTTCAGATTTGCAAGACTGATGTTGGCCTTTCCAGATTAAACAGGCAGGAAACATGACTAGAGGTGCTAATTCTACCTTAATATAAGGCTACATTAACACAATTTTGCAAGGTTGAAAATATAAACTTCTCACCCCCACTTTTAACTGCTTGACGCATTAGGGTTGTTCCTTTCCTTAGTGGAAAGAGCTGGTCCAAAGAATTGCCCAAAATCAGACATGCTTGAATAGGTATCGTCGTCGTCATCATCATCATCATCTTGTTCAGGAGGCCTGTCCTGCAGACATATTCTAAACAATCCATGCCAGCAATGCAATATTCTAGAGCTGCAATTCAAAGAGTTTTCCTGTGCTTACCGTAGTTGTCAGCAAAAATGTAAAGTTGTTTTGGAACCACTTCATGATACTGTTCGGTGTGGAAAATTGAGGAGATCAGGAGAGGGGATCCAGCTTCTCCCTCATCGTTAGGATGGGTCCAACTTAGTAAGACCCCATTTCTCAAGTCCCTCATTTCTCTGTACACATGGAATGGAAAGAACATGGTAGCCACGCATTGCGTGCGCTTTCAGCAGGGGAAAAAAGGGGAAGCTCCTGGAACTGTTCATTCACAGGGCATTATTGATGACCACACAATAGTAGGCTGAGGATTTTGGAGGAGAGGTCTTTTTGAGGCCCATTGATAAACTAGGTTATTCCTGCAGGTCAGGGATACCCCATCTCTACAAAAAGATGCACATAGAGCATTCTGAAACAGATCGAAAAGAAACTGTTTTGCAAGTGGGGCAAACAGAAAACCTTAAAAGAGTTGAAACTAAACCTTGATTTTTAGGAACACCTTCTCAAGTAGCAAAAAGTACTGTCAGCATGAATATTTGGAAGGAAAGATGAAAATGGGCAGTGACTCAGACCTGGCTATTGGAGTTCAGTCTGGAATATGAGCAGTCCTTTCTGTGAATTTCTGGATGCTTAGAAAAGAAAAGAAAAGAAAACTACTACGAACAAGGTCATCAGAAAGAACAGCCACATGCCCACCTTTTGTTTTTTTAATGCATGTATTGGGCTCTGCAGAATGAGAGTGAGCATTTTAACCCTCCCATGTTCGTCAACAATGGTTCAGTTCTGGCATAGTGCAAACAGTGTTATATGTATCCTGCAGGGTTGTTTGGATGTGACTGAAGCCAAGATTCTTAAGCATCTAAATTTGCCCTAATGTTTTCAAAGGCTTTCATCTTTTATACACATGGTAGAAATAAATTGCATTGAAATAAAACAGACCTTTTTTCCAAGTGAAATTTGTTTTTACAGGAGTGATGGTAGCTATTAAACTGTCGAGATGTCTCCAAAGTCCTATGCTGGGTCACTATACCATTCCTCCGAAGATTATAAAAGTTTGTATAAGGAATTGTTTTCCCCAAGACTTGTGTTGTATCTGGTGTGAATTGACGGGGGTCTATTCCTGCAGAATGCATACCACAGTGGAGGTTTGTTGTTACTGTGAACATGATGGTGATCACTTTCACATTTTTCACCATAATTAGCAGGGAAAACCTTGCCAACCTATTTCATATTTTATAATGTGTCCGCACAAACTGTACTCCAGTTCATTTTGAAACCACAATTTATAATACCTTTTTGAAGACAAGTGGGTTGCAGCAAAATCTTGAACCAGCCTTCTGGATTGTCATGCCAAATTTCAGTCTTCAGCTGAAAGTAAATGTTGCAAACATTTCTGGTTAGTGGGCTGAATGTGCCTAAATATTTGCTTTCTTAACTAAAAAGTTAGATCTGCTGTAATGTGAGGAGGGGGAGATCATCATTATTCAATGGACATTCAAAAGACTTGTTGAACTGTGTGTGTGTGTGTTTGTGTGTTTGTATGAATACTCTTAATCCTCATAACCCTTTTCACTTTCCATAACGTCTGGCCTTTAGTATATATTCAGAATTAAAAGTGCAAGTATGCAAAACTTATCACATGAGACACTTTTTTTAATTTTACAAAGAAATTATGATTTTCTTAGTATTTGAAAAGGTGATAAATTTTACACTGATATATTTGTGTGATTTTTTATTCTTTTTCATATTTCTTTGGAAAAACAGAAATGATGCCATGTTTTAATAAGAATGTCAGTCCCTGACATTTAAAATTAATGAAGCAAGAAACGTAACATTCAGACTGTGTGTTTCTATTTCTCAGAAGTAATTTCTTTTCTCAAAGTGAAACAAGTTGGGATCTGAATACTTGTATTTCTGTGATGCCAAAGAGAGAACTAGACTGAGTTAGCAAGATTTGCTGCTTAAAATGTGGCTGGGTTCATAAATTGTATTAAACAATAATGTAGTTTGTTTCCTTTTGGCTTCCATTACTGGGCAAATCTAGCCATTGTGAATTTTAGATCACCATTGATGGCTTTAGCATGTTACCTAGCTCAGAGGTCCCCAAACTTTTGGGCACCAGGAACCAGTTCCATGGAGAAAGGTTTTTCTGTAGACCGGAAGGTGCGTGGTTTTGTGTGCTGCCTGCATCCCACGGATGGAGCTTTGTTTGTTTGTGTGGACCGGTTGCTGGTATGCCGCAGCCTGGTACTAGTCCACAAACCGGGGGTTGGGGACCCCTGGCCTAGCCAATTGTGGCTTCCTTGTTTATTACTTTAACTTATATGAGATGCCATTTCCAGGAACTCTGAGCAGCTTAAAAGGCATATGCAACGGGATAAAGATAACAAGAATAATAACAACTAATCATCTGGTACAGCATGTAATTGAGCTAGCATAACCTCCATCATCCCCAATGCCTTTGTAAAGAGCAATACACTTCTACCCAAGCAAAATGTAACAGGAAGGGAATGGCTCAGCTATTGGGGGAAGGGGGTTCTTCCAAAGAAGGAAGCCATTACTGAAAATGCTCTATTACAGTATGTGTGTAGATGGCATTTCATTGCCAAGTGTGCTCTGCAACATGCTTTTTCTCCCTGATCTTTTCATACTGGCAGATTCATCTTAAAGATCTCAGAAATACTATATTTAGCCACAGTGAGTTTTCAAAATTATAACCAGCAGTTGAATTGTTCCTAAAAAATAACAGATAGCCATTGTTCTCATAGTAGTTCTATGGATATAATGCAGTGTTTCTCAACCTTGACAATTTTAAGGCATGTGGACTTCAACTCCTAGAATTCCACATACCTTAAAATTGTCAAGGTTGAGAAACACTGATATAATGGATCCATAACTACTTGAATCAGGTGGAATAAAGAATTAGAGGTATATTGCCTAGACCATGGGAATGTGTTTTAACATTTATAGCGTATCAGTGCACCTTAAACTATGATTTATACAATAAAAATAATATTTAGAATTCAATGGATTCTATTATCCTATATAGAAAGAATTGTCTGAAGCAGCATTTTGTTGGAGATGTAAGAAAGACAATACTTGTTTAAAATATATATTTTTACAATGTCCCATACTTAGCAAATTTTAGGAGAAAGTAGTGGGTTATATAAACATGCCTATTAACCAAAAGCTAACATTTTCAGAGGATAATATTCTGTTGAATTACATAACTAGTACATGGGCCTTGACAACTGGACTATGTAGGATTCTTCATGCTCTTATTATAACTAAAAGACTCATATTGCAAAATTGGAAAGATAAATCTATTGCCCCAATACTCAATGGACTGAAGTTTTAATTACACTTGGTGGTTTCAAACAGATTGCCTATAGGCATAAATTTTGTATGGATAAAAATAAGATGGGATTCATACAAAAGACATTAGGCTAAAAACATGTTTTATATATATATGTGTGTGTTTGTGTGTTTGTGTGTGTGTATGCTATATATGTGTGTGTGTATATATATATGCTATATAAGTATATTAAAAATAAATACCTTATATTTTATGCTTTTTCTGTTGTATTTTTTCACTCATTTTTATGTTATGTATTTTTAATTATGTATGTAGTTTTTGTGTCTGTTTCTTTTGTCTTTTCTTTTTTCTTTCAGTATTTTAAATGCCATTACAAACTTATTTTAAAACAAAATTACCTGAACTACCTGAGGCAAGGGTGTCAAGCCCGATCACATTATAGGCCATATTGTGACGTATTGGGATGGTTTTTTGCCTTTGCGGAGCTGGAGTGGGTGTGGCCTGCATGGAGTGCATCCGGCCCACAGGCTGCATGTTTGACATGCCTGATTTGAGGCTTCCAAATAATTTTTAAGGGGAGTTACTCAATTAAACATGTATATGCTGTGACTTACCATGATCTGTGAATCCAATTTATATTATAGTCTTCTAACTCCCAGTTTTTTGGAGCACTTACTCATAAGCTTTATCATGTTGCATTTTCTACATGTCCTTTGTGTCAGTAATTGCCATTGGCATGATCTGGAGATCAGTAGAAATAATTCTTTGTTTAGTGAGTAAAGTGATGCTGGTAATGCAAAAAACATATTTCATTTGCAAGATAGTTATATATTTCCACTAGCCCTTCCTAGTCATCTCTCTCTTTCTCTGTCACATGTTTTCCTTGCAATGTGGCAGTAACCCTACTAACTAGCCTAACTAGCTATTCAAACTCTCAAAAGACTTTTGGGAAATTCAGGCTTTTCTTTTTATAGTAGGCAAACATTGTGGTCTACCTTGCTTATGCTTCTTGTGTCTCCTAATTATATGCATGCTTTTGCATTACTATTTGTATTTAGCTCTGCTTTTATGCATCTCAACTGATGGCACATTTTTAAAGTTGCTGCATATCCTCTTATCCATCTAATTCAATGCTGTCAACATCAGAGCAACAAGCATCCTTTATCACTAGCCATGGTGACTAGGGTCACTCAAAGTTGTAATTCAGCAACTTCTGGAGGTTGTAGGTTCTCTGCCCATTTTTATACTGTCACTCTAGGGCAGTGATGGCGAACCTATGGCACGCGTGCCAGGGGCGGCACTCAGAGCCCTCTCTGTGGGCATGTGCACCATGCCCCAGAGATGGCAACCATCCCTCTTCAACCAGCCGTCCGCTAACTCATTGAGGTCCCACGTTGCCGGATGCATCCCAGCATGGCTGGTTTCCCTCATCCCTGCCCTGCCTCGCCTTGTCTCGCCTCACCCCACAGGACAAGCCTCCTGCCCACTGCCCCACCTGCCAGAGACCCCCTGGATCTCCCCCAACCCTGCCCAGCCCCCATAGGCATCCCTCCCCACAAGCAACACACCCACCTTGGCCACACCCACCCAGTCTGCCATGACCACCACAGCCATGCCCACCCAGTGGGCCACGCCCACCTGGCATCTGGTGATAAATAAGTGGGTTTTGGGTTGCAGTTTGGGCACTCGGTCTCTAAAAGTTTCGCCATCACTGCTCTAGGGCTTTAGACAAGTGTCTTTCCCAGCCTTACTCAGAAACCAGACAGCATTTTCTAAATGCTCAATAAATGTTCCACCACTTTATTATAGTTCTTCTCCATTTACTATATCTACTGTATCTGTCTTTTTCTTCTATTGGGAATTTTTGACTTCTCCAGAAATCTTTTTTCTGAAGGCTGTATTTTATTGTCTTGAGCATTGCATATTCAACATTCTTTCTATTTGGTCTCTGTACCTGTTGGGTATTTTGTTAAGAAAGTGCATCTGGGCCAAAGGGAACTGGACAAAATTTATGACTCTAGTGATTCTGAGAACAGAAGTTATATTTATTCTACTCTGATAGTGTCACCTTTGTGTTTGGTTAGTTCCTTTCATGGCTTTCCATAATTTACCTCTCATACTGCATGATACTTTAGATTAAGATCCTCTCCAATATTATTTCACATTTGCAAACAGGGCTACAAATAAGCCACGACTGCATGCTTATATTGCCCATTAAAAATCAACCACAGCTGAGAAATGTGACTAGGGATATCAGCAATGAGTTCCTTTGAGTTTACAGAGAGAAATCTGTGCATCTTCCCAACAATGGTGTACTCATAAAGTCGCAGACAGAGAATTGCTGTGCATGCTGCAAATAGGAGAGAGCCGGAGATTGTGTTTTGAAGAGAAGCTACTGGAGAAGAATTGGTTCCAATCTAAGGAGGAATTCTAATGCTGGACAACAGGCTGTAAGGACATAACCTCAGTGGAAAATAATAATTGCTGTTGTAGTCTAGTGGTTGAATGCCATCTAATATTTAAGATCAAGTTGGAAAGGTCATTTTTTAATGTAATCCTTTTCAGAACCAATGCTAAAAAACAGAATTTCCTAATCTTTTGTTACAATTTTTATTCCTGGACAGAAACCAGGATTTGATTATCTTGGTTTAAGAGGGGAAAAGCATATTCTAAACACCATGAGAGCAAATTATCCCAGTGATAATTGATTATTATTTAGATTATATGCAGCATAATGCATATTAAATACATTGGTGGCAGATGTGGTATTAAAAGTTAAGGTGACTGTGCATGCCTCTTTTTGAGAATTCAGTAACTGACAAATGAGAAAAATGCAATTTATGAGATTCTAAATAAGCAGAGCTTTTTTTGTCATAGAACGCCCAGAACAGAGTTTCGGTACCTTTTTTGGATGGTACCTTGTAGGATAGGCAAGGCGGGTTGTATGACGTGTGAGTTCCGGCACCTTTTTGTTTTTCCCAAAAAAAGCACTGTAAATAAGGATCCTTCAACATTTCAGAAATTACTCTGGGTTAATTCTAGCTAATTGCTAGAAAACTGACAGTGTTGTTCTTGGTTTTTGATTCTCAATAAGCCTTTTAGCAATAGCAATCGTACTTAGATTTATATACTGCTACATAGTACTTTACATCCCTCTCTAAGCAGTTTACAGAGTGAACATATTACCCCCAACAATCTGGGTCCTCATTTTACTGACCTCTGAAAGATGGAAGGCTGACTTAACCTTGAGCTGGTCAGGATCAAACTCCTAGCTGTGGCCAGAATTAGCCTCAATGCTGCATTCTAATCACTGTACCACTGTGTTTTTTAGGTGTCTGTTGTTCTATTATTTACCTGAAAAATAAATTTAAAACAAAGATTTTTAATAATCTTTATTTTCAGAAACAGTAACATGAAAGAATAATGATGGTGCAGAACTACGTTATATAGGACTAGCTCAGATGCATCATTGGGCACAAGCCTATAAAGCCTATCGTTCCTGTTGAAGAGCATCTTCAAACAGGAGGTTTTCACTGAATCATAGATTCTTCCTTATACCAAAATTGCAGGGAACCTGGGTTGTTCAAACTTCAATCAGTGCTTTGTTTACTAGCCACAGTTTAAACTAAGCTCATATGAAGACATGAGAAGGAAGACTCGATCAGTTTAAAGATAGCAGCCAAAGTTTTCAGCTTCTTGCATTCGTGCTAGTGAAGATAGGAAGGTTCAAGGATTCAGCACATAATGTTAAAACATTGACCCCAAAAGATGCACAGATATAGAAAAGAGAACAACAACAAAAAGTTCACCTTCAGTTGTACGGGATCCATACTCTCTTTTGAAACTGCTTTGTTATTCTATTTGGAGTATTTTTATCCAACTTTTCAGGAATCATCAAAGCGCTAGACAGCAACAACAAAAATATCGTAATTGCAACATAAACAACAGTACGTCAGCAGTTAAAAAGACTCAAAATTTGAAATCTATATACCTTAACGGATTTAACGAAGCAGAGGGTATTGATCATAACTTCAGAAGGAATATCTTTCCCGAGAATGCTTCAACTAAACTATAGTATGATAGAAATTGTACACTTTTCTGTATTCAAAATCCCTACACTTCTTCGCCATTTCCCCTGTACTTTGTTCAGAAGAACTGATTTTAAGAAACTGTACACTGTTTTGGCAATCTTCCTGCTTTCATAATTACTATTGTATGTCATGTTCTATTTAATCTGAATTGGGCCTCTGCCTGCTGAGCTTTTGTTTTATTTCACCTCAGGCTATGGTCCTGTGTACACTTGCCTGACAATAAGCCCTGCTGAAGACAGCATGACTTATTTCTCAGGAAACCTGCATAGGAGTGGGCTGCAGATCCTGCATGCTCTGGCTGGCATGAGGTCATTGATTTGTGCTTGCTGTAGTTCTCTTAAAAGAGAAAGCCCAGCTGAACTCCTGGGTTGACATGAACATGCCCCTGCAGCTTTCTTGGCAATAATCTGGAGGTGGTTTGTCATTGCTGCTTTCCGAGATGATGATCAGCTTCCTAGCCTAGCCTATAGGGGGGTTACCATCTAGGTCCTAAACAGGCCTGATCCGGTTAAGTTTCTGAGCAGTTAAGGCAGCATCCTTTCCTAGCGACTAGCTCTTTTTCCCAGAAGAACTCCTAGATTTCCCTAAGGAGAGTCAGCATAGCGTACAGAAGAGGTTGAAGTGCCATGTTAGGACTTGGGCGACCAAAGTTAAAAGTTGACCTTCAGCTACAGAACCTCACTGAGTGATTCAGGTCGGTCACCATTTTTCACTGGGCTGTGGGGATAAAAAAAAAAAAAAAAAGGAGAGTGCTATATACTGCTTTGAACTCCAACAGCTCCTTGGTTTATAAATTACAACATCAAAAACAAAGATGTGCTTTGTTGAAATTTGTGCTGGAAATAAACTATTAGTTACTTGGAAGAGAAAAAAATATGTTGAAAACCATTTGGCATGCTATTTTTGCAAATCAAAAATTCTTCAAAGAGGAAGTGGCACGATACCCCTTTTACAAAATTCCATTTTGCTTAATATTTCAGTTTGCAACCCCTGAATAAATTAGATGGAATCTTTTGGATATAGCTTGCATTGAAACCCTGGCTGTTTCCTCAGGTATGTGAGTCAGATGTGTAGAGGGTGAGGGGAGTTGTTGTTCATCTCTGGGTCCCAGGAGCGGAGTGGAGATTAAGTGTGTTGAATTCTTGTGTTTTAATCATGTAAACTGCTAATAATCATTTGAAATGGGCAGTTGTATAGATCATAAAAATAAGTAAATACAGATTTTACATGCATTTTTGGAAGCATGCTATGAATTCCAATAGGCCAATCTTCTGGAGATATACTCAGGATTAAGGTCCTTCAGCAAGAGATTCTAGGAGATTTCCTGGATTACACAGTAATCTTCCTAAAGCAAACCTGACTCAAGCTATATAAAAGTCTGTTCTGATGGGTTGCTACCCAGCTACCTAATTGTGGTGCCTTTGGAATCATCTTATATTCATATGCTAAACTCAGATAGATAGATTAGATAGATAGATAGATAGATAGATAGATAGATAGATAGATAGATAGATAGATAGATAGATAGATAGATAGATAGATAGATAGATGTGTATGCATGCCTTATGAGAGTCCAATACTGATATGTCTCCTCTTGTATGCCCTTCTCCTCATGTCTACACTGTATTACTAAATATAATCTGCCATGAGAATGTGGCTTATGCTAAATATTGGGGCAATTGTGTTGGCAGAATACTTTCTCATAGTTGGATGTGTTTTCTCTTTCCACAAGTAAACAGTCTAGCTATAATTCACTGACATGACCAGCCAAGAAATCAACATTTGTATGTATTGAGTGAAATATATGCACTGAGAATCCAGACTTGTTTTCCTTTTAAACAAGCCAGACTAAATCATGGTCATGTTTCACTTTAGGACCTGACCAGGGATCTTCACTGTCACATCACACTAAAACCACAAAAATAATTTGTGAAGCAACTTCTGCTGGCAAGAGGAATATAGTGGGAATGATCAAACTTGATCACAACAAACTCAGATTCTTAGAATCCTGACATGGTGTGATATGTGTAAATGTGTAAATGGTGTAAATGTGTCCAATGGCCTTCAAAATAAATGATTTGAGTAGGATTTTGATGTCTACAACTTGGAGGTGTTTAAAAATATGATGCCAATATTTTTCATGCTGTGTATTTTAAGCCCTGCTTCCTTCCCCTTCCCCTTTCAGTTGTTACTGGCCGGCCACATTTAAAACTGTGAATCTTGAAAGAGTATAATGCAAAGAATAATTCCTGGAATGGCAGGGAAAGGCGGATGCTTTTTGCATCCAAAGCTCTTAATAGATACAACATTGTTTTGTTTGGCTGCAGGCTATTTCCTTTGTTATGTCAGTGTTCCTCTGAGCTAGTGTGTGTTAGGCCCCTTTGGCTGTGGAGAGTTGTTTTTTACAACTCTGTTTTTGTGCTTGAATAATAGCAGTGTTAAGAATGTATAATACTGTAAGTCTTTCTTTTTTAAAAAATAGAAGGACAGCAAAAAAAAGGGATTGTGACTTTTCAGTACTACTGGGACAGACTCTAACCAAAGGAGAAAAGAGACTTGGTCATTTTTATTAGGAGCCACAGTAGGTCTTTTCTTGTTGACTGATCCTATTCTTAGTTTGCCCTCTTTGCCTTGTAGTCATGCCTATGTATTTGAAAGCCGGTGTGGCTTTTGTCCCTTCCACTGTGTCAGGTGTTTTGCTCACCTCTTTTCAAAAGGATGCAACGGGGTATACAAGCTTCTCAAGTTTGCAATGCTTAATAGCTGTGAGAGGGACCTCGGAGTCCTAGTGGACAATCATTTAAATATGAGCCAGCGGTGTGCTGCAGCTGCCAAAAAGGTCAACACAGTGCTAGGCTGCATTAACAGAGGGATAGAATCAAGATCACGTGAAGTATTAATACCAGTTTACAGTGCCTTGGCAAGGCCACACTTGGAATACTGCATCCAGTTTTGGTCACCACAATGTAAAAAAGATGTTGCGACTCTAGAAAGAGTACAGAGAAGAGCAACAAAGATGATTAGGGGACTGGAGGCTAAAGCATATAAGGAAAGGCTGCTGGAATTGGGTATGTCTAGTTTAATGAAGAGAAGGACAAGAGGGGACATGATAGCAGTGTTCCAATATCTCAGGGGCTGCCACAGAGAAGAGGGAGTCAAGCTATTTTCCAAGGCGCCTGAAGGCAGGACAAGAAGCAACGGGTGGAAACTAATCAAGGAGAGAAGCAACCTAGAACTAAGGAGAAACTTCCTGACAATTAGAACAATTAACCAGTGGAACAACCTACCTCCAGAAGTGGTGAATGCTCCAACACTGGAAGTTTTTAAGAAGAGACTGGACAGCCATTTGTCTGAAATGGTATAGGGTTTCCTGCCTGAGCAGGGGGTTGGACTAGATGAGCTCCAAGGTCCCTTCCAACTTTATTATTATTATTATTAGTGTTATTATTATTATTAGTGTTATTATTATTACTACTACTACTACTACTACTACTACTACTACTACTACTACTACTACTATTATATAGTCATCCTCCACAAATAGTTCTTCATGGAATTGCAGGAAAACAAAAATAAGTGCCTTATCAGGATTTGCCCTAGACTCAGAAACATATATTTGTACTGAATGAAAAAAGAGCACTTTTAAACCGAGTGTCATGGTTCTGACAGATGAAACTCTTCAAAAGAACTTTGAGGCATTGTTTACCTTAAAGAATTTTTTATTCGAGAAACAAAGTATTGGCACTACATAGCTGAAACCAAAAACTAAATTCCCCTCCCCTGGACACAAAGTAACAAAGCACAATTCCCTCCTCCAATAAACAGTCATAAATCACATTCCCCAATTAGCTTGAAGCACGGGCTTTCTCCCCAGCTCTCCAGCCCCCAAAACTCTATCAACTCTGGGCCCAATGACCTTGGGTTCCCAGCCTGAGTTATTATTGTTATGACTAGCTGGATTCTCATCCACATTCCCACCTCCCAGCATCAACTAACTCTAAAAGCAATAGAGGAAAATAGCTGCAATTCCACCTGTTGTCAAGCAAGAACATCCGATGTTAGCAGCGGTGACACCGAATACATAATTTGGATCTATGTATGCCCATGCACAATCAGTTTCAAAATGATTGTGCATCAAGGTAGATTGTTATGTTTCAGTGATAATTGCCTCTTCTTGGAAATGATGGTTTATCCATACTGTGAAGCTGCTCCATCACCAGTATGAACCAGCAACCATTTTTGGAGGGTAGGAATGTATGACAATATCTGTACACACCCACGCCCTCTCTACTGGGAACAGTCTGCAGGCCAGGGAAGTGCTTCCTCAACATGCTAATGGGAAAATGCTTTATATGGAAGCAGCAGCAGACTTTGCAAATACATGCATATTGATGCTTTAAATATAAAGTTGCTTTAAATTTCATTTATATTTGTATACTTTTTTTTTTCATTTTTGCCTGGGTGACACACAAATTATTACTCAGGAAGATCCACCCAGAGGAAGGAAAGTGATTGGCAAATGCTTTCCTGGAAAAGAAAGATGGGAAGGCCCAGCAACAAGGGAATTGTCCAATAGGAGGATGTGGTATCTGCAATTTGGACTGAATACCTTGCAAACTGTTGCCAAAAAATCTCAGTCCAAACAGGGTTTTCTTAAGATGGCTTAGAGTCAGGCAATGAGCAGGTACAATGCTTTAAAAGATTGTGTTAGATTTGTTCTGTTTTGTTCCTACAGCAGTTTCCAGTGGAGTAAAGAAGATCTTTGGACATATCAGGTTGTCACTGGTCAGTATCCAAGTGACATGCAAAATAGAAGAACACTGTATTTGGATATGCTTCAGAAACTTCTACCTCACAAATCTAGACAAAGCCTTGTAAGTTGCAGAACTTCTCTTTTTTATTCAATTATTGGGATGAGAATTCAGTTTTAAAAGTTGTTAATAGGATTGCTGAATATAAGACTTCACTCAGCACTGCACACATGGAATTGCACTTGGACTTTTCATTTTTCCTCTACCTTTGATCTCTGTCATTTTTCAAATGTGTTCCAGATAATTCCATTCCTCCAAATATAGTACAAAACATTCACATGTTTGTATTTAAAAAAAAGAGCATAGTGCAACACAATTTACGTAAGTCAATGTTGTTAAACTGGTTATGATATTCACTGAAATACTGTACTATAATGTGTATGTGAATGGATTATGTGTTTGTAAGCAAGGTGCTCTGTGTTCAGACCTCCAAGTTCTCACATCCACACCTGCAATCTTTTAAATACAACTAAGCTTAATATCTGCCTCTAAATCCATCATCAGTAGTTATAGCTGTTCCTAAAGGTCATGGACTGCCTGGAATAAGATTCAACAGGATATGACACAATGCTGCCAAATCTGAAAATTGGCAAAAGTTGACACACACTCTGTATCTTACATGTAGGAGCACTTCCTGTTTATGTATAGATTGCTTCTCACTTTTTAATACATTCATTTATTTGCGTATGTACTAGCCCAACTCCCCCTACAGGGTTGTTGTCCTGGGGAAAATAGAAGGGGGAAGGAATATTAGGTATGTTTGCTTCCTTGAATTGGTTATAAAAATAATAAAGGTGGGATATGTGAAAATAATAAATAATCTTCCACATGTTTGGTGAAAGAGCCATTTCTTTGTGGCTTTCCTAAAGTTTAACGTTGGGGCTGTTCCAGTCTCTGGAAAGAAAATATTTTTCAAGGGTGGGGCCCTCAGAGACAGCCCTTGTCTTAAGACTCTCACATACCCATTTATTTAGGAAAAACAACTTTTTGAGACTTTCTCCTACTTGGTAGAGTGGCATGGAAACCTACGGCCCTCGAGATTTTGCTCTCAGGAGTCCCAGCCAACATGGCTAATGAAGAAGGGAATTGAAAGGGCCACACTAGGGCTACAAGTTCCACACTTCTGCTCCAAATTCTGTTTGGAACTGTACATGTAATATATTGTCATTTAAATGTTCAGCAAATTCACTAATGTTAGCTGGCAAGCACAATAGCCATTCAATATCTCAAATAAATGTGAGGTGAGATAATATGAAAACATATCTACATGCCCACACTAACAGGCAGTATTCAAAAGTGCGTAGCCTTAGATTTATAACTCAGCTTCTTCTCTGAGTTCAAAGGAAAACACAACCACATCCAATCATTTCTAAATAATGGAACTTTCATTCACAGAACACTCGACATATCACAGTGAAATCCACGATAGTGCTCCAATTAGTTTTACAGCATTCATATTACATTCCTGCTGCATTTGGTACGAACTTTTTTTGTACACAAAAATGATATGTCTAACAAAATGTGTAATAAATGTATTTTCGAGGAGAGGCAATTGAATAGAACCCTGAGAGATGACTTGGGGAAAAGACTAGCTTTAAATCTTCCTGCTTTCTCAGCAGCAAATGCTTTCTATTCTTTCCTTTGGCCTCCTGTCAATTTGTTAGAAATATTTCTGGGTTGTTGATTTAGTTACGTTAACCCTTATAAATGCCTTGCAAGGAAGCTCTTGTTTGTTTCCGAGAAGGGCATGATTCTCTCATGCTTTTATTAGCTGGCCCGCTCTTGGCTTCAAATAAGGTCATTTTTAACATCCAATTAAAGCAACCTTTAGCAGTTAGGGTTTAGAAGATCATTCTGCCTACTACCAAATTAACCCCCGTTTCCTTTGTTTCTCCAATCCACCCCCTCTCAAACCCCAGGTTGCTCATGAAAAGTCTTGGGACCACTATTACTTTACCAGGAGCCAATGGAGAGTATTGATGTTCAATTGGGTCCAAGCTAAGAAGACATTCTTAGTGAAGGCGGTGATGACTCTCACTGAAGCTTGTGCTGCTTATGAGACTGAAATGATGGTGGCTAATAATAGAAGAAAACAGCGGGAGATATGTGCTAATCTTAAAGAGAAGGTAGGCTCAATTGCACAACTCTCGATTAAATTATTGCTGCTTTGTATATCTTGTCTTGTTCAGTGTTGACTTAAAGGAGGAAAATGTGTACCACCGGTAGGTATACATGGGCTTCCACCTTATCCTGAAATAAAGGCACTCATTATTAAGTCATCTTTTCAGGATGACACTGTTGAATTACATGCCCCCAAATGGGTTGGGGAAGTCTTGTTTCATTTTGCTACAAAAATGTGAGCAATTTCCTTTTAATTTATGTGCTCTTGAGGCTTTATATTAAAGGGCCATTTTTATTTTTATTTCGACATGTCTATATTGTATGTGTAAATATGTTTTGCTTGGGTGGGGAAAGAGAGAGTTTTAATTAATCCTATCCTGATGCATTTTGGGATAACAACTAATTGACTGTGACTTAGCTTTCCCCAGTAGCAGTAAAAGCATGCTGGAATAATATAGCTAAAATGGAAAAAAAAAATCCATCTATCTGTTCTGTAAACGTGGCCCACAGATCCATATAATTGGGGGATGGAAGAAAAGGAGGGGCCCTCAGTGAAATTATCACATTCCTTCAGTGTAAAGATGCTGGACAGAAATCTTAATGTGAAAAAAACTAACCTGAAAGTTTGGAAAAGGAAACCAGTTGTTGTCAAACGATCCGTGAAAATTGACCAGTAATCGACATGTTTTATTTTGCCAACATTCCTGGAAGTTTTGCTCTTGATTCTCCGTGACCTCTGGTTCTGTGTGCTGTAATATAATTGAAACACGATATTGATGTAATATGATTGATACATGATACTTATGCAGGCTATACTGTATATGTTGTGTTTGCAAAATGCACTGAACCATAAACTTGAAATATATTTGGCATTAATGCGTTGTGAAAACCTAGCTTGAGAGGTAAATACATGGTTCGGTTTACCATGGGGAAGCATGTGATATGAGCACAACTCACGAACATCAGCATTATTCTGTGCCTGTTAACGTACTCTTCTTGCAATAAAATCAAACCTTAGTAGCAGTACCTCTGTTGAGCTAAAGAATTGTTGTCTTTAGGACAACGCTCATTCACCTGGAGTACGGCATGATCCGTCTTAGTTTTGCTGCTTGGTGTGCTTTTATAATGTAAGGAAAAAATGATTATTTGATGACCAGCAGCAATATCATTATCAGAAGCTCCCCTGAACTTCAGCCATGCCTAATTCAGGTATCCTCAGGCTATGATGGCAATTAGGACCAGAATTTCCATCTCTAAGTAATGTAGTTGTAAACTGTGATGTTGCATGACCACATCACTTAGTGACGGCAATTCTGGCAGTTTTGGTTGTTGTCATAACCCAGGACCTTGTAGGTCATTAGGCAGGAAGAGGTGGAAATCACAGATTGGCAAGTGCATGGGTTCTATGGAGGGGGTGCCACAAGCAGGCACTACTGAGCAAAAAAGACAGCCACGTCTGTCTTCCTGCTAACTTCCCCATTGAATTTGCTTGTGGGAAGCCAGCAGGAACATTGGAAATCACAATCATATGACCATGGCTCGCTGCAATGTAATAATCACGAGCTGGTTTACCAAGTATCAAAAATCACAGCTGTGTGACTATGGGGATGCTGTAATGGCTACAACTTTGCAGATTGGTTGTAAATCCTCCTTGTTCAGCACCGTTGTGACTTCGAATGGTTGCTGAACAAGTGGTCAAACTTCCTTGTTGGGAAGTTCTTCATCTCTAAGGTTCCCCTGACATTATGCAACATAATTTCTTTGTATACAGAGGGCTTCATTCCTACCATTAAGTGGAGCTAGCTCAGGGGTTCTCAACCTTGGCAACTTTAAGTCTTGTGGACTTCAACTCCCAGAATTCCTCAACCAGCAAAGCTGGCTGAGGAATTCTGGGAATTGAAGTCCACAAGTCTTAAAGTTGCCAAGGTTGAGAACCCCTGAGCTAGAGTTTCTTAATCCACTACACAAAATCTCCTAATTGGGGGAAATCAGACATACTCTTATGATGGGCATGAAACAGAAACTAATTTAAGTTATGATTATATCCCTCTGTCAGCCCATTTCCACTGTTTTTTTCCCCTTATGCATATCAAAAATGCACCAGTGTTAAGAAGATAAGAAGGAGGTAGTGAGCAAGTGTGTCTTGTTTTCTTAAGCCACTTCAGAAAGTCTGAAATATACATGCACATGCACACGCATATCCACACCCACACACAAATCACTGCAATGCAAAGTTCCATAAAAATCATGTGTGAAACAGTGTGAAGGCTAAAGGACTCTGTATTAAATCACCCTCACTAAGAATAAACTCCCCCCCCCTGCAAAGAGGCAGGAAAAAAGAGAAATCTGATTTTCCAATTTGAAGACTGCATCAACATTTTTTCCCCCCTGCACAATTATATATTCTGTATTTTCACCTAGAGTTGTATTGTTAAATTTGTTGGATACAAAGCATGCTGGTTGGGGAATGCTGGGAACTGAAGTCCAAAAGTCTTAATGTTGCCAAGATTGGACACCCCTGGTGTAGCCATATTAACGAAGAAGTGACTTCATCCTTTTCCAAAAGGATTATGTGAATCTATTCATTTTCAGAAATCTTTCTGGGAAGTGAACAGTATTTGCTACAAAATATCTTCTGTGCAATCCACCCTTTCCCCAAGAACATTTGCTTGGAATCATTGGTGTCTGCAGAGGGTGGTCAAAAAAAAAAAAAAAAACCAGACATGGGAGCAGCTTCGCAATGCAAGCTCCACCTCTTTTGTACATGCGTGTGATAAGTTGTTTTTGGCTGCAACCCATATGCACACTGGGAACAAACTATGGAAAGCAAAGGCTCTTACATCTGAGCAGAGCTATATTAAATTGTACCATTGGTAATATTTCTGCTCAGCAATCAATTTTTTTTTACTCAGTAAAAGACACTTGAATGGTATCGTCCAAGTGATCTCAGTATTTATAAAAAACATTTGAATTTAAGCAGGCCAGTTCTTTCTTGCTAGAAGTATTCCACGATCTATAACTATTCTTTTCATTATCATTCAAAGTTACAACAGCACAGAAAAAAGTGACTTATGATCATTTTTCACACTTACAACTATTACAGCATGGTTGGATCTACTTATGTGCTAGTGAATATTTCTCTGAAAGGAATGGGTAGTTCTGAAAAAGGTGTTCCAATATATGAGGGGCTGCCACAAAGAAGAGGGGTGCCAATCTATTTCCCAAAGCACCAGAGGACAAGACAAGAAACAATGGTTGAAACTGATTAAAGAGAGAAGCAACCTGGAATTAAGGAGAAACTTCCTAACAGTGAGGACAATTAACCAGTGGAACAGCTCGCCTCCAGAAATCGTGGGCGCTTCATCACTTTAAGAAGAGACTGGACAGCCACTTGTCTGAGATGGTATAGGTTCTCCTTGAGTGGGGGGCTGAACTAGAAGATCTCCAAGATCCCTTCCAGCTTCTATTCTATTCTATTCTATTCTATTCTATTCTATTCTATTCTATTCTATTCTATTCTATTCTATTCTATTCTATTCTGCAAATTAATATCTTTCTCAACACCAGGCAATTTTAAATGGGCTATTTTTTGTATTTTTGTATGGCACAGTTTAGCTTTCCAAGTTATAGACACTTGACTACTCATGTTCAGTGCCTCTTGAAATTATGGTAATTTGTAAAATAAAAGGCAAGCAGAAGTAGATGAATAGCTCAAAGATCTTTTTAATAATAAAAACAATAATATCCAAGAATTTCTAAGAAGGTATAGGATATTTAAAAAGTACCAGTTTAAGAAAACAAAAAATTAATTGCTTTTAATTTAAAATAATTGCAGGTAGTCCTTGTTTAATGACTGATCACTTGGTGACCATTTAGAGTTCTGATGGCTGAATCCCTCCTGCAGTCACATGACTGCATTTTGAGTACTTGGCAACTGGCTCACCTTTATAGATTGAAGCATTCCATAGTCACATAGCCATGATTTAGAATATATTTTGCGAATTTCTTATCCTTTTTGTCTGGTTTCTGGTAAAAAGTACCCTTAGAAATATGTTGATTTGCTTAATGATAATGATGTTCACCTAATGATTGCCACAAAAACAATGTAAAAATTGGGTCCAGTCACATGGGTGCCTTGACTTAGGACTGTCACGACTTACGATGGAAATTCTAGGTTCCATTACAGTCATAAATCGAGGGCTACCTGTATATATGCTGTGTGCATAAGTGTTAACAATATTTTTCCCCCAAAGGAACTTTTCAGCAGAAATAGCCAGAATTTTAAAATAAAACTGAATTACTCTATGAACAAATAGTGTAACATTTTCAGAATCTGAAGTTAAGTATATTGGGAGAGTCCATATGGTGCTCCTCTGATTATACTGCAATACTCTTACAAAATAACCATTTTTTTACAATATGAAATATGATCACTTCTTCCCCCAATGCTAGGTAGGAAAACAAGTGAAAATTACATGCCCATATCATCAAATGTTTTCCCTTTTTGAGTTCACCCATGCAGAATGTAACACCTGATTCATGATAGATTGACCACCTCCTTTTGATCATTCTCAAAAAAAAAAAAAAAAACCCACCACCTTTCAATTTCTGGATTTATGTTTTCCTTGAAGTAGGACAGTACCAGTTTGTGGATTTATAATAAAAAGCAATTAACAACTTCCTCCCCTAGCCTGCACCTTTCTCCAGAAATAATAGCAGCTGCTGCTTATCTTGGCTCTTAATTATGATAACTACAATTCCACCTTCTCTCTATTCAGATTGTATTTTCATAATCTCCCCTTCATTGTCCTCTCTTTCAACTGGCAAGCTAAGGATTTGTGAAAAGAAACCAGTTTTACTCTCATTACCTCATCAACTATTAAGACAGGGGCCTCCAGCCTGTTAGATCACATGGAGCTTAATTTGCTCGGATTTAAACGGTAAGACATACAGCTTCCAATTTTCCCTAACTATGTCACAAAGACATGCTGCTAAATCATTTCAAAATTTCATTGCTACTCTATAGAGTGTTGATCTGCAGTGTATTTATTAACTAAATGCAGATATGAAGAAAAAGAATGGACAAAAGTACAAAAGGAGGAGGAAGAAAAGCTTTAAAAAGCTACTTCTTGAGTGTATTTTGTGAGTGCTGTTCCTTTGCTGCCATAGTTGATCCTAAAAGGCAAAAGTTATCTACCTTATCATCATTTTCTTTTTCATTTCTAAGGCCATTGGCTGTCATTAGTTTGGTCTTCTATAAACTACGGTTGTCCCAGTTTTGTCACTGTGCCCCTTGACTTTCATTAGTAGAACTTGCAATAATTTTTAGCTATCAGTTATATAATAAATTACATGTTTAAAAGGGGGAAAATATAAAGTTAACTTAAAAAAGCAACCATTGGAAAGAAAGATAGATAAGAAATAAGAAGGAAAAAAGAGAAAAGACAAAGACAAAAGCAAAACAGGAAAAAATAATGAAAGTACCAAATAACTTCCACTGCCCTTGTACAGACTCCTAATTTTAAATTAATATAAAAAGCATCACCATTCAGTTTTTTACTAGTAAAATGAATCAAGGGCAGCAGGGGCAGCATTGAATGTGTCAAATGTTTTAGCTGTACATTTTGCCATTCAACTGTTTTATATAAGTTATTCATTATTTGAATTTATTAGTTCTTAGTCGCCCTGAGAACCAGTTTGGTGTAGCGTAGAGGTAGGGAACCTTGGCTCTTTTATGACTTGTGGACTTCAATACCCATAATTTCTGAACCACTACCCTGGTGTAGAGGTTAAGGTGTCAATCTAGAAATGAGGAGACTGTGAGTTATAGTTCCAGTCAAAGCTAGTTGGGTGACTTTGGGGCAGTCATTCTCTCCCAGCTCTAGAAAAATGGCAATGACAAACCACATTGTTGCCAGTTGCCAAGAAAACTGCAGTATGTCTGTCTAACATTAATAGAAATATCTTGGTTGTTTGTTCCTTCCATTACAAATTAATAAGTTATCAATTTGCTTAAAATATTTAAGTATGGTTTTTGCTCTACATGATCTACATTATCTTATCCAGAAAGATTACTCTTTAAATATATATGAGTCTTGATGCAATTTTCATTTTCATCACACTTAATCTTTCTCACTTCTTTTTTTATAATATTTTATTGATTTTCTCATTTTACAATTGGATATTTAAAAAGCAACATGATGACTGGGTTAATCAATAGTTCAATAGTGTACATAAATCTTTAGTATAAATCTCATGTTACAACATCAGATATTTCCTCTCTTTTTCCATTAATATCTGTTATCTCATATTAGGCTAGTATAATTCTTAATGTTATGAACTAAATAAAAATATCTTTGTTACAGTTATCAATAATTTTTAGCTTATACATATCTTAATTGCGTTTGCACTTAATCCTTGTATACAATCAATGTCCTGTTATTGCTTTTTTTCAGGCTTTAATTTCCCATCAATATTCAAAGTAACACTATTATTTATGATTTCCAAGTATTTTATGTTTAGGTGACCAAAAGTTTCCCTTATCTCAACTTCTCTCTTTTTTCCTTTTCATACTAAAGTCTAATATTTTGGTTACACATCTTATCTATTTGATTATACTGTAATATGGCTCTGTTTTCTAAAAATTATCTATTTTCTGCTATTAATAGTACATTATCCCCTAATAAATCAAAACCATTATAGGTGTAGTCTGGGTTAACCAATAATTTGGTAACATATATACTTTTTTAATTTAAGTCTAATATTAGAACATCAGATACTTCCTGTGTCTTTCCAATAATATTGGCTATCTCATATTGGGCAAACACAATTCTTATTTTCAACTAAGTCAGTGGTTCTCAACCTTTTTAATACCATGACCCCCAACCGGCCGTAAGTCGAGGACTAAACCGGTCGTAAGTCGAGGACTAAACCAGTCGTAAGTCAAGGACTACCCAACCAGTCATAAGTCGAGGACTTTTCCTGCCCGGGAGTGCTGCGCATGCGTGATGCCGCCCCCTGCGCCGGCCGAGGCGTAGCTGGCAAGCGGCAGAGACAGAGCAGGCTGACCATTGGCTGGGCCACCAGCTGGCCCAGCCCAAGGGAGGTAAGGCACCTGCCGGAAAAGCCTATACATATCTTGATTGTGTTTGCACTTAATGTCCTTGTATAAACAATGTCCTGTTATTGTTTCCCCCCCAAAAAAAAGCTTTAATTTCCCATCAATATCCAACAAAACACTATTATTTATGATTTCCAAGTACTTTATATTTAGATGACCAAAAGCTTTCCCACTTCTTAATATCACCTCTTTAGCTAAAGAATACAAATTGAAACATTCTTATCCACTGGACAAGACATTTTCTTTAGGATAACAATAGTTTTGTTTTTAGCAGATTCCAAAAAATAAGCAAAAATTAAATTTGATCAACATCCTTCAGGGCCTTTTTACCACGTAGGCATATTATTTATTTATTTAATTACTCAATTTCTATAGCCACTCAACCAAGTGAACCTGGCGGCTTACAATTCTAAAATGATAAAACAATTAAATCAATTAAAGCATCCATAAAATAAATAAGTACAAACAGCAATCATAATGATTAATCAGCTAACAGTAAAGCCAAGTATCAGGGCCTTTGACACGTAATGAGCCCCAGGGTCAGGTACATAGCCAAGTTTTGAAAGATTTGTGAAAAGCCAAGGGGATTGGGGGTATTCTAATCTCTGAAGGGAGAATATTCCATAAAGCAGGGTTCCAAACAGAAAAAGTCTGTCTTCTAGTTCCCGCCATTTTGGCTGACAGGATCTGCAGCATGCCTAATCTGTTGAATAGATTGGGCCGGAAGAAACTCTTGGAAAAGAACGGTAATCCGGTCACAAGACTTTAAAGGTGACAAGTACCTTGAATTGTACTGGAAACACACTGGCAGCCAGTGCAGCTCACGGAGTAGTGTTGTTACATGTGCTGTATAGCTGAGACCATTTATTACTCGTGCAACTGCATTATTAGATATTTTTTAATTTTAACATATATCCAGAATATTTATTATATAACTACAATTTTCACACTTTTAGATAAAGAGCTTTGGCAATCATTAAAGAAACCCCAAATATTTTCAATATACAAGAACTTTTATTCAGATTCTTTAATAAGCACTCCATGACTCTTATTGATTTGTCTTATAGTGGGAATGCCAGGGGTTCCAATACAAAATAAAAATCAGGGGAAATCCTCTCAGAGTTAGGCTTCATGCAGTTTTCTGAATCAGAATCAGACTCCAGACTTGATTTGCAATCAATAGACACTTCCAGTCACTTGAGGATTTTTCTAATTTTTACTTTTGTTTGCTTCTGATTAAGTTGTTTAAGGTCTTCAAGAAAGAAGCACAGGTTTGCTTTGTGTGCATTATATTATGTGGGTAATGCTGACAGTACCAATATTTGTGTGCATTGTTTTATCGTATTATAATGCTGATACCAATATTTATAGCTCTGATACCAATATTTATAGCTCTGACAAAAGTAATCATTTTAATAGTGGTTAATATGGAATCCAATTACTATTGGCACTTTAAGAAATAGTGAAATGTACATTAACATCTCATTAAAATCTAAATAGGAGCATTTCAAAAGCAGCTCAATGGAGTGTGAGGCTTTCAAATAATAGAGAAATTTGACTATCAGGCATTGATTGCAAAACATCAATATACAGCATGCCTAGCCTATGAATGAACAGCATATTATTTTTTAATTGGTTGTAATGAAGTATGTCATTTAAAATATATACATGCAGATCTTTTAAAGCTCCATTGCATCAGATTATATTATGAAAGTTGAACAAGCACCTTCATATTATATATGTATATATATCTATCCTGCTCTTAAATCTAAGTTAGTCTCACAGCAGCTAACAATCAAATATAATTAAAACAGCCAAGCTGAACAAATATAAAATATTTCTGTTGAAGGCTGTGGTCTTTAGGTTGCTATCTGTTGAAAACTGTGGCTGGATCAGAGCTACTAATGGAAAAGAATATTTATTCTCTTTCAGAATCTCTCTCTCTCTTTCTCCCCTCCCCCCTCTCTCTCACACACACACCCAAACAGACGTCAGCCTTATATTAAGTGTAACATTATAAAGTTCTTTTTTATAAGATGACAATACTGTTGCTCTCATTACCAATTACACAGAGAATTTGAACAATAAAAAGATACTGTTTTGTATTACTTTAAAAAAAAAAAGAAATGGTGAAAATAAAATAGATTTAAATCAGTTTGCCTTGGATTAGAAAGCAAATTAATTTAGTTGCTCCCTTTTAGATGAACCAGAATGAAATTTGAATGATATTTAAAGGATATTAAACAAGATCTCTACAACACATTTGTTTCAGATAAATATAATCTCATTTAGTTGTCAGAAAAATATTAGATGGATGACGACTGATCTGGAACTCAAGTTTTTTTTTTCCTGAAGGAGCCCGAAGGTAGCATCTTTTCTGACTAACAAATTTTATTAAAAAGCATATGATTTTGTGAGCTGTAGCTTTTTTCTTTAGATGCATAGAGTGGCTAGACTGATACAGTTTGAAACTGACTCAATAATAACATCATCAATCAATTACTATTTATATAGTATTAAAAACAATTGTTTTTGTTGAGACTTTCTGAGATTGCCTGAAACCTTTCGATGTAAGTTCAGCAATTTATTGCTCCGTGGTGGAATTCAAGTCCCATTTTTCCCAAACAATCATTTTGACATCTGCTATAGTAGGTCCTGTGAGGTTGATTCTAATGTTCTGACTCTAACTTGTCCTTGTTTGAGTCTATTAATTCTTTTGTGCAAAGTTTGTCCTATCTGTCCTATGTAGAATCAAGGGGGGCAATGCTGGGAGATGATGGCATACACCACATTAGAGGAAGAGCATAGGAAAGTGGCTCTAATCGTGTGCAAGAATTTTGGGGGCCTATGATGAGTCTGTTGGTGTAGTTGTGGGGGCAAAGTAGCCATCTAGATTTCTTGTAGGGTCTGGTTTGCATGTTAACATCATTGTCCTGTTGTTTTGCATTGCTTGTGAGAGTCTGCTTCAGATTAGGTGGTTGCTTGCATTCAAATATGGGCCTGTTGTTCAATTACTGAGAAAATGCAGTGTTAGTGGAGTTCTAAGATGGCGGCGCCTGGATTGCCTGCGGCTGCATTGGCTCTCAAAGGTGAAAAGTTTTCGGAGGGATATCAGGGATATAGGCCACATGATCAGGAAGGTTTTAATGTTTGAGCAATGTGGTGGAACTAAGGCAACATACGACCGACAATCTTTGCTGGCATGGCGTGTTTCTAGCTGTTTCGGAACTGTTGGTGAGACCGTTAAAAGTCATTGGTGCTGTTTGAAATTGTTCTGCCGGCAGCAAGATCTGACTGCTGGCCCAGCGACGGATTCTGTTGCAAATCAGAGCTGTTTCCAAAGGAGGCAGAGGAAGAGAGGTCCCGGGGCTTATGGAGTGAAGGAACTGAATGAGGCTGTTGGCAGGCCCAGAGGAAGAGAGAGAGGCTTTTGGAGGAGTAAACCAAGGCTTATACATGGGAGAAACGTATATAATAAAGATGCCAAATATTTTTGGCTTTGTCCTTTTTAAAAGCAATTATTGTGTGGTTGGGAAACCATTATCCATGGTAGACATTAGGGATTCAGTTGTTAAAATGAAAAGCTGGGCTGCAATAGGCATCAGTCTTCACTAAGAAAAGACTAAATAATGCAACTTAGAGTAAATTAAATAAAAACAGAGTAGTTAAAATAGGGATAAGGTATTTTTGTTCAATTCAGTGACTTTCATCCGTTCCAGTCAGCATGGCCAGAAATTACAGATATGGCAGTCCAGCAATATCTGGTCACGTATATGTTATCCATGTTTGTTCAGTGGCGATGAAATAAACCTATTGTATTTGTTTGTTTGTTTCCATTCAGTTGTGTCCAATTCTCAGATACTGCCTAGACAAGTCCCTGCAGTTTTCTTGGCAAGGTTTTACAGAATTGTTGACCATTGCCTCCTTCTTAGAGCTGAGAGAAAGTCCAAGGTCATCCAGCTGGCTTTGTGCCTAAGGAAGGACTAGAATTCACCATCTCCCAGTTTCTAGCCTTACTCACTAGACCAAAGTGGGTCTCTGTGATGTTTATAATCAGTTGCAAATGGCAAGGATCTAGGGTTTGGTATGACAAAGTCATACCCATAAAGAGGAAGATGAGTATTTGGGGGTAGGTATACACTTATATTTAAATGCAGTACAACTATTTTCTGAAGAAAAACATTTAAAAATAGCAATTAGTTTTTGCCCTCTATCTTACTATTTCTTTGTTTTGGCTCTACTCAGTGAAGTGAATCTCCAACATCCCTTTCTTGGACCAGTGTGAATCTTGGCCCAAAATTTGTTACAAAGTTGTATAACAAGTGTTACACATGAGGGCACTATCTAATGTCTGTATTGACTTTGGAACCCACATAAACATTGTTAGAAGATATGCTAACTAGATGCATTTTTAAGAAAATGATTGTGTATATGACAAATCACTGGCTACAGTGGCTTAATATCCATGTCAGCCCTATAAGATAGACCATACTAAGAAACCAATGCCATATAGGACAGGACTACTTTCATTAGAACAACTATAGTAACAGAGTCTTGCAAATCTGAATGTGCTTCTCACTCCCTCACTTTATCTTTGTGTCAACTAAGAAAGGGCTTGTCTGAAATATTTTCTCAAATTAGTTTCTAGGAATGGGCTTTTCTGTTGTTGCCCTAATAGTGGCTCTTCCCCCTGTCCTTTAAGGCCACTCCCTATGCCAGGGGTCTTCAAACTTGGCCCTTTTATGACTTGTGGACTTCAACTCTCAGAATTCCTCAACCAAGCACTCTGGCTGAGGAATTCTGGGAGTTGAAGTCCACAAGTCATAAAAGGGCCAAGTTTGAAGACCCCTGCCTTATGCCTTCTAGACTAAGGTACGTTAAGCTGTAAGATGCTCAAGCAAACACTCTCATTTTCCTTTGCTTTCTCTAACTGAGAAGTTTAACATAGTGTACAATAGCACCACTTTGCTATGACCAATTCTAAAGAGAGCAATCCCACAGAGGATAGTGCTGGCCAGAAAGCAAGAAGTAGCTTGTTTGATAAGGAAAGAAAGACTACTGTGTAGCTATGATAGGTAAAGTCCTTGATAATTTAGGATTGGGTACAGTTGGAAAAGTTGATATTTTGGCTACATCAGGGTCCCCAAACTCTTCAGCTCATCAATCTTGAGATTGTTCATTGACATCCCCAATATTCTATAAAAATAATTTAATAAATACTACTTTAATTAGTACTATAGATACTAACATTAACTATAACATCAATCTCTTGGAGGGTCCTATCTGTCCTTGGAGATTGATATTAACCACTTTGGGGAACTCTAGACTCTAGACCCATGGTAGCGAACCTGTAGCACATGTGCTACAGGTGGCACGCAGAGCCCTTTCTGTGGGCACGTGCGCCGTCGCCCCAGTTCTAGGCCTTCAGTTGGGTTTTATAAAACCTTTTTGCTTTAGGCCTCCGCCGCCGTGTGCAAAACAAAAAAGGTTCAATCAATAAATTTCAACTTCTCATGGGAAAAAAAAATCTTGCAAAGTTGGAATTGATTGATTAAACTTTTTAGTCCTACCCAGTCTGCCATTACCACTGCAGCCACACCCACCCAATGGGCCACATTCACCCAATGGGCCACGCCCACCCGGCACCCGATGATACATAAGTGGGTTGCAGTTTGCCCACTGCTCTAGATCAGAGGTCCCCAACCTTGGCCACTTTATGACTTGTGCACTTCAACTCCCAGAATTCCTCAGCCAGCATGTTGGCTAAGGAGTTCTGGGAGTTGGTCCACAAGTCATAAAGTGGCCAAGGTTGGGGACCTCTGCTCTAGACTATACAAGGTGTTCTATGATGTTATCATGGAATAAGAAAGGACAAACATTGGAAATGGTCTCTACAGTAATATAATTGAGTCTCTGCGAATTTGGGCAATGGAGATAAATTGTAACTAAATGCATCCTTCATTGAATAGGTTTTTACTCTGTCCTGCCTTGCTTTGCAATAAATAGGTCGTTGAGCCAAAATTCAACTACCTTTTGTCAATTTAATGGGAATCTTCTAAGTGTGGGAGGAATAACAAAGTGAAAAATTGTGTCTCCTGTTGAAAAAAATCAGTTTCAGTGACTCATTGGCAAATGTGGGAGGAAATGCCTAATTACCAGCAGACCTGGTTGAGTTATACAAGTTAGAGATCACAGCTTTAGTCTGTGATACAGAGGACCGGGAGTATGAGAATGTTCATCATGAACTTAGTGATTTGTCTTTTCTTAAAGCCAAAAAATAAAAAAGCCTAATTCTGTTTTTGGATCTAATCTGCTGGATCATAAAACATTTCATTAAAACATTGGATTGGGTGATTTTTTACCATAGACTATGTACCAATCTTCTCCTAATTAGTGGGTCCTCCAGTGTATTGGGTTTCAGTTCTCATATTTTTCCAATCCAACATATTTGCATAGTCCTCATCTTGGAGGAAAGTCAGTTTAAGCATGTGGTTAAACAGAATAACAGTTTTGTTTTTTCCTAATTTATTTACTTCTTTCAGCTATCCCCATTTTTATTTCATTCTGCCTATCAACCATAGAGAAGGTTTTGGTTCACCCTGGAATGAGACTGACAAATCTAGCACCACAATGTATAATTTGTTGCCTTAATTAGTCATGGTTAATGCACATTACATTCTTACAGTAGGCACTAGTCAAATAATTAACTGACTATGAAGAAGTATCCCCTCTGTGTAGCAGAGCAATCTGTGTTCACTTGGCAAATCCTCTTTTTGCCATGTATAAACTGTGAAATATATTTGAAACTAAAATTTTTAATTACAACTGGCATCCAAAGCTGCTTGCTCCTGGCAATTGCTGCCTTGCTAAAATGTGATCTCATTTGTGAAACAAGCTATGGGGGAAGCAATTCTATATTGCTTTTATATTAGCTGAACAATCAGGATTGTTTAATATTGAAAAAAGCACAGTGAATGTTTACATAGTAAAGCCTATTTCTTGGTACTGTGTATGCACTTAACACATGCACACATACACACACCCACACATGGGCACACAAACAGTTGGGCACATTCCTACATTGAATGAGCAGGCTTTCATGCAACAAGATTTCTAATCTCTGACGCCCATTATCATTTCTGGTGAGATCCCAAATTTTCCAGAACAAATTTTGAAAGTCTGCAAATGAGTCTTTGAAATTGATCATATTATTCTACCTTCTTCTAATTGAAATTGTTCAATAGAAAGTGAGCGGTACCTAAATATTATCTTTTATTATTATCTGGGCAAAGTTTTGGTAACTAAAGGTGACATATTCCCCCCCACCAGTTTTTTTTTTTTTAAACAGCCTTTGGTTGTAGAAGACAAAAGAACAGCATGTGGTTCATACATGAAGCATGGGTCTTTGATTTCAACTTTAGTATGTTTAGGAATATTATTCTTCCACAAGAGTAGATGCATGCATTCATCCACATATATCAATACGATACTTCATAACTCAGAAGAGAATCAGGCACCTGCTATGATATAGGAAAAGAATTCCAGAACTCTTTCCCTACATGCTTTCCTTAAGGGTTTATGTGTCATGCAGTTTACGAAAGCCTGTCTTATTGTTATGTCACAAGCTCAGGCTCAACTAAAATAAAGAATCATGGCTTGATTCAAAGCAAAAAGTTAAATATCAATTGGACAACACTAAAACTATCCCTTCCTGGTTTATTTAGCTCAGGGATCGGCAACCTTAAAAACTCAAAGAGCCACTTGAACCTGTCCCAGAGAAAAGAAAACACTGGGAGCCGCAAAAGTTCACGCTCACACACACAGGAGGAGCTTGATTGAAGAGTTTAATTAAAAAGAAATAGAGGCTGCTGTGCATGAGTTCTCTCTCTCTCTCTCTCTCTCCCTCCCTCCCTTTGTCTCCCTCTCTCTCTCTCCCCCCTCTCTCTTTCTCTCTCCACTCTTCTGCTCACCTGATAAGCTGGCTTCATGCTGTCCTCACTGACACACATTCTTATAGGGCTGACTCTCTCCTGCCCTTGGTCTGCCAGTCCTCTTCCCTCACTCAGTGTGAGTGTGAGTGTGTGTGTGTGTGAGAGAGAGACAGAGATAGAGACAGAGAGACAGAGAGAGCTGCTGCTTCCTGCTTTCTGCCACTTCCTGCTTAGACGCAGCAAAGGGAGGAGCCCGCCCAATAAGCTTGTCAGCTTGTCGGAGGACAGCATGAGGCCACTCTCTTTTACACACACACACACACACACACACACACAGAGAGAGAGAGAGAGAGAGAGAGAGAAAGAGAGAGACGGGGAGAGAGAGAGAGAGAGAGAGAGAGAGATGTCTCTCTCTGCAAATGGCGGAGGAGACTGGGAGCCGCAGGAGAAGGCTCAAAGAGCCACATGCGGTTCCAGAGCCGCAGGTTGCTGACCCATGATTTAGCTAATATGCTAGAGCAAGGCTCCCCAACCCCCGGGCCACGGACCAGTACTGGGCCATGCATGCCAGCAACTGTCCGCGCAAACAAGCAAAGCCCCATCTGCAGGACGCAGGTAGCACACAAAACCACGTAACCTCCATTCCACAGAAAAACCTCTCCATGGAACCGGTCCCTGGTGCCCAAAAGGTTGGGGACCTCTGTGCTAGAGGGAACACAATTTTCAAGACTTCTGTTATTTTGTTCATAACTTCTGTTGTTACTGTGCCAGGTGCAATTGAATTTTCCTTCTGGAAAAATTGGAAGCATTTTTTCCTATCTTTGAATTGTATTTTTATTACAACTTTTAAAAAGTTCAGGATTGAATTAGGAAAGAACATTTTTACTTTAACTATGTTTTTTAACAGATGGAAATTAAATGTCCATAGAGTACATATCTCAAAATTCCAATTAAGGCTCATGTTAAAAACAAGTGGTGAGCTTTTCATTTTCTGTGTAAACTCTGTCATATTCTTGGGTCCCCTATGGCATATTTATAATTATAGAAAAATAACATTATTATTCTAGTACTATAATCACAGTTCTATCATTACTATTATTATCCTTAACATTAACACTCTTTTGATATGACAGATTCTTTTAGGATGATAGTGGAACAGGTTGTAAGGTCCAACTATACATCTGAAGCCAACTATTGAGTCCCAAAGTCTTTAAAATGCAAGATATATTTTCATTATCCTGAGCACCAGCTCAATTAACTCAGTTTATTTTCCATGTAATGGTAACTCTAGCCATTATAATTAATGAAGTTTTGGTGGATTCATTACTCTCTTATACAAAAAGTGCTATTCCAGTAAGAGGTGTGATCAGACAATTTGATTTTTTAAATAGAAAATGAAAATATATTCACAGAGATTAGGCAAAAGAAAAAATAATCTTATAGTTTGGGTTTAAATCACTATTCTACATTTTACACTTAGCCTGAAACTTATAAACCACTGTTTTTCTGAAAATATTTATTTAAAATCAGTACATTTAATCAAATATTCTGAACCAGTACTCACTCAAATTCTTTTCAGGAATTCTTACTACAAGAATTTTTCTTCCCTTCTAAGTTCCATTGAACATTGTTTACCTGTCTCTAAACACTTAAATTATTTGTTGTTGTTGTTAATTGTGAAGTCGTGTCCGACCCATCGCGACCCCATGGACAACGTTCCTCCAGGTCTTCCTGTCCTCTACCATCTTTTGGAATCCATTTAAGTTCACACCTACTGCTTCAGTGACTCCATCCAGCCATCTCATTCTCTGTCGTCCCATTCTTCTATTGCCCTCAATCTTTCCCAGCATTAGGCCCTTCTCTAGTGAGTCCTTCCTTCTCATTAGGTGGCCAAAGTATTTGAGTTTCAACTTCAGGATCTGGCCTTCTAAAGAGCAGTCGGGGTTGATCTCTTCTAGGACTGACCAGTGTGATTGCCTTGCAATCCAGGAGACTCGCAGGAGTCTTCTCCAGCACCATAGTTCAAAGGCCTCAATTCTTTTGCGCTCAGCCTTTCTTATGGTCCAACTTTCACAGCCATACATTGCAACTGGGAAAACCATGGACTTAAATTATATTTTATGATTAATAGAATATATAACTTGGAATTATTTAAGGAATACTTTTGGACTCAGCGATGAGAAACATTGCTAAAGCCCTGTTACTTAGGTACTTATATAATTCGTTAATAAATATATATCACTTTAGAAGAGCAAAGCAAGTTTATATACTTGGCAGTGGTTTAGTTCACTCCCTGAGTTCCTCAGGGAGATGGGCAGCTATATAAATTTGTTAAGTATACCCACAAGACCAAGAAACCAAGATTATGTAAGATTATTGGTTGTAAGCTGCCTAGAGTCACCTCTTGGCAAAATGAGCGGCATATAAACTTAATGAATGAACAAATAAAACGTCATGACACATTGTTATACCATTGTTATTATGACATAATTAACATTCATGACAGAAATTCTACATTTTTCCTAATAATACACATTTTAGAAATCAAATAGAACACAAGCTATTCCTTACCCAATACTATTATCTGTAAATATCTGATAGGTGTATAAAACCCTTTTAAATTTAACGGTTTCAGAATTGAAATGTCTAATTTTGAGATCAAAACAGTTCCCAAATGAAACAGCTATTTTCTCCCTGCATCAGTATTTGCAACTTCAATGATCTAATTTAAAAACAATGATACTTCTGTAATGTTTGAATTGCTAATAGCCATACAGACTATCATCTTTTTTTATAATTCTTTGCAGAATAATTAGCTATTTTCTATTCAGGTGTGTTGCTCATTTGGCACTACAAAAAGCAAAAATGTTCATGGTTTCAGGATATGAATTTATAATAGCTTTTAGTATCACATTTCCTTCTTACCTCTAGATCAGGGTGTCAAACTGCCAGCCTGTGGGCCGGAGGCATCATAGCGAAACCGTGCCCACCCTATTGCCAGCAATGGCAAAAAAGTTGCAATACATCGCAACACGTCACGTGACGTTGTGAGTTTGACACTCCTGCTCTAGATCTTTTCTTTCTACTCTACCAATGTTGTCCTTTCTGTGAGTATTCTGGAACCCAGATTTAGTTGTGTTCTATGAAAATATCTCATTGGTTTCAGTAATGTGCTTCTCTGTTTTCCTGTACAAACGCTTGTATCGATACACATTGATGCTTGATTGTGACCAGAACTTAGTAATGTTTTCAAGACAACAGATACTTTAAACAAGCTGTTTTAGAAATCAATGTCTGTTTAGAAATTCTGAAAGCAAAGGTTTGCATTAAAATTTCCATCGGGAGAGACTCATAATGAATTCTGAAACATTTTGCTAGCCTATGCTTCAGCATTTTCCCCATAACAATTGTGTTTGATTATGGTTCCATGCTCCACTTAGATTATCTGTTTTAAATAAGATTACAGTATCTTTCTGAGTGGAAAAATAGTAAAACTATTTCTAGTCACTTACTTTCTTGTGCTGACATTTTCACTAGAAGTCTATGCTTTAGGGGGGGGGGAAGCATTTTCTATTGATTTCTTTTTCAAAACATGAGTTAACTCATTTTTATGAATTTCAGAAATTCTAAATTCAGGTTGCCAATATTCTTGCATGAAGGATTTTGATATCTGGTGTCCTTTGAGTGCTGTATCTGTCTATCCAGCATACATTAAAATGTGTAGGTGTTTGTATTATGTACCTGAATTCTGGCAAGGCAATCTACAGAGACGATTTTGGAACAATGTGACAGTAACAGTTTTATCTGCAGCAACCATAAGCTGATTTGCAGCTTTAAACCAAGCATGTTTTCTTAAAGATTATTCTCATTAAGTTACTTAGTCTTTCAGCCAATTTGCAACTCTATGCATGTACTTTATAGTCTGCAAATCCTCCTGGGATTGCCACCCTTAACATATTGGGAAGATCAGTAGTTCTGATAATTCTGAGTTTTGTTAGTGGCATTTCATAGATCATGAGAAGATAGTGTGGACTATTTATGAGGTATCCTGTACCTATGCAGAATAAATTACTTAACCAGCTGAGGCAATATATAATATAGCAGGTTTTCGATTGTAAATTCCTCCAGGTGTGCACATGGAGATAGTGACTTAGGAAGCTTTGCAAATTGCATCATCATATTGTACATCTGGCTCACATTTTGAGCCTTCATCTATATTCCTATATATTACAATTAAGATGAAGAAGTCACCATGAGTTCTCTTAACACTTGGTAAGGAGGAGCAGTAGCTGCATATTAGAAATGGTGTTTTTCATAAAAATATTCTTATGAAAGGGCCACCTGTCTTGAGTTCCCAAGCTGTTGACAGGATGTCATAAGAACATCTGCTTGTCCTTCTATAGAGACATTGCCTTTTTAAAATATCACTGGAACAGGATGAACTGTAACCAAGCCATTGATAAGACATGTTAGCAAGCCGTCTCCATATGTTATTATTTTTACTCTCTGACCCTTAAAAATATGAAGCGGTGATAAAGTCCTCAGAAACTTGGAACCTCAACATAGACCTGAAGGGTGCTGCACAACTTTCAGCTGGTTCCAAAGGGACTATTTGGAAGCCCTGGCAAGCTGAAGGAATGTAGATTGGTATATCTTTTTATCTATAACTCTGTTCATATTTATTCAAAATTCTTTCTTGCATTTCATATCTTGGCTTGACTCCTTTGTTTCTGAATCCTAAAAAACCTATAGGCACTGATAGCCACACAAGAGTAATACACAAAGGAGCTCCAAAGGAGCTTTGCTAATGAAGTTGAAAATAAAAGGGGAAAGCTAAATATAACCCCCAACATTGATGAGTGATGCCAACCTACTTTAAAAAATGAATTCTAGAATCAAACTCAGAAGGAATGAATTTGGGTGTCAGATGATGAAACTTCCAGACAGGAAGGCACTAATTCTAGAGGAAAAATGTAAAGCCTAGGCAAGTACATCTGATTTTGATGTAGCCAGACCAAAGCTGCAAGGAAGTCTGGTCGCCAATAATGCCTGTATGGGAAAAGAAGATCCTTGCCTTAAAAGTAGCAATGTAGAATATGAAAACATGAACCAAGAAGAACATAAATAGAAGTTTAGAGCAGGGCTTTTCAACAGGTGGTATGCGTACCACTTGTGGTACATTAATGAGTGGCAGGTGGTATGCAGCCCTGCCTGGCCAAGTGTAGTGGGGGAGGAAAAGAGCCAGCACAGGCAAGGACTTACAGTGAGAGAGTCCTCTGGAGCTGCAAAGGCCCCAGGCTCACTTCTGGCTCACCCTCCCCCATGAGAAAGGAGGAGGGGGGCAGAGACAGGAGAGCCTATAAAAGGAGGCAGTTTGGGCAGGAGAGGGAGAGAGAGAGAAAAGGAGCAGCCTTGGGAGGAGGCAGAGTCAGCTGCACCAGGGGAAGGGGGAGGGGGAGGGGGAGGGGGAGGGGGAGGGGAGATCAAGCAGGCTGGCCATGAGCTGATCTACAACTGCTGTGGCAGCCACCTGTGCTGGCAGCAGCAAACAGGCAAGAAATGCAGCGGGGGAGGGGTCACCCTCCAAGAGGAATGAAAAAAGGCAGCAATGGCTGGAAGTGAGGCACGGAGGAGGGAAGGAGATGAAGAGTGGAAGGATTCTTATGTGCTTTTGTGACTTTTGTACCACTTTTAGGATATGGCAATATTCGAATACCACCTAGCAAGGTGTCAAAAACTTGATGACAAAAAAAAAAACCTGTTCAAAGTTGCAATTGCACTGAAATGACTTATGACCATTTTTCACACTTATGACCATTGCAGCATGCCCAGGGTCATGTGATTTATATTTGGATGCTTGGCAACTGATTCATATTTATAATGGTCACAATGTTCCAGGGTCATGTGATCCTCTTCTGCAACCTTCTGACAAGCAAAGTCAATGGCAGAGCTGCTGGTGGCCAAGTGCTAAGGCGGGACTTCCTTTCCTCCCTCCTTTCCCTGCCTCCCTTTTTCTCATTCCCATCTCCTTCTGAAGGAAGAATTTGAACCTCCCACCCCATATTTTCCCTCTTCCATATATTGATCAAACAAGGAAAGGCCTCCAGAGACAGAAAAGACAAGCTGCTGAGTGAACTAGCTTAAAAAGGCACATTCCCCTTTAAGAATTAGCTACTGGCTAGAATGGAAAGTAAGGAGCGCAGCCATGTAAGAACTGGCTGCCAGCTAAGGCAACCTCCCCAAATGGCTCCATTCATAAGTAAAAGAATACTACAGGCAAAATCCATTCAGGAGAAAAATATTTCAAAATCCCTTGCAGCAAAACTTACAGCTAACAACAGCAGAGCAATAGAAGTAACACGAGACATCAGCATCAGCCAAATAGAAATTGCCAAACACTCCTTAAGAACACAAAACCCTCATTGCACAAATCCCAGAACTTCAAAGTCACAAAAGCACATAAGAATCCTTCCACTCTCCATCTCCTTCCCTCCTCGGTGCCTCACCTCCAGTCATTGCTGCCTTTTTTCATTCCTCTTGGAGGGTGACCCCTCGCCCGCTGCATTTCTTGCCTGTTTGCTGCTGCTAGCACAGGTGGCTGCCACAGCAGTTGTAGATCAGCTCATGGCCAGCCTGCTTGATCTCCTCTCCCCCCTCCCCCTCCTTCAGTGCAGCTGACTCTGCCTCCTCCCAAAGCTGCTGCTTTTTTCTCCCTCTCCCTCTCCTGCACAAACTGCCTCCTTTTATAGGCTCTCCTGTCTCCCCCCTCCTCCTTTCTCATGGGGGAGGGTGAGCCAGAAGTGAGCCTGGAGCCTTTGCAGCTCCAGAGGGCTCTCTCACTGTAAATCCTTGCCTGTGCTGGCTCTTTCCCTCCTCCATTACACTTGGCCAGGCAGGGCTGCGTACCACCTGCCACTCATTAATGTACCACAAGTGGTATTATACCACCGGTTGAAAAGCCCTGGGCTAGATCATTTTAACTCAGATGTTTAATCTGATATATTATACAAGACAATAATCTGTTTAAAGAAATAGAATTGTATTCTATCACTAGGTAACTATTTAGTTACAGCCCAATGAATAACAGCATTAGAATTAGTGGATATACAGCAACATCCATGTAATACATTTCTATGCTCCAGTTATAACAGAGGAAAAATTCTATAGCCAATTTCAAGAGATGCTAAATACAATATCTAGAAACCACACAGCGGCATTAAAGAGCAGGCAAACAGGAACCTGGAATCACCAAAATAAATAAATAAAAAAAATGGATTGGGTGCATGCAATAATTCAGGAGATTGTTTAATTTGATTCATTGGTGAACCCAGAGAGGGAAAGCTTCAATGTCTATTTTTCAATCTGTCTTATTGTCCATGGCCTCTAGAAGAATGCCTGGTGTCTTTTGTTTTTCAGTACTCTTCACTCCCAGATTGCACCCTTAAAGATTTTGGTTGATCGTTTCTCAGTCTCACCCAACATCCCTTGTTTATTTGCTTATTCAGTTGCTGGAGTTGTTGACCAGAAGATAGGCAGTTTGAGACCCAAGTACTGCATGACTGGGTGAACTCTCATTCTTGCCCCAGCTCCTGCCAACATACTGATCAAAAGCATACAAATGCAAGTAGATAAATAGTAACACTTTGGCGCATTCTGGACATCTTGGCATATAGTCGTGCTGGCCACAGAACCATAGAAGCATCTTTGGACAATGCTGATTCCCTTGGCTAAGAAACAGAGATGAGCACCACCTCCTAGAGTCAGACATGGCTGGACAGGGGAAACCTTTACCTTTTTTTTTTGTTGTTGTTGTTAATTGCGAAGTCATGTCCGACCCATCGCGACCCCATGGACAACATTCCTCCAGGTCTTCCTGTCCTCTACCATCTTCTGGAGTCCATTTAAGTTCACACCTACTGCTTCAGTGACTCCATCCAGCCATCTCATTCTCTGTCGTCCCCTTCTTCTATTGCCCTCAATCTTTCCCAGCATTAGGCCCTTTTCCAGTGAGTCCTTCCTTCTCATTAGGTGGCCAAAGTATTTGAGTTTCAACTTCAGGATCTGGCCTTCTAAAGAGCAGTCAGGTTGATCTCTTCTAGGACTGACCGGTTTGAACGCCTTGCAGTCCAAGGGACTCGCAGGAGTCTTCTCCAGCACCATAGTTCAAAGGCCTCAATTCTTTGGCGCTCAGCCTTTCTTATGGTCCAACTTTCACAGCCATACATTGCAACTGGGAAAACCATGGTCTGGACTATACGCACTTTTGTTGGCAGGGTGATGTCTCTGCTTTTTAGTATGCTGTCTAGATTTACCATAGCTTTCCTCCCCAGGAGCAAGCGTCTTTTAATTTCTTGGCTGCAGTTCCCATCTGAGGTGATCTTGGAGCCCAGAAAAATAAAATCTGTCACTACCTCCATTTCTTCCCCATCTATTTGCCAGGAATTGAGAGGGCCGGATGCCATGATTTTGGTTTTCTTAATGTTGAGTTTCAAGCCAACTTTTGCACTCTCCTTCTTCACCCGCATCAAGAGGCTCTTTAGTTCCTCTTCACTTTCTGCCATTAGAGTGGTATCATCTGCATATCTTAGGTTGTTGATATTTCTCCCGGCAATCTTAATTCCAACTTTTGATTCATCTAGCCCTGCCTTTCTCATGATGTGCTCTGCATATAAGTTAAATAGGCAGGGCGACAGTATACAGCCTTGCCGGACTCCTTTTCCAATTTTGAACCAATCAGTGGTTCCGTGTTCGGTTCTCACTGTTGCTTCTTGACCCGCATATAGGTTTCTCAAGAGACAAATGAGATGGTCTGGTACTCCCATCTCTTTAAGAACTTGCCACAATTTGTTGTGATCCACACAATCAAAGGCTTTTGCATAGTCAATGAAGCAGAAGTAGATGTTTTTCTGGAACTCCCTAGCTTTCTCCATGATCCAGCGTATGTTGGCAATTTGATCTCTAGTTCCTCTGCCTCTTCGAAATCCTGCCTGTACTTCTGGTAGTTCTCGATCCACATACTGCTGGAGTCTAGCTTGTAGGATTTTAAGCATAACTTTACTAGCATGTGAAATGAGTGCAATGGTGCGATAGTTTGAACATTCTTTGGCATTGCCTTTCTTTGGAATTGGAATGTAAACTGACCTTTTCCAATCCTGTGGCCACTGTTGAGTTTTCCAAATTTGCTGGCAAATTGAGTGTAGCACTTTTACTGCATCGTCTTTTAAGATTTTGAATAGCTCAGCTGGAATACTGTCACCTCCACTAGCTTTGTTGTTGCTCAGATTTTCTAAGGCCCATTTCACTTCACATTCTAGGATGTCTGGTTCGAGGTCAATGACCATCTCATTGTGGTTATCTGGGATGTTAAGCTCATTCTTGTATAGTTCTTCTGTGTAGTTTTGCCATCTCTTCTTAATCTCTTCTGCCTCTGTTAGGTCTCTGCCATTTTGGTCCTTTATCATGCCCATCTTTGCATGAAACGTTCCCTTCATATCTCCAATTTTCTTGAAGAGATCTCTGGTCCTCCCTATTCTGTTGTTTTCTTCTATTTCTTTGCACTGTTCATTTAAGAAGGCATTCTTATCTCTTCTAGCTATTCTCTGGAATTCTGCATTCAATTGGGTGTATCTTTCTCTTTCTCCTTTGCCTTTCACTTCCCTTCTTTCCTCAGCTATTTGCAAAGCTTCCTCAGACAGCCATTTTGCTTTCTTGCATTTCTTTTTCTTTGGGATGGTTTTAGTTGCTACCTCTTGTACAATGTTGCGAACTTCCATCCATAGTTCTTCAGGCACTCTGTCTATCAGATCTAATTCCTTAAATCTATTTGTCACCTCTACTGTATATTCATCAGGAATATGATTTAGTTCATACCTGAGTGGCCTAGTGCTTTTCCCTACTTTTTTCAATTTAAGCCTAAATTTTGCAATGAGAAGCTCATGATCTGAGCCACAGTCAGCTCCTGGTCTTGTTTTTACTGACTGTATACAGCTTCTCCATCTTTGGCTGCAGAGCACATAGTCAATCTGATTTCTATGTTGACCGTCTGGTGATGTCCATGTGTAGAGCCGTCTCTTGGGTTGTTGGAAAAGAGTGTTTGTTATGACCATCGTATTCTCTTGACAAAATTCTATTAGCCTGTGCCCTGCTTCATTTTGTACTCCAAGGCCAAACTTGCCTGTTATTCCGGTTATCTTTGGCTTCCTACCTTAGCATTCCAATCCCCCATGATGATAAGGACATCATTTTTTGGTGTTAATTCTATAAGGTGCTGTAGGGGTTCATAGAACCGGTCAATTTCATCCTTTTCAGCACCAGTGGTTGGGGCATAGATTTGGATTATTGTGATATTGAATGGTTTGCCTTGGATTCGAATTGAGATCATTCTGTCATTTCGGGGATTGTATCCCAGTATTGCTTTTCCTATTCTTTTATTGACTATGAAGGCTACTCCATTTCTTCTGAGGGATTCTTGCCCACAGTAGTATACCTGATGGTCATCTGAGTTAAATTCACCCATTCCTGTCCATTTTAGTTCGCTGATTCCTAAGATGTCGATGTTCAGTCTTGTCATCTCTTTTTTGACTACGTCTAGCTTGCCTTGATTCATGGATCTTACATTCCAGGTGCCTATGGAGAAAAAATCTTTACAGCATCGGACTTTCCTTTCACCACCAGATATATCCACAGCTGAGCATCCTTTCAGCTTTGGCCCAGTCGCTTCATTCTTTCTGGCGCTACTAATACTAGCCCTCTGCTCTTCCCCAGTAGCATATTGGACACCTTCCGACCTGAGGGGCTCATCTTCCAGCGTCATATCTTTTTGCCTTTTAATACTGTCCATGGGGTTTTCATGGCAAAGATACTGGAGTGGTTTGCCATTTCCTTCTCCAGTGGATCACATTTTGTCAGAACTCTCTGCTATGACCTGTCCGTCTTAGGTAGCCCTGCACGGCATAGCTTATAGCTTCATTGAGTTACACAAGCCCCTTCGCCACGACAAGGCAGTAATCCATAATTACCAATTGCTTAATCAACAATTGTCTAGTCAACAAGTGACTTCAGACAGCTAAGCAAGAGGATTCAAAACATACGTTAGCAAAGCACTTATCAAACAGGGAAACAATCAACTGACAATGTAAACTGCCCTTTTCAGGTTGACTAGCCAATTTTGCTCTGGATAGAAACTAACAGACCAACAGTCCATCTTTAGCCTCTGGCACTGTCTACACATGATCCTTACTTAGTGACCCTAACCAGGACTAGCAACTTATCATGTAACTAAGCCCACTTAGAGACAACAGTCCTAGAATTCCTGGTTGTAGTCATTAAGCAAATCAACCATGTTTCATTAAGTGAAACATCATGTGATGGTGACTAATACCCTCTTGCTGGCTTCCACATTGACTTTGTTGGAAGTGGCTGGGAAGATTGCAAATGGCAATTGGATGACCATGGGATGCTCTAAATGCACAATCTCCAAATGCATGAATTGCAGTCACTTGACCTCAGGCATGCTACAACAGTCAAAAGTACAAAGACAAGTTGTAAGTTATTTTTTTTAGTGCCATCAGAACTTTGAACAGTCGCTAAATGAATGATTGTTAAGCAAGGACTACCTGAAATTCTTTATAGCACTTTAAGCTGCCAGCTATATCTTCCATTATTCAGGATCTTTCCCTCAGAATCCTTCTGATGGTATTTATTAGATCTCCCCCTTTTTGCCAATTCTGTATCTGCTTTTTCTTCTCCAATGAAAACTGTAACTGCCTTCTACTAGTGTGAAAAGCAGAAAAGCGAAGTATAGCATTAGAACAAAAGAGTTGTCCCAAAGGTGCTTTTTCACGAGGCAACTGGACTTTCTTGTTTTTCTTTGAAGACATTTCACTTCTCCGCCAAGAAGTTTCTTCAGCTCTGACTGGATGGTGGAGAATGGAAGAATCCCCACCACCCAGTCGGAGCTGAAGAAGCTTCTTGGATGAGAAGCGAAATGTCTTCAAAGAAAAACAAGAAAGTCCAGTTGCCTCCTGAAAAAGCATATTTGGGATAACTATGATGTGGATGTCTGATAATCTCCATAGGCATTTAACACAAGAATTAGTTTGGGTTACTCTCCTCGGCATTTCCTCTAGAATGTACAAGCACACAATGAACTACCACCAAGATCACAATGACTGCAGTCTTGTCACAGGTATTTTAATGACAGCAAAGATCAATGTCTTTTTTTCCAGTATAGTATACGTTGGTGACAGCTAGACACAACAAAAACGGGAGAGAAAGAAGATATTTGCTTTCAAATTGTGGATTTGAAGATAGTTACCAACATGAACTGCAAAAACAAACAAACAAAAAACAAAACCCTATCAATCAGCCCTGGACCAAATACAAGCCAACTGCTCTCTTGAGAAACTCTCATGTTCATGTAATGTAGCATGTGAAAAAATTATTATGCTTGCCAAGGTTGAGGGAAATAAAAGAAGGGGAAGACAACAGGTAAAGTGGATAGGTACAGTAGGATCAAAGAGATTACTGGAATGCCCTTAAAAGAGCTAGGATTATTACAAGAGACAGGTTGCGTAGATCAGAATTTCTCTTTGAGTCCACAGGTTGAATTGAGTTCTCTTTTAATTGCTTCTGACTACCTGAATCTCTGAATACCACAGAATATATTACTAGTTATAGCTAAACAGTAATGGCTACATGACTCAGACGAACACAATCTGCACATTCCCTCAGAGTCTTAAGTGCAATTTCCTTATTATCCAGGGATAATTCTTAATGTAACTGGCCCAAAGAATAAACATACAAACTGTTTAAACATTCATTAAATCTAGGGATAATTAATTTTAAACATTCATTAATTCAACTCATTTTGGAGAGTTAGAACAATTAATCAGTGGAACAACCTGCCTCCAGAAGTGGAAATTTTTAAGAAGAGACTGGACAACCATTTGTTTGAAATGATATAAGGTGTTCTGCCTGATTAGGGGGTTGGACTAGAAGACTTCCAAGGTCTTTTCCAATTCTATTATTATTACTATTACTATAGTTATTACTATTACTACTACTACTGTTGTTGTTACTATTATTGTTGTTGTTATTGTTGTTGTTGTTATTATTATTATTATTATTATTATTATTATTATTATTATTATTATTAAATTTGGCTAACCAAGGTCGTCCAGCCTTGATTTGACTGGCTTAATAGAGTTGTGAGATTGGGCTTTTCTAATGTAACTTTTGTTTTTGATTTTTGTTTAAGTTGATATTGAACTTTGGTAGTATGTTTGTTTGGTTATTGGGCTTAATTATAAATGCACTACAGAGGTCATTAACTGTGCATTTGTGAATGAGTGAGAGAAAGGAGGGGGGATACTTAGAAGTTTAAAGATTCATTTTTAGTAGCAATTTAGTTATCTAGGTTATACTTTCCATTACCGCCTGCATCATAATTAAAATAAGCTTTGCTATATAGTGTTTTTCCATTTTCCTCTTCTGAGTTTTGTTTCTATCTGGAAACTAGATAGCCAGTTACATATTTTGCTGGAAAATACTTGCATGCAGTAGATAATAAAATGAAAGTTTTATAGTTTTATAAGCAAAAATGATAAAGAATAGCTAATGTTTTTAAAAGTACCCTACTATACCAAATTGTTATCTTAACCTCCAAAGATAATAGCAAAGCAGTGCCAAAACCTGGATGTGATCTTGTTTGGCAGTTTCAGCCCTAATGTGTGCTGCTTCTAAGCATCAGCCTTACTTGTTTCAGATTTTCCATTCAGGTTGATGGAGGCCTCAGCTCCATGACCATATTTTTAAATACTTAGTGTAAACCAGCGGTTCTCAACCTGTGGGTCGTGACCCCATTTGGGGTCGAACGACCATTTCACGGGGGTTGCCAAACATCGCGATCCGCCATTTTCTTCTCAGCTGGCAGCACCGCGCATGTGCGCCGTGCTGCGCATGGGCGGCGCGCATGGGCGGCGCATGGGGGCACCGCCACGCATGCACGTCACACATGGGGCAGCGTGCATGCGCAGCACGCATGGGGCTGCCGCCGCGCATGCACACCACACCGCACATGCACGGCGTGTCCTTATGAGCGGGGTCGCTGGTATAAAAAGGTTGAGAACCACTGGTGTAAACCTTGAAAATACTCTGGAGCCTCCTCATGATGCAGCTTTTTGGTTGTAAATCTGAAAGGAATTTCCAGACAAGGTGCAACTTGACTGGATCCCAGTGGAAGGTTTCTGGCAACTTTGGACTGTTTCAGATTATTGGAGAGGCATTTTGGGGTAAAATTTCACATGATGACTTTCAGCACAATTTTCACATGTTTTATTCAGCACTACAAATTGTAAATAAACATAACAAATGTTACAGAGTGAGTGCCTGTTCAGATTTTCAAATGATATCTCTTCGTAAGCCCTGCGATATTGGCTAACATGCAGTCTACTAATTCAGAAGATTAAGTGACCGCATTCTTGTAATTAAATACAGTTTTTTCAATTAAGTAGGCAAGTTATGTTTTCTGAAGAGACTCAGATTTTTAGTCTTGGGATTTGCTTAGCACAGAGGAGAACATTTTGTCAATGCCAGACACATTAGTCCTATGTGGAGGTTTGAGATTTTGTGGTGGATTCTGACTTTGGAAGCCTGAATTGGAAATGTAGCTGCATTGGATACAGAGGTCCAGATGACTGTGAACCTTAATTAAGAGAAGCTCTATTAATCATGAGCAGTTGAGCAGAATCAGATCTTATAGGTGGAATGTAAAAGTGACAGAAATGTTATAGATGGAGTGGTAGAGCCATTGTGTTCATGCCCTTTCTTCTACAGTTACAGTTTTCAAATTCTTTAAATTGACAGAGTTTGAATGTTTCTGTTTTTATCAGATATAATGCTTGCACCATGAGTGGTGGTAACTGTGGGTATTGTCAGTATTTTTGATTGATTGATTGGTTTCTATCCCATCGTTCTTCTCAGAAGACACAATCTAATGTCCTAAGTAGCACATAGTGCAATTTTTTCTGATGGACCTGCTAGAAGCAGAAAAAGTGAGCAATCTAATAACAGAAAGTATATCTGAACCTCTTGTATGTGTATGTGTACACTTTTGAGAGAAAGCAATTAAATTTCATTTTTAATGTGTGTCCATATGCCCACAGTAAAAAAATGACAATAAAGGTTATCCTATCCTATCTTATCCTATCCTATCCTATCATTTTATCTTACCTTACCTTACCTTACCTTGTATGTCATTTGTTATTATGTCATTTTATATGTACATCAACCATATGTGAAGGCTATACGAGAGATAGATCAAACCAAGTCAGTTTGCTGTATTTTGCATTCAAAATGGCCTTCATTTGCATCCAGGAAAGATTATATTTGTAGTTTATCCCCAACCTAGTTATTCAGATTTTCCAATGCTGCACCCTTCACTGGTATAATTGAATCTATCTATCTTGCTGCTGGTCATTATCTTTTTCTCTTTCTTTCTACCTTTCTCAGTGTTATAGATTTTTCAAGAGAGCTAGGTCTTCATATAATATGTCTAAATTTTGATCATTTGAGCCTGATAATTTGTCCTTTGAATGAGAATTCTGAATTATTTGTTCTGTAAGCCAGTGGGTTGTTTGATTTTATTTTATTTTTTGCTATCCATGTTATTCCCAGGAGTCTTCTCCAATACTAAATATGAAAACCATCAATTCTCTTTCTATAGTGTTCATCAAAATCCAACACACACTTCCATTGAGTAGCACAGGAAAAATTATTGCCCATATGAATCTGAACTTTGTAGATGTAGACATATCTGGGCTTCTGAATATCTTTTCCAAGGTCATCATTGGTAAACTACTGGGCACTAGTCTGTGACATATTTCTTACTGCTGGTTCCTTTGATGATAGTTGATACTAAAATGCAGAAGTTATTCACTAATTCAGTATCATCCTAGTCAATTCTAAGACTGGTTGTTCCATCTGTTGTCATTAGTTTGGTCTTAGTCACATTTTTCATTCTTTGACTTTTATTGCTAGAACTTCCAGATGTTTTCCATTTTCGGCTATTAGAGTAGTGTCATCAGCATATTCTTCTTCCGGTCTGAAAATCATGCTCATCTTTCTAATAATTCTGCTTCCCTCAATATATATTCAGCATGTGGGAAGTCTTGTCTCATTTTTTTGCTGATCTGCAGGCAGGCAGTCTGTTTCAGCACATTCCAGTTGAATTGTGATTTCCTGACGTGTATAGATTTTGTACAAATATAATGAGATGTACTGGGATTCCATTCTTCTTCCAGTCTGAAAATCATGCTCATCTTTCTAATAATTCTGCTTCCCTTGATATATATTCAGCATGTGGGATGTCTTGTCTCATTTTTTTGCTGATCTGCAGCCAGTCTGTTTTAGCATATTCCAGTTGAATTGTGATTTCCTGATGTGTATAGGTTTTGTATGAATATAATGAGATATACTGGGATTCCATTTTACTAAGGACATTCCCCAGTTTGATATGGTTGATACAATTTATTACTTTCTATAATCAGTGGAGCACATGTTTACTTCTTTTTGGTATTCTTTGGCTTTCTTAATTATCCAGGATGTGTCAACAATAATGTCTAGTGTTCCTTGGTCTTTTCTAAAACCAGTTTGAACATTTGGAATGTAGATTAGATTAATATTATTTTATAATAGTACTAAGTACTATTTTACTAGCATGTCAAATTAAAGATATTGTACAATAGCTGCACACTCTATTAAGTCTTCTTTCTTTGGTATTGGCATGTAAATTGACCTATTCCAATCTGTTCATCAGATTGTGTTGTTTGATGACATAGTTTAGTTAGAAACCTTGTAAAGTTTTCTGTTGCTTGCCATATGTTTTTCAGATATTCCATCATTCCTGTAGTCTCCTCATTTGGTAATGATCAGAGTGCTGATTTAATGTACTTTTCTAATACTAGAGATTCCTGCAAGTAGGAAATATTTTTTTAGGTATCAATGATGTTGACATCTCTGTTGTACATAATTTAAGTAAGTTTCTTCCATCTTCCTTTGATCTCCCTTGAACCAGTTACTATCTGTCCATTGTGACTACCAGCTCAAGGTTGGATCGCCTTCTGAGTTCAGAGATCTTTTGGAAGACTTTCCTTGTTTTTCTTTCTCTGTTTCTATGTCCAGTGTCTTTTCAGATGCCATTGTACTACTTATTGTTTTCTCACCCAGTGGCTTTCTTAGTTCCTTCCTGATATTTTTATCTTTCATGGTTTTGGCTTCTCTTCTTCTCTTCTCTTCTCTTCTCTTCTCTTCTCTTCTCTTCTCTTCTCTTCTCTTCTCTTCTCTTCTCTCCTCTCCTCTCCTCTCCTCTCCTCTCCTCTCCTCTCCTCTCCTCTCCCCTCCCCTCCCCTCCCCTCCCCTTCCCCTTTCTTCTTGGCAGTTTCCAAGTTTTGTTCTGACATGTGTTTGCTTCTTTCTTTGTCTTTAACTTTCTTTTTCTTCACATTAATCCTTAACAGTTTCTTTAAACTCATTCCACAGTTCCTCTACGTGGAGAAAATCTATGTATGTGGGTCATTAAGAATTACACTGATTTGATGGAACATAATAAACAATTTCTCTTGTTTCTTATCAATGAAGTTCAGATCTTCAAAGTAATTCATGATGTTCTCTGAAAATAATGGGTATATGTTCAATAGTAGTATCTGTGAGAGGGATCTTGGAGTCCTAGTGGACAATCATTTAAATATGAGCCAGCAGTGTGCTGCAGCTGCCAAAAAAGCCAACATGGTGCTAGGTTGCATTAACAGAGGGATAAAATCAAGATCACGTGAAGTATTAATACCACTTTACAATGCCTTGGTAAGGCCACACTTGGAATACTGCATCCAGTTTTGGTCACCACGATGTAAAAAAGAGAGAGACTCTAGAAAGAGTACAGAGAAGAGCAACAAAGATGATTAGGGGACTGGAGGCTAAAACATATAAGGAACGGTTGCTGGAATTGGGTATGTCTAGTTTAATGAAGAGAAGGATGAGGGGAGACATGATAGCAGTGTTCCAATATCTCAGGGGCTGCCACAAAGAAGAGGGTGTCAAGCTATTTTCCAAAATGCCTGAAGGCAGGACAAGAAGCAACGGATGGAAACTAATCAAGGAGAGAAGCAGCCTAGAACTAAGGAGAAACTTCCTGACAGAATAATTAACCAGTGGAACAACCTGCCTCCAGAAGCGGTGAATGCTCCAACACTGGAAGTTTTTAAGAAGAGACTGGACAGCCATTTGTCCGAAATGGTATAGCGTTACCTGCCTGAGCAGGGGGTTGGACTTGATGACCTCCAAGGTCCCTTCCAACTTTATTATTATTATTACTATTATTATTATCGATCATCGCACAGTCAGCCAGATGTTCAGACTGGATTTGCCATTTTGTCTACCTATCGAGTCCTTACCCAGGACCTGGGATAGGCAGAGGTGGATGTTTGATGGTATTATATATATCGTCGCAGGATGGAAGCAGTTCCTAATAAGGCTGCCTTTTGCAATTGACTAATAGCGAATTTGTCAATGCCAATGGTGTTCAAGTGGTGCTCCAGTTGTTTTGGGATTGCACCCAAGGAGCCTATTACTATTGGTACTACCCTTGCTTGCTTTTGCCACAGTCTTTCTATTTCTATTTGTAGGTCTTTGTATTTGTTATCTTCTCCAGTTCTTTCTCGTCTATTCTGCTGTCTCCAGGCACTGCCACATCCACTATCCAGACTTTTTTGTCTTTCTTATCGACAATTGTTAAGTCTGGGGTGTTATGTTGCAGGTGCTTGTCATTATTATTATTATTATTATTATTATTATTATTATTATTATTATTATATGTAAATTGAGCGACTTTCTTATTCACCTTATCGTGACTTGGAACTTGTACAAGTGAAGTTCATGGTTTGTTTCACAATCAGCCCTTGGTCATGTCTTTGCTTTATACATGAATTTATTCAGGTTTTTCTTAATATGGTGCAGAATACAGACACAAAAACTGCATTTGTTTTTCCCACAGAAAAATTGTACAAAATTAAACTTATCTTGGTGTAGAATGCTGGAAAGAATGCGTTCTGTTTCTTTTTTAGCTTTTTCACTTTCTTTTTTTGAATAGTGTGTAAATGTGATTTATCTCTATGTGTATATTGACAGCTGAAGTGTCTGGGTGCCAAACCTCCAGGAATTCTCTAGCATTTTTCAATTTAACTTAAGCTAGGATGCTTACAGTTTACCAATTGAAACTATGGTTTACTCTGTCCATGCTTTGTGAGATTAAGGAATTTTATCATGTCTTAGTTGGTATTCATGAATGTGTTCTGCCAATCTTCTGCTTGTCTATCCTACATAGTGGTTATTACAGTCCTTACAATTTCTACAATCTCTATGTTATGGATAACTCCTGTTTTTTCTTTTTCGGCTACTGGATCTTTTGATTCAGTTAAGATGTTTTGCAGGACTTTAGTTAGTGTGCTATGGTGATGCCATGTGGTATAATAAGGTCTCCACAGTTCAACTCTGCACTACATATATTCTCTTCTATAGAGCAGGTTGTAATAGTCTGATAGTTGTTTCTGAGATGTTTCTAATATTTGGTAGAGTTATCCTTTGCATAGAAGGATAAGCAATGAAGAAATCATTGCTTAGTAGTAAAAATTGAGAAGTTGACCTGCTTTATTTCAATTTCCTAGGCCTTTATTATTGAACTATGGTTTCCTCCTTAATATTTTCAACTTTGGCATCCCAGTCTCCAGCAACAAACAGCACATCTTGCTTGCATGTGCTGTCAATTTCAGATTGAATGTGACTTAAAACTCATAAACTTTGGGGACACAGCTCACTTAACAATTGTCTTGCTTAGCAATGGAAATTTTGGGGTCCATTGTGGTTGTAAAGTGAGGACTACCGGTACTGTTGCTGCCTTAAAGAGGTGCCTTCCTGCTTTAGCTAGGCAGCTGTGATGACCTTCACACCTAGAATCTATGGCAGCGCAGTGGTTAGAATGCAGTATTGCAGGCTAATTCAGCTCAATGCAAGAGTTCGATCCTCACTGGCTCAAGCTTGACTCAGTCTTCCATCCTTCTGAGATTGGTAAAATGAAGACTCAGATTGTTGGGGGCAATATGGTGGCTCTAAAAACTGCCTAGAGGGGCTATAAAGCGCTATATAAATCTATTGCTATTACTAGAGTGCCCGTGCAAGGATAAAATACTCATTGCTTTCTTCACTCCCTAATTCCAGAACACACACTACCATGAGAAAGCAGCTTAGCAAGAGTTGGGGAACGTCCACAGGAGTAGGTGATCAAAAAGGCTAAGAGGTTAGCCACAACTGTGCGTTCTAAGCCCATCGTTTTTTTATATGTTTGTGCAGGGTATGTAAAAAGGGGCAGGTGGTGGCTGTCTGGAGTAGTAGGGAAACATCAGATATTTGGAAACATGTTCGCCCAAAGTGAATTGGGCTGTATTCACACAAGTGGGTTGGGGCAAACTTCCAAAACATGAGCAAATAGAATTTTTGGGGTTGCTGACTGAACACGGTGATTGTCTCAATTTTTCATGAAGGTGCTGTTGTGGCGTGCCCAGCAAGAGGAGGCTGCCCGTCTGGAAGCTGCAATTGCTGCCCGAAAGAAGGAAGAAAAAGATGAACAGGAGAAGTTTCGGAAAGAGAAAGAATTGCTTCAAAGAGCTGAGGATAAACAAAAAGTAGGCAACTTCTGTCTGGGTGTTTGTGTGTCCGTGCACGAACACTTTAAATGCTTTAATATATTTAAAACATTAATTGATCTGGATACTTCATACCCGTGTAAGCAGTCTTAAGGATTATTACAGAGATTAATGAGTGCTTAGTGGATATCAGCCAGGCCAGTATATTTTGCAGCTTTGAAAACTCTTGACTTTTTCACAGCCATGTTAAGTCTCCCCGCCCCACTTTTTTTTTCCATTGGGGGGGGGGGAAAGCCCTTATTATGAAGAGCACGCTTTCAGGCATATGCCTACTGTACTCTCACAGAGAGAGAGAGAGCGAGAGAGCAGAGAAGCCAGCAAGAGCAGATTTTTGCTGTCAAGAGCAACGGTGGCAAAGACCAGAAATGGTTTGCAATGCAGCAGGCAAGGTATGCTGCAATGCACCAAATAAGCTTCCCCAGGATAATGCCTGCACAAAGCAAATGAAGCATGGCACCGCTTCAGGGAACAGTGGGCCTGATGCCCGGTGGCAGGGGTAGGGGGCAAATGCCTGAAGTGGGTCTCAGGAAGCCTGTTTGCATTAGCCTTCCTTTTTCTGATCATTTGAGTAGCAGAATGCAAAAGGCAAGCGATCAGCAGCCTCTGAGGGGGGGGGGAAAATGAAAAGGAGGATTGTTGAAATTACAGCATGTATTATATTGCTCCTCTGAATGCCATTATGACAATGGGAGCTATTAAGTGAAATTATTATTATTATTTACTAAACCTCATCTACATTTTAAGGGTCAATTGTCTTGTTTAAAAGCAGCCTTTCAGAATGGGATTCCCAGGCTCTCATAATACAGCTCAGTGTTTTTCTTGCTCAGTAAGTGATAAAAATAAAATCAGGTAAAGTGTAAGCTTTATTTTATGTGCCTTATTCTTGTTTGTTTTCCTTTGAGAGGGTGAAGGTTGACTGTAAATAATCCCTTTTTTAGAAGGAGTGCCTTTATCACTTTTTCAAGGTTCACTGAAATAAATATGATTAGTGGATGCAAAGAATTTCTTCCTTCACAAATGAATTCGCTGGTAAAGAGAAAAGCAATGATACGTCTATTTGGAAGAAAAAATGGTATTCCATCCCAAAAAATCCAGCATTTGTTCTTATTAAACATTAAAAACAGATTTTTCAGAAAAGGAGAAAAGAATGATAATAAGAAAATCTCCTGACTACAATTTTATTATCATTTCTAAAACTAGCTTTATAGAGGTAGTGCATATATTCAGAATTAGAAGAATATTTTTTGCTTTCCTAGCTTGAATCCCAGTATATGTGGAAGCATTTTTTTTAATGCACATTGGCGCTTTTCTGTTTTGGCTGATTTGTTTTTTCCCTGAGACCTTAGTTTTTTAAATTGCTTCATAGATGGTTTACATTTCTCCAAATATATCTAAGAGATATTTTTTGATGGCAAATGAGGTTGTTTTTTTTTACAGATATGGTGTTATAGTAATATAATATAATTAATTATGGTCTATTATATATGATATAGTATAATATAAATTTTGTAAATAAATAATTAGTTGAGCTCTGTATATGAAGTGTTCTTACTGCTTTTCCAGCTTGCTCAGATTAGCAAGTTTTTTATTCTTATTTTGTTCATGAAGTAAACTAGATTTAAGTTTGACCAAAATATTCCTTGGGAATCCTGGCGGTAGTGCAACACTTTCAAAGTGTCAGGTGTTGGCCACAGAACCTCCCATAAATTATACATAATCTATGATTATTAATTAACAGCTGCAATCTCACAAAAAATGCCAAATTCCTCTCATCTTGGCAATGAGGTTGTCATATTTCACAAGATTTTGGTAATCCTATAAGACAGGGGTGTCAAACTCAATTTCATTGAGGGCCGCATCAGCATTACGGTTGCCCTCAGGGGCAGGGGGCGTGGCCACGGTGTGTGCGGCCCACTGGGTAGGCGTGGATGGAGTTGGTGTGGCCTAATGGATGGATATGGCCAGCTCTACATTGTTCGCGTCAAGGGTGCCTGTGGGGGCTTGGGCAGGAGTGGGACAGATCTGATGGTCTCTGGCAGAAGGAGGTGGGACCGGGGCAAGTGCCAAGGCATGGTCCATTTCTTCATTCCTCACAAAAGGTGACACCTCCCCAGCTTGCATCCAGAGGGCGGGGCCAACACAACAGGGGCTGGTTCTTCACTGTTTCTAGACGGCCTTGTGGAGCTAAGACTGAATGCGTTTCAGCATAGATGGTCACCACAAAATTGTACATTGGCTCCCGGCCGGCCTGGGCCAGGGCCAAGGCAGCGGGGCTGTTCCTTCACTGTTTCCAGGATGGCTTCGCGGGCCACATGAAACCACTTTGTGGGCTGCATACGGGCCCCGGGCCTTGTTTTTGACATGTCTGCTATAAGATTTCAGTTATTTTCTATGTTTGATGGTCCCTGCATTAGAAAAAGACTATTATTTACAATTTCAGATATTCCAAGATATTATAGTAGGCAACACTCCTTACTCTTTGTTTTATAGAAGGCAAAGAGAAGCCATTTGCTTAAGATCTTCCAGATTGCTTAGATTGCTTTTAGTACATTTGTAACTGGAAACAGTTGTGGTCAACATTAAGGCTGTCCATGCTTTGAAAATAATTCAGAAAAGGTCCCTTGAAAAATATGTGTGTAAAGCGTCTCTTTAATGTACCCGTGTCTTCTTTTTCAGACTTCTGTACAAACCTAGAGAATAATGTAATTGATTTAATGAGTTGCATAAAGACCCAGCTGCTCAAATTGTTGATGTCTTAAAGCAATCACAGATTTGTTTTCAGTCTTATACAGAAACCTGAAAAAAGACATGACTGCTTTAAAAAGGTGCTGCAATCTCACTCCCAGTCATTCCAAAGCTTCTCTTCTGAATAATTTTAGAAGTTTAATAGGCTCAGCAAATATCTTATAGAGGGACTTTATGCTTATGTCTGTACTATTGCTAGGTTCTGGAGTTCCACATTTTTTTTTTGCTGTTGAAAATTTTTATTTTTTCCATTTAAACATTATAAAAATACAATACAAAATAAGATAAATTCATAACCATTGGTGCGACCCGCCCATTCCCCCCAGGCTGCGTCCACCCTTTCTTAAAACATTCCCTACTTCCCTCCTCTTTCTCTCCTCCCCTCCTACTCTTTTCCCCTCCCCCTCTCCTCTCAATACCCTACTTCCTCTCTACACCTTCTCTCCTCTCATCCCTATCAAACCCATGAACGCAGCATAAGGGGAGTGCCCGGGCCGCACTCCTATAAACAACCATTATCTATACTACACTTACCCCCCTCTTACCCTCCCTCCCACCCCCAACCCCACTCCCTTCACTTCCCAGAGCAGAATACAGGGTTAATAATAACAAAATTTAATAATAAAAAAAAGAAAAAAAAGAAAAAAGAAAAGAAAAAAGAAAATATCGTAATTAACCTTTAACTCCATAACCTATAAGACAATTCTCTATAATATTTGTTATAATATTCATTCATAAAATAAATGAAACTTTTTAATTCCATACTTTTTCTGAATATAATCTATCCAACCTCTCTATACAATGATGTATCTTTCTTGTGTATGATCCTTTAAATAAGCAGAAATTTTTGCCATTTCTGCAAAACTAGATACTTTAAGTGTCCATTCTTCTAAAGTAGGCAAAGAATCTTTCTTCCAGTATAAACCTACCAATAACCTTGCTGCAGTTACTAAATTCAACATCAAGATAGTTTCTTTTTCATTTAAATCAACGAAAATACCCAGTAAAAATAGTTGAGGAGTAAACTTTATTTTCCTTCTAAAAATCTTTTGAATGCTCCACCAAATCATAATCCAAAAAGCCTTTACTTTTTTACAATTCCACCAAATATGAAAATATGTCGCATCATTATTACCACATCTCCAACATTTGGGCTGTATATTAGGATACATACAGGATAATTTTTTTAGCATCTAAATGCCATCTATAAAACATTTTATAAAAATTTTCTCTCAAATTTTGAGCTTGTGTAAATTTAACATTTCTAGTCCAAATTGTCTCCCATAAGTCCACTGAGATCGGTTCCTGTATATTCTGAGCCCATTTAATCATACAATCTTTAACCAGTTCTGTTTCCGAGTCTAACTCTAATAACACATTGTAAATTCTTTTTATATGATCCGGACTCTGGTTTTTAATCTGAATAACCAATTGTTTATCTTCTAATGTTATTCCCTCTTTCTTATCTACAGTCCATCTATCCACTATTTGTAAGTATTGAAACCATGACTGTAGAATATTTTCCTGCCTTAATACATCTAGGGATTTCAAATGCCAATTCTATATACGAGATTTTATCAAAATTTATCCCCTTAGAAGTTCCCGCAATTGCGTGTCTGGGAATCCCCCAGATAGATATTTTATAATTTAATCTATAATAATACTTTTTCCAAATACGAAGTAGGGCATTCCTCAAAATATGTGATTTAAAAGTCCGATCGACTTTCTTATTAAAAATTAAGTATGCATGCCAACCATATATTAAATCCCAACCTTCCAAAAAGAGAATATCCATATTTGTTAAATTAAGCCAGTCACTTAACCAAGTTAAGGCGGCTGCATCATAATATAATTTCAAATTAGGTGCCTTAAGTCCCCCTCTTTCTCGAGCACCCTGTAGTATCTTAAACTTAACCCTTGGTTTCTTCCCGGCCCATATAAAATTGTTGATACCCTTTTACCATTCATCCAAATTTGCCTCTTTTTTTAGAATAGGTATCATCTGAAACAAAAAAAGAAACTTTGGTAGAACATTCATTTTTACAGCTGAGATTCTCCCCAACAATGACAATTGCAATTTTTTCCAGTCTTTTAAGTCCTTTTGTACTTTTACCTATAATGGTTCATAATTATTCTTATACAATTTTCCATTTGAAGCAGTTAAATATACTCCCAGATATTTAACCTTTTTTACCATCTGAAAACCTGTGGCTTTAATCAAACTTTCCCTATCCTTAACTGACATATTCTTAGATAATATCTTGGTCTTGTAATTGTTAACTTTAAAACCAGAAACATTCCCATACTGTGTTATAAGTTCTAATAAACAGTCAATCACTTGATTCGGTTGTTCCAAAATTAAAACCAAATCATCCGCGAAAGCCCGCAATTTATACTCATTCTTCCTTATCTTTACACCCTTGATTAGCTTTGATTCTCGAATCTGAATCAATAAGATTTCCAGCATTAAAACAAATAACAATGGGGATAATGGACATCCTTGTCTTGTCCCTTTTTGAATATTAAAATTCTCAGTCAGTCCCCCATTTACGACAATTTGTGCAGATTGTTGCTGGTATATAGCTTTAAGTGCATGTAAAAAATTATCCCCAAAGTTCATTTTCTCTACCAGTGAAAATAGAAATTGCCAGTCTAATTGATCAAAAGTTTTTTCAGCATCCAAAAAGATAAAAGCCACAGGAATCTGGTTGTTCTTATCCAAGTACTCAATTAAGTTAATAATTTGTCTAACATTATGTTTCATGTATCTCCTTGTTATAAATCCATTTGTGGAGGTGATGACGATGTTGCCTTTAAAATAGAATGATAAAAATCTCTTGCCTTCGAGACAGTGGTTAATCTGTGACGTATCCCCTCATAATTCACTATTATTCCTCTTGGAATCTCCCATCTAAACTGAATTTGATGATGTTTTAACTCATCAGACAGAAAAGTAAAATCTTTTCTGCCTCTTAGAATTTTTGGAGGTATTTCTTCTAAAATTATCACATCTTGATCTGCAATTTGAAACTTTTGTTTATAAAAAGCCTGTATAATTTCATTACGAATAGATCTTCTAGAAAAATAGATAACCACATCTCTTGGTAAATTTCTCTGTCTGGCAACCCGTGAATTAACTCTAAAAATTTTTTCTATCTCATTCTCAATTATTTCAGGTCTCCAGCGAAGATTAAGAGCAATATCTTTCACAATAAGCATCTTTAAGTCCTCCTGAGAATTCTCTCTCAGCCCTGTGATACGCAATGCATATTCCATCTCTCTGTATTGTGAAATGGTTTGTTCATCCTGTGTGATTTCTATCTTGTTCTCTACCTCCTGCATTCTAGATACAATTCTTGTTGCATTTTCAGTAATCTCCTCCATTTTGTCATCAATTCTCTCTATATGCAGAGCAAGGCCCTGAAAAGCAAAAAGTATATGGTCCCTTACTTGCTTGTTCTTTTTCTCCAATAATTCTTCTGTATTAGCCCTCTCTGCAATTATAAGATCTTTTACTTCCTCCTCAATGTCCAAAGCATGCTTTTTTAAAGCTTCTTGTAAATCACTAAGAGAAATTGCAGGAGGAGGAGAGGGTGGAGGTGATTTTGGTTTCTGAGAAACAGACTGAGGCATTGGGGAAGAGATAGGAGCTTTAGGAGCAGGAGGCAGGCGTTTTGAAGCCATTTTCTTAAGTTCCAAGAAGAAAGATTCTTATTTAAAAAAAAGGAAAAAAAAAGAAAAAAAATCACAGTTCTTTTAAATATTCTTTAAAAAAAAAAGGAAAAAGAATAAAAGCCAAATTCTTACTTCTATATTTAAAGAATTAATCTATGTCCAGGTTTTGCTTTATAACGCAAATCAAGCAAGAAAGACAATCGCCATTTTGCCTTTCACTTTCCCTTTCTTCTAAAGGGAAAGTGAACAAAAGGAGAAGAAGAGGAAACTTGCTGAAGTTAAAGACACCATCAAACTTGAATGCAGTCTCTCCTGGTCTGCTCCGTCTGCTTTCAAATACTCACAAGCAGCTAAAAGAAGCAGATGTGGAAGCGGCAGCTTGCTTCATCCCAAAACTTTGGGACGAAGGCTCCCTGGAACGCGGAGATTGCTCAGGCTCCGAGGGAACTTTACCCTCTGATCCCCAAAATAACAGGGATCCAGGGGAGCTCTTACTCTACCTGAGAGTTCTCCTCTTCCCTTTTTCCCAGGGAGGAGATTCAAGCCGCGGGACAGCTGATTGTCAAAGTCCCGCGGCTTTTACACGGACCAGGAACGGGCGGCTTTGTAAAACGCCGCCATCGTCGTCGCTGGAACCACCGGAAGTCCTGGAGTTCCACATTTAAGATTATGCATATCACATTAATACAGTGGTTCTCAACCTGTGGGTCGGGACCCCATTTGGGGTCAAACGACCATTTCACGGGGGTCGCCAAACAATGCAGTCCGCCATTTTTCCCCCTTTTCCTTAGCTGTGCTACTCCCTTTTATTCTATTGGCTTTTGAAAGCCAATAGACTAGACTCTCTTGAATAGAGTCTAATTCTATTGGCTTTCAAAAGCCAATAGGAATTGTCCAGGCTGTCTCTGCCCTGCTGAGCCCGCCAAAAGTCCCATTCTGCAAACGGTGCTGCACCAGTTGAGTAGTCCTCGACTTATGACCGGTTGAGTAGTCCTCAACTTACGACTGGTTGGGGGGTCACAGCATTAAAAAGGTTGAGAACCACTGCATTAATACATATCATTATGATCAGTATTATAATGCTACAGCATGAAACATAAATTTTCTAACTGTTTTATAGGCTTCACATTCTGCCTTGATCAATATAGGCTTTGACACTATGAAAGCAGTTGTCATACAAAATAAATTGCTTCAACAACTTATAGCCCAAATGGCCAGACTGAATTTGATTAGTTTGAACCCAGAGAGCATATAGGTGTAGACAATGCAGAGTAGATACCATCAGCTTTCAGATAGCAACTCTACTCAAAAATTCCAGACTGGAAGGGTCCCTCTCCTTTTAAAATATATAAATAATCTGGAATCTTAGCAGGGGATCAAATTCAATATTATTTTTACTTTTTATTAAGTCACCATGTTTTAGCAGATCATATGAAATTATAGTAGAAAAACCCGCTCAGATTATATACCAAATGTAACACTTTAGAAAGCCAGTGAGACCTTATTAAAATGAATAAATCCAATTAAATCCATAAGTATATTTCCTATATAGAGCCACTGTTGTGCTACAATTTAAAGTTAGAGCAAGTATCGGATTTATATTGCGATAATTCCCAAACCTGTTGACCATTGAATGTTTTATGAGAATGATTTATCTCTTAGGCAGTATTCTGTATAACAAAGCGATTAATAAAGCAGCACAGATTTTATTATAAGACTTAAAATATGTCCAATGATATTTAGTAGAAAGGTGGTTATAACTGGAGGATATATAGATTTCTTCTGTTCAATCATATCTGATTCTTGGAGAATGCCTAGACAAGTCACTCTAATTTTCTTGGCAAAGTTTTCCTTCTTCAAGCTATTTCCTCCTTCCTAGGGCTGAGAGAGAGTGACTAGCCCAAGGTCATCCAATTGGCTTTGTGCCTGAATCGGGATTACAACTCAGAGTCTCCGGTTTCTGGCCTGATGCCTTAAATAGTACATCAAATTGGTATATACACAAAAACATACACCATATAACCTGTGACCCTTTGGGTCAACCCTTACCAGATTCCCTAGCGCTTTCAACAGTGACAGAACTTGTAACTGGAAAAGTTGGGATACATTCAAAAATGTATCTGCATTGAAAATAGCCCAGGTTGAACTGTATAACACAGTCAAACAACAGCAGAGATATATAATAATATAATATAATATAATATAATATAATATAATATAATATAATATAATATAATATAATATAATATAATATAATATAATATAATATTATAATATAATATAATATAATATAATATAATAATACTATACTATACTATAATATAATATAGTAATGTAATATAATATATAGTAATGTAATATAATATAGTATAATAATATAATATAATATAATATAATATAATATAATATAATATAGTATGATATAATTATACTATAATATAACATTGTAATGTAATGTAATATAATATAGTGTAGTATAGTATAGTATAATATAATTATAATATAATGTAATATTATATTCTAATATAATAATATAATATAATTAATATAATTAATATAATATAATAATATAATATTATAATATAATGTAATAATATAATATAATAAAATATAGTAATATAATATAATATTATAATAATAAAATATAATAATATAATATAGTGGACAATCACTTAAATATGAGCCAGCAGTGTGCTGCAGCTGCCAAAAAGGCCAACACAGTGTTAGGCTGCATTAACAGAGGGATAGAATCAAGATCACGTGACGTGTTAATACCACTTTACAATGCCTTGGTAAGGCCACACTTGGAATACTGCATCCAGTTTGATCACCACGATGTAAAAAAAGATGTTGAAACTTTAGAAAGAGTACAGAGAAGAACAACAAAGATGATTAGGGGACTGGAGGCTAAAGCATATAAGGAAAGGCTGTTGGAATTGAGTATGTCTAGTTTAATGAAGAGAAGGACAAGAGGGGACATGATAGCAGTGTTCCAATATCTCAGGGGCTGCCACAGAGAAGAGGGAGTCAAGCTATTTTCCAAGGCGCCTGAAGGCAGGACAAGAAGCAACGGGTGGAAACTAATCAAGGAGAGAAGCAACCTAGAACTAAGGAGAAACTTAATGACAGTTAGAACAATTAACCAGTGGAACAGCCTGCCTCCAGAAGTGGTGAATGCTCCAACACTGGAAGTTTTTAAGAAGAGACTGGATAACCATTTGTCTGAAATGATATAGGGTTTCCTGCCTGAGCAGGGGGTTGGACTAGATGACCTCCAAGGTCCCTTCTAACTTTATTATTATTATTATGGATCATCGCACAGTCAGCCAGATGTTCAGACTGGATTTGGCATTTTGTCTACCTATCGAGTCCTTAGCCAGGACTTGGGATAGGCAGATGTGGATGTTTGATGATACTACAGGTATCGTCGCTGGATGGAAGCAGTTCCTAGTAAGGCCGCCTTTTGCAATTGACTAATAGCGAATTTGTCAATGCCAATGGTGTTCAAGTGGTGCTCCAGTTGTTTTGGGATTGCACCCAAGGAGCCTATGACTATTGGTACTACCCTTGCTTGCTTTTGCCACAGTCGTTCTATTTCTATTTGTAGGTCTTTGTATTTTGTTATCTTCTCCAGTTCTTTCTCGTCTATTCTGCTGTCTCCAGGCACTGCCATGTCCACTATCCAGACTTTTTTGTCTTTCTTATCGACAGTTGTTAAGTCTGGGGTGTTATGATTATGATTAATATATAATTAATATAATATAATATAATATAATATAATATAATATAATATAATATAATATAATATAATATAATATAATATAATATAATATACAGTTAGATTTTGTATTATGTCATAAACTGTTTCATGATATTATTTATAATAAAATATATTATAAAAATTGCTAAATTGAAATTCCATAGGAATCATGGGTCACAAATTTGGGACAATTTCTGTAAGTTAGCCCATTTGAAGTACTTTAGTATATCTAAAATGTTCCTAATTTATGTTTAATTGTTAAATATTAAATAACCCATTGTGGGCAAACATCAGTGTTAGATATTATACTTAAAATTAATATTTAAGAATTAGATAGCCCTATACTGATAACCATCAGTCTGCTAAAATACCAGTATTTGTGGAAATGATTTTGCCTAAACATGACTGATAAATTTTTCTTAAAAATTTTATAATTTCATTTTAAATGAGTTAATTTTTCTGAACAACTGAGCTATAAGCTCTTGAAAACTCAAAATAGATGTTTCCACTCATGTCATTTATGTAAGTTGCCTTCCTTTTGAAGCTCTTAGTTCCACTGACTCTGTTGAAATGAACCCATAGAAGACAACCATTATGAACGGTTTAGATGGCTCTGGAAATCTAATGCAAGAATTCTATTTCAAAATATTGTGCAGACATCTTAAACCTAATTGGAGATTTATATGCACCAGAATTTTTTTTAAAGATCAGTGTTTGCTGCTTTCATCTCCAACCCAGCAGATTTGTAGATACCCATTTAGAGTGAAGATTGCCATCTAGTGTAAGTCTGACTTTGAAAACTCTCAAGAAGAGATAGATAATCTTGTGGAGCTTCGGTAAAACGGACAAGATAGTCAGATTTTATAAAGTAACACAATAAAACCAGAAATTTTTTATATCCTTAACTGTCCTGGATACCGAATACATTAATACAAACTGTGTGTGTGGATGTGTATTGTGATTTTTAAATAAAGCTTTTAATTTTGTTTGTTATAAAAAATTGGAGCATATTTGGCACCTTAATTTTAACTGAATGATTTATCTTTCACTCCCTGTCTAGAATAAATATTATAAATCAAGAGCTCTGGAAGTAATCACTGTTTTGTTCCTCTTAGGAATGTTACATGCTTATGGTAGGTAGGGAGACTGACAGACATCTAATGAGCTGTAGGTATAATGACAGCTTTTGTTTTCAGGGAAACAAATAGAATAGTTTTGCAGTTCACAATCCCTTCAATCTCTTTCTGGTAACTGCAAAGATAATTGCTGAACTAATCGCTATATAATGGAGAAAGTATCTGCCATCATTGATTATTCATATGCAATATTTTATATGGGATTATGAAAAAAGGTCAGGAGTAACAAAACAAAAAGTCCTTTATTAAATGTAATAACTGGCATTTCTAGCCTGTTCTAGTACTACCTTTTGGGGAAGAAATAACAATATGGGAATAATTTCTGACAGATGCTTACATGCTGTAGGGAGAAATTAACATTAGGCTGTTCTGTATTAAAATTATTTGAACCATCTCCATGATGCAATGTGAGGCCTTCCTTACTGGTATCTCTCGCTGGATTTATAAATAAAATAATGGTAATGTGAGATGTGGGCAAATCTTGAAAGACTGCTGTGTTCTTGCATGAAACCTTGGAAGAGAGAAGGAGAGAATATATTTTCATATGCTTGCAACACTGTATGAAATTCTGTGATGGTGTCAGCAGGTCTAAAAAGTGTATTCAGCTCTCATGTATAGTGTTATTTGGGGCTAAACATTCAGAAGATGACTTGCATATATAAATTGGTCTGGTCGGATGTGTTGGTGCTTTTGTATGAGTAGTGTTCATAAAATGGACTTATTTTGCTCTTTAAATATTCCTCTAAACTTCCCTCCCAAGATTGCTGCCCTTTCTTACTAATACTTTGGCTTTCCACGGTTTTTGTCACAATTATTCCAAGAGGGGTCTCTAGGCTGGAGCGCTTAGCCTTGAAGAAGGCAACCAGAGGACTCAATATAATATCATCCTTTCCCAGTCCTCTAACCAGATGGCTAACTTTAAGCTTCTTCTTACCTCTCCCCACCACTCTCTCTCTCTGTATGTGTGTGCTTTGAAAGGCTCGTTAAAGGCACAGGTGAGAAGAGAAACATATCCTTCAAAATCTCCTATTCTGTGATTCAGAAACTTTGCCCATGTGCAACAGGGCCTCAAATTCATATTGTTCTCACTACATGTGCCTGTCTTGTTCTGGCATTCAGCTCCAACAATGCAGCTCTTGATCCCAACTGTCATCTTATCTGCTGCAATGCACCAGTGCTCGCTGGTCTCATAGGCAAAGTCTGAAGGAAGCAGTGGTTCCATGGATCGCACATAGAAAGGCTTATACTAAAAGTACAGTATAAACCCAGGCTTTGATACAATCAGATGGTTCAGTAGATTTCATTGCAGAAATATATTCTTCAACATTTTATATTACCTACTCCAATCGATTGGATCACTGATTTCTGTAGACCAAACAAGCAATTCTGAAGAAAGACTAGATGAAGATGGGATGCAGTGGGAGGTGAGGTTGGGGTTGGGAATGACCCACCTCTCAAAATTTTACAGCAGCCTGCTTCCAGGCCCTTGTGAAATCACTGGCTGGACTTTTAAGAATGCCCTTCTTGAATTCAAACCTAAATTTGTGAGGGCTTAAATGGCATCAGGATTGACTTTCAAAGCCCTGCCTCAAGTGTGGATGTGAAGGTCCATTCACTCATGTTTAGCTGCTGGCTACTTTGATGGAGCCTCTAAATGCATAGCTGCAGCGAGTTTTTTGGAGGTGGAAATATTTGGAAGTTGTCACTTACATTAGTTTCTATTATTACTAGTTCATTCAAACTATTGACAGCCCACAAAGCCTATAGAAAGTGCTGCTTGTTTACTTTTAAATTTTTTTAAAGAATTTAATAGGAGACAGAAATACCACACCCCTTTGGGCTTATTCAACAGAAGAATTGTTTATTTCCATTTAATTAACCTTTCGTTTATCTCAGTTGTGAGTTGTTTTCTTCTGCAGTAGAGGATATGCTGTGCAGTTAATTAGCCTTTGCTCAAAGCAAACACATCCACACTTGTTGGATTCATTCTATAAATATTGGACCAAACTACTAGCTGTGTTGGAACATTTTCCATGTATCTTTTCATATTTTAGTACAGACTCTTGAGTTCTGTTTGCTTTTTTTGCTGCTGATCCAAATGTTGTCCTTCTTGTTTTGTCTACCTCCTGTGAGGTTTTTTTTTTTTTTTTTTTGCCCGTAGTCATTCTGCTGCAGGCCTATTTTTAAAAGAAGACAAAGAAAAACATCCAACTGACCATCATTCTGTTTCTGTGGCAATTTCATTCACATACTGGTATCTAGCATTTCCTTTGTTGGGATGACCTTTGGAATTTATTGTTATAAGCTTTTATATATTGAGATTTCCCCCCCCCCCCGAAGTAGTATAGCTGGGTTTCTGAATTTTGAGATAGTTTTTTGATATGTGCAATGATGTAACACTATATGATACATGCAATGATATAATACTATAAACCTGTACCTGAAAGAGGAGAGGAAAAGAAAACATGGTATTGCAATAAGTTCAGAGTAGCAGGACTTCAAACCAGCGTTTCTTATTTGCATTTGAGATTGTCTTTTGGGCAGTCAAATGGATATCAGTATGGTATGAATGAGTGAAACTGTTTTTATAGATACCAAGGTAGTGATTAGCCAGTGTTGGGTTTCTCCTTCCCCTCTCCCCTCCCAGATTTTTAATGACTTTGTATTCTTAGATGAAAAAATATTGGGCTGAAAAACAGCGCAAGTGGCAAGAGAGGGAAGCAAAAGACCTCCTGCGTTTGGCAGAATTTAAGAACTTAATGGCTGAGCAGATCATCAAAGACAAAGAGAGGTAAATTTATACGGGGGGGGGGGAAGAAATCTACTTGGAGATAACATTTTAATGCATTTTCTTTTAAAGGTATCGTTATTTTATTTAACTTATAAGGCTCAAAAGCCCAAAGTGGTTCTAAGCAAAATGTTCCTGAAACTCCTTATCAAGAGATGTTGTGGAGGTTTCTTTCAATCTTCAATGGATTTGGGATGAAAAGATACAGGAGAAACGGTGGGAAAACATTCTAGTAGTTACACATAGAAAAAGGTGTTATTTTGGCTCCTAGTAATTCCATGAATCAAGCAGAGTAATTCCATATCAAAAATCTTGTCTAGAAGGAAAGAAAATATTAAATGCATTCAACCTGAGATTGTGTGTACGGTACCTTAGGAGTAAGTGCCATTGGACTCAGTGGGTCTAGATTAAGGTGACCAACTTTTTTACAATGAAAAGAAGGACACAAATAAATTTAAGAAAAAAATATTGTAAATAAAAGAAACATTTTATTCATTGCAACGATAATACAGACAACTTGCATGTACAAAGTTTGCCAGCCAGGTGTTTTGGCGCGCTCAGCAGCAATTCCTATTGGCTTTCGAAAGCCAATAGTGGGAGTAGCACAGCTCATGCAAAAGTTGAAAAAAAAACCATCAAAAAAAGGTGCCGTAGTGCCATTCTGAGCATTCTATGAGGGAAAAAAAGCCCTGCAGATTAGTCTTCAAATATCGAAAAGGAGGACATGTAGGAGGACACTTTTGAAGGGAGGACAGAACTTACAAAAGGAGGACTGTCCTCCCTAAAGGAGGATGGTTGGTCATCTTAGTCTAGATACAAGATAGAAGTAGTGTTGTAGGCTAGTGTTTTACTTTGGCCCCCTTAAGTCTTTTCCATTCATACCAGTAAAGTTGTGTGGTAAGTTTCAAATACTAAACACATGGTGAGCTTGGAATGCTCTCAATCAGGTTGGACAGTTTTTTTTTTTTTTCAATTGCAAATAGGTAGGTCTAGTTCAAAGTATTTTGAGCTTGAAATATTTCAGTTTCAAAATGATTTGCGCACCTTTGTATATCAATCTTCTACTGTTGTAAAACTGAACCAACATACTGGTAAATTTTGCATAGTATAGAATTTATGTAAAGACTCATAAATCCAGGATCACTGGATATCTTCTTGTAGGTACTAACTTCCAATCAATTTTCCATGTCCTTGCCCGAACATGGGTCTTTCTATTTGTGTTATTCTTCCGTCTATCCCAGTGCTATGAACCATGAATGGCAATTGTTTTCTCCAAGATTACAAGCAGTAGGATTTCTTCTGCTATAACTCAATTATAGCTTATATAACTGAGCTATATTAATCTGTAGCTATAGATTTGTAGCATCCAGCTATTTTAAAAGGGCTGTTCCATAAGACAAATATATTCTCTCTGGTTCAGTGGGATGGGACCCAATTTTAAATTTCTAACAAGGGATTTAAGCTAAATCCAAGGAATAAATTTCTGATTATATAGGCTATTCAGCAATATTGCTGAATATTCAACAGATTGCCTTGGAGATGTGACTCTCATCAGTGATAAGTAGTTATGCTGTCTTTTCTTTAAATCCTATTCAAGTACTCTGTCATTAGCAAGAGGTTAGAAATCACTTTCTAGTGTAGTTCTATCGTTATGTGCTTTCAAATTCTGTCAGTTTCAATTGAAAGGAAAGAATAACCTCCAACCTTCCTATAGGTCTGATAAAGCACTATGGACACTTTTTTTTCTCTTTTTTTTCCAATCTTTTATTATAATCTTTTTATACTTTGAGGTTGGAATCCTCCAACAATTCCAAACTCCTGCTTCTCTGTAGCCTAGTAAGATAAAAATGAGAATGGATAGAGAATTAGGTCTGTCCAGCCAGTTCCAGTTTTTTTCTACATGAGGCAAATGTCTGGTTTAAATTTCCGCCAGAGATAGAGAATGGGAAAGAGTTAAGAAACCTTAGGAGCCTAAAGGCATCAGAGTCAACTCTAGACCAGTTCTCACCATGCCTCTTTTATGAGGTTCCCCCCCCTCTCTCCTTCACTCTTATGGGTGCCTTCAACACTAAACCAAACAACTCTGTTTAATACTACATTATTTATTTAATACATCTATTTAATATTGGCAGCAGTATTTTAAAAAATCTGCATTTTTTTCCATTTTAGTATGATTTGTACTTATAGAGCAGATGTGATCGTACTTTAAAAAAAGAAACAATCTCATACTGTATCCCCACTCCAGTCCTCAATCCATTGGGAGATTAAAGTCCTACCTAAAGATTTTGTCTGAAGATTTTGTTCTAAAAAACTAAGAACCTAAGAACTAACTGGTGATACTCCAGTGATGAACATGGCTTTCACATTTTGATTTCTTCAGGGATATTTAAATGGCTTTAACCATTTCAATTAAATGGTTCCCTAATAATGCAAAAGTCCAAAAGCTATGGGGGCTGAGGTGAATCTCTGAGAATGATGAGTGACTGCAATTAAGTAAAGAGAGAGGGATAATGGTTTGAGGCATGGTGCTTAATTCTTTCATGCATAAAAGGTTTTTTTTAAAAAAAGATGTTTTCTTTCTTTTCAAAAAGGAACAACCGGTCTTCAGTAGCTTCCATTTCACATCAGATACTGCAGCATCCAATTCCACATAACTGAGCCTGAGTCATCATCCCATAATTTTTAGGAAGCTTATATTTTGGTTTTTTTAGTGAAATGATCCTCAAGGCAATTTCCAGCAACAGGTGTACAACTCTCCCTCCTTTTTTCACTCACACAGAGCACATGCTCCTCTCTTCAGTGGCAGAAATCAAATAGTGTACTTCCTTTCAACCCCACCCCCAACCCCTCTGCCAGCTGACTCTCCCTTTTTCTTTTTCACTAGATGGGCCTTGTAGTATTTGCTCATGGCTTCGTGTATCTGAAATGTAACAGAGAAACCCACCGTGATTGTTCTTACATTAGTCTGGATTCTAATCCAAACAGACTTTCTCTTTCCCAGCTAAATTGCCAGATGAAAGAAGTTGAGACCCCACATGGCTGGCTGGCTCGGGTAATCCTCTGCCCCCCCCCCCGCTGAGATTTTGAAAACGTTATTCGCTGGAGTTGCCAGACATGAGTACACAAATGCGAGGTCTCTGTGCGTCAAATGCACTTAATTCAGTTTTTCCCCCTAGAGTTTCCTTTGCTATATTTTCTTAGTCACTTTCTGTTGATGTGGACAAGATCAACATTTTTGGAAGGTGCCCAGTAGAGAAAAGTTACAGCAATATCTGTAGCTTCCTCTGAGTCTTTTCACTCTGTTTATTTTTTGGGAAGGGAAGGGGAGGAGGGGGGAGGAAAAGGGGAAAGGAAGGAAGGGAATAAGGAAGGAAGGGAAGGGAAGGGAAGGAAGGAAGGAAGGAAGGAAGGAAGGAAGGAAGGAAGGAAAAGTTTATGAGTTTCCCTTCTCCCCAGCTATTTGCAGTTCTTTCAGATTTGAAACAAAAGATTTTAGTGCTTCAGGGGAACTTACTTATCTTCATAGAACTGCTTTTGAGATCTATTAATTAATTATATTTAAAGTGTTCACTTATCAGTGCATATCTCAATAGACATGTCAGGTGCCTGTTTCTGTGATTTTATGGGTAGCTGATCACAGACTATATTCATGATGTAAATGTCATAGGAGAGATGAAGTTGTGAATTCTTCATTTGGTTTTCTTCCCTATATCATCTATATAAGTTCTTGTGAACATCCTCGGTTTTCAGGTCTCTGAGTAATCCACAGTGCTTCAGCATGAAATCTAATTTTGAAGATACAATTAAACTCAAGAAAAAGTGAGCTAAGGACATTGTAAATGGAAATAAGGATCATTTATTTAAATCATTTGAAAGGATTCTCCTTTTTATCAGTTTTCCGTTGACCATGACTACTTTCAGAAATTACATAAAAATATTCGGCTTGGCATGGTATTTAACTCCCAGGACTTAGCTGGTAAAAGATATATCTATTCTGTCCCAAATAAAGATTCAGTTAAAATTTAATAATATATTAGATATATCATAGTTTGAACCAGTAGAAGGAACCCTGATTTAATGGGATTATTTTATTGTTACACAACCCTCCTCTAATAGCTAACTATAAATCACACTAAAACTAATTGTTGCTTAACTTTTATTTATTTAGTTACATTTATTTATATAGTCACCCATCTTACCAAAAGTGACTCTGGATGAAGCAGTAAACATCATTCCCTGTTTCAAAGGAATTATTTCTTGTATAGAGGCAATTTTACCAATTTTGTAGCTATCTAAAGGTATAAAAAGTTCATCTTAACCATTTGTATGTAGCCTGGTATCATTTCATTAATTTCAGCAAGACGTACATACTTCCAATGTCACTATTTTGGATTAAGGCTGATATTTTGCTAGTAACATGGAGGGAATACAGTCATATTTTTTCAAATTAGCTAGTGGCTTTGAAATTTGCATATGGGCCTGTGTACATAAACATTTGTTGATAAGACAGATGTTGGCTTGCCATGGTTTTTGATCGTCAGCATCGACCTGACTTTGTGTGATTCTTCTTCAGTTAGCAAGTATCAGTTAGTTATTTGGGTCTGGGCTATGGTAGATGTGGATAATTGCAATAAAATTTATCAGTGCGTTGGGTGATAAGCCATCTAAATGCATTTTAAAACATTTATTTATTTGTACACAAATAATGTTTACTACAAAATGAAAACATTCGTGGTCCAATCCTATGCATGCTTATTGAACTTAATATTTTCGCCTGAATAAATCTGAATAGCATTGAAATTGTTACTGTAACACAGTGTTTCCCAAACTTGACAATTTTAAGGCATGTGGACTTCAACTCACAGAATTCCACAGCCAGCAATGCTGGCTGTGGAATTCTGGGAGTTGAAGTCCACATGCCTTAAAATTGTCAAGTTTGGGAAACACTGCTGTAACATAAAAGTTTCCTAGACAAATGACAGCTTATAATTCTTCTTTAATTAAGGTCTTAATTGTTCCTAATAGCTGGCTGAATAGTAAAATAATATCAGAAGGCAGATGAGTAATATGACATTGATTTTTGGGATTTCTTTGTTCAAAGAGTTCAGTTTAGGCAAAAGCTGTTGGAAAAGCATTTGATGGAGAAAAAAGTGGCAATCCTCAAGGAAGCCCAAGAAGAAGAAGAAAGGAAGAAGCGCCTTGATGCTCTCAGGAAACAGGTATCTTCACTGTCTGTCTTTATGGGCAATTGAGGCTCAGCATAACATTTAATTGAGACATCAGTCTGCCACAAAATGAAAAGAGGAAAAATTCCTTCTCCTTTATAGCTCATTGTATATGTCATTGTGTATTTTGACATACAACATTGTTATTGTTATTTGAAATAATTACTCTTTGATTCTTAATATGTGAAGTCCACATAGCAGAAGGCTTTGACCATTAATCTAGAACTAGACTTAATTATTTTCTACATGGGTGAAATTAACGCAAAGCCAATTCTTGACTGCTATCAATATGCTTTTTCCTTTCCTTTTTGCCTCTTTCCCCAGAGGTACAGAGGCATCCATGGATTGTAATACCATTCACAGAACTCTGGGTATTGGATAGTGTAAAAATGGTTTTCTACTTAGTAGTTCCTTCATTAGGGTATTGCTTGGTTGATCTTGATTGTGTTAATCCCTGTTTATCTCTCTCTCTCTATCTCTGTGTGTGTTTACATTTCATAAATGCTTAATAAACAACGTGCTGTCTGGGTCCTATCTTAATTTTATCTTTTTGAATGGTGTTTAAATGTGGCTTATCTCTGTGTGTCTGGTGATGGCTGATTTGTCTGAATGCCAAACTTCCAGAAATCCTCTAGTGTTTTTTGATTGTGCTTTGACTAAGATGCTTAGTTTCCCAGTTGAAATTATGGTTGAGTCTATCTATGTATTGTGAGATTAAGGAGTTTCGTCATATCTTCTGACTGCTAGTTGGTGCTCATGGATGTGCTCTGCTAATTTTCTCTCCTACCTAGTGACTATTACACTTCTTACACTCTATTTTGTAGATAGGTCTCGGGGTTATTTTTCCTTTCTGGGATCTTTTAGCTTACTTAGGATGTTTTGCTGGCATTCCAGTATTTTCCCAATCACCTCTCCCTCTGGGGGGGCTTTCAGTGCTTTCCAATTTTGTGCAAACACAATCCTGGCTGCCGTAATTATATGAATAATTAAATATGTTTTCTATTTATTGTATTTCCCTGGTAGAATACCTAACAGGAAAATACTGGAATGTGCAGAAATGAAGGACAATTAAATATAAGACAGAGTCGGACTACTATGAAATCTGGGAAACTTTTTATGATTGGCTGAAAAGAGAATACGGTTAAAAGATAGTTAACATCAATTTAGATCAGTGATTCTGAACCTGTGGGTCGCGACACCATTTGGGGTTGAACAATCATTTCACAGGAGTCGCCAAACAAAGCTGTCCACCATTTTTTCCCCTTTTCTTTAGCTGTGCTACTCCCTCTTATTCTATTGGCTTTTGAAAACCAATAGAATAGACTCTATTCAAGAGACTGTATTCTATTGGCATTCGAAAGCCTATAGGAATTGTCCAGGCTGTCTCTGCCCTGATGAGCCCGCCAAAAGCCCCAGTCTGCAAATGGTGCTGCACGTTGTCTGCAGCAAAGGCAAGCTGTCTGGAAGCTTCCACCCCTCCCTGCTGAGCAACTACTAAAAATGTAAGTAAAAGAGGACCAGGGGTGGGGGGTGGGAGGCCGGCGAGTGCAGGGACAGTTGCTGGCACGCGTGGGGCCCGGCGGGTGCCTTACCTGCCTTGGGCTGGGCCAGCTGGTGGCCCAGACGGTGGTTGGCCTACGCCGTCGCTGCCGCTTGCCATGGCCGCCCAGGAGCGCCTGGGCTGCCTGCCGCCCCCCCGAATGGGCGGTGGCCAAAGTAAGGTTAGCAGGGCAGCGGCGGGCGCAGGGAAGGTTGCTGGCGTGTGTGGGACCTGGCGGGTGCCTTACCTGCCTTGGGCTGGGCCAGCTGGTGGCCCAGCCGGTGGTCACCCTGCACCGTCGCTGCCCCTTGCCAGTTACGCCTCGGCCGGCACAGGGGGCGGTACCACACATGCGCGGCGCTCCCGGGCAGGGAAAGTCCTCGACTTACAACCGGTTGGGTAATCTTTGACTTATGACCGGTTGGGTACTCCTTGACTTACGACCGGTTGGGGGTTGCGGCATTAAAAAGGTTGAGAACCACTGATTTAGATGGAAGAAGAAGGAGCAGATAAGGAGGAGACCCAGGCGACACAGTATTGAATAACTGAAGGTTGTATAAATATTTATAGAAGGTTGTATAAATATTTATAGAAGTATATATCGAGAAGGTTAGATAAATAGAAGTATTAATGTAAGAGAAAATTAATCTTATTGTATATAATACAGATAGGGAAATTTGGAGAGAGGAGTTGCTCGGACATTACCCCTGAATTGTATCTGAAGAGGGATGAGAGGGAAGAAAGGAGAGGAGAGAGAAAAGAGTAAAGGGGAGAAGGAAGTAGGAAGGTTGGAGGAGAAGAGGAGAAGTGGGGAGAAGTGGTGAAGGAAAGAGAAGAGGAGAGGAAGAAGAGGGAAGTAGGGAAGAGAAGAAAGGGAGAAAGAAGGTAGAGAAGAAGGAGTGTGGATTTAGTGAAAGGGGAAATGGGCGAGCAACACCAAAAGTCATGTGTATGTATTTATTTCATTTTATTAAAAGTATCTTATATATGAATGTAAAAAGAATGTATGTTAACATATGATAAATATCACAGTATATATATGGGGGAGAGTTTGGAAAAATAAAAAATAATTATTTTTTTTTTAAAAAAGGATGTTTTGCTGGCCTTTAGTTGATTTGCATGCTATGGTGATGCCCTGTGGTACACCAAGGACTCCATGGTGCAATCCTGAAATATTTATATTCTCTTCTATAACAACAGGATATTTTTACTCTGCACAAAAGAATCAAATAAAGGCTAAAAGCAATAGCATTAGAGAGCTAAGTGTTTCCTCATATCTATAAATGTATTTCTTTGTCCCTGTCTTCCTTGATTATCAGTTTTTTGGCAGCAAGATTTATATTGATGAAAGTAAAAAGAATGAAATGTACATAATTTTGCGATCCAGCCTAGTCCAGTGGTTGGAAGAAGTCTTTCCAATGGTTAATTTTCAAGGGAAATATTTGTATATTTGGAACGAATATATCTCATTTCCCAGTTAGTCACTTTTCTTACAAACAACAAGTTCCTTTTCAAAATCAACAATATTCTGACACTATGGATGTTTATATATGTATATATTTCTGATATTGACAGATCTTCCCATTATGATTCAGACAAACTTTGTAAAAGTTTCAACCTCAAACATTTTTATAGCTGCAAAGGCTAATGTAGTGTTGCCTGCTGAGTCTTAGGCAATGCAAGTGATTGCACTGGAATGAGTCTCCAACCCAGTAGAAGGCTGCCACCAAATTGCATCAGAATCCATGTAAATTGCTGAAATTTACATCTGCTGGGTTTGTAGAATCTGTAACCCCCTAAAAAAGAAAAACAATCCAGTCCATCGCTCCTACAGCAAGCATGCTTCTTCACCCTTCTCATTTAAGAAATGTCGTAGATATAAGTCCTGTTCCTTGAAATCTTTGAGAAGTTGAGGTTTAACAGTCCAGTTCCATGAATGTTTACTCAAAAATATGTTTCATTGTATTTAATGGTTCTTAATTCATGGTCATGAACATTGAGCTACAGCCATCAAAGCATTACAGGCATAGCAGTTGAGGATTGGCAGAAAATGCCTGGTCACTTCATTTGCAACCGTTCAGAAAGAAACATGCTACATGCATCTGGAGATGCTTTTCCAGTAGTCACAAAGAGCTTAGATGATTGTGATACCCAACACAACAATATGACACTAGGCCAAGAAATCCTAGTTGGATGCATCTGACAATCAATAGTAATTCCTGTTTTTATAACCATTAGCATATTGAATTGCTTTGTATCAGGCATCTTAACTATGTGATGTTAGGTTGCCTTGTGTAGTGTTACTTAGATCAAAGACACCAAATCATGCTCCCTCTGTTTGAAGATATAAGATGAGATAGAACAGACGTGTCAAACACAAGGCCCGGGGGCCAGATGCGGCCCACAAAGTGGTTTCATGTGGCCCGCGAAGCCATTCTGGAAACAATGAGGGAACGGCCCCCGCTGCCTTGGCCCTGGCCAGGCCCGCCAGGAGCCAATGTACAATTTTGTGATGGCCATCTTGGCACTTGCCCCAGTAGACCATGCCTTGGCACTTGCCTGGTCCCACCCCCTTCTGCCAGAGACCCTCAGATCTGTCCCACTCCTGCCCAGGCCCCATAGGCAATCTTGATGCGAATGATGTAGAACTGGGCCTGCCCACCCAGTAGGCCACACCCACTCCATCCATGCCACCTGGCCCCTCCAGGCAACTGCAGTAGGCTGCACCCACTCTGGCCACACCCACCAGCCCCCCCAGGGCAACTGCAATGCTGATGTGGCCCTCAGTGAAATTGAGTTTGACACCCCTGAGATAGAATCTAGTTTCTTTCCTGCATCAAACTGAACTCTTCTCTTCTTTTTCTTCACATGGCATACATAGCTGTTCCATGTAAAATTCATTTCATTGTTGTCTAAACTACGTTTTGCAACAAATGCTCTGTTTGTATGAATCTGCTGGTATAGAATTTTTGATAGGACTTTTTTCAGCTTTTGACATTGTTTCTTGAATGGTAATATTGCACTGTCCTATTGCAGTATGCAGTGTAAAACAGCAACAGCTTGGTTTGGCTTGTTAACGTTGGATTGTAATTTTTATATTTAACTGGTGGTTAAATTGTTCCTAGCTTTGGTCTGGACCATTGAGAAATACTTGCCAGTCATAGAGAAAATTAAACAGATTCCTTTGGAGTCCAGATCCTTATTGGTTTTTTGGGGAGAAAACCACCAGCAGTTCTTCTTCGAGATGTTCCCTGGAGTAGCTGTTAGCTTGTGGGCAGCTTTTGTCCGCCAAGTGCCAGTAGACACAACCCAGAATTTATTGACTTCCTCTGGCTGCCAAGTCAGAGAAGAAGATGCATGAAATCGGAAAATCATGTGGCATCTTGGTCAATTTTCCATCCTGGAGGGTATCATTGTTGTACTGCAATGCAAATAATCAGAGCAGACTGGATTATTGGATTTTGATTTTTAGAGCATCCTAGAGCAGCGGTTCTCAACCTATGGGTCGCGACCCCATTTGGGGTCAAACGACCATTTTACGGGGGTCGCCCAACAACGCGATCCACCATTTTTCCCCCTCAGGGGGCGCCGCTGCGCATGCGCACCGCACATGGGGCGCCGCCGCGCATGCGCACCGCGTCCGTGTGACCGGGGGTCACCGTATAAAAAGGTTGAGAACCGCTGTCCTAGAGGACATTACAAAAGAAAGCAAATTTGCAGCATTAGAAATCAAAAACATTAGTCTGGTTATTTAAAACCCTACACTTTTAAAACCAATAGCAGCAAAAGCGTCCCAAATTTTGGGTGGAAAGATGTGCTACGAGCAATTTATGAAGCTGACTAGACTGTGATTCCTAATGCACTTAAAGGTGGACATCCCTGACAAGGAGCCACACTTGATGAGGCCTTTGCATAGATAAATTACTCATGAATATTGTCCATCATGGCTAAAGCCTCCTCCTGAAATATCGAAAGCTGGATTAGGACAGACTAGGAAAGGCAATCTAAATGGCTCCCCAAGCTATTTAAGGCTGTAAAAGTCAACTGTGAGGTAGACAACGAAAATCAGCTAGGGAGAAAATAGGTAGTGCAGATCCTGGAGCATACAGGTAATGCAGCAATAGAATATCTCTCAGTAATCCACAGGCTATTACTGATTGCCAAATTTGGCAACAGCAGCAAAACAAAGAATCTTTCATCAATTCTTTTTCTAAAAACCAAGCAGTGGCCTGTGGAGATGAAGCAGCAGTTGTTTTTCTGAATTTAAACTAAAAGCTATAGTTACTCTGAACTGCCACACCTGAATTTATGTGTACAGAAACTTGTCCTTTCAGAACCAGATTTTTAAAATTACCTTTGACCAGCAAATGTAAACTACCGTATACAGGTGGTCCTTATTTAATGAACGCTTATTCAGCAACCATTTGAACTTAGAACAATATTGGATGAGTAGTAGTTTTGATCAGTCCTCACACTTATGTCAGTTGCAGCATCTGTCATGGACATGTGATTGCGATCCGGGGACCCAGCTCACAGATATGGTATCACAGCATCCCATGATCATGCAATCATCATTTGCGACTTTTGCCAGCTTCCTACAAGCAAAGTCAATGGGGAAACCAGCAGGAAGTCACAAATAGCGACAATGTGATGACCTCACTTAATGACCCACAGTGGTACACTTAAAAACTTAGCAACCAGAAATGTCAGAATTTCCATTGTTAAGCATCACAGTCACATGATATCGGGCTTTACAATCACGTTGCTTAGCAATGCAAATTCTGGTCTCAATTGCCACAATCAAAATGCTCTCTTCGTCACTTCTTGGTCTTTTTTCCTCAGTCACTTGATTAGATATGTCAGGAACATTTCAGGTTGATTTATGTTCTACATTCTTGCTAGTTTTCTTTCTGTCCAAATGCCACTAGCCCGCATCTACATATACTGCATGACAAAACATTTCGGTAGCATAAAATGATTTGGGGCACAACATGTAACAAAATAAGACAGAAAGTGAGTGGGCAGATGACCCAGGCAAATCCAGGGTCAACGTACATGTTTCTCTGTATGGTGGCTGCCTAGCATTCAAGAAGTCCCTTCTAAAGTGAGATGCTTTGGGGGGTTATTATTGTTATCTACATTTCCAGAATCGTAAAATCGGTTGCCTGACATCCATAGCTCTTACTTTAAATGGATGCCCTGGGAATACAGAGTTGAAGGGGGCGGTTCTTGGCCTTACCCATAGGCCAAAAGAACAAGAAGCTCATATTGTTATTAAAGCGAGAGAGCCAGGAAGGGAAATTCAGTCCAGCCGTTGTTGCATGTAAATTACTCCTTCATATTTCTTGGTCTTTTTTTTTCCCAGGGAAGGGGGACTTGAGAAACAGATCTCCCTTCTTTTCATTCCAATTCCCCTCCCCATACATTTGATCTTTTTGGACAGTAATCCTAAAGGCAGGATCTTCTTTTTTTTTTAATTGGCATGATCCACTTGGGAAACAATTATCTGAAAACATGGAATAATAGTATAATAATAAATAAATAAATTGCCCCAAATCTAGCCTCTGTTGCATAATGACAAGAAATTTTAAACTGCAAATTAAAGGAAATGGGGTATATTTAAGCAAAACATCCAATTGATTACCAATTATTATTATTTTTTTCATAAACGTTTGAACTCCAGTCCGTGCGGATGAAAACTTGAAAACCAATTTTATCTCAGGGCGTTTCCAAGAAACCACAACAGCTACAAATATGAGAGTTTTAGAAAGTGAACTACATTTATTTGTTCTGCATAAATTCTCCGTGTCATTGCTTTAATATCTGTGGTGACTCATCAGATGAAAGCAGAACTGTTAGTCATTTTCAATGCTTTCTGGTCTATTTTCATTAGTAATAAAGGTTTTTTTAAAAGCCAGTTCCTGCATCCTTTTGGTGTACGTGCCAGTTAAAATGGTAGAAACTGAAGGAAGGGAAGTAATTTTTTATTTGTCATCATGCTTAGTTTAGAATGCCAACCAAATGGAAAAAATATCCGGTATCAATCCTTGATAGACTGGAAAGCTGATGTAATTAAGCCTCCCCTTATGCCTTCCATAATAAAATGGGAAAATATGGGCTGAATGATGCAACTGATAGATGGTTTCATTTTATTGCCTGGATGATGACTAAATGGTTCCACACCAGCTTGTAGAATAAGTAGTAAATGGAATGATACACGGCTGTGTTTTGGTCAAACAAACACTCTTCCACACTTTTTATTAACGATATGGGTGAAACAGTTGGTGGGATAAACATGAGATTTGCAAATGATATAAAAATCATGAAATGATAGTTCCCTTTCATTGGTGACCTTGAGATGAAAGCGGGATAGCCTTCTGTCAGAACTGAGCAAGGAGTTAGATTAGATGACCTTTGAGATCACTTCCAACTCTGACTCCATAATAAGAGGAGTGATCTGAGGTACAATATCTGAGGGTTCTGCATTACACAGATTCAGTCATCTCCATTCTGTGGCGCATTTCTCCTCAAGAGCCATTTTCATGGCTACTTTGGGCAAAGCTGTTTCTCAGAAGTGAGTTGGATACAAATTAAGATTTTGTCTTGTCCTGAAACATAAATTCTACACTCAGCTTGATCACTTTTAATTGCTCATCCCAGGAAGGAAGTGGAGCCTTTGGACCAATGTTTGCGGATTGTTTCGGGATAGATGAACCCAAAACCTAAGACTAAAACTAAGAGATATTGTGGTTAGAGAAAAGAGGTGCACAAGTGGATCAACAGAGTAAACTTTAATAGCTATGATGACTACAAATGATTTCTAACAGTTTACAATTACAGTAGTCCTCAACTTACAATAAACAGGTCATTTAGTGACTGTTCAAAATTACAACACCACCGAAAAAAGTGACTTATGACCCACTTTTCACACTTATGACTGTTGCTGCATACCCATGACCATGTGATCAAAATTCATATGCTTGACAATTGGTTCATATTTATGACTGTTGCAGTGTCCTGAGATCATGTGACCACTTCTGATAAGCAAAATCAATGGGGAAGCCAGATTCAGTAACAACCATGTTACTAGCTTAACAACTGCAGGGATTCACTTAACTGTGGCAAAAAGGTCATAAAATGGGGCAAAAATCACTTAACAATTGTCTCACTTAGCAACAGAAATTTTGGCCTCAATTGTGGTGGTATGTTGAGAACTACCTATACTGCTCTTGTGTCAAACTATCTGAAGAGATAGACCTTGGCTTAGTATTTATATACTTCTGAGAATTATTGGACAAATATATAACGGTGCCTTGGAAGATAACTGAGTAAATTCCATTGTTGTAAACTATGACTGCTCAAATGTTGATGTGGCAGATAATTGGAGCATGTGACTTCTCTCCTAGATTCACAAGGTATTGGCTATCACTATATTCTGAAGTTAGTTGAAAATGCTTATTTTTAAAGCCTTACCTTTATCGATTTCAATCTGATTTCCAGATTTGGAAATTTCAATTTCTAGATATAGGACTGAGACAGTCCTTGAACATCCTTGATGCATGATCTACATCAGGAGCCAAACTGGAGATCTTATTCTTGGTGGTTTTGCTGGGCATCTTGGTAATATGATAATATGGGGGTAGGGATGGCAGGACACAGGTGAAGTTCTTGGATTTGAATTGCCTGTTTGCTTACTTTTGGACTGTAATGTTCTGATACTGTAACTTTAGAATTTTTTTATACCTTACTCAAGAAAATGGGAAAAAAACAGGAGTATAAGTGAATTGTCCCTACTTGCTTTTTTCTTCAGGTTGCTATTGTGGCAGAATTTGATCCTGCTCGGATGGTGGCTGATACAGTGGCCTCTAAGGCACGGATGGGTATTGGAACCGAAGAAGAATTTATTCTACAGAAACCTCTGTTTGTATTGCATACATTCAATGCCGAGCAGGTGTGTAGCTTGTGCAGCAGGTTGCCATTCTTATATAAATAGCCATGCAGTAAGCCAAAAGCAAGCACACTTCATCACAGGGCAATCTGTGAACCCAAGCATTGTCTGCATGAAAAACGTAGAGCAGAAGAACAAGTAAAGTGTGACTCCTCTATCTTCCTTGGCAGAGTTCCAGAGCTTGGGAGTAGGCACCAAAAAAGCCCATTTTAAGTGTTTCTGGAGTGGTAGGGCACAGGCTGGCATTTGAAATCACCAGTTGATTTGCACAGGAGAAGCCAGTCATTCAGACAGTGTTCAAAAATAGCATTTCTACTGATTCAAATCAAATTGTGAGTGTTGCCAACTAAGACCAGCATACTGTATATGCACAAATAAGACTAAGCCTGGACTCTGATAGAGCAATATCAATAAAGAGTATTCTAGAACAGTGTTTCTCAACCTTCTCAAGCAATGCTGGCTGTGGAATTCTGGGAGTTGAAGTCCACATGCCTTAAAATGGTCAAGGTTGAGAAACACTGTTCTAGAAGCATAAGGATTAAAAGTAAACATTGAAAGAAATGTACAAAGCAGGATAAGTGCAACACAACTAAAAAGCAGCTAAGCACATAACGTTCTAAGGTATGAAATAGCTGAAATCAGCCAGAAATGTAGAGAAAGGGGTGTCCAATAAACACTAAGAATTACAGTAACTAATTTGAAATAAGAATTAACATTTAAAAGTTAAGAATTAGAGTTAAAAGTTTGGGAAGATTAGAATAGCTGGTTCCAGTTACATTATTTAAAATGTTTATAACCCTAGGCACAAATTATCTACCTAATACCAGAGGGGTGGCCGTGTTCCTGAGGCATGACTTGGAATAGATTCTAACTGCAGCGAGTTATTATATGAGGCTTGTATTGACATATTGTATTATTTTTTTATTCAGATAATTTCTGATACCCGAGTTCGTGTTGAGCTGGCTCTCCGAGAAGCTGGACTTCATAGCACAGCTTATGCTCAAGAGCTCTTACCTAAAATCCCGCCACCTAAGCCTCCAAGGAGAGACATGGTCTCCACAATTTTTAAAATATAGAGCTTTGCGACATAGTCAAATCCTTTATTGTTTTTATTTTTTTTAAAAAAAATGTCTTCCTAACCAGTAAGAATGCATAAATAAACTGTTATAATTCAAAAACAAAGCTGGATAATGGTGTTTTCTTTTCCTTTGTAAAGAAAATATATTGAAAATAATGCATTGCCTAGCAAGTTTCAATGGGCTATTTCCTATTTCCCACCCACCCACATCCACCCCCAAATCTTAAGCATTGCTGAATGGACATCTTAGAACAATTTACTAAAGCTGCAGTCTCATTATTTTTAGAGGAAATCGTCTTTCTTGAGGAACACCTGCAGGAAATTTCAACCAGTATTTGGCTATCCATATGGGAATGTATATACTTGTTTGAAATCAAGGCTAGAAAAGTAGCACTTGGCCCTAAATTCAGCTGGGATATCCAGAATTCAGACCACACTCCTCTGCAGAGCTCACTGGCTAATTTTGAGCAATCTATTGGGAGAGATTAACCCAAACCTTTATATAAATCCACGAGGCACCTTTGGATGTCTTCCCGTTTCTGTTCCCAATTGGACTCCTGCCTCCTCTTCTTTTCAGGTCTCTGGAAACCATCCTGAAATGGTTTTTAAACAATCCATTTTTTTAAAGACAGATTCCTAACTTAAGAATTCATCCGTTCATACCAACTTACAACAGTTTGTTTTGCCTGGGTAGTAATTGCCCACTTCATTTTCAAGGCAAGTTCTATTATTTGATTTTTAATAATAAAAAAACCTCATTAAAATATGATATGATAATAATAATCAAGCCATAGCTATGGCTTGATTATTATTATCATTATACATGGAAAATGGAAACTTTCTTTACTTACGGAAACCAATATGATTCGTCATGTTTACCGCAAACCAGTCTTCCAAACAATTTCGTTTTGCAAATGAACTTTGTACTTTTTTCAATTCATTCTTGGTGTTTTAGCTACAAGCGTCCTTAATAAAGTATGCAAAGTGAACTTGTAAACCATCTCATTTTGGAACATTAAAAGCATTTCCATTGTTTACGCCAGCTCATATGAAATATATGTAAACAAGGTACATCAAATCTGTCGTTTGCCAATTAGCTACAGTTCAAACAATTTGTTTCTTGGGTGGGGACTGGATAGTGGTTACATTTTAGCAAACTCTGTGTTTTATTTTGAAAGCCACATTTTTTTTATAAGGCTCTATGTGACAGCTATCTTTCTTGTGCAGTGTTTCTATATTTTGCCGACTTGGCCAACAAAAGAAAAATAAATTGTAGTTCTCAAGGCTTACAGACTTCAAATTTTAGTCCCAGCCCTGCTATTTTCTCAGCGGATTCAGTAGTTGCAGAGAGATAAGGACTGCAAACCCCAGCAGGGCTTAATCATAGTTAAACAGGCTTGATGATTGAAGACAGTTTGACCTGGTTTATGTTTTCAGTCAATCCCAGTAAACAACCTGTTAACTCAATTGTTCATAGTTAATTAAATCCCAGTAAACAACCTGTTAACTCAATTGTTCATAGTTAATTTCTGACCTGCTAGATCTTCATAATGTGGGGGGAGAGGCAAAAGGGTGGGGTTTTTTTTTTAGAGAGGGATGCTTTTTTGTTATGATTTTTAAGCTACAGGGGAAAATACATTACACACACACAAACACACAGAGAGAGAGACACAGACACAGGCTACCATTGCTTAAGGTTTGGTACAGGGCACTTTATAAACATTTTCAGTGTGTTGTGCATTTTGTCTTGGATAAACTGGATATGTATGTGAAAATGAGGTGATTAGAAGAAAGACTCTTACAGAACCAGGAAAGTTGCAAGCCTTGATTCAGTATATTAGTATCAAAATGTATGCGTGTGTAGGAAGAGATATTCTGATGAAATCAGAGACAAAGTGGATTTTCCTGAACAGCTCCAAATACCCAAATATATGACCTAATCACTGTTGTTCTACCTAATTGTGTCTGAAATAGAATGTGGATTTTAAAGCAAAAGACTTGGGCTTAAATTTTCATTGCTCCAATTCAACAGAGGTCAGAAAAAAATGCCTGGAGCTCAGGAAGGGAAAGTGGATTTGGAGAAGTGACTTGCTGGCTCCAGTTAAAGTAGGATCTCTTTTTAGGGGTTCCCCCCCCCCATCTCATTGCATCGCTTTTTTTGTTTTCCACAAATGAGCTAGTGAGTTAGTAGACTATGTAGGCATTCTGCCTCTCACCAGAAATGCTCTCTAGGACACTGGACAGCCACACCAGATGTGCCGTAAGTTGAAAGACTGAAGCTAATTGAACCAACTGAACGGCTGAGATGTTTGTAAGTGGCATAATTTAGCATCCTGTTTCCATGATCAAGAATGATGATCAACCTACCAATGATAGATCTTTTGCAATAGGTTGAACTGCATCTTCAATCATCTTTTCAGTACAATAGGGGCTGCTTTTCATGCTAAAATCTTTGCAAATTATTTGACTATGTTATGGTGTGGCAGTGTGCCAGGAGTGGCTTTGTGCCAGTTGTACTTTGTCAGCCTAACCTTACACAGTTCTTGTAATGATCAAATAAGGAGAGACACCCTGGGCAATTGGAGAAAATAATGAATGAATGAATAGATGGATGGATGGATGGATGGATGGATGGATGGATGGAAATGAGTGAATAAATGAATGAATGTTAGGATAATAACATATGTAAGAATTCACATTTTTAATACTAAGAAGCTTGCTGAGATTCCTACAGATGAGAGCTTCCTACAACCATCTTTGGACTTTGGAAATGTTTGTTCTCCTTTTCATTGGAAGGCTCTTTTCTCTTTTGAAACCTGCTTTGCCTGACCACTTTGTAGTATTTTAGGTCTTGCAATAATTAGTGATTTTCTGAAATGAATAAATGGTGGCGGGAAGTAATTATTTGACGACTGTGGAAAAGCTCCCAAATATACTGTTATGTTCCATCAACACATCTATTTGGTAAATTCCATTCAGCCATGTAAGATGTCTGCATTGCAGAGCTTCATATCCGTTCATCAAGGTTGAACATAAGCACACTGTAATGAAAAAGTTACAGCATAATGTATCAGTGTTAATTGTAACAATGAGTGCTCGTGAAGCTATTCTTTATTTATTTATGAGACTTATATACCGCTTTAAGTGCAAGCACTCTCTAAGCGGTGTATACCAGTAAGCAATGTATATATATATATTTACATTGCCCCCAACAATCTGGGTCCTCATTTTACCTACCTCGGAAGGATGGAAGGCTGAGTCAACCTTGAGCCGGTGAGATTTGAACCGCTGACCTGCTGAACACAGTCAGCTAAAGTGGCCTGCAGTACTGCACCCTAACTGCTGCGCCACCTCGGCTCTTTGTTTCCTTTCTTTATTCCTTTATAGTCCTGTTTTTATCTTACTTTGTGAATCATCTATCTGGCTTTGTACATCCCTGCCCAACAACTGTGCCAGATCTATCTTCTTTTCATGATGTTTGCAATCTTCTCTATATGGAGGACTTGGGTCACTACCATCTAGGTCAGGGGTCCCCAACCCCTGGGCTGCGGAATAGCACCACTCCACGGCCTGCCAGGAACCGGGCCATGCAAATGAGTAAAGCCCCATTAGCGCATGCACAAGGTCCAAGCAAGGCGCAAAACCACATACACACACACACACACACACACACACACACAATGTGCAGAAAAACGCCTCCATGGAACTGGTTCCTGATGCTCAAAAGGTTGGGGACCACTGATCTAGGTGATAGCAGAGGAATTGGAGCAATGGGAAAGCAGTGAAATCATATTTGCATTCGTTGAATTACATTTTTATAGATTTAAAATTGCAATTAATTCAACAAAAAATACCAGCTCATATCTGATGGGCATCTACACATTTTTTTCAGGAAAGAATTGGTAGGGTAATATAACCTATTAACTGTAAAATCACTAAATACTTCACATACCACAGCTGTTGTAAGCTACAACGTCTTAATCGTTAATAAACAAAATATGTTCCTTTGAGATGACTGTGCATGAGAAGTGAGAAGATGCAGGGTTCAAGTACAGCCACCTAAGAAGCAGATGGCAGAAGGCCAGATGGCCGCCTGAGATACAACAGAAGTACAAGGCAAGAGAGAAACTGCTTAATGGAAGGAAAGAAAGAAGGGGGTTTAATGAACATGATGTCCAAGAAGGAGTTGAAGAACTGGCTTCTTTGTGCCTGGGTTAAAACAATGCTGGCCGATTTGTGCTATTTAAGTCCAGCCAATGTACTTAGGTTACAATATCCTAGATAATGTATGAACCCAAGCAACAGAGTTAACAGATTAAACTGTGGCTCAGTTAACCCTAAATTAGTGTTTTATCTAAATACCATGGCAGTAGAACGTCTGGGATAAAATGTAACAAGAGTGATGCTGTCTATTTGTTTCTGATACGTCTTGCTTTCTGGCAGAGAAATCCTGAATGGTGTTTCAATTATTGCTAGTTGCCCAAAATTTTCCATCAATATAGATATTGATGTCAAACATGGCTATAGAGTTTAGGACAGTTTTTAAAAACACTAAACTCCCCAATGTTTATTTTCTACAGATATTGCCTTCTTTATATGGCCATGTTTGGGCAAGCTTTCCTGTAGTTAACTGAATAATGGTTTACTCAATCATAGGTTACTTAACCATGAGTTAACTAACTGACCTGGGTTTGCACAATACATTGAAGTATAAACAAACCATACAGGCAGAATTTCCACACTTCATTAGGCTACAATAGGTTTAGCCAGTTTATGGTTCAGTGTGTCACACAAACCCATCCCTAATCTGGTATTTATTAATAGAATCAAGACCATTTGAATCCTACTGGATCAGGCCAAGATCGGTCTGACTCCAGTATTTTGTTTCTTATATGGCCAACAATATATTTCTGGGTTATTTGAAAGCAGGAATTGGAGAAATAATATTTTCCTATTTTGTTCCCTGCAACTGAGGCAGGTTGTTGCCAAACCCCATAACTTTGAGTCTTCAAGATCAATATCCCTGAATGGAGCTTTCCTCCTTGAATATCTCCAATATTCTTCCAGGTTGATGGCCTTGTAATGAATGTGACAATGGAAGAGTGTGTCCGTGATGACCTTCCCATCTTTACTGCCATTCTGCTCCAGCAGAAGAGTTGGCACTGGGCGGATGGTGCTGGGAGGTACAAACCCAGCACAGCCCTATGAATTAGGCTATGTGATTTGAGTCACATTACAGAATATGTGAGTTCTGCCATATAGATCGAGTTGAATGAAACATGTTGCAGTCATATGTAACCTCCACACAGAAGGAAGAGCATGTGAAGCTTGGAATAGGACAACTTGCCCCAGCCAACTCGCTATGGCCAACTCTCTGTAGGGCAATCAACCATTAAATTTAATTATTTAAAATAATTGGAAAATTATTTTAATTGTTGTCATTCACGATAGGAATAAGTGAATGGTCTTCAAAATTTAATATTGGAAGAAAAAAATAAAATTGAATTTGCTGCAGTGGAAACTTATTGCCTGGACAAACAAGCTTACCAAAAACTATAATGGATGGGAAACAGGAAAGGACAGCATAAAGGGAGGACATGAAATAAATATGTAGGCAAAAATTAGTTGGGTCTTAGAGTGGAAAAGGAAGAAGGCAAACTATAAAAACATCTATAAGAGGAAATGGCTAGCCAGGAAAACTTAACTAAACTGAAAAACAGGAAATAACCTATTGTTCTAAGAGGCCCAGAACTCAAAACCAACAATTGAATATGTCTAATATTTTATATTATTAATGTACATGTGGTGTATGATTTAGTATATAGCAGGAAATAGGAGGCAGTCGGAAAGAGTGTAACCTCATAGTACCTGAGCCAATGGGAAAGAGGAGGAATGTGGTGGCTGGGACAGTTGTATAAAGAAGGGAATATTTTGGGTTGAAACTTTGGAGAGAACAAGCTTTGAAAGCTTCTCTTCCGCTTATTGCAATAAATGAAACCAAAAACCTTCACTGTGTCTTGGCTGGTTATTGATCAGGCAAGCTTGCCTCTGGTCACGAAGGAAAGTAGCCAGGTTCACATAACATTCACATTTCATTTTTTCCTTCCTTTTGCATCTTTTCTTTAATGATTCTGTTCTACCATTTCTTTGATATTAGTGGAACTGTTATCCCATGGCAAGTTGTCTCATGGTGAGTTGGCCTTGGCAAGTTGGTTGCGACAAGTTGGTTGCGACAAGTTGTCCTGGATGCTATGAAGCTAGATCTGGTTCCTCACCACCATTCCCCTCAGGTTCTTATGCAAACGAGATTGTCTTCATGCTTGGAACCCATAGTACATTTGTGTAATTTCACAGTTAAAAAGCCACTCCTGAAATACTTTTGCTGATGAAAACAAAACCAAAGGACAATATTTGGAATTACAGGCTTTGCTGTCACTGATGGGCTAATGAGGCAGCACAGTGGTTTTCAGACTGTGAAGTACATCTCACTCCTACCTAACCCTTTGGAAAGAAACTACTTTCATGCACTCCATGAATTGTGATAGATGTTTTGTTCTTTGAAATCATTGTGCGCAAATTAGACTTCTCATTGCAGCATGGCAAGGCTCATTACTACAATAATCTTTGACTTTAGCTTTGTAGGCTCCGAGGTCTAGTTTAAATGTCCAACAGAGGGGAAAATGGGTTTATTTCTGGTTCTAGAGTACATTTCCTTTTGTCTATTGAAGTATTATTAAAAAATGTAACCCTGTGGCATGAGCAAAGCTTATGGCAATTCTACACATGCCCCTGAACAAATGACTCGAATGAGGCTCTCAAATTTTGCAACTGGGGAAAGGGATGATTCACAGAAATGAGCAGGCCTACCAAAAGCCGGGGAATATATCATTATTGTTCAATCTTGAAGGTGAAATGAAAAACTAGAGCCTCACCTTCTGCTGAATCTATCTGTGAGATCTAATTAAGTAATATACATTTGTGCTTATAAGAAATAGAAAATATATCATGCCTTTCTCCTAGATATTTCCTACTCAGACACAATATGAAACATTTAAACCTCTGAAGGAAAATTGGTGGATCTGTGTCTAGGGCAGTGTTTCTCAACCCTGGCAACTGTAAGATGTGTGGACTTCAACTCCAGGCAGCATGAAATTCTGGTAGTTGAAGACTACACTTCTTAAAGTTGCAAAGTTGAGAAACACTGGCTACCCTTTCTAGGCTGGAAAAAACAACAACAGGATAACACACGATGACAGCAAAGAAATATAGAAAACTCTCTTTGCTACCATCTATTGATCTCCTCCGTTTCTGCTGTCCAAGTAAGTAGGCCCTGCTGTGATGTTTATGGTGAAGGAACAAGTAAGATAACTTTGCCAAGTACTATTATTCTCTCAGCATTTCCACATGAGGATTCTGCACCCATTCCAAAAACACTCCAGACCTTTGTGACCTTTTTATGTAGGTGATAGCTGAGTTTGCTTTACTGCTGGCTTACCTCCATTGTGTTTGAAATTGCAGCAGAGCTAGATCCGGTGCTTTGAAATTCTGCCTTTGTGGACAATCTTATTTCCCCATTGGCGGGAGCTCCTTCTTCATTTCACTCTCTGCCTGCTTAGCTGAATGCAACTATTACTTTTTCTCCATAGAATTTCAGTTTAGAATATACGTTAAGGCAACTCCCATTGCAAAACAGTCACTAGAGGAAAAAGGCCATTAGCAGCATTGCTATTTCCCTACGAATGGGAGGAGAAAATTGATACAATTCTTCAATTTCACTTCTGCTTGTTTTAAAAATATCTTGCTATATTCCCCCAATCCTGCCATTATAGCCAACCATGTTTAAAGCTGCTGTAAAAAATACCTAGTTGAAAAAAATGCTGACAGCCTATCAGTCTTTGTAGTGACTCTTAAACAGAAAAAGGAATCATACCTTTGCAGCTGAGTAAATATTGCTTACAACAATTATAATAAACTTTTGGTTTAACAGACAAATGAGGGTAAAGAGAATGCTCATTAAATCAGAATGTCTGTTAAATCCAAATGAGATGTTATGTATATGTATGTGTATGTGTATGTATGTGTATGTATATGTATATATATATAATATGTTTATATGTCCTATGCATGAATAAATAAAATTTTGTGGATGTTCAAAATGGCAAAACAGATTTTACATATGCTCAAAAAATGAAATATTTTCTCCATTGCATCCAAAGGCCATTAGGTTTACTATATTCATATTTTTTATCAAGCAGCCAAAAAAAATATCCCTGTATGTAATGACTCTGTGTAAGAGAGTGTGTATAAATGGTATTTATTCACTTTCTTCCCCATTTATGTTGGAGTGATGTTAGGCAACGTTGCCAGTCAGATGGCTGGGCACTGGAAATGTTGGCACTATCCTATTTGTCAGATAACAGTCAGATAACAAGTAACAGATAAAAGTCAGATAACAGGTAACATACCAGTCAGATAGCATGTAGATCAGAGATGGCTGGGGAATTTGGAGAATTAAAGTCCATACTGTACAATTTAAAGGAAGACGATTATGTTCTGGTAGTCTCTACCTGTACTCAGCATTTCAAGATTGCTCAAAGTTAAGATGATCATGAGTCAGCTTGAAATCACTTTTCAGTTTCCCGGTTTGCACAGTTCATTACCTCTTAAGATAGTAATTGGGATTATGTGCCACACTAAGCCACACTTCCTCCCAAATAGCCACAAACTTAAACTAAAATTATGCTATAAGATTTTTAACCTGGTTAAGCTGTGTGCACATAGACATTACTTTTTCATAATGTCCTCTCTGAAATGACCGGTCAGTTTGGGATTTGTTTGGAGTGACAGTTCACAGGGCTCAGATCATTCTTCTCTCCTTGAGCCATTCAAAAACTAAAAGAGAAAGTACTACCTCAAAAATGTTGTAAATATTTATTAAACACATGATCACTAGTACAATACTTTCTTAAACAGTTTTCCCTCACTCTCTTTTATGGGTTATTTTACCGCATGAACTAGCTGATTTTTTTTTTACAAAAATTTTCAATAGATGTATTGTGATATATGAAACAATGAGTTATATAAATGTACTGTAAAATTATTATAAGAGGAGGCAGTTCTAAGATCCAACTTAATACAGCTTTTCTTTAAGCACTATATACTTCCTTTCATGATTCTTCTTTCTTGGGTTTTGAGTAGCAGACAAATGCACAGTCAAAATTTGTCAGCAGGAGTTTCTGATCACATTTCTGCATCTCAAATGTACCGGATTTTCTTTTTCTTTCTCTTGCCTTGACATGACAGAACTCATCACCTGACAGGTACTGAAACCAGCACCAGGATGTTCCTTCTTCAACTTGGATCATAGCATCATGTGCTAAGAACAATTTCTGTGCTGCTTTGAACTTGCCATACATTGACATCTTCTGTTTAAATATTTTAAGGCTGTTTGATCAATGCTTGACAGGTGTCTAAAATAAAATGTTACCTACTGTGTTAGGAAATCATATTTTAATCTCATTCTGCAGGTATGCTGAGCTATAAAAACATGGGAATGGTAGCCCTAGTTTTGAATCAAGTGGCAAATTGTCACCTGAGCTATACAGTAAGAAGTAGCTTGGCTCCCTGTTACAGATATGGTGCTCTTGACAATTAGATCCCTCTCAGCAGGGGAATTCTTGGGTTGACATATTGATTTAGCTAGGATTAAGTCTGGCATTTTCAGTTATCATTATTTATCTTGTCCAGTAAATGACCTGGTATCGCAAAATTAACATTCAGTTAACCCCTTAGTAGGATGAACAGGAGTTTTGTGATGACCACTAAATGATCTCATGCCACTAGCTAACAGTCTATAATAATTTCAATCCAAAATCATTATTAGGGTAGCCAAATTGAAACAGCCTATAGACAGTTATTTCCAGACTGATCTTTCCCAAGGAAGAGCACTTGTATAGAACATGTTGGGCTTTAAATCACACTTTTTAAACACTTGGCGGTTTCATTCCTTTCTTTGCCTTCAGCTGCTACTTAACTAATATTAATTCTAGGTAGTTAATAATGCAGAAAATTCTTCCAGTGGCAACGAGCATAATCCAGTATGTTCTTGTAGGTAAAATAATGTATTCAGAATTAAAATTAGTTTTCCTCCTACTAAATTCAAAGTATCAGTGAAATTGTTTTTCAATTCACTCTTTTCCTGTTCTTGTGCTTCATACAAAAACCCAACAGCGTTAATGTACACAACATTCGTAATTCGCATCCATGAATATATGCTGTTTCAGGCTCATACCTTCTGCAATACTTTAGACTACTGCATTATCTAATAATTCCGTGTCATTAATCAGCCCAAGGCGTTTTTTGATCAATGTTGCAATCAATTGCTGAGGTCGTCGCTGATACTCAGCTAGAACTTCATGGGAGGCTTTGATCTGATCTCCTTCAAATCGATTAAGGAGAGTCACACAGACTACTGCAGCTTGAAAGCAGAGGAAAACAGAGGGGGGGGGAGTCAACGTTGTTTTTATAACAGCTATAATCATGGTCAATGTAAATTCTACTGCAAGACTGCAAATGTGATGTAGCAGAATTTTACTAAACAACTTTCAAATTAAAGGACAACTGTTGCAGAACTATAACAAAACATTGCTAGGGCTGCCAATACTTATTTACTGTACTTCCAAAGGGAAACAATATCATTACATTACTACCTTTTAAAACATCTACATGGCTCTTAACAACATGTGCATTTTTTTTTTACTCAGTTGAAAGCAGGTGCATAACTGGAGGCCCTGATGAATGCTTCAAAACTCAACAAGGATAATTGAGTGCTTGGTAGGAAAGTTTTAAAACCCCTCCCTGAGTTGGGAGGCTCCCGTGACAAGCTTTACTGCATCTATCTGTGATTGGAATGTTTTAAGAGACTAAAATCAACTATGGAGAAAAGTAGCATTTAAACCTTCCCCATAAGCCATGCTCTTGGTCAGAACTGCCCACATATCAAAAACAATACAATACTGTGAGGAATAAGACCAGATTTTATGCAAACAAAAATATCGTGTAAAATAAACACTATTGTTGAGCATCCTAAGTTATTTGCCACACTAGAGCAAGGGTGGGCAACCTTTGGGTGGCCAACAGTTGCCCTTATTATTTTGGGGAGGGGAAAGCTTCAAAATGGGTAGAACTGCATCATGCCATGTGGGAGTCAAAGTAGACTTGGAGGCCCTGTGGCAGGGTGCTTTGAATTTTAACTGTGAGATGCTTAGTTTTAATTTAGGGTTTACATAACGGGTGTCAAATTCACCGTGTCACATGACGTGTCGCGACATATCGTGACTTTTTTTGCAGTGCCGGAGCTGGGGTGGGCACGGCCTCCGTATGATGCAACCGGCCCGTGGGCCAGCAATCTGACACCCCTGGTTTACATGATAGCTTTCATCTACTCAACTCAAAATGAAAGGAAAGCACTCTGTTTTCAGCAGCATTTTAAATAAAATCAGTTGTTCACTGCCCTGAATGCCAGCGCAAATGGAGAACCCTTTGCAGTTTCTAAAAAGATGAAACTAAATGCATAAACCTGTGCAAGCACACGCACACAACACACACACACAGCAGGAACTTTTCTCAGGCTGACTTGAAAAGCTTTGGTTCTGCTAAGATTGCTATTTTCCCCGTCCTCTATTGTCCATCCCACATAGCTCCCAAGAACCAATTTAAAAACATCCCTGTATCCAGGACCAGAGTTTTTGTCTGGAAAAGCACAGCTTTTGCACCTGCATTTTCAGCCCTCAAATTATTGCAGTTCTCCATAAGACCAAGCAGTAGAAATGGCATAAAAAGCTGCTTAGTATTTGAGGTGTCAGCAATACAATTTTAGACAGCAGGCTGCTGGGACTGAGTTACCTTTCATGCTGAAGAGATCTCCTATTTTACAAAACTTAAATGGGAGTAAAACTCCGGGATATTGTGGGAAATGCTGCAGAAACAACTAGTCCCAAGCCCACTTTTTCAGGGTCACATTGAGTTGGGGCCGAGACAGCTGACATCAAGCAAAGGAGAAAGGATCCAGCATGCATACCTACAAAAGCAATAGCATTTAGACTTATATACCACTTCATAATGTTTTATAGTCCTCTCTAAGTGGTTTACAGAGTCAGCATATTGTCCCCAACAATCTGGGTCCTCATTTTGCCAACCTCGGAAGGATGAAAGGCTGAGTCAACCTTGAGCCGGTGAGGATCGAACTCCTGGCAGTGAGCTGTATTTGTCTGCAATACTGCATTCTAATCACTGCGCCACCAACGCTCCAGTAAGTATATATCTGGATGTCAGTGCAGCACATTAACTCTGCCAGTCTGATGGTTATATTGCAATTAAAAGGCTGATGCCTTGGTAGAAGATTGAGAATGAGCCTCAGGTAAGAAATAGTAGCACAGGACAATAAAGTGAAAAAGTGGTCAAGTGGTTTGTTTCTGTTTGACAGTATATTGCCTGAACTCAGTTGCTTGTGGCTTAGTCATCTAAGTGTAATCCATGCTATTTTTCTTGTTTGCTTTTGGCGACAGTCTTCATAAAAGGAATCTAGAACACCTCTAATGATATAGCCTGAGGCAATTACCCCACCTCCCCTTCTTCTCCGATGAAGCCTTAGTATAGGAGGCTCCAACACAGTTCAGCTATCTTTAGGATATACTGGCCAGTTGGGTTGAAAAGCATTATGCTCTCAATAGGCAAGTTCTCATCACAGGAGGAAAGAGAGCAAGATGAAGCCCTAGATCAGGAGTCTTCAAACTTGGCCCTTTTATGACTTGTGAACTTCAACTCCCAGAATTCCTCAGCCAGTGTGCCTGGCTGAGGAATTCTGGGAGTTGATGTCCACAAGTCATAAAAGGGCCAAGTTTGAAGACTCCCGCCTTAGATAGTCCAGGTAATGAAGAACAACGTGAATCATAGAGCTGAACCGGGCCTCATCGGTCCTGAGAATTCTAAATTCTAAACAGAGACTCGGCTGCCCAAGTCAAGAAAGAGTGACTGCCTTAATGAGCATCATGGAAGAAAAAGGCAGAAAAGAGAGAAGCTGCAGAGTGATTAGCCTTAGGCAGGATGATCTTCTCAGGTAGTTTTTTTTTTTAAGTACCTGGGCTCTGATAACCAGAGCTAATGAATACAGGTTGTGCTCAGGGTATTTCCAGTATTTAAGCCCTGCCTGAGGGTACTCGAATACTAGAATAATTTCTCTGATCTGACTTTGTGAACAAAGTTCTTTGGAGAACTTGGATTCCTCACCAGACTTGCTTTATCCACCAGTAATAAACTTTAGCTTATTGATATCAGACAGGACTGGATTGGTAGCTTTGATTTCAGCTGTAAGAACCTCTGCCAATTTATGATTCCGGAGTAGTAATAACTTTGTTAAAGTCTTATGGGTCAGGTAAGAAAAAACAAAATGGATTGAATAAAAACCATATGCTTTATGCTGGGATTACATTTCTTATGGGGTTTTTCTAATACAGTGAAAGTGTTAAAATATTATACAATACTATTCACTGTATAATATGTTATGTTTCAACATCATCTGGATTGCAAAAATCTAGATTTTTTTTTCTCTCTCTTTGCTCTAGCAATCATTTAGATAGGATAGCCTTACTATGAACCTTTGTAAGTGCTTTATACAATGTGACATAACACTGTTTCTTTAGAATTGCAAAAGTATTGTGGCATGTGGCTGAATTACACATGTAAAAACATAATTTGTTCTTAAAATTATAAGTAGCCAGTGGACAGCACATCTGAGCCAAGGATTTGTGAATCAATATCTTTCAACCGGAACCCTTTTTTCCCTGAATATTGTATCAAAACTAAACTAGTGCTGGCTCAGGAATTCTGGGAGTTGAAGTCCATGAGTCATAAAGGAGCCAAGGTTGCCTACCTAGTGCCAGGGAATTATAAAGAATTACTGAAATCATTACTTTTACTTACCTGTTTTATTATGCCAAAAAGCAATTTTAAATACTGAATTATTTTCTTATCAAAATACCGGATTGATAATTAGAAATACATATAATGCAACCATATTTTTTTAAACAAAATGAACTTTGTGCCTACCTTCCTGAATGGTGGATTGATATAGTTCAGCAAACAACAATTAAGTTAACCAAGTAGTTGCAGTAAAGATTGGGAAATGAGCAAAACTGGTAAAAATTGCTAGGGGTTTAGCATGAGAAGCAAGGAAATAACTTGTGTCTAGCAATCCGGGTGTTTCGGGTTTATAATTAACAGGATGTAGGAAAGAAGAAGGGGCATATAAAAGTAAATTAGAGGGGAAAAAGATAATTTGATCTGATTAGAGAAAAAGGAGCCAGTGAGAAAACAAATAAGGGTGCGAGGAGGTGACTCTCCCCCCAACTATGAGAAGAAGCAGTTAACTTTAGAGTTTTTGAAGTGGAGTTGTGGAAGGCAAATAACAGACTGGGGCCAAGGCAAACACAGATGAAGGCCAAGAAGAAGACCAAGGGACAGCCTTAACCCAGAGGGATTAGGACTTGAAGAAATGCTTAGAAAATGAAAAAGATGTGTGTGGGGGGGAATATAAGAAAGCAACTCAAGGAGATAAAAAGACTTCAGACACTTAAAATGAGATGGTAGAGTCACTCATAAGAGTAAGAAAAAGAAGAGACAAGGAAAGAAAAATGGGTAGCTTAAGAAGAGCAAAGGGAGATACGTAACAGACAGAAGGACGTAGGATATAAACATTAATCCTGATTACAGTAAGAGGTAAAAGGAGATCACACAGGGCTGTCTACCACAGCTTGGATTGGTGGGCAAGTGCAACCCATGAAAGAAATCATGTGGTGCTTCAGCTTGAGAGAGGGTCAAAGCAAGGAGACCACAGTCTGGGCAAGTAACTTGGGACCAGCTAAACCAAAGAAATGACAAGGAGCTGACTGGATGCAGAGGAGCCAGTAAGGAAGACCATGAGAGTCCAAGTAATCAGAGGTGAGACTTTTGGAAGAGAATCTATGGCTGAGCAACCTTGCCAAAGGAAAACTGGGACTGCACTGAGTCTAACTATGTAGTTGAAAAAGCACTGCCTCTTTAAGTAAACTGCCAAGGTGCATGAATGTGATGCTGAAGAAACCTCTGGACATCAAGAATTCACCTCTCTGAGTTACTATAGTGCAGTGGTTCTCAACCTGTGTGTCGGGACCCCATTTGGGGTCGAACGACCATTTCACGGGGGTCGCCAAACAACGCAGTCCTCCATTCCCCCCCCCTTTTTCCTTAGCTGTGCTACTCCCTTTTATTCTATTGGCTTTTGAAAGCCAATAGAATAGACTCTCTTGAATAGAGTCTAATTCAAAAGCCAATAGGAATTGTCCAGGCTGTCTCTGCCCTGCTGAGCCCGCCAAAAGTCCCATTTCGCAAAAGGTGCCACACCAGTTGAGTAGTCCTCAACTTACGACCGGTTGAGTAGTCCTCGACTTACGACCTGTTGGGGGTCGTGGAATTAAAAAGGTTGAGAACCACTGCTATAGTGTAAGGTTATTCTTCTATCTGTGTAAATCGGGCTGTGTATCTAAAATGGTTATTTTCCTACAAGGAGTAATGCACAGATGTTCTCAACTGTAGTCTAAATATGGGAAAATAAAGTCACGTTACCTGCTCATAACTAGAAATGCCTCAGTTTGTTTGGATCTGTAGGGAAGTTCTGGGGCTGGCAGCAGGCTAGGTTGAAAGGCTTTAGATAGGAGTTAGAAAAGACGCCTCCTGAGTCCCAATGACTGGGAGGACCACAGAGAACGTTTCTTAAACCCCAAAAACTAGTGCCTCTCTATTGAAACTGAAACAAAAACAGGACTACCCAAGGGCGGAGAACCTTCCCAGAAATCCCCTGAACTTACCTTTCAGGCCACAAAGCCTGCACATCGCAGCAAATACTGTGGATTCCATTTCTATGTTTCTCACACCGGCGTTGTAGGCTCTTTTTAAATACTCTAGCTTTTTTTCATTAGAGAAGCAGCACAATGCTCCATCTAACCGTCCTTGGCCTCAAAAGGGAAAGGGAAAGATGAAAATATCAGTCTGTTGTGCTTTCAGTGGCCTGACCTCCACAGCATTGCCCCAGTTGACTTCTGCAAGGAATGCTTTCTTCTGAAAGCCTAAAGGTAACCTTCTGACATCCTACTTAAATAAATAAAAAAAAACTCCCATTTTTTAAAAAAACCACCTTAATAGCCTGCTCTTTGAAATACTAATAACTTATCTGCCATGTACTTTTTAACATTTCCATGAAATGCAAGAAGTGAATGACAGAACAGAATGCATAAAAAGAAGAGAATGTAAAAATGCCTTTAATGGTGAAGATAATAAATTAAGACTAATGTGTTCTTTATCACCCTGTGCGGAGGAAGGCTGCAGAAGCCAATAATGAAAGCAGCACTATTCCTACAGAAAAAGACATGGTGGTATATTTGAACCTCCTGCTGCAAGTTCTTTGTAAAGCAGAAAGCTCACAAAACACAACCTCTGGATGCTTTTACTACTCACTGCACTGAAAAAACGGACTGGCATTTAATTGGGAGAAGGAAAAAAACACCAAGTTACTGTAACACCTTCATTACTGTCTGAACTGCTTTCCATTTGGATAAGTGCCACTTAGCTAGTATGTCTAGGGTCTAGGCCCAGGGGTAGGCAACCTTGGCTCTTTTATTACTCGTGGACTTCAACTCCCAGAATTCCTGAGCCAGCCACGCTGAGGGAAAAGGGAGAGATTTCCAAGCTGAGCCATGCTGGCTCAGGAATTCTGGGAGTTGAAGTCCACGAGTCATAAAAGAGCCAAGGTTGCCTACCCCTGATCTAGGCTAAGGGGTTCTTTTGTTGGTGATATTTAATTTTCATTTAATTTTGCTTTTTCTTAGTAGAGTGTCCAAATTCTGAGCACCCCAAGTGGCAACTATTGGCTGTCTCTCCCTGCATGTTACTTGCATCACCTTTATCCCGCAGAGAAGGAAGCAGGGAAAATCTGGATGGAAGAGGAAAACTCAGCTACAAACACAACCAATGTAAAATATTAACAGATTTCTGTAAAATCAGTCTGATGAACCCTAAACTGAACATTCTAGAAATCTAAGTCTTTGTGTGTGATAAAGACTTCCTTATAAAATGAACATATTTTGCAAATCAATCTTTTTAATTACTGCTTTAAGCCAGTTGCTGTTCTCCCTCTCTCTCTCTTTTTTTTTACAAGTGGCAAATCTACCCCTGCAGCAGAATCAACCAGGACAAAGCAGTTCCATTGTAATTCTGTTTCTGTACTTGAAGCCTCTGAGCTGGCTTTCATAAAAGGGAGCCACAACTCAGATCGGCCAGCCAAAGGTTTCCACAGGCTCCATAGATGATGACTTCTCTCAGTTTCTTCTGTTTTATCCACTTTGCAAACAGCATTTAATTGTCTCGAAAGAAAAGGTCCTGGGGTAGTGAGAGAGACTAATGGGTACTTATGTAAATGCCAGACTTCTTGACATTTTTCTTAGGGGAAGGTAATTTTGGAAGCTATAATCCTGTCACAGGAGGTAGCTGGAATGTAATCCAGCTGTTAACATGATGATATGATGATTGACTGGGGGCTCTTTTATTTTAACTGTTTGATATGAAATGCTTGCATCTTCTATCTAGTCAATGAAGTGGCACATGTTGTTGAGGATGCAAATCAAGAGAGTTTTAGATTTTCTTAAATGTCATAAAGGAGATGGGAAGCTGGATTAATAGGCATCTTCTTTCTTCCTCCAGAACAGTTTGCAGTGAATTAAAATATATAGCAAAAACACTGGCATCGGTCCCTAGGATAAACAGCAGAAGTGCTAATTTAAAAAAAAAATCATTTGAGGAATTTAAAAATCCTGAGATTAAAAAAGGGTTTTGCTTGGCATCTGAAGCAAAAGTGCCCTGCCTGCACTCCTACAAGTTTTATGAGGTCCCATAAAACTTTTTGGTTCATCTTTGAGAGTCTCTCAAAGTTGTCACTAAATAACACTATTTAATTTGATGGAAATGAATGTTAAGCTTTGAAGAAGTAAGCTAGGAAGAGTATTGATGGCTGTTTTTACTTTGGTGTTGAAGACAATTCCTGAGAATATCACACCAAGCAAAGGAAAAAAACAAACATATCAAAACAAATCAACCCAGAGTTCCCACTTGAGGCACAAATGACAGGCTGAAATTATTCTACTCCAGACATGTTATTTCAACACCTAGCTCTCTACGGAAAGTCTAAGGTTGTAATGCTGGGAAAGGCAGAAGGAAGGAGAAGATGCCAACCAGGAACAAGGTGGGTGGACTCAGTTACAGTGGGGTTAAATACACCATTGGAGGGCATGAAATACCAGGTTAGGGACAGATTGTCATGGATCGATTTAGCTATGTGCTTTCTAACCCCAAAGCGGTTAAATAAATCAATCTCTGTGGTACTCTAACAGTTGACATCAACTTGATGGCACATAATCGATGTGATGGAAGGGAAAATCATTGAAAACATGGGGAGCATATTAACTGTATTGAAGTAAATAGTCTAAGTGCATCAAATTTAATTTTTATTTTGCCCACCCATTTTCAGGTGGGCAGGTATGGCCTCTTCACTTATTAGAAGACAGTCCTTTAGATCAGAAGCCCCCAACCGTTTGGGCACCAGGGACCGGTTCTGTGGAGAGAGGTTTTTCCATGGACCAGAGGGTGCATGGTTTTGTGTGCTGCCTGCATCCTGTGGATGGGGCTTAGCTTGTTTGTGCGGACTGGTTGATGGCAGTCTGGTTGTTGGGGACCTGTGCCTTAGACCACCATTCCCAAGAGCATTGGTATAAATGGTCAGTACTGAGGGATGTTAGAAGGTCCAATTCTGCAATATCTCTAGATCTATCGCTTTGCTGTCACTGAAGTAATTTCCTTGATAGAAACGTGGGTAAATGTGACAGATATCTCAGGTGCCTTAGCTCTGATATTCTTCCTGAAAAAAGTTCCACTTTTCTCTTACAACTTTATTCTCTACTTTCTAGTAACCATTTTAGGTTTTTAGTCAAGAAATGAAATAATAATTCTGGTTTGTTTGTGGGCTTTTTGGTGTGTTGACTGTTCCTATTAACTTGTCTTATTAGTTTATTAAACTAAAGTTTAATTGTTACATTTGTCTTTAAAATGACAAGACAAATAATTAAAATAGAACCAAAGTATTGATGCAGAGTTGCATTTTTCTTGAATGGCTCTATATTTATTAACAAATCCTATAAAACAAAGGACAAAATATCCTCAAAATTAACAAAAGCTTATTTTTAAGAGTAACTAAGGATAGACCACTAAAAATGGAGTAGATATTAGTGGGATAATTACCGCTAATAATGGAGCTAAATAGATTAGGAAAGTTAAGGTTATGCGTAATGATGCTTATTCCTTGTAAATTGATTGCAATCAATACTTTTACTTATCTGGAAGCAAGTTCTATTGAATTTAGTTCTGAGTACTGTAGATATGGGAAGAGGTTTTAGTATCAAATTAAAATCAAATATCTTTATTATGGTCTTTGACCAACCTTTACAATAAAAAAGAAAGATAGTTTGACACAACAATTTGTTACTGGGAAAGGGGAAAAAAACAATAGGATAATAAAACAACGTATCTAATTAAAAGTTTTCTTCAGTTATATAACTTGGTGAAAATGTTTGGCCACCTGATACTATATGCTGGTGTCAGATTAGCTTCCCTTAAAAATAATAAAACTAAAATTCTTCAGTGTGGCCCACATATTTGGAAATGATTGGGGTGATCAGAACATGTCTTGGGGCTTCGTAAAAGGACACCATATGAGGACAGGATTGTGAAAGAGGTCAAGAGCAACGTCTCTGGAAATAAGGAGTCCCGTGAAATCTTCCTGACAGTAGAACTGATGAGAAGGGAGATTTTAGCATATTTATTGATTTCAAGTTCGTTAAGAAAACAGAGATCCAAGTGACCATTAGCCATTAAATGATGCTTCCCCAAAAACTAGCTAGATACTGTAAAGTTTTTATATTTTCGATTTTCAGTTAAAAGCATGTCCCACAGGTGCTTGGGCAACTGGACTTTTTTTGGCTTTTTTCCCTTGAAAACGTTTTGCTTCAGTTTCAGCTTCTTGGATGAGAAGCAAAAGGTTTTCAAGGAAAAAGCCAAGAAAGTCCAGTTGCCTTTTGAAAAGACATGATATTTGGGACAACCCTGACCTGGATGATTGAGAATCTCCGTAGATGGATTAAAAACATGCTTACCCTCATAAAAATCATATGTGCACATTGTATGGCCCATTAGTGTTGGAAAGTCCTTAATCCCTCTGCTGCATTCGAATAGCTCAGAAGCCAAGTCTTGATCAAGCTCTGTGTTTCGTGTCACCACACGGTCTAGGATCACTTGCTCAAACTGGGGCTTGAAAAAGGAATCCACTGCCACATCTGTTATTACCACAGAGCCAGGCTCAACTCCTAAAAGTTGAAAATACAAGGTTGTGAAGAAAGATGAAATGACAACTACGTCCCAGTAACTATTAGAACCTCTTACAGTAGATGGCATCCCTTAGCTTAGGGTCCCCACCTCCAGGCTATGGACCGGTACTGGGCAGCTCAGCTGGAGGCGAGTGGTGGAAGAGTAAGTGAAACTTCATCTGTATTTGCATCCACTGCCCAGCGCTACCATCACCGCCTCAACTCAACCTCAGATCATCAAGCACTGGTTCTCATAGGAGCGCAAACCCTACTATAAACTGTTCATGTGAGGGATCTAGGTTGCATGTTCCTTCTCCCTGTGCCTGATTGTGGATCTGTCTTCCATAAAACTGGTTCCTGGTGCCAAAATGGTTGTGCTGCTTTAGTTGATCTTGGCTATCCCCCAAAGATAAGCAGGGTTAGATCTAGTTAGTACATGAAGTTGGAGATTACTAAGAAATCTTGAGCTGTAGACCAGACCAGGAAATTGAAAAACCATCCTACATGGCAATCACAAGCAACTTCCATATTACAGCCAAAAGAAAGAATATAGAGATGTCCATGGAATCACCAGCCACTGACTCAACCAAGTTTTTACAATAGCTTTAGCTTAATCCTAGAAATCTGAATATAGCAAAACCTTTGAATATTTCAGTTTAGAGAAAGGTGGAACTGACACAAGGTAATAAGTCATTGTCTGTGTCTGTCTGACCTGGATGATCCAAAGATCCCCTCCCCCCAGTAGTCACTTATCTCAAGAAGATCGTGCTAACTGCATAAGATTTTGATGGCTCAATTAGTCATCCAGCAGTCATTTTTCAGTGTTCTTGGCTGACATGAAAATAGCTTAGTGGGTAATAACTTTTCTTCTCAATATCTGGCTATTTTGTTGGAGCAAATAACTAAAACTTGCTCCATAAAAACAAATAAGCCCCCCTCCTGTTATATTCTGGTTAAACCTGCTGGTGGCACAGGCATACTGAAACAAATGCAGAAACGGAAGTCTTAATCATAGCTAGCTGAGTGAACCATTAATTGAAAGGAAAGTAATTGACATAAATTTGGGGAGTTATTTGAGGTACTTAGGTTAGCTCCCAAAAAACCTAGGTTTTGAACTTCTCAAAACACAGTAACCTACCCTCCCCCCCCTTGACTCAGGGTGAACAAGGGCAATACATATTCTATCAACTGAAGTTTCGAATTTTGATTATATTCCATTTTATTTAGCTATTTATTAAATTGTACATGAGCCACGGTAGCACAGTGGTTAGAATGCAGTATTGCAGGCTAATTCTGGCAATTTGAATCTCACCAGCTCAAGGGTGACTGACTCAGCCTCCCATCCTTCTGAGGTTGGTAAAATGAGGACGCAGTTTGGTGTAGGCAATAGACTGACTCTGTAAACCGCTTAGAGCAGGGATTCCCAACTCCCAAGCTGTGGCCCACTACCAGGCCATGGCCTATTTGAAACTGGGCCATACAAGCGGCAGGCTGGCACACACGCACGTGCAGCTCCTGTCATGTGAGTGGAGGGCTGGTGCACATGTGTGCACAGCTCCACTTGCATGAGCAGTGGGCCTGCCTGCACACGCGAGTGGAGCTGTGCGTGCGGGCACACTAGCCCACCGCTCATGTGCCCCAGTTCCCCTCTTCCCCCTGGCTGGGCCGGCAAGCCACAAGGTTTGGGGACCACTGGCTTAGAGAGGGCTGTAAAGCACTGTGAAGTGGTATATAAGTCTAAGTGCTATTGCTATATGCTGCCCATTTCACTCTTCAAAGTGACTATTAAACTTACGATTCAGTTCATACCCAATTTATAGATATGTTCTATATCTATATTTATTTTGTGTTCTATAAGGTGTGCATGTATGTATGTGCAATATGTATAAAGGGGCACAGTGACCTAGCAGTTAAGGTGCTGGGCTCGTCAGTCATGTTCTATATCTATATAGTGGGCTGTCCCCTGATACCACTAGATGACATCGCTAGGGCCTGCTGCCTTAGAAGAGTGAGGAAAATCCTCAGGGACGACTCACACCCTGATCAGCACTTCTTTACTCTCCTACCATCAGGTAGGAGATATAGAAGCATAGCCAGCTGCACCAACAGGCTGAAGTACAGCCTCTACCCATGGGCTGTCAAACTCCTGAATGGAAAATAACTCCATGTATGATAGACTTGCGGGGCCGGCACGTTGTGCAATAAGTTCACGTGGTGTAATAAGATTGTGTGTTTGTTGTCATTGTGAATTGTGATGGGGGGGTGCACGAAGGGAGGCTCAGCCAATCTCATTGTACACATGTTGTACTTTGACAATAAAGGATTTGTAATTTTTTTGTAATGTTATTTTAAATGTTAGAAATATGACGTATGTTATATGCTTGTCACAATCATAGAGGCCTAACAAGCTTTAGATTCAAGTGTCGTCCCCCAGCTCCTGTTTAGTCTGTCATGAGAACCAACCTAAAAAAGGAAATTAATTGTCTCACTTTAGTCTGGTGAGCAGGTGATCAGATTCTTTAAAACAGAGAAAGTTCATTTGGGTATTTAAGATAATCCTTTGAGACTTAGAAGCTTTTTTCACTCATTCTGAAAGCGCATAAAGCTTTTATTTTGATTAAAATTAATAGGCTGCTTGCGGTTGAACAAGTATAAAGAGAAGTTTGTATATTAAAGTCCAGGAGTTTAATATTTTATAAATGCTATTGCAAAACACTCTTTTATGGTACAGTATTATATTTCTTTGTTTCAGTTAATGTTGTTCTTATATAGATTCCCAGGAAAATTTATTTCGAATGACTTTAATTTAGAAAGGACATCGAGCCCCATATTTTCAGGATGACGTTGCCTTAGCCAAATACACATTTGTGATCTCTTTGTGTATACCTTTGCTGCCTGAAATTTGTTGACTTGAAATATATATATGAAAACATGTTACAAAATTCTCATCAAGATCTGACCTTTTCTGAGCTGTTTTTCATCTGCATCCTCTATGCCTGGCAGCAGCAAAACTCTTTACTCACCTAATCCTCCTGAGGTGCCGATGCGGATAATGGTAACATCACAGCATTTTGCATGGTGTAGCAATTTGATTAGTTCATGAAGCACGATAGAAATGGAGGGAATACCCATCCCATGCTGTCAGGAGATGAGAAAAAGAAGTAAGAATTTGATACTTTCTCAGCAAAACTCATCTAAACTTGTACAGTGTGTTTAATAGAAAACTAACGTGAAAAATACATCCAAAACATTGGTATACAATAAAAGTCTATAATGGAAATGCATGAGGCATGATCTAACAAAAGCTAAGAGCTCTTAATTTAGCCTTCCCTTATTAAAATCTAATTGTATGAGTTTATTATGGTGCTAAAACAGTATTCTTTAAAATGTGGCCTGATATCGTATATAATGCTAAGCAACAGTGGCTTGATTCATAACCTCAACAGAAATAATTAAAATATGGCTGCAGGAACCAAGTTGATATAGAAAAAAGCAGAATTCCATATGGAGAAGATAAATATATTTATATATATATATATATCTATATAAATATAGATACAGATAGATCGATAGATCAACAGATAACAATATATACATATAGTTAGTATAGATAGATAGATAGATAGATAAATAGATAGATAGATAGATAGATATAACATGTATTTATCTTCTGCATATGGAATTCTGCTTTTTTCTGTATCAATTCAATTTCTGCAACTAAGCCATACTCTCTCTCTCTCTTATTCTTATTATATAAATAAAAATGTAAATGTTCGTTTGTTCAAAATCTTAAATCTCCGAAAGTTCTTCACCGATTGCTTTGAAATTTTGACACAACGTTGCATTTGAATATGTGTGTTTTTTTTATATACCTGTATTATGTAGATGTCACACCTGTGACAGGTAAAAACTTGCTTTTTTGAAAAACAGCGCCATCTGTTGGACGTAATCTCTATATCTGCACACACAATGGAACAACAAAAAATATTGTATACCCACAAGCATTGTGAAATTAAACATATTACAAACGTGCGCTTTCTCTTTTCTTTCTTTTCCATTTAACCACACTGAGCCACAGCAATGCGTGGCTGGGTACAGCTAGTATATATATATATATATATATATATATATATATATATATATATATATATATGTGTGTGTGTGTGTGTGTGTGTGTGTGTGTGTGTGTGTGTGTGTGTGTGTGTGTGTGTGTGTGTGTTCAATGATGCAATCTTCGATCTCCGGGAAGAGTATACTCCAGTTATTTATTGTTAAAAAAACCATTTAAAAACAATAAAAACAGTTATATACAAGGTTAAAACAACTTAGCTTTCACTGGTCCTCTGCCAGCATCCTCAGAGTGGGGCTTAGGGGGTGGGAAAGTTCTTTTTATCCCCTTGCTGATCCAACTGCCTGCTCATTGCCCTCATGACAGGGCCACTCTTCCTGATTGCCTGCAACTGCCTTTCCCACCCCCTAAGCCCCACTCTGAGGACGCTGGCAGAGGACCAGCGAAAGCTAAGTTGTTTTAACCTTGTATATAACTGTTTTTATTGTTTTTAAATGTTGTTTTAACAATAAATAACTGGAGTATACTCTTCCCGGAGATCGAAGATTGCATCATTGAACAAATATGCCCGGGATTCGTATTTTTATAATCATTAAGGATATATATATATATATATATATATATATATATATATATATATATATGCGATTAAAAAGGTTAAAAATATGAACCCTGGGAATATTCATGGTGAAAATATAAACTGAACACCAGGGTAATAAAAACTGTAAAAGTTTTTAATAAATTAAAACTATAAAAGTTTTAAAAAGCGCCAAGCTTTCGCCGTCACCTGCCAGCATCCTCAGGGCTGGCGCGCCAGAGAATGAGAAGGTCTTTTATAGGCGTGTCAAGGTTTGCGCCCGGCTCCTTGATCTTGTTATCGGGCCTAATTGGTTCAGCCGTGTGCAATTAACTTGTACTTCTTTTCTCTTTTTGGTTGCATTTTTATCCTCATCCATCTCCAATTCTCCCAACTCCGGATTACGTTCCTTTCTCCACCGTATCTTGTCCGGTTGTTACTTTTAGAATCGCATTCATTTCCGGTCTCAATACTTTCGTTTTTAATGTGTCCGTCATCCTGATGATCTCGTAAGTTGCTATGGGTCCGGTGCAGCGTGGGGGGGTATTCCGCAAGGTGGAGGGGTCGTCTCTTATTCGTTGTCATGCCCAGCTGTCTTGCGCGTGTCCTACTCCGAGTACTCAGTCCAGGGGGTGTGTGTACAGCAATCAAGCCGCGCCCCTCCTGGTTGCAGCGCTCTTCCTCAGTTCTCCCCTTTTTTACGTTGTTAAAAGCATTCGCGTATGTTCCATGGGAGTCCTCAGGATCGTCGGGTAGGGGGTGTGACGGCTCGATCTCCCGCACCCTGCCGCTCTCCGATCTTCCCTCCTCCTCTATAACGGTGTGCGAGAGTTCATCGTCAACCACCTCCCGTGGTTTGTCCTCATTGGAGCTGATCGTTCCGGCTGTACGAGGGGGTCTTCTCCTCCTTTCCGGACCAACCGTGATGTTTCTTTTGATGTGTAGGCAGGCCGTTGCGTTTAGCAATTCACCCACACTTCCACCTGCCGTATCTTCCCTCGTCTCCTCTTTGCTGCCAGGGGTCCGGACCTTGGTTCTTATCACCCCCCTAATCCTCTGGGATTGCAGCAGTCTCATGGGGGTGGTCGAGGTATCTCGCGATTGCTTTTCTTCCTCTGAATTGCACATGGTTTGTTGGGCAGTTCGGGTGCTGCCCAAGTTGTTGTTGGGCCATCGGGGGTGTTGCCGCTGATTATTGGCACTCCATGATCTTACGGCCAAATAGGACGGACATAGGTCCATTAACAGGCATATTGACCTATGTCCGTCCTATTTGGCCTTAAGATCATGGAGTGCCAATAATCAGCGGCAACACCCCCGATGGCCCAACAACAACTTGGGCAGCACCCGAACTGCCCAACAAACCATGTGCAATTCAGAGGAAGAAAAGCAATCGCAAGATACCTCGACCACCCCCATGAGACTGCTGCAATCCCAGAGGATTAGGGGGGTGATAAGAACCAAGGTCCGGACCCCTGGCAGCAAAGAGGAGACGAGGGAAGATACGGCAGGTGGAAGTGTGGGTGAATTGCTAAACGCAACGGCCTGCCTACACATCAAAAGAAACATCACGGTTGGTCCGGAAAGGAGGAGAAGACCCCCTCATGCAGCCGGAACGATCAGCTCCAATGAGGACAAACCACGGGAGGCGGTTGACGATGAACCCTCGCACACCGTTATAGAGGAGGAGGGAAGATCGGAGAGCGGCAGGGTGCGGGAGATCGAGCCGTCACACCCCCTACCCGACGATCCTGAGGACTCCCATGGAACACACGCGAATGCTTTTAACAACGTAAAAAAGGGGAGAACTGAGGAAGAGCGCTGCAATCAGGAGGGGCGCGGCTTGATTGCTGTACACACACCCCCTGGACTGAGTACTTGGAGTAGGACACGCGCAAGACAGCTGGGCATGACAACGAATAAGAGACGACCCCTCCACCTTGCGGAATACCCCCCCACGCTGCACCAGACCCATAGCAACCTACGAGATCATCAGGATGACGGACACATTAAAAACGAAAGTATTGAGACCGGAAATGAATGCGATTCTAAAAGTAACAACCGGACAAGATACGGTGGAGAAAGGAACGTGGAATGTGCACTACCTGAGCCTGAGGGGAGGTCAGAACATAAAGGCAACCGAAATAACTGGAATTGCCATCTGGCTAATCCAGAGTTGGGAGAATTGGAGATGGATGAGGATAAAAATGCAACCAAAAAGAGAAAAGAAGTACAAGTTAATTGCACACGGCTGAACCAATTAGGTCCGATAACAAGATCAAGGAGCCGGGCGCAAACCTTGACACGCCTATAAAAGACCTTCTCATTCTCTGCCGCGCCAGCCCTGAGGATGCCGGCAGGTGACGGCGAAAGCTTGGCGCTTTTTAAAACTTTTATAGTTTTAATTTATTAAAAACTTTTACAGTTTTTATTACCCTGGTGTTCAGTTTATATTTTCACCATATATATATATTAGGTCTTTGGTTGTTCGGGTTTTCTCCCGCGTAAAATTGGAAGTGTCTTGGTGACGTTTCGACGAAGTCCCATTCGTCATCTTCAGGCTGGTGTTTTCAGCTTCGTGCTTCGAGCAGCAATGCTGCTCGAAGCACGAAGCTGAAAACACCAGCCTGAAGATGACGAATGGGACTTCGTCGAAACGTCGCCAAGACACTTCCAATTTTACGCGGGAGAAAACCCGAACAACCAAAGACCTACATACAAACACCCGCGAAAACCTCAGAAAACATATATATATATATATACACACACACATACATACTAGCTGTACCCAGCCACACGTACAGCTAGTATATGCTATCAGCCCTGGACATCACATCACAGAATTCATGAGGCTACAACGCCAAAGCTCAGGATGTTACAACACAGCCAACCACCCAGGATGGTGCAACACAGAGCTCAGGATATCAGTACACTAGATCTCAGGATGTCATCACACAACCCATTACCCAGGTCGTTACAATACAAAAGACTAATGGGTACACAGCCAGCACCTCAACTACTCAGGATGTTAGGAAACAGCCAAACAATCCACAAACAATAGCTCCTACACAGCCAACCAATCCACCTAAGCAACTAAGCCAGCACTCCATACATCCCCACCAATATATATAGAGAGACAGCAGCTCTGATCACACTTTGCTTGCGGAAGCACGAAGCTGAAGACCCCAGCCTGAAGATGACGAGTGGGACCTCGTCAAAACATCACCAGATACTCTCAATCTTACACGGGAAAAGATCCGAATACACCAAGACCTGCATATATATATATATATATATATATATATATATATATATATATATATATATATGTATAAACATTAGATATTGGATAGATAGATATAATAGAACTGAGTAGTAGCCAGTCTGCATGCCACTAAATTAATACAGGATTCAAGAATGCTTTATTGGATTGGTATACACCCTTCTTCAACAGGGGTGCCTTACAGATGCAAGACTTCAAGTCCCATAATTCTCTGCAATGGCCATATTGGCTCAGGAATCTTCTGAGCTGAAATCCATTCATCTATGTAAATTGAGAAGTCTGATTTTCCTTGTAGATGGTAACAAAGCACTAACATTCATTAGCAGCAAAACTTTCCATAAAATATTTTGCTCTGTCCAATAGGATGTAAGCATAAATCTTGACCTCATAGACCGAACTATTGCTGACTTGAACAAAAATACATATCTCCTCTGTTAATAAGGAAACATGTAGGCGTTTCAAAGTTAGTATATAATAATAACGCAAGACAGGTAATATGGTTCAAAGAAGAGACTAGTATAAATCACCATCTTTGAGTCTGATCCAGCTTGTCTTCAATGCTGCAACAAAGCACCCCTTTTGACTTACGAGTTGGATTTTTGTTTCTGGCCTATTAATCTTAACACTCTCTTCTCTCCCAGAAATGTAAGTAGACAATTTCTTTGGAAGCCTTAAACATCTGTTACATCCCACGTATTTGAAGAGCAGGAAAATAATGAATAGAAATAGCAAGAACAAACCAAGGCAATTTTTGGCATATTAAAAATTAGAAGAAGTGGCAGTTTTGAATATTTGAATCATTAGATTGGCAATAATCTCCCAAAGAGTATGTGAAGGAAGGAGAAAACAGGAAATTACTAATAAATTAGTTATTAAAGCGAATAAAGATGGAGCTGAAAATGTTTTCAAATTTGGAAGAAATGGGTCACTGGGATGATTTGGGCCTTAAATTTTTGACCTATGTTAAGATTATAGGTAAAATATTTGGGGGTTACTTTATCTGTTTCTAATGTAAAATTGTACAAAAATAATTATGAAAGGTTGTGGGTCAGGATACAAAGAGACTTGAAAAATTGGGAGAAATTGCAATTATCTCTTTTGGGAAGAATTGTGGTGATCAAAATGAATGTTCTGCCAAAGTTCCTTTTTTTATTTCAAATGATACCTATCTTAAAGAATGAGATTAATTTAAATGAATGGCAGAAAGGTATCAATAAATTTATTTGGGCGGGGAAAAAACCAAGAGTAAAGCTTAAAATAATACAAGACATTCGTGAGAGAGGTGGACTCAAGGTACCGAATTTGAAATTGTACTATGATGCAGTGGTCTTAACATTAATTAGTGATTGGGTTAATTTAACAAATGTAGAAATACTCCTCTTGGAGGGTTGGGATTTACTTTTTGGATGGCATGCCTATTTAATTTTTAATAAAAAAGTTGACAGGGTTTTTAAATCTCATATTATAAGGATTTCTTTATTTCGGGTTTGGAGGAAATATTATAGAAGTGATTTTAAAATCCCATTATGGGCTATACCTTGGCATGCGATAGAGGGGATAAGGAGAGGAGTCAAGATGGATGGTGTTTCTTACGCACAATTACTTAGATGGGATGGTAAAAACTGGCAGTTAAAATCTTTGGAAGATCTAGCACAAGAAAATATTATATACTCATGGTTTCAGTATAGACAAATAGTGGATAGATGGAAGTTAGATTGTAATGTGGGTTTACTTAGAGAAGATGAAAATTTTCTTAAACAAGTAAAAGACCAAAGACGAACTCATATTAAGAGAATTTATGGGGTGCTAGTAGAATTGGATTCAGAGGCAGAATTAATTAAAGAATGTATGATTAAATGGGCACAAAATTTTGGTGAACCAGTTCTACTAGATACCTGGGAAATTATTTGGGTGAGGAATGTCAAATTTACACAAGCCCAGAACTTAAGGGAGAATTTTTATAAAATGTTTTACAGATGGCACCTTGATCCACAAAAAATGTCTCGTATGTATCCTGACTTACAGCCCAAATGTTGGAGATGTGGTTGTTTGGATGCTACTTACTATCATATTTGGTGGTCGTGTAAAAATATAAAAGCCTTTTGGATTAAGATATGGTGGAATATTCAAAGAATTTTTAGAAGGAGGGTAAAATTTACCCCACAATTGTTTTTGTTAGGTATTGTTACTGATTGTGATACTAAAGAGACCACATTGATGTTAAATTTAATTACAGCCGCAAGGCTGCTAGTAGGGCAATGTTGGAAGAAGGAATCTTTGCCTATTTTGCAAGAGTGTTTTTTTAAAGTTTCTTATTTGGCGGAAATGGCAAAGATTTCGGCTTTCTTGAAGGATCAATCGCAGGAGAAGTATTTTGCGGTATGGAAAAAATGGATAGATTTTATACAATATAAGTTGGATATTAAAAAATATTATTTAGTTTTTCAATAACTTATATTTAAAATTTAAAACATCTTATAGATTTTATTCCTTTTTTTATTTTTATCTTTTATGTTTATTATACTTTCTTTTATCTTTTTCTTTTTTCCTTTTCTTTATTTTTTTTCCTTTCAAGTATTATTCTTTTGGTATTTATGTTTTTTTATATATATATTATTGTTAATTATCTTATAATTTGTTTAATTAATGTATTTAGTATTTAGATTTATTCATGGTTTATATTTTTTTTAAGATTTTTTGAACAAATTTCAATTAAGCCTATGTTCAGCTCTGGGAAGGTCGGGGGAGGGAATGGGAGGGTTGGGGAGGTTTGGGGATGGATTGTTTTGTTTTTGTAAAATTTCAAAAATTTAATTAAAAAAAAAAGATTATTAAATTACACCATTTCCTAGGGTGCAAGCTTCACTGAACATAAGGCTGCATAATATAAGATGGTGAAATTGGGACTGTTCCCTGTGTTTTGGAAAAGCAGCTCCAGCCAGGCAGAAATGCTTCCCTGGCACTTCTATCAGGCTTTCAGGCAGGCATCCATACTCACAGGCATCCAAGCCAGTGTTACGACTGTCTGTGCTAACTGAACCACACCCTGGTGTTTTCAAGGATGGGCTGACATCCAGAGGCATCCTCACCCACCCAGTCCTTTGAGCTTACAAAAGCAAAGGCTAAGGCAGAGTGGGAAAAGAGGGGTGTGTGTGTGTGTGTGTGTGTGTGTGTGTGTGTGTGTGTGTGTGTCAGGAAAGATGAAAGCAAAGGGCCTACAGATGAGGAAGCGGAGGTGATGTCTGCAGATTGACAGCCTAGTACAAGCAGGCAAAAGAACTTTCATTCAACTGCGAGGCTCATAAACTACAGCAGGGATGTCCAACCTTGGCAACCTTTAAGACCTGTGGACTTCAACTCCCAGAATTCCCCAGCCCACATGGTCAGCTGGGGAATTCTGGGAATTGAAGTCCATAAGTCTTAAAGTTGCCAAGGTTGGACCCCCCAGAGCTACAGTGAGCAGCATATCCTGGTAGGAGTCCAGCTTGGACCTTTTCCTGGAGCTTGGCAGAAACTAGAAAAGCAGCAACCACACAAGTCATGGTTCCATACAAACATGCAATATTTATCACTTGTTGCTTGTATGTACAACTTATGCACCGGTGACAAATTCCTTGTGTGTCCAATCACACTTGGCCAATAAAGAATTCCAATATCTGCAATATACTTGAAAGAAATTATTTCAAAAAGAGCTACCTGATCTGGGCTTCAAAAATCCAAGTAACCACAGATGGCAGTCATAAATTATTTCAAGGAGAAAAGAATAGAAATTAAAAAGTGAATCTTAGTGTAGACATATAGAATAAATGAAAGATGGAAATATGGGTAATCCTCACTTATAGACCATAATTGGGACTGGCTGCTCCACTCCTAAATGACACGGTTGTAAAGTGAAGCATCATATGGACGATGCCCAACTTACAATATCAGCTTTCACTATGGTTGTGAAAGAAATCAACATGGTTGTTAAGCATGATATCACATGACCATGGCTTGACGCTTCTTGCTAGCTTCTCCACTGGCTTTGCTTATTGGAAGCCAGTAAAGGTCACAAATGACAATTGGATAACCGAGGGAGACTGTGACATCCTAAACACATGCTGGTTATCTGGTGCCAAATTGCAATCACATGACAGTGGGGATGCTGCAATGAGTGCACATTCAAGGTTGTAAATAATCTTTTTCATAACTATTGTAACTTCACACTGTCACTGAGCAAGCAATCAGTAAATGAGATCTACCTGTAAAAAGATGAGGACCAACTGGGTTGTCAAAATAAAGAAGAGAAATCTATACCCTACCAAAACTTTTGTGTCTGTTTGTAACCTTCAATGGGGTGAAATTGGAAGATATAGGGCAACAACTATTGAACCAAGATAATTCAGATGGGATAACTTACAGAATGCCATGGCTCCCATGGGAATGAAATTTGGGAAAGTTGTGGCTGCTTCAATGCCAATCCACCATCTGGCTACATTTCCTAGAAACTCATAGGTTGCATGACACAAAGAAAGATGGGAAGCTCAGATGCCGGCCCTCTTTTCTGCCTCTCTCTGCTGCCTGCACCCAGTTGGCTGGGGCAAGGCCTGACAGGTGAGCAGCAAGTGGCTGCTTGGTACAGAGGTCAAAATATGAAATATCTTAATGGTGGTGGGTGCAAGAGAAGGATGAGGGAGTGATTTGGATGCCTGCTTGTAAGGTAGGGCTGGCTGGGATGTACCAGCAGTCAATGGTGAGCTCTCTTCTTTCCTGGAGGAAGGGGGCTCTTAGGGACACATCAGGATGGGAAGCAGGATACAGTTTTCCTCACAGTCCACAGCTACCCTTGGTTCCATTTCCCTTCAGCAGCGACAGGCAGTTTCATGGCTCAGCCAAAGAGGAGTGATTTCCAATGCTTCCTGCCAGCTGCCGATAAGCAATGTCAACAGGAAAGCATGTAGGAAGATGGAAATTCCTCAAGCTCCCACTGCTTGTTTGCTCCCTTTCCACTTATTTTGTTCCTCTGTTTAAGTAACGAAATATCTCAGAAAATATGACCTAGCGAGTCAGAGGTTTTCTAATAGAATATAAAATAGAGAACAGGAGTCACACCTATAGAGTGGTATTAGCTTCAGAGCCGAATGAAGAACATATCAGAACATATGAGAAAGTCTGAAGAATTTTGGCACTGCAATAAAATAGCTAACTAATGGGAAATGGTCAGTGGTGGGATTCAGCCAGTTCGCACCACTTCGGCAAAACCGGTTGCTGATTTTTTTTGTTGCCCAGGCCCAGAATGGACTTCTGGAAGCGGCATCCACCACACAGAGAACCGGTTGTTCACATATTTGAATCCTACCACTGAAAATGGTGCAGTTGGGATGGTTTTGCTGTAATTTGTAACTATAAGGGACAGGTTAGAAGAGAGAGAAAAGTCAGGTTGAAGAATGTGGCTGGAACAACGGTGATGAGGAACTAGACGATCAAGTCTTGGAAATGTGAAGATAGAAAGAAGGGACAGAATAAGGATTGAAGGTCTGAGCATAAATAGTATATCTGAGAAAGGATAAGAGAAATGGGGTACTTAGGATAGATAAGTGCAAGTAATTAGAAACACAGTATAAGAAATAGGAATAAATGAAAGAATGCAAAACTGTTCAGATAAGACACAAAGTTTATTTTTGTAGTGCACTTTGATAGTAAGCTCTCATTTCTTCAATGACCATCAGTCTGTGTGTCTCATCCAAATCTGTACTGTCCCAAAAACTAAAACAAGTGTGAGAAATTTTTTATCAATATATATTATTCTTCACACTGTTTCCACCTTCTCCTTAAAATAGTATCAGAATCCATACTGGTGTGAGAATCAGTTTCTTCAATAGATAATTAACAGTCAAGCTAAAACTAAGTTAATCAACTAAAATTAGCAAACTTCTTCAAATAAGTTACCCAGGACTAATCCATATATCAAAGGATAAGCTCTGCAAACACAAACAGAGTTTATTAAATTAGGTCTCCCAGAGAAACTGTATGTTCACAAGAATAAACATACCCCACCCCCCTCACACACACCTCAAATGTCACCCTAGAATCAATACATGACACCCCGGACAAGCTCCCCTTATAAAAATCTGCTGCTGTACCCCATTTCTCTACAGCTTGCCCTTAAATGAAGACTGTTTTGCTTTTAGGAATAAATATTTCTTCTTCCCTCACAACTGTTGGGATCTCATTTTTATTTATTCTTGCACAGCCCCGACTCGAATTGGAACCCCAAATTATTCTTCTGACACAGGGCTCTAAAAATTCAGCTGCAACTTGGCGGATCAGGTCAGCTGCATTTTATTTTTCTCTTTTGGCAGTGCTCAGGACAAGTCCATCTCTCTATGTTTCCTTTCCTCATACTCCATTGGCTGAATTGTGGTGTGGGAGAAAGGCATGGAAAACTGGGCCTATGTACATCAACTGGATTTGTTGCGGATTTAAGTTTTGCTAGGCTCGAAGATGGCATAGTGTGACCTGAATTTCAAAGGCAAAAATATTCTAATAGAATAAAAATTCAACAGGGAAAAAAATTAATCCATAGACCATAATAGGGAGGCATCAAAACATCTGCAGCTGCTTCTTTTTTTATCAAGGTGAGATGAAAATAGCAAGGGAGTTTTAGCTGTTTTAGAATCTTCCAGGGTTTTACTGCAATCTTTTACTGAAAACATTGTCCTTACTAAGGGTTTCTAAGGGAGAAATAAGAGGAACGAGGAAAGGACAGCAGAACTAACTTCAAATTATCTAGAAAAGATCCTCTAGAGCAGGGATGTCACACTGCTGGTCCCTGAGCTGGTTGCATTATGCAGAGGCCGCACCCATCCCAGCTCCGGCAATGCAAAAAAAGTGACGATACGTTGCGACACGTCACGTGACGTGGCGAGTTTGACACCCGTGCTCTAGATGAAATGATCCGGAAAAAAATATTTTAAAAGTCCTACTTCAATTTAAAATGAAAGCCTTTGAAAACAGTATAAAAAGTAAGACCTTTATTCTGCCACTTTTACTGTCATGTGACAATAACATGATTTGCCTTCATGCAATATTACAACTTTGCTGCCTCGAAGCTCTGAGGTTTTTTTGGGGGGGGGGGGAAGGACAGGAAAGTTGATATAAATGGTTGCCAAGCTTGACCTGTCTAAGGAAGGACCTTCTCATTGGCAAATCCTAGCTTCTCCCGCATATGCCCCTGTTATGCCACTGAGGCATGAAAGGGGGTAAAACAAGCCGGGCACAGTGAAATACAAGCAGACCACAGCAAAAAGAAGCCACTATGTGTATAGTATGCACAAAACTCATCATCAGCCAAGGTGCTGTTGTTTCCAGCATGTCAGACTTGTTCAGCAAGAGCCAACACTAGGATTCATGATTAGTCTTATGATCTTTAGTAAAAAGTAGCAGTTCATCCACATCTTTTCCAATACTGAGCCATGCTTTCTATGGCTGTCTGCAGGTGTGGAAATTCGAGACAGTTATCCCCAATGGTCCCACGTATAAGCTTGCTGGGGTGGGGGTGGGGAGGCATCTCCACATCTTCCAAATAAAAGCAATTTATTCGGCTTTCCAACTTCCTGCTTTAGCCCCTTAAGGGATAAACTGAGATTACACAACATGGCCTTAGGCACTCTTGCTGACATGCATTAGGTAGAAGTAATGGGAAAGTGTAAAGGATTGAAGGGGCTTCTGGTTCAAAGAAATGATGCTTGTCAGTTTAAACCAAGGCGCCGAAAACCTGTTCCTTGAGCCCCAGCAATGATCTTCCTACTTTTTATCTGGTTCCTCCTCTGACAACTCTTCCATATACATTAAAGAAGAAAGAGTATGCTGGAATGGTCAGATACTGTGCGCTACTAAGGGCAGTTCCCAGGATTCCCCATAAGGTACTTACGCTGATGGAGAGCACTGGGCCCACTTTATACATGGAGTAACGATCAGTCCCAGCACAAATATCTTTCAAGTCATTGTCCTCTCCTTTGTGTCCAAGTTCTTTCTGCATGAAGTGAGCAAAAGCTTTCATTCTGTTGGGGCTTCCTCCCACACAGACAAACTGCAAAAGGATGATAAGGGTATCAGCCCTTATAGCAACAACGACTCTCCAGCTACTGCTGCTAAGCTGTCAAAATGGTTTTGTACATTTTTATATCCAAAAGGAGATCGTACTTGAAAGCATGAAGTAAAAGATGATCCTGATCCACTTGCGCAATGGGGACAGAAGAGGTCCCCATTGGTGAGGATTTGATCAGGATAATCCCATGGAATTTAATCATTGTGAGACTTAAGAGCAGAATATAACAACTTGATTTTATTTTTGTCATGATATTGGAAGACCTAAATCAGGGATGAGCAATTTTTTTGGGGGGGGGGGGGGGTTTGAGCCTTCTTTATTTTTTAAAACAGTGTTTTTGGCTCATGTACTGTCACAAATGGCTGGTTTTACATTTTCAGCCAGAGATTCAGTGTACAGATTTTAAAACTAATTTACAGTATTTATTATTTTTTTAAAATCCCACTTTCATTATTACTCCTTCTTCCTCTTCTTTTCTCACAACAGCCCTGTGAGGTGGGCTGGGCCAAAAGCAAGTGACTGGCCCAAGTTCACTCAGCCGGTTTTCCTGCCTTTGGCAGGACTAAAATTCACAGTTTCATGAAGCTTTCACCACTAGATGACCTAGATGACCTCCAAGGACTAGATGACCTCCAAGGTCCCTTCCAACTTTATTATTATTATTATTATTATTATTATTATTATTATTATTATTATTATTATTATTATTATTATTATTATGGATCATCGCCCAGTCAGCCAGATGTTCAGACTGGATTTGGCATTTTGTCTACCTATCGAGTCCTTACCCAGGACCTGGGATAGGCAGATGTGGATGTTGATGGTATTACAGATATCGTCGCAGGATGGAAGCAGTTCCTAGTAAGGCCGCCTTTTGCAATTGACTAATAGCGAATTTGTCAATGCCAATGGTGTTCAAGTAGTGTACCAGTTGTTTTGGGATTGCACCTAAGGCGCCTATTACTATTGGTACTACCCTTGCTTGCTTTTGCCACAGTCTTTCTATTTCTATTTGTAGGTTTTTGTATTTTGTTATCTTCTCCAGTTCTTTCTCGTCTATTCTGCTGTCTCCAGGCACTGCCACATCCACTATCCAGACTTTTTTGTCTTTCTTATCGACAATTGTTAAGTCCAGGGTGTTATGTTGCAGGTGCTTGTCTATTTGAATTCTAAAGTCCCAGAGCAGTTTAATTTTATCATTTTCTATGACTTTCTCTATTTTATGATCCCACCAGTTCTTGCTTACAGGCAAATGATATTTCTTGCAGATCTTCCTGTTATGTCCCGAGCCTTTGCAAACGGCTCGGGCGTTTGCAGGCAGTCCCGGGCAGGTGCAAAGCTGCCCGGGACCAGACAGGCTGTCGCCAGTGCCGTGCGCATGCGCGGGTGCTGGCGCAGGAAAAGTAACCCATTTACCCGGGAGTTGCCTATATAAGAGGCTGCGAGGCGTTTGGGCGAGGCTGAAGCCATCTTCCTGTAAGCTGAACGCTGAATAAAAGAAACTGAGAACTCCAGCTGCTTCTCGTGTCTGTTTCCCGCCAAGGACGCAACACTGGCGACGAAGGTGGGATGCCTTGCACTACCTGGAAAGGAAGAAGTGTAAGCTTACCCGAGGAGTCCTGAGCGGCGGAAGAGGAACGGCGTCGACTCGGCAGCTACCCGCCAATCCGGTGCGCATTCGGGGGTAGGCTGGCTGATAGACCCGTCTCCTGAAGATCCGAAGATGGCGAAAATCGGAAGGCTTTCGGAATTCGACGTCTCACATCCAGAGCGGTGGGAGTCCTACGTATCCAGAATGGAGAACTACTTCAAGGCAAACCAAGTGAGGGAAGATAGCTTGAAGGCCGCCACCCTGCTTTGCGTTTGCGGCCAAGACGCCTTCGAAATCGCAGAAAATCTTGTAGCACCTGTTCCAGTAGAGTCTGTAAGCTACGCAGACCTGAAGAAGCTGCTGAAAGAGCACTTCCACCCCAAGGTGTCCGTTATCTCATGGCGCCACACCTTCGAGCAGAGGGATCAACGGTCCGGTGAAACAGCCAAGGAATACATCGCCGCGCTACGGAAGGCCGCCAAGCCCTGCGAGTTCAAGGACCTCGAGGAACGACTGAGGGACCGATTCGTGTGCGGGCTAAGGCATCGAGAGCTACAACAGAGACTTTTTGCCAAGGAAGAATTATCCTTCCAAGACGCCTTAAGGGAAGTCACCGCAGAAGAAGCAGCAGGCGGCGCCATCAAAAACATGCGGCCGATCAGAAACAGTGCAGAGGGTGCGTCCGTGCACCAGGAAGACGTCCGACGAAACTCCGAGGAGGATCCGGACGAGGAAGTCGACCGTCTACACCCCGCGAAGGAAGAGAACCAGAAGGGAAGCTCTTCGGCTCTGCTCAAGTGCATCGGCTGTGGAGGTCGCCACAGGAGAACCGACTGCAAGTTCCGCTCCGCTACCTGCCGGGCATGCGGCAAACAAGGGCATATTGCAGCTGTGTGTCTGAGCCGACGAAAGGCACAACCCCAAGAAGAACGCCTGAAAGGTACCAGATTCCCCAGCCAGAATAGGGTAGGGTTTTGCGCTTCGCGAAGAAGCATCTGTAGAACAGGCACACACAAGCCCATGAAGAAAAAGCTGTCACTCAACGTGAAGCTACAAGGGGTTCCATTATCTATGGAACTAGACACAGGGTCTGCCCTGTCCATCATTTCATTGCATACATTTAGGAAGATTTGTTCCAGTAGTGGGTCTAAGGCCAAGTTAAGGCCTTCTGATATTGTATTAACAGATTTTCAGAACTCAAGAGTGTGTGTTAAGGGGGAGGCCACCCTTAACGTGCAATACAAGAGCTTTGAAGGTCCACTAGACTTATTAGTAGTAGGGGGTGAACGAACGAGTCTCATAGGACTCGATTGGTTTGAGGCCCTGGGGATACACGTCACAGGACTCAACAGCTTACAAACACTCGACCTACAGGAAGTCTGCAAAGAATTTGCAGATGTTTTCAGCCCCCAGCTGGGCACATTCAAAGGACCACCTGTGTCCTTAAAGCTAGACCCCACTGTCACTCCCATTAGGATTAAAGCAAGAAGGGTCCCTTTTGCTTTAAAAAGTAAGATTGACACTGAACTAGACAAACTAATCCAACAGGGAATCCTAGAACCTGTTGATTCCAGCCCGTGGGAGACCCCCATTGTCACGCCTCTAAAGGCAAATGGGGACATTCGCATTTGTGCTGATTACAAATGCACACTCAATAAGGCATTGCAGCAACATGCCTATCCTGTTCCTGTGGTCAGTCACATCCTGGCCTCTCTCAAGGGGGGGCGTGTTTTTGCAAAGCTTGACCTAGCTCAAGCATATCAACAGCTGCCTGTTGATGATGATGCTGCCATAGCTCAGACCATTGTGACCCACAGGGGAGCCTTTAAAGTAAAAAGGCTACAGTTTGGAGTAAATGTCGCTCCTGGGATTTTCCAAAGCGTAATGGAAAACACACTACGAGGTATACCAGGGGTCTGCCCCTACTTTGACGATGTCTTGATTGCAGGAGACTCCACACACATTCTAGCTGAAAGACTTAGGGCTGTCCTGTTAAGATTCAGGGAATCAGGCCTCAAGCTCAGAAAAGACAAATGCAAGATCGGGGTGCCTTCTACTGAATTTCTGGGATTCAAAATTGATGCTGCTGGGATTCATCCTGCTGAATCCAAACTAACTGCTATTTTACAAGCACCCAGGCCAAAGTCTAAGGCCGAACTTCAGGCCTTCCTAGGCCTCCTGAATTTCTACAATTCTTTTCTTCCACATAAAGCTAGTGTAGCTGAGCCTCTTCACAGGCTACTAGACAAACAAGCTGTGTGGCTGTGGTCACAAGCACATGAGGCTTGCTTTAAAGAAGTCAAGGCCTTGCTCACTTCTAACAGTGTTCTTGCACATTTCAACGAGTCTCTTCCTGTGTGCATCGCTTGTGATGCATCCCCCTACGGGGTTGGAGCTGTCCTGAGTCACCTCAGGTCTGATGGAACTCAGGTTCCTATTGCATACTACTCCAGAACACTGTCTTCTGCCGAGCGCAACTACGCTCAGATAGACAGGGAGGCTCTGGCTGTTGTTGCTGGAATTAAAAAATTCCACGATTTTCTATATGGCAGGCATTTCACGGTCTTCACTGACCATAAGCCTCTGCTGGGACTGTTTACCACACGTAAGCAGACTCCCCACATCATTTCCCCTAGAATGCTTAGGTGGTCTATTTTCTTGTCTGCATATGATTTTTCATTACTCCACAAGCCTGGGAAAGAAATGGGCCATGCTGATGGCCTCAGTAGATTGCCTCTGCCAGTAGTAGAAGCTGACCCCGCGCCAGCTGTCAACATTCTATCAATCCAAGCCTTGCCCGAGCTCCCTCTTAGTGCCAGGGATGTTACCGCTGAAACGGGTACAGATCACACACTTTCACGTGTCCGCTCCTGGGTCCTGTCCGGGTGGCCTGAGCACTGCCCTAGTCCTGAGTTTCAGAGTTTCTGGTCCAAAAGAAACGAACTGTCCCTTTCTCAGGGTTGTCTGCTTTGGGGAAACAGAGTTGTCATTCCCACCTCAAAGGACTAGGGTCTTAGAATCCCTCCACGAGGGTCATCCTGGCATTGTCCGTATGAAGGCTCTTGCACGAAGCCACTTGTGGTGGCCTGCTTTAGATAAAGATATTGAGGCTAAGGTGCACGCATGCCACCTCTGCCAACGATCTCGCCCAGAGATGCCCCAAGCTCCTGTGCATAGATGGGAGGAAACACAGTCCCCATGGTCTAGGGTGCACATTGACTACGCTGGGCCCTTTCAGGGCCAGTTCTTCTTGGTCCTTGTTGACAGCCATTCAAAATGGCTTGAGGTTGTGCCTGTCTCATCCACCACCACTGCAAAGACTATTCAGGTACTGAGGGGGATTTTTGCTGCACACGGGCTGCCAGATGTCATCGTGTCCGACAACGGCCCTCAATTCACCTCCTCCGAATTCCAAGCTTTCTTACAGGCAAACCTGATTCGTCATGCCACGTCTGCGCCTTTTCACCCGTCCACCAACGGTATGGCGGAACGCATGGTGCGCATCGCAAAGGACGCCTTGAAGAGACTCACCTACGGGGACTGGCATCACAGGTTGGCTGACTTTCTCCTTTCTTATCGCACCACACCGTCCACTTCTACAGGGAGAAGTCCAGCTGAACTTCGTTGGGGGCGCCAACTTACTACTAGACTTGACCGGTTGCATCCGGACAGACTGCCTTCATCTACCTCACATCCTAGGGCACCTAGACGACTACTTGTGGGTGCCCCGGTTTGGGCTCGCAATTACGGGCCTGGTCATACATGGGTCCCCGCTTCTGTGTCCAGGATCACAGGTCCTCTCTCCTACGAGGTTGCCCTGGACAACGGTCGTGTCCTGCGTCGGCACATCGACCAACTTCGCTCTAGGCGAGACTTTTCTGCTGAGACTCCTGGGTCTTTTCCAGGGGGGGAGGGGGACCCTTTGGAGCAAAGGGAAGGGCACGAGCTGCTGCCCATCTCCACTGAGGAGCCACAAACGGCCCATCCCAGGGTTCCGCGAGAGCTCCGAACAAGAATTCCATGAGCTTACCTAACTACCAGGCATCCACGCCTACTCCAGCCAGGGAGTCACCCCGGGGGCATACTCACTTTCCACACACATCACACAGCACTCCAGTCACGGAGGATACCCGGGGGCATCCCAACAAATCATTCCCCGCAAGAGAGCTGGCACACAATCCCCAAAGTTGGCCTGACCTTACCCCAAATCCTACAGGGGGTCAAACATACACAGAGTAGTCGAGGAACCAAGTCCCGACTACAACAACCCTAGCACAAATCAGGGAACACCTGAGTTTTGGGAAAGTACAGAAACCCACACGAGCCCGAGCACAGAATGGGGTTCAGGGAATGGACAGCCTCCTGACAGGTCTTGGACTGACCTAGGAGGTTCTACAGAGACGCCCAGCAGCGGCTATCACTTCAAGGGGCCTGAGGGTCTACAGCTAGGTAGGTCAACCAGGTCACAAAGTAACAGAAGCCCTGGCCTGACGAGCCCGGTGGGCAAGCAAGCAGGCCAGGCATCGGGGCACAGTCCTTGGAAGACACCAGGGCACAATAGAGAGAACAGGCTCACGCCTCCCTCCAGTCAGGGGACTTATGCCAGTAACCCAGAGCTAAGAAGGTCACAGAGAGCAAAGAAATCTCCTAAGTACCTAGAAGACTACATAACATTGCTGGCAAGGCAAAGGCCAGTAAACAGTGGGAGCACTGGGGAGCAAAATGTCATATAAAATAAATGTTGTATGTTGGTAGTAGTTTTAGCCCGGGGGAAAGGGGTGTTATGTCCCGAGCCTTTGCAAACGGCTCGGGCGTTTGCAGGCAGTCCCGGGCAGGTGCAAAGCTGCCCGGGACCAGACAGGCTGTCGCCAGCGCCGTGCGCATGCGCGGGTGCTGGCGCGGGAAAAGTAACCCATTTACCCGGGAGTTGCCTATATAAGAGGCTGCGAGGCGTTTGGGCGAGGCTGAAGCCATCTTCCTGTAAGCTGAACGCTGAATAAAAGAAACTGAGAACTCCAGCTGCTTCTCGTGTCTGTTTTCCCGCCAAGGACGCAACACTTCCAATGCACCATTGTTGCTACTTTGTCATCCGCTGCTTGTAGCAGTCTGTGTGATCTTCTTGCAGCAGCTTACCAAGTGGTCCACTGTTTCTTCAGCTTCTTTGCATAGGCGGCACTTACTGTCTGTTGCTGTCTTCTCAATTTTGACTTTGTATGCATTTGTCCTTAAGGCTTGGTCTTGTGCAGCCAGAATTAGTCCCTCGGTCTCTTTCTTCAATTTTCCTGCTCTTAGCCATTGCCAGGTTTTTTATTATCTGCTTTCCCAGCTATTTTTTTAATGTATTGGCCATGTAGTGCTTTGTCTTCCCATGCCTCTATTCTGTTCTTCATTTGGTCTTTCTTGTAGGCCAGTTTGGTCTCTCCAGTAGTCAGTAAGCCTTCCTGATATACTAATTTCAGTGCATCTTCATCATTGTTCTTCAGATATTCTTCCAAAGCCATTTTTTCTTCTTCAACCATCTGATGTACTTGTAGCATTCCACGCCCACCTATTTGCCTTGGTAGATAAAGTCTGTCAATGTCACTGCGTGGATGAAGGGCATGATTCATTGTCATTATTTTTCTGGTCTTCCTATCCATTGCTTTTAGTTCTGCTTGAGTCCAGTCCACTATTCCAGCTGTGTACCTAATGACTGGAATTGCCCAGGTGTTGATTGCCTTTATGGTATTTCCTCCATTGAGTTTGGACTTTAAGATCTTCTTCACTCTCTTGATGTATTCACCTCTAATCTTTTTCTTGACTTCAGTGTGCTTGATGTTGTCAGCTTGAAGGATACCCAAGTATTTGTAGTAATCTTCCTCATCCAGACTCTTAATGTTATTTTTGTGGGGCATCTTGATTCCTTCAGTTTTCACTATTTTTCCTTGTTTGATAGTAAGTGTGGCACATTTGTCCAAGCCAAACTCCATTACAATATCTTGGCTATATATACGGACAGTGTTGAGCAGCGATTCTATTTCAGATGATGTTTTTCCATACAGCTTCAGATCATCCATGTAAAGGAGGTGGGATAGTCTGGCAGATGTTTTTGATGTTTGATAGCTATGTCCTGAGTTATTCAGTATTGTTGACAGAGGAAACAGTGCAATAACAAATAGTAATGGTGATAATGAATCTCCTTGAAATATCCCTCTCTTGATATTAACCTCTCCCAGTCTCTCATCATTGATCTGCAACTGTGTCTTCCATTGTGCCATTGATCTTTGCACAAATTTTCTGATGTTTCTACTGACTCCTGTTATTTCTAGGCACTTGATTATCCAATCATGTGGCAGAGAGTCAAATGCCTTTTTGTAGTCAATCCATGCCACATTCAGGTTGGTCTTCCTTTCTTGCAGTTTTCCAAGATCATTTTGTCTATTAGCAGTTGATCTTTTGTTCCTCTGCTATTGGGGCGGTTTCCTTTCTGCTCAGGTGGAAAGAGATTGTTTTCAACTAGATGCTGTTGTAGTGCATCAGCTACCACACCAGTTAGTAATTTGAAAGTTGTTGGTAAGCAGGTAATTGGCCTGTAGTTGCCTGATGTTGCCCCTTTTGCTGGATTTTTCATTATTAGGTAGGTGTTCCCAGTTGTTAGCCACTTTTCAATTTCTCCTCCTTGTAGTATATTGTTGAACTGCTTGGCAATTATTATTATTATTATTATTATTATTATTACTACTACTACTACTACTACTAGCCAACCTGGCCATGCAAAGTAAACATATAGCTAATCAATATCATTCTGATTATTGTACACCATCTAGAGTTGCTCCTGTGAGATAGATAACCATATAAATCTGACTAATAAATAATAAATACATTTTACAACTGAATTTCAGCAATGTAATCCTTGAAGATCTGTGGGGCACTGCCAAAACAGGTCTGGGGAACTATGGGTCATTAAGTAGCTGCCCAGGCTATGTCCCACTGAATTTTGCTATAAGAAAAGCACAATTTCTATTGAAAGGAGCCCTTCTATATGCTTCATCAGTTGTGAGGATCTAATAATCTAATACCCATGACATAAATAAAATTGAAATGCTTCCTCTCCTGCAAGAATATCCAGTGAAAGTGAAACAGGGGTGTGGATAATGTTATGTCCTGCATATTATTTGATTCAGTAAAAGGGGCTGGAGGGAGAAGAATGAAAAGAGGTGCAGGACTAGTTTTAGATCTCCCCTATATATCTGGTTCTACGTTGACTACATTGTCTCTGGAATTCTGCCCACATTTTGAAGGGACAAGTGGCACAACAACCCAAAATGCATTTGGATTTCACATCTGATGTGCAATGTCTGCATTTTGTATCTCAATTTTGTCCCCAGTCCAAATGCCTCATTTGCAGCAACTGTAATTTTCAGCTGAAAATAAACCCAGCAAAATAAGCAAGCATTGCATATAAACTGCTAGTAGTTATTTATGCTAGAAACAAAGTCGAACCAGATGCTGAAGTAGTGTGTGGTCTGCTCTATTATTTCAAGAAGGGTGCAAAATTCTATACGTGCAGTCAGGAATTGCAAGCGTAAATGCATGTGGAATGTTGGGAGAAGAAGCAAAAATCACTTGTGAATTGAGAGGACAACTAATCAAGGCAAGGAAATGCTTTGAATGGTTCCCATTGAAACCAATTAAAATTTTATCTTAATATTTCCATTATAATCAATGAGGTTTTAAATACTTACAGTAGCTTGGCTTCCACATATTCTCCAGAAATAAATTAAAGGAATGCATTGGGCTTTTTTCTTATACAGCACAAATAAGCATTTCAGAAGCAAGGAGATTTTACTTTATTTAAAATAAGATTTAGTGAAAGTTTTACAGGGAACATAAAAATTAATACAAACTAATAAAAAATAAAAGCAATGTAGAAAGAAATAAAGAGGAAATAAAAAACAAGAATAGAGAAAAAGAATAAAAAGAAATAGAAAAAAGAAGCGTCCAACTTCATTTGCAGCAAATATATACTAATAAAAATTATCTCTTACTCTATAATTACATAAGAAAGTTCACACTTTACTATTATGCATTTTTTGTAATCATCAACGCCACAAATCATAAATGCATTTTTCCTGTTTTATACAAAAAGTCTGTGCTGTAAGGTTTTTCCATTCAGTCAAAATTGTAGATGCTGTTTTTTTTCTGAACAAAGAGGTTAATTTAGCCATCACTGAGGATCAAGGCAAATTTCCAACTGGGATTCATTTATTGAAGACCTTTAGATAACAGTCTTATGCAAAAGACTGCATAATGTATCCTCAATTTAAAGAACTATTTAGGGAAAACACATCAGTTAACCAAAAGGCTTGTTAATATTAAATATTTGTAATTAACATATTTTTATGCCCTGGACATAAATTTGCATAATTTGTGTTAGGGCAATTGTCCAGATGGGTTTTAAAAACGATAGACATCCATTATTTTGTTTATATGGGGGGAATCCAAATGCAAATTTAATCCATTACACCCAAGGTTCTCTAAATTACAGGCCAGAGAATTGAGATTAAACTGCAAAAGTTAAAAAATTAGGGCTATCATATTTGGGCCTCAAAAATCTGGATGATCAGAAGGTGACAGCAAAAATAAATTTTTGTGTATCTCTTTGCTTCATGTAGATGTATTCACTCCAGCTCTGCTAATCCTAGCAGAGACACAGAGCCTGTGAGGTATGTAGGTTCAGTCCTTAATATCTCCAGTTAAAAAGTTTAGATACAAGAAGTGACCTATCAGGATTAATAAACAGGTATTATTTTATATGCCAGAATATTACTTCCTAAACTCTCATTAGTTCTCTTGTCTGGGAATTTTGTTACTCTGAAATGTGAACCAGTACCAAATCTGGAGCCCAGATTTTCTTTCTGAAAGTTTTCCATGAGACTGAACACATACTTCACAATATAGTTGGTGTTAATTTATCTGAAAATATCCCTAAGCAGCTTTGGAAGTGGCATCAACGGAAATCAGGCTCTTCTCCTTAGCAAGAGAAATGGGAAATGATACTACTACGACGAGTCAAATTCCACCATGTATTGTTTTGGAACTGGAGCCAGAGAAACTACCCCAGGGAAGAATTTAGCCCATCAAACTGGCTTTGTTTTCTCAATCTCCTTCCTCCACTGAGAAGAGAAGGGTAATTGCCCATAACTGTGGCTGCAGCATACTTTTTCAGTCACTTTGCCGAATAGCACAGACTATTCCCTTAGGACCTTTAACTCATCTCTGAAGCTTGTCTGTGGTTTTGGTAACAAAAAAAGAAAAAGAAAAAAGAAAAGCAACAAGAGCAGAACGGAACGTGTTCAGAAAAGCGGCAGCTGTGTCATCTTGATGTTACCTTTATGTCTCCAAACATGGCTGGCAGGTTGTGTGTTTTGGTTCCTAAGTCTAAGTGGTAAAGGATGTCCTCCTCCATTAAATCCAAGTGAGGGTTCTTAACATAAACAGATACATTCCTAGGAAAGAAACATAAACAGAGAAGGAAGAAGGGAAATTGCAAGATAAAATGTGGCAACCCAGGAATTCAGGTGAAGTTATAATAATAATAATAGTAGTAAAGTTGGAAGGGACCTTGGAGGTCATCTAGTCCAACCCCCTGCTCAGGCAGGAAACCCTATACCATTTCAGACAGATGGCTGTCCAGTCTCTTCTTAAAAACCTTCAGTGTTGGAGCATTCACTGCTTCTGGAGGCAGGTTGTTCCACTGGTTAATTGTTCTCACTGTCAGGAAGTTTCTCCTTAGTTCTAGGTTGCTTCTCTCCTTGATTAGTTTCCACCCATTGCTTCTTGTCCTGCCTTCAGGTGCTTTGGAGAATAGCTTGACTCCCTCTTCTTTATGGCAGTCCCTGAGATATTGGAATGCTGCTATCATGTCCCCCCTTGTCCTTCTCTTCGTTAAACTAGACATACCCAATTCTAGCAACCGTTCCTTATATGTTTTAGCCTCCAGTCCCCTAATCATCTTTGTTGCTCTTCTCTGTACTCTTTCTAGAGTCTCAACATCTTTTTGACATCGTGGTGACCAAAACTGGATGCAGTATTCCAAGTGTGGCCTTGCCAAGGCATTGTAAAGTGGTATTAATACTTCACGTGATCTTGATTCTATCCCTCTGTTAATGCAGCCTAGCACTGTGTTGGCCTTTTTGGCAGCTGCAGCACACTGCTGTAGACTGTCTGCTTATAAATTAATAATGCCAAGGTTGGAGGGAGAAAAAGAACATGGCGCCAACCAGGCTCTTTCCAGATGATCAGTTTTTAGTATAATAAATGTGTCTCTATTGCCCACTTGGTATGCTGACTGCAAACCTCTTCCCTGGAGGTTGAGTTTCTTGGTGTTCTGCAGCAATATGGTTTATATTCAGGAAGTGGCATTTCCCCCTCCTTTCCCTTCACCGGTGTCTTGTGTTTGCCTTCTGAAATGACTTCGTGCGACTGCTAATAGACACATTTCTTATGGTTTGTGAAGTCATTAATCACGATCGCATTGCCATTTAGTTCTGCAATCTTCTTTATTCTCTAGTCTTCACAGTGTCACCAGTGGTGGTATTCTCCTGCAGTGCTCAGAAAGAACAGAACAGCCCCTGCTAGATCAAACCAAGCCTTTGTCTGTTCTAAAGCCCCCCACCCCCACCCCAAAGACATAGGACTGCTGGAGTAAAGGACACTCAACCACTCCATACTTACATAAGCAGCCTCATTCTCACATTGTGTTTCTCACATCCACTCAATCAGAGATCTCATTAATAATAATAATAATAATAATAAAAGTTGGAAGGGACCTTGGAGGTCATTTAGTCCAACCCCCTGCTCAGGCAGGAAACCCTATACCGGGGTAGGCAACCTTGGCTCTTTTATGACTCGTGGACTTCAACTCCCAGAATTCCTGAGCCACTATGGCTGTTTCAGGAATTCTGGGAGTTGAAGTCCATGAGTCATAAAAGAGCCAAGGTTTCCTACCCCTGCCCTATACCATTTCAGACAAATGGCTGTCCAGTCTCTTCTGGTGCTGACCTCCAGCAGCTATGATTTAGTTTAGGGTATGCTGTCTCTGAACACTGAGTTTTGCCCTTTTATTTTTCCATACCCTGCCAGGTTATTTCTGGAAACTCAATATATTTGGGGGGGAGGGAGGTAAACATTCCCTTGTTAAGCTAGGCTCCTAGTAGCTACGTGAACATACATATATAGAGAATATAGAAGTGGTTTGCCATCTTCCAGATTTTTTTTCCAGCTTCTTAATCCAGTTTACTGCTGTGGGATTCTTAATAATGATCTATCCAAGTACTAGTCAGGTCTGATTATATTTACCGTATTTTTCCATGTATAAGATGCTATTTTCCCCTGCAAAATACCCTCTTCAAAAATCAAATGTGTCTTATACACAGAGAAATAATGGTAACCTCCGCAGCCCAGGGCATGCCTGAGTGCATTGCCATGCTGCCTGGTGCAGGTGTCAAGCCCCTGTGGGCTTGCCACTAACGGGAGGGGGGAGGGGGCAAGATCTTCAGCCAGCTGACCTTGCGGATTTGCCGGCTTAGCTGTTTGGCATGGAGAGTGTCTTATACAAGGGTGCGTCTTATAGACGGAAAAACATGGTAGTTCTTTTTTGTATTAGCCAAGTACCAGAGCATTTTATTAGCTGGAATTATCCCTAAGAAACGTGAGCTCCCTACTTTACTGGATAGCAATAGCACCTAGCTGTATATACTGCTTCATGGTGCTTTACAACCCTCTATAAGCGGTTTAGAGCAGGGGTGTCAAACTTGAACATCACGTGACCTGTCGCGACGTATCGTGACTTTTTTTCCATTGCCAGCAATGGGGTGGGCTTGGTTTCGGCATGATGCATTTGGCCCTCAGGCCGGCAGTTTTACACTCCTGGTTTAGAGAGTCAGCATATTGCCCCCAACAATATTTTACCAACCTGGGAAGGATGGAAGGCTGAGTCAACTTTGAGCCCCATCAGGATTGAACTTGGATGTTTCCAAACTGATGCTGAACAGCCTGTCTTAGAGCTACATTAATTAAATTATCCTTTAAGCTATTCAGAAGATGACAAATTGCATTTTTAGGAATATAGTTCAGCCTCACATTAAACTCCTTAATATTTCTTCCCTACATATGTAATGTGTTGAAATAATACTATAGCTGGACATAATAAGATCCTAGAGTTAAAGATTCTTCAAATTTCTTGACACACCAGCAAACACACCCACACAACATAAATACTGGTACACACTTCCATCCCTTTTAAATAATTCTTCCAGAGATCTACTAAAATATGAGATAGTATTTTCTGATTAAATTCATTTTTTTAATCATAGAAACACATATTGAAGAAAAATAAAAGGGAATGCTTAGCTTAATGAGGAGATAAATGGAAGACAAAAGGATTACTCAAGAATAAGAGAGAAAGCCAACAAAGGTTTAAAATGAAAAAAAAAAATCTGCTCAAGAGTCAGAAGAGAAATAGTCAGAACAAGACAAAAGAGAAATAACAGACAAAACATATCAGCTAAAAGAGTAAGATATAACAACATAACTAAGGGATAACTCATGAGACAAAAGACCCATGAACAATTCTACCACTTTTTAGCTTCTTACTCTTACTTACTATGTATTCTAATTCTTTTATTTTGATTTTGTAAGCTGCCCAGAGCCCAGTCAGGTTCAGAGAGTCAAATCAATTTCATAAAAAAAAAAAAATTAAATGAGGTGGGGTTTTTTTCAACCTATGTGTCCAGCTGACATGTCTGCTAGCACATCAGGATTGGGAGAGCCAAAGAGGTTATGAGCAGCCAGCTTGATCTGGATCAGAACCAAGAGACTGCAAACCCACCAGGTGTGACATTTGTTTCAAGATCAGCTGTGGCTAAGCATCCTTGCCAAGGAAAGACGTTAATTGTGTTATATAGGTATTAACCTTATATACTATCTCAGGCATGTCAAACTCACGACGTCACGTGACGTCATGCAACATATCACTTTTCCCCCATTGCCAGCAATGGGGTAGGTGCGGTTTCGGTGTGATGCATCCGGTGCAAGGGCCGGCAGTTTGACATGTCTGTACTATCTCATTGAAGGTGTTTCAGTCATTTACAAGTACTGTTAGAATGGATGAATGAATGAGACACTGAACAAGTCTCTGGACACTGAGATCCCAGGATCTTGACTTCAATATTTGCTCTAGTACACAGTTATTCTTATAGTTGTAGAATTGTATGGCTGTTGTTTTAATGAATGTAATAAAGCATGCTACCATTTTATTTTGATCTGAATCAAGGGAGGTGTATAGTCTGTTCATATGTAGCAGAAGGGTCTTGGGCAGTGGTGGGATACAGCCAGTTCGCGCCAGTTCAGCAGAACCGGTAGCTAACTTTTTGTTGCCCAGGCCCAGAATGGACTTCCAGAAGCGGCATCCACACAGAGAACCAGTTGTTCACATATTTGAATCCCACCACTGGTCTTGGGGCTTACTGGTTGGGAAGGGGTACCTCTTGAAGCCCTCTATTGTTTGGAGGTTTTAATAGCAGGCTGAATGATATTAAATTCTCTAGGACAGTGGTGGCGAACCTATGGCATGTGTGCCAGAGGCGGCACTCAGAGCCCTCTCTGTGGGCACGTGCACCGTTGCCCCACCCTGCCTCACCCTGTGGCCCCCTCCTCACCAACAGCCCCCCTGGAGAATTGCCCCCAGGTGTGGCCCGCACAGAGCAGCGCAGCCAAGGACATGGCAGCCGGGCAGCAGGGCCAAGACTCTACCCTTGCACCCCGTCTTGTGCAGATGATGCTTCGAGGTGCTGGTGGAGGGCATGCCAGGGCTACCTGGGCAATCTGCTGTGGCAGGCCGTGGAAGTGGTGAGTGGCCCTGCGGGTGGGCAGGGTGGGGGTGGAGTGGGCAGGGCAGGCAGGGATGGGAGTGGAGCGGGTGGGACAGGAGGCAGAGTGGGGGGTGGGGTGGGTTTTGGGCACTCGGTGTCTAAAAGGTTCACCAGCACTGTTCTAGGAGCTAGAAAAGATTCTACCTGGCAAATCCCTGGGGGATTCAGCTCACAAATCTATGACTGGATCCAATACTATATCTGAGATTATGTAGTTTCATGGAAGCCCCATTGAAATTTTTTAAAAAACCCATTTCCCTTTTTTTCTAATGGCTATATTGCTTGGGGGGGCACCCCACAAAAATCTAAAGTGATTAACATTTCTTCAATTACACTATCTCCTCTTGCAGACTTACCATTTTTAAAGTTCTTATAGCATTTATTACTTTCTTACTCATTTTTTTCTTGGACACTAACATCTATAGCATTCATTTCAATTCTATCCTTTAACAGATCATTATCCTTCCCATATACATCTCTGAAATTTCTAGGATTCTGTTTAATCTCATATCACCTGAAATGATTTTTTACATTTCCTGGCTTCAGCAAAGGGAGAAAATATCCATGCAATTGGTAAGCAAAGTACAGGCATGAAGTGGGTAGTTGGTGTGAGGCTTGAAAGAATGTCAGGAAAGCTGACAAGGAATGAGGCTTGGCTAGGAACAGCAATAGTGATAGCACTTAGACTTATAAACCACCCCACAGTGCTTTACAGCACTCTCTGAGCAGTTTAGAGAGTCAGCATATTGTTCCCAACAATCTGGGTCCTCCTTTTGCCGACCTTGGAAGGTATGGAAGGCCGAGTCAAACTTGAGCCAGTCAGGATCAAACTCCTGGCAGTTGGAATGCAGAGTTAGCCTGCAATACTACATTCTAACCACTGCGCCACCATGGTTCATAATAGACCAAAATCAAAAAGAAGCAGGAATCAATAACAGGAATTCACAAAGTCAGATATCAAAATTGTTTCCAGCAATGGAACGTGGTTCCTGCACAATTTATATCTACTCCCCTCTGAGTATGCACAACTAAGGCTCTTTCTGCTCAGCGGATGCCAATATTGAGGCACTGGACCTGCTTATAGAGCTAGCATTTTGCCACTTGCCGGCAACGCAGTTACTTTGCCAGAGTGCAAAATTCTCGTGCTAGGGAAGTTTGCCCTGTTTCTTTTGAGCGTGGTTTTGAGGATATGACAGTTTTATTTTTAATTCTATTTTTTTTTCTGCTGGAAGATATTTAGCCCCCTTCATGCAATTCCAAAACTTTTTTTTTATTTATCAAAATAATCGCACATTGTCTGTCTCTTTCAATGTGAACAATATCCACATCTTTTTTTTACTTGATCTCCACTTTATATCAATTTTCTTGGGAGAATAATCTATTTTTAAATATGTTTTCATATATTCATGTAGAACGTATATTTTCTCTTCCTGTAATTGTTCTACTTTTACTCTAGTTCCTCTTGTTTCCTTTTTTTCAGTGGCTGTTTTCCCCATTGCAGCATCCATTCTTGAAAAAAATAATCATCTGTTCCACATTCAGAATCTCAAATTACCTCGAATCCTTCACTAATTGCTTCTATTTTTCATCATAATTAAATCAACCATGTTTTATATGTATTCTTGTCATGCATAAATATGAATGAGTTTATGCATAAACTACATGTTCACAATATACTTTTTTCTATTAGATATTCATCAGATTGTCATCATCTTCATTCATTCATTCTTGGATCTTCTCTGAATAGTCACTTCACTTTTTCCCCCCTTTCTGCCTCATTGCTATAATGAATTTATGTCATCTAGCAGAATAATTTTCCTCTTGGATTGAATTCATTCAAATTTTGCCATTTCCTCCCCCCCAACTCATCCTTGGTTCTTTCATTATCATTATTCACTGGGGCATAATATACAACCATTAGCAATTTATAGATGTTTACTTTCATACCTATTACATCAAAGATACCAATTTATACTTTCGGACAGACATTTTAGTCTTTTCATTCACAGTTATACCTATACCTTAGCTTCTCTGTCTATATTCTTCTACTTCACTCTACAAGATGAGATTGTCTTCATTCAAATCTATTATATTGATCTTCTTCCTCATAGACATAGAAGAGACCTATTTTTTTCTTTCATTTTTCTTCATAATTCATTTTTTTTACTGCTTCTCGTATGTAATCTGCAGTCTTTCATATGGTATGGCTATCACCAATTGGCCCATAGATTTTGACCTCATTCATCCAAGATGGCTTTAGTCAATCAAGGTTTTTACATAATGTTTTTAGCAAGATAGAGAACGTGGAGATTAGGTTATCAGTCTTGTTATAACTGGAGCACATTCAACTTTAAAATAAAAATAGATATATGTAGAGAAAGTCAGCATAGAAATCTTCCTGAAGAGATGTAATGGATATGGAGTAGAAGTAATAGGGATAAATGGTCATATAGTTTAGGTACTCATTAAGTTAAGATACAGATAATAAGTCTAAGTCTAAGGATCTATTTGGGAATTTATATCTTTTGAACAACCTGACATAGAGGTCAAGTCTGTTGATAATTTCAAAAAGTGATTAAAAAAAGAAATGGGGTTCCAAATCAGAAAAAAAATGAAATAGTAAATTGGTTTCAGAGTAAGTACATTTTAATCGTCATAAGACATGAATTTGCATGCACAATAACTGGAGCTGGGCTAGTAATCAGAAAAGGAATTTTAATTATGAGAGAGAGTTCAATGAAAATGTTAATGCAGGATGTGGTAGCTGTGACAAAAGGTTAATTATACACTAAGAAACTTTAAAAAGAGATTTCAAAACTTTTGGGACAGCTATATTTGAAATTCTACTAGCAGTTCTTTTAACCCTACTGGTAAAGACTCCTTGAGTTGAGTTCAGCCCCTAGTGACTATGTGGACATATTCATGTAGTTTTTTTGATAACAATTTGGGAGAAGTTTTCTTCTGTTTTTAAAACTTCCCAGTCTAGCCTACAGATGTGAGATTTCACTGTGACCCAAGTATTTAGTCCAAATCTTAACGTTTTTTTGAGATCAGGTCACTTCAGCTAGAGACTGCCACCTGCTGGGGCTGTAAATATTTAGGGGAACACAAAATGTAGATAATATAAAATGTATAGGGAATTATTGTGTTGTACATTTAAATGTATCACTACATTAATATAAATATCAAATTATTTGGAGTGGATCCTTTGAGCAAGTTGTTTGCAAAACATGGCTTAATAATCTCCAACCCATTTGAATGTTGTACAAATAGTTTTTGAAGCATACCCATTGGACATCAATGCTCTACAAGCCATTGGGTAGTCTATTATTATAAATTGTTTGACTTACTCTTTTCAGCACTACAACCCTTTCTCAGGGGAAGTTCAAATTAAAATGTCATTTAGATTCAATTGTTTCAATATGTGCTATTAAATCAGTCAATAGATACTTCAGTTCTTTCATTCTAATATTATATCCCTTGTTAAAATGATAATATAGATATACAGTGATATATTTTTGTCATTAGAAATCTCCTCTTTAGATACTTCTCATAAAATTATTGTAATATTTTCCCTTGTCCTCTTGATTAAAGATTAAATTCTGCTCTATGTTTAAATTAAAATTATATTCAGAAGACTCAGGTTTCTGATTGCATCTTCCTTCCAATTATAATTGCAAATGGTAAAACTTAACTTTGTAAGAATGTAGGCCCTTGTTTAGTTATTAAAAGAAAATTAATACATTAGGTCTTTTGAAAAAATCAGTAGCAGTTCACTTGTATGCAGTAAAATTTAAGTGCTTAAGATGGATTAGAACTACAGAGAGATCAAAGTAATTTACAAAAACATAATGCTGTGCTGATAGGAAAGAAGCAATCTGTCAGTTTTACTTTCTCCCATATTAAAAATTAAATTTTGAGTTTTTGTAAAGTAATGTGCAAATACTGGAAAATTTTGATATATAGGAAATGAGCAAATGAAATTACATCCATTACAGATCTCTCTGTGCACGTACTACATAACTATTAAGGAGAAATAGCTTTTGAGAAAAAAAATCTGGTCGCAACACAAATTCTGCATAACATAGTGCTGAATATACAGTAGTCCTCAACTTACGACCACAATGGATCCCAAAACTTTTGTTGTTAAGTGAGACATTTGTTAAGTGAGCTTTACCCCATTTAACGACCATTCTTGCCACTGTTGTTAAATGAATCACTGTAGTTGTTAAGTTAGTAACACGGTTGTTAAGTGAATGTGGCTTCCGCATTGACTTTGCTTGTCAAAAGGTGATCCCATGACCCTGGGACACTGCAACCGTCACAAATATGAATCAGTTGCCAAGCGTCTGAATTTTGATCATGTGACTATGGGGATGCCGCAACATTCGTAAGTGTGAAAAACGGCCATAAGTCCCTTTTTTCAGTGATATTGTAACTTTGGACAGTCACTGAATGAGCTGTTGTAAGTCGAGGACTACCTGTACAAAGGTTAAATTCCTTTAGAATGAGATGGACAAAACCTTCTGCCCATCAAAATAAATCTATCAGATCTGCTTTTCCACATATTTTGGTTGTTATTTTTTTAAAAAAAAACCCAAACATTTCCCTCTAGAGTAATTTACAGTATTATGAAAAAAACGATTTTTTAAAAGTTCTTAAATGAAGCAAATGCTTGCAAACGGACCTTCCGCAGCAGGTGCTTCTGAGGCACTGCTGTTTAGGTTCAGGGTGTTAAAAGGCTTACCTGCTGTGCTTTTCTTTTCCAATGTTTACATGCTGGTCGGAATTGGCTAAAAAGACCGTCATGCCGTCCATCTTTCACAGCCTCCCAGCAAACGTGGAGCCTTCACAAATTGCAGAAATCACATACAGGATTGGAAGGGGGGGGGTGTTTGTACCAGGCTTTATATCTCGCTATGGCTGTTTTGCTGAAACGGTAAATCAAAGTCTGTGTTTGCAGCTCAGGGCGAACTAGCTCTCCTCCTCCTCAACTGCTTTGCCAAGTTGTATCAAAATTGCCCTCAGCCGACCATCTTACATTGGCTGTTTTGGAAGGTGTGGTACTCCAGCCCCAAAGCTTTCCCTAGGCTTCATTACTGTGCTTGGAGGAGATGAAGGCCAGGGCTGATTAACCTCATGTTACTCTTTGACCGGAGTTCCACATTTGCATTTTGGCAGCCCTCCTTGTAAGGGGGGGGGGATGCTACTGAGGCCACAGGTTGCTGCCTTGTTTTCATAGGTGGGTCTCTTACAGAAGAGAGTCAGCCTGGTGTAGTGGTTCAGGTGCTGGCCTAGAAACCAGGAATCAGTGAGTTCTAGGCCTGCGTTAGGTAGGAAGGCCAGCTGAGTCCCTTTGGGCCTGACTCCCTCTCTCAGCCCAACCCACCTCACAAGGTTGTTGTTATAGGGGAAAATAGGAAGAAGGAGCATTAGTACGCTCACCTCCTTGAGCTATATATAAAAATTAGGATTAAAAAGCCAATAGTAGTAGTAGTAGTAGTAGTAGTAGTAGTAGTAGTAGTAATAATAATAATAATAATAATAATAATAATAATAATAATAATAATAATAAAGTTGGAAGGGACCTTGGAGGTCATCGAGTCCAACCCCATGCTCAGGCAAGAACCCTATACCATTTCAGACCATTGGCTGTCTAGTCTCTTCTTAAAAACCTCCAGTGTTGGAGCATTCACCGCTTCTGGAGGCAGGTTGTTCCATTGGTTAATTGTTCTAACTGTCAGGAAGTTTCTCCTTAGTTCTAAGTTGCTTCTCTCCTTGATCAGTTTCCATCCGTTGCTTCTCATCCTGCCTTCAGGTGCCTTGGAGAATAGCTTGACTCCCTCTTCTTTGTGGCAGCCCCTGAGATATTGGAACACTGCTATCATGTCCCCCCCTCGTCCTTCTCTTCATTAAACTAGACATGCCCAATTCCAGCAGCCTTTCCTTATATGCTTTAGCCTCCAGTCCCCATCTTTGTTGCTCTTCTCTGTACTCTTTCTAGAGTCTCAGCATCTTTTTTACATCGTGGTGACCAAAACTGGATGCAGTATTCCAAGTGTGGCCTTACTAAGGCATTGTAAAATGGTATTAATACTTCATGTGATCTTGATTCTATCCCTCTGTTAATGCAGCCCAGCACTGTGTTGGCTTTTTTGGCAGCTGCAGCACACTGCTGGCTCATATTTAAGTGATTGTCCACTAGGACTCCGAGATCCCTCTCACAGTTACTACTATTGAGCAAGGTACCCCCTATACTATACCTGTACATTTGGTTTTTCTTGCCTAAATGTAGAACCTTACTTTTTTCACCATTGAATTTCATTTTGTTAGATAGCGCCCAGTGTTCAAGTCTGTCCAGGTCCTCCTGTATCTTAAGCCTGTTTTCTGGAGTGTTTTTCTGATGTAAATGCAGGAGATAAACAGATGTAATATGTGCATAGCATGACGTTGGCTGAGCTGGGCAAAACGCCAAGCTTTACACAAACAGCAAGTTACTTTTTAACTTACATTGATTTCCGTTTCATCTGTCAAATTGAGGCCTCAACATAGAGTTACCAGTCTCAGCTGATTTGAGGGCTCCCTCTTATGCAGCCAAAAATATACAGTGACCCAAACGGTGTTGATTTTCCTCAGCACAATTTTGGATTGACTCCTGGCTGTAAAATCCATTTATTTTCTGCACGTTGTTTTTCAAGGCCAATAGAATAAATATATCTTTAGTCATGGTTTCCTGATCCTTTTGGACCCTTAACACACAATTTAGCACTTTCCAAACAAGGACTATTTTCAGCAGAGGTAATTTCTGGTGTTGTCTGCAGTGGTGTAACTTAGTCACAAATTGTTTAAATTTAAAAACTGTGAAGTGGGTGGAATATAAGGAAGCTCTCAGCTTACAGATTACATGCAACTCTAGAGCCAATCCACAGTATTATAAAATTGCCTAGGAACATGACAGCATGCAGACTTTGAGACTGTAGGGAAATTTTTCTTACCCCTTAATGCCTCCTGAGTATGAATCTGATGCTCAAAATCCTCATAATGAGTGGCTTTTGAGGAGATAGAAATAGAGCTGATTTGTGAGAAAGAGACTTTCTGGGGTTTGCTAAAAGTTTCAAAATGAACCAATACATGGCTAGTTCCTCCATGAAAGGATCCTACATTTGTAATAACATTCCAGTAGTTAAATAAAGAACAGTAAGAAAGGCTCAGAAAAAGGTCTATTATCTACCGTTTTTTTGTGAATTAACCCTGCATATCTTGCATCAACCAGTGGAGCTAAAAAAAACCCTTAGGCTTCCCCAGTAACAGATCTGGGCATTTTATGACCCACTAGCCCAGGGGTAGGCAACCTTGGCTCTTTTATGACTCAAGGACTTCAACTCCCAGAATTCCTGAGCCAGCATGGCTAGCTCAGGAATTCTGGGAGTTGCAGTCCACGAGTCATAAAAGAGCCAAGGTTGCCTACCCCTGCACTAGCCATATCCAGCCCTTTGGCTGCCCCTGTGATGTTGGCAGTGGTCCTATTGGTTTGGCCCTCCACAAAAGTCCCACTTTCCCTTGAGAAAATCAATTGCCCATCTCTGCTCAGTAAGGTGGATAAAGATCACATCTGGGGAAGTGCTAATTAAAAGTGCTGATAGCATTTTGTAAACTTCACTAAAAACGGGAACCTCCCGTATAGGTAGTGCTTATTTAACGTTTGAAGCTAGGACATTAAAAAAATAGCTTTGTGACGAATCCTCGCATTTTCAACCATCTCACGGTTCCATGATTACATGAGCAGCATCTGTGCACCATTCCCAACTGGCTTGTGACAAAATTAATAGAGAAGGTAGAAGTAAAATCATGCATCACAGTCATATAATGTTTTGCTCAGCAACTGTGGGGATTTGTTTAACCAAAGAGGAAATGAGGTTGTAAGCCTATTGTGATCATATGATATTTCATGCAGTGATGATGGCACTTGGAGATGGAGTTATCTGTCCCAATTGTGGCCACTAACAAGAATTACTTGTATTTACTTATTTGAATCCTAAATATTCTGAAACGCTTCAGCCAATTAAGATTGTCTCAATGCCAGCTTCCATTTGAACAACTATTTATTTTCTCAGCATTTTAAAAGCCAAGAGTATTTTAAGAACTGGGCTGAATTACTACAAATTGCTATTTAATTGATCGATGGATTGATTTGTTTCTGCAAATAAATACACCACCCATTCTTAATGTTTCTTTGATGTTTACAAAAATATAATTAAATAAAACAAAGCAGAACACCAGCAGCAGAAAGGATGTTTAGCCCTGAAATGTCGGAGTAAAATTGCTTTCATTTCTCCAAGGCTGTAATCGGGAAGAGGTCCACTTTAACTTGAAAGCCTATTTATTCCATATTATAGACCTTGCCATAGAAAATCAGAATTATAATCTTGCTACCAAGAAAGTAAAATCTTCTGATACAGAGGTTCTGGAGGCAGTAGGATTTTTTCATGCCTTCCCTGTCAGGTCCAAAAGCTCTCACCACCTATTCTTCTGGTTACTTATCCTCTACCTGGCTTAAGAGTAGATCTTCTGCTTTCTGTCCCGGTCCCATTCTTCATCTCTGGGGAATAGCAGGAACTGCTCTAGCATCTTCAGATCTAAGGTCTGAGTTTTGATATATCTTCCCAGCTCCAGCTGATACAGGGAACCTGAATGAAGTCTGCTGCTACAAGGTCCTTTGGTTTCCTAGCCAGCACTGTTTTCTCCTCATCAAAAGTCATATTCTTGGTTCTCCTCCAGGACTCTCCTTTCTTTCATTCTATGCAAGGTGAGAGCCTCCTCTTTCTGGTTCCTCAGCTATTTGACTTTGGGCATCCATTCCTGTGGCCAAGAGCATCCCCTACTTGCTCCAAACCAATGTTCAAGGCCATTATAGGAGAAGGGTCCTGCTTGATCTCTCATTAGTCATAGTAGTTAGATTCAGAAAAAATTATTGGGAACTGATTATAATTTTAATAATAAAATATAATGTTCAGAAATATTTTGAGTTTTTGTTGAGAACAAAAACAAAATTACAGCAATGAGAATATACCAGAAGGTATTTCCTCATACTTTTGTTCAGAAATGTACATCTTTATTTAAAAAAAAGAGAGAGAGATCGTGTTATGGGAGTAGTTTTTGTTGCTTCTTCTTGTTGTTGTTAGTTAAGCAAATAACATCAGGCTTCCACTCCATGCAACAGTCTTGTATACACTTCTTTGGGAGTAACTGCCACTCAGGCAAGTAAGTGTTTTCCAAATTTCCTTAATATTAAACCTGGACAGACAGACAGGCAAGCAAGCAGATAGATCAGTGGTTCTCAACCTGTGGGTCGGAACCCCATTTGGGGTCGAACAACCATTTCACGGGGGTCGCCAAACAACGCAGTCTGCCATTTTTTCCCTTTTCCTTAGCTGTGCTACTCCCTTTTATTCTATTGGCTTTTGAAAGCCAATAGAATAGACTCTCTTGAATAGAGTCTAATTCTATTGGCTTTCAAAAGCCAATAGGAATTGTCCAGGCTGTCTCTGCCCTGCTGAGCCCGCCAAAAGTCCCATTCTGCAAATGGTGCTGCCCCAGTTGAGTAGTCCTTGACTTACGACCAGTTGAGTAGTCCTCGACTTACGACCGGTTGGGGGGTCGCGGTGTTGCGTCCTTGGCGGGAAAACAGACACGAGAAGCAGCTGGAGTTCTCAGTTTCTTTTATTCAGCGTTCAGCTTACAGGAAGATGGCTTCAGCTTCGCCCAAACGCCTCGCAGCCTCTTATATAGGCAACTCCCGGGTAAATGGGTTACTTTTCCCGCGCCAGCACCCGCGCATGCGCACGGCGCTGGCGACAGCCTGTCTGGTCCCGGGCAGCTTTGCACCTGCCCGGGACTGACTGCAAACGCCCGAGCCGTTTGCAAAGGCTCGGGACATAACACCCCTTTCCCCCGGGCTAAAACTACTACCAACATACAACATTTATTTTATATGACATTTTGCTTCCCAGTGCTCCCACTGTTTACTGGCCTTTGCCTTGCCAGCAATGTTATGTAGTCTTCTAGGTACTTGGGAGATTTCTTTGCTCTCTGTGACCTTCTTAGCTCTGGGTTACTGGCATAAGTCCCCTGACTGGAGGGAGGCGTGAGCCTTTTCTCTCTATTGTGCCCTGGTGTCTTCCAAGGACTGTGCCCCGATGCCTGGCCTGCTTGCTTGCCCACTGGGCTCGTCAGGCCAGGGCTTCTGTTACTTTGTGACCTGGTTGACCTACCTAGCTGTAGACCCTCAGGCCCCTTGAAGTGATAGCCGCTGCTGGGCGTCTCTGTAGAACCTCCTAGGTCAGTCCAAGACTTGTCAGGAGGCTGTCCATTCCCTGAACCCCATTCTGTGTTCGGGCTCGTGTGGGTTTCTGTACTTTCCCAAAACTCAGGTGTTCCCTGATTTGTGCTAGGGTTGTTGTAGTCGGGACTTGGTTCCTCGACTAGCTCTGTGTATGTTTGACCCCCTGTAGGATGTGGGGTAAGGTCAGGCCAACTTTGGGGATTGTGTGCCAGCTCTCTTGCGGGGAATGATTTGTTGGGATGCCCCCGGGTATCCTCCGTGACTGGAGTGCTGTGTGACGTGTGTGGAACGTGCGTATGCCCCCGGGGTGACTCCCTGGCTGGAGTAGGCGTGAGTGCCTGTTGTGTGGGTAAGCTCCATGACTTCCTTTTCGGAGCAATTGCGGAATCTGGGGACGGGCCGTTTGTGGCTCCCTCAGTGGAGATGGGCAGTAACTCTTGCCCGTCCCTTTGCTCCAAAGGGTCCCCCTCCCCCCCTGGAAAAGACCCAGGAGTCTCAGCAGAAAAGTCTCGCCTAGAGCGAAGTGGGTCGATGTGCCGACGTAGGACACGACCGTTGTCCAGGGCAACCTCGTAGGAGAGAGGACCTGTGATCCTGGACACAGAAGCGGGGACCCATGTATGACCAGGCCCGTAATTGCGAGCCCAAACCGGGGCACCCACAAGTAGTCGTCTAGGTGCCCTAGGATGTGAGGTAATAGTAGTAATAGTAGTAATAGTAGTAAAGTTGGAAGGGACCTTGGAGGTCATCTAGTCCAACCCCCTGCTCGGGCAGGAAACCCTACACCATTTCGGACAAATGGCTGTCCAGTCTCTTCTTAAAAACTTCCAGTGTTGGAGCATTTACTGCTTCTGGAGGCAGGCTGTTCCACTGATTAATTGTTCTCACTGTCAGGAAGTTTCTCCTTAGTTCTAGGTTGCTTCTCTCCTTGATTAGTTTCCACCCGTTGCTTCTTGTCCTGCCTTCAGGTGCTTTGGAAAATAGCTTAATTCCCTCTTCTTTATGGCAGCCCCTGAGATATTGGAATACTGCTATCATGTCCCCCCTTGTCCTTCTCTTCGTTAAACTAGACATACCCAATTCTCGCAACCGTTCCTTATATGTTTTAGCCTCCAGTCCCCTAATCATCTTTGTTGCTCTTCTCTGTACTCTTTCTAGAGTCTCAACATCTTTTTTACATCGTGGTGACCAAAACTGGATGCAGTATTCCAAGTGTGGCCTTACCAAGGCATGAAGAGTGGTATTAATACTTCACGTGATCTTGATTCTATCCTCTGTTAATGCAGCCTAGCACTGTGTTGGCCTTTTTGGCAGCTGCAGCACACTGCTGGCTCATATTTAAGTGATTGTCTACTAGGACTCCGAGGTCCCTCTCACAGTTACTACTATTGAGCATGGTGCCACCTATGCTGTACTTGTGCATTTGGTTTTTCTTGCCTAAATGTAGAACCTTGCTTTTTTCACCATTGAATTTCATTTTGTTAGTTAGTGCCCAGTGTTCAAGTCTGTCCAGATCCTTCTGTATCTGAAGCCTGTCTTCTGGAGTGTTGGCTATTCCTGCCAGCTTGGTGTCATCTGCAAATTTGATGAGTTCCCCATCTATCCCTTCATCCAAATCGTTGATGAAGATGTTGAAGAGACTGGGCCCAGAACAGAGCCTGGGGCACCCCACTACACACTTCCCTCCATATAGATGCAGTTCCATTGAGGACCACTCGCTGAGTACGGCCGGTCAGCCAGCTATGGATCCATCTGGTGGTGGTTCTGTCTACCCACATTTTTCTATCTTGTCAAGTAGTAGGTTGTGATCTACTTTATCAAATGCCTTACTGAAGTCCAAGTAAATTATGTCCACAGCATTCCTCTGATCCACTAATTTTGTCACTTGGTCAAAGAATGCAATAAGATTTGTCTGGCATGATCTATTTTTGACAAACCCATGTTGGCTTTTAGTAATGACTTTGTTTGCCTCTAGGTGTTCATTGATTCGTTGTTTGATTATCTTTTCCAGGATCTTCCCAGGTATTGAGGTCAGGCTGATAGGTCTGTAATTTCCTGGATCCATTTTTTTTCCTTTTTTGAGGATGGGAACTACATCAGCTCTTTTCCAGTCCTCTGGTAGTTCCCCTGTGTTCCAGGATCTTTGAAAAATATAGTTCAGTGGCTCCGATATCACATCTGCCAGTTCCTTGAGAACTCTGGGGTGTAATCCGTCTGGTCCTGGCGATTTGAACTCATCTAGGCTGGACAGGTGCTCACTAACGATTTTCTTGCCTATCTTAACTTGTGTTTCTGTTTTGTTTTTTGTGGCACTATTTTTGATAGGTTGGTCTGTTTTTTCCCTTTGTGTAAAGACAGATGCAAAAAATGAGTTAAATAGTTCTGCTTTCTCCCTGTTGCTTGTCACCTTCTTGCCACTTCCACCCACTAATGGACCAATCATTTCCTTCACTTTTTTCTTGTTTTTTACATGTTGAAAGAAGCTTTTTTTGTTATTTTTGACTTTGGTCGCAAGCCTCAGTTCATTTTGAGCCTTGGCTTTCTTCACTTCATCTTTGCAGGCTCGGGCTATTTGCTGATATTCTGACTTAGTTATGTTCCCCTCTTTCCACTTTCTATACTGTCCTTTTTATCTTTCAATTTGTCAGAGAGTTCTTTATGCAGCCATGCTGGTTTCTTTTGAGAGCTGTTATTTTTCCTCTTTGTTGGTATTGTGCTAGACTGTGCTTTTATTATCTCATTTTTCAAAATTTCCCAAGCTTCTTGAGTTGTTTTCCCCTTGAGGATTCTCATCCATGGAATCCTTCCAAGCCTCTCTAAGTTTATTGAAATTAGCTCTCTTGAAGTCCAAGACTCTAGTTTGACTGTGTTCTATTGGTTGTGCTTCTATAATGTTGAATTCTAATATTGCATGATCACTTCCTCCCAGGGTTCCTATGGCTCCAACACCGTCTATCATTTCATCTCTGTTAGTGAGAATTGAATCCAAAATGGCTAATCCCTAGTTCCATTCTCTACTTTTTGGGAGACAAAGTTGTCTGCTAGGTTTGCCAGGAACCTGTTTGATCTTCCACTTGGTGCGGAGTTTGTCTCCCAGTTGATGTCAGGGTAGTTAAAGTCCCCAATTACTATTGTGGTGTGCTTCCTACATACCTTAGTTAGCTGACTAGCAAAAAGTTCATCTATTTCCTCTGTTTGGTTGGGTGGTCTGTAGTATACACCTATGGCAATGTCATTCCCCCCCCTTTTATATTGACCCAAATGCATTCAAGACAGTTTTTATCATTGTTGTACTCTATTTCTGTGGAGATGTAGTTATTTCTTATATAGAGAGCAACTCCACCTCCTCTTTTATTTGGTCTGTTTCTTTTAAATAATTTAAATCCCTCTAGCTGTGTGTTCCAAGTGTGAGTTTCATCCCACCATGTTTCCGTAATGGCAACAATATCGTATCTGCCCTCATTAACCTGAATTTCTAGTTCACCCTGGTTGCTGTTCATACTTTGTGCATTGGTGTATAAACATTTGAGTCCTTTGTGGGTGGCCCTGTGTTTCCTTTCTACATAACCTGTGTGGTGCCTGAGTTCCCCTATTGTCTTACCACCTATTTGGTTAGTGCACTTTATGTGGCACTCGCTCTTAGAGGCTTCATTTTGATTGGTAGCAAGGTTGGTATTCTTGTCCACACACACATCTATGCTACATGCACTGATAGCCCTATAGTTTTTAAATTGCCGGGGACAGGGTTGTTCCGTGTCAATTAACTCCCTGTCCCCGCTGTTTAGTTTAAATTTCCCTCCAGAAAATCTGTGAATTTATAGCCGAGTAACTCAGTCCCTTTTTTGATGGATGCAAACCATCTCTTTTGTACATCTTTTGATTGGACCAGCTACTGACATCGTGACTAATATATCCAAAGCCTTCCCCTTTACACCATTCCTTTAGCCACATATTGAATTGTGCTATGCGATGGCCTTTTCCGTTTTGCTCCTTATACACTGGTAAAACCTCTGAGAAAGTAAGCCTACAGCCTATTCTGCTAAGTTCCTTCCCCCAGCTCTGGAAATCATTCTGCACACAGAGTACATCTTTTTGGGACAGATCATTAGTGCCAAGGTGTACAATAGCCTCCACATCACAGTCCTTGCTGCCATTCTTGATTAATTTAGAAATACGCTTCTTGTCCCTACTGGCAGTAGCACCTGGAAGACACCTGACCTCTTTCAAAGCCTCTGTGTCCTTTCCTAAATTTACATCCCTTATAATTGAATCACCTACCAGAAGGTAGCTTCTCTTTTTGGGAGCCGTTCTATTCTTGCATGACTGATGTGCAATACCTGATTCACACTTCTCCCTATCAAAATCTAGTTCTTCATCTCGGACCACAATCCCCTGCTTATTTGAGTTATATTCACAAATACCTTTACCAGTCTCCTTAAGTAGAGGTAGATGACAGGCACAGTCGTCGGATAGCAAAACGGTCAAGGCTAGTAGTAGTTGGCGCCCCCAACGAAGTTCAGCGGACTTCTCCCTGTAGAATGTACGGTGTGGTGCGATAAGAAACGGAGAAAGTCAGCCAACCTGGATGCCAGGTCCACGTAGGTGAGTCTCTTCCAAGGCGTCCTTGGCGATGCGCACCATGAGTTCGCCATCGTTGGTGGACGGGTGAAAAGGCGCAGACGTGGCATGATGAATCAGGTTTGCCTGTAAGAAAGCTTGGAATTCGGAGGAGGTGAATTGAGGGCCGTTGTCGGACACAATGACATCTGGCAGCCCGTGTGCAGCAAAAATCCCCCTCAGTACCTGAATAGTATTTGCAGTGGTGGTGGATGAGACAGGCACAACCTCAAGCCATTTTGAATGGCTGTCAACAAGGACCAAGAAGAACTGGCCCTGAAAGGGCCAAGCGTAGTCAATGTGCACCCTAGACCATGGGGACTGTGTTTCCTCCCATCTATGCAAAAAAAAAAAAAAAAAAAAACCCAGGATGCTGGGGCATCTCAGTGGGCGAGATCGTTGGCAGAGGTGGCACATGCGTGCACCTTACGAACTCAATATCTTTATCTAAGCCAGGCCACCACAAGTGGCTTCGTGCAAGAGCCTTCATACGGACAATGCCAGGATGACCCTCGGGGAGGGATTCTAAGACCCTAGTCCTCATTGAGGTGGGAATGACAACTCTGTTTCCCCAAAGCAGACAACCCTGAGAAGTGGACAACTCGTTCCTTTTGGACCAGAAACTCTGAAAATCAGGACTAGGGCAGTGCTCAGGCCATCCAGACAAAACCCAAGAAAGGACACGTGAAAGTGTGTGATCTGTGCCTGTTTCAGCGGCGACATCCCTGGCACTAAGAGGGAGCTCGGCAAGGTTCGGATTGATAGAATGTTGCAGGGGGGCTGACGCGGGGTCCGCTTCTACTACTGGCAGAGGACACCTATGAGCGCAACAGCATGGCCCATTTCTTTCACAGCGCTGTGGAGTAATGAAAAATCACATGCAAGACAAGAAAATAGACGACACTAAGTAATTCGTAGGGAAAATGCTGTGGGGACGTCGCTTACGGTGGTAAACAGTCCCCCCACCGAGGCTTATGGTCAGTGAAAGACCGTGAAATGCCTGCCATATAGAAAAATCGTTGGATTGGAATTTTTTAATTCCAGCAACAACAGCCAGAGCCTCCCTGTCTATCTGAGCGTAGTTGCGCTCGGCAGAAGACAGTGTTCTGGAGTAGTATGCAATAGGAACCGGAGTTCCATCAGACCTGAGGTGACTCAGGACAGCTCCAACCCCGTAGGGGGATGCATCACAAGCGATTCACACAGGGAGAGACTCGTTGAAATGTGCAAGAACACTGTTAGAAGTGAGCAAGGCCTTGACTTCTTTAAAGCAAGCCTCATGTGCTTGTGACCACAGCCACACAGCTTGTTTGTCTAGTAGCCTGTGAAGAGGCTCAGCTACACTAGCTTTATGTGGAAGAAAAGAATTGTAGAAATTCAGGAGGCCTAGGAAGGCCTGAAGTTCGGCCTTAGACTTTGGCCTGGGTGCTTGTAAAATAGCAGTTAGTTTGGATTCAGCAGGATGAATCCCAGCAGCATCAATTTTGAATCACAGAAATTCAGTAGAAGGCACCCCGATCTTGCATTTGTCTTTTCTGAGCTTGAGGCCTGATTCCCTGAATCTTAACAGGACAGCCCTAAGTCTTTCAGCTAGAATGTGTGTGGAGTCTCCTGCAATCAAGACATCGTCAAAGTAGGGGCAGACCCCTGGTAGACCTCGTAGTGTGTTTTCCATTACGCTTTGGAAAATCCCAGGAGCGACATTTACTCCAAACTGTAGCCTTTTTACTTTAAAGGCTCCCCTGTGGGTCACAATGGTCTGAGCTATGGCAGCATCATCATCAACAGGCAGCTGTTGATATGCTTGAGCTAGGTCAAGCTTTGCAAAAACACGCCCCCCCTTGAGAGAGGCCAGGATGTGACTGACCACAGGAACAGGATAGGCATGTTGCTGCAATGCCTTATTGAGTGTGCATTTGTAATCAGCACAAATGCGAATGTCCCCATTTGCCTTTAGAGGCGTGACAATGGGGGTCTCCCACGGGCTGGAATCAACAGGTTCTAGGATTCCCTGTTGGATTAGTTTGTCTAGTTCAGTGTCAATCTTACTTTTTAAAGCAAAAGGGACCCTTCTTGCTTTAATCCTAATGGGAGTGACAGTGGGGTCTAGCTTTAAGGACACAGGTGGTCCTTTGAATGTGCCCAGCTGGGGGCTGAAAACATCTGCAAATTCTTTGCAGACTTCCTGTAGGTCGAGTGTTTGTAAGCTGTTGAGTCCTGTGACGTGTATCCCCAGGGCCTCAAACCAATCGAGTCCTATGAGACTCGTTCGTTCACCCCCTACTACTAATAAGTCTAGTGGACCTTCAAAGCTCTTGTATTGCACGTTAAGGGTGGCCTCCCCCTTAACACACACTCTTGAGTTCTGAAAATCTGTTAATACAATATCAGAAGGCCTTAACTTGGCCTTAGACCCACTACTGGAACAAATCTTCCTAAATGTATGCAATGAAATGATGGACAGGGCAGACCCTGTGTCTAGTTCCATAGATAATGGAACCCCTTGTAGCTTCACGTTGAGTGACAGCTTTTTCTTCATGGGCTTGTGTGTGCCTGTTCTACAGATGCTTCTTCGCGAAGCGCAAAACCCTACCCTATTCTGGCTGGGGAATCTGGTACCTTTCAGGCGTTCTTCTTGGGGTTGTGCCTTTCGTCGGCTCAGACACACAGCTGCAATATGCCCTTGTTTGCCGCATGCCCGGCAGGTAGCGGAGCGGAACTTGCAGTCGGTTCTCCTGTGGCGACCTCCACAGCCGATGCACTTGAGCAGAGCCGAAGAGCTTCCCTTCTGGTTCTCTTCCTTCGCGGGGTGTAGACGGTCGACTTCCTCGTCCGGATCCTCCTCGGAGTTTCGTCGGACGTCTTCCTGGTGCACGGACGCACCCTCTGCACTGTTTCTGATCGGCCGCATGTTTTTGATGGCGCCGCCTGCTGCTTCTTCTGCGGTGACTTCCCTTAAGGCGTCTTGGAAGGATAATTCTTCCTTGGCAAAAAGTCTCTGTTGTAGCTCTCGATGCCTTAGCCCGCACACGAATCGGTCCCTCAGTCGTTCCTCGAGGTCCTTGAACTCGCAGGGCTTGGCGGCCTTCCGTAGCGCGGCGATGTATTCCTTGGCTGTTTCACCGGACCGTTGATCCCTCTGCTCGAAGGTGTGGCGCCATGAGATAACGGACACCTTGGGGTGGAAGTGCTCTTTCAGCAGCTTCTTCAGGTCTGCGTAGCTTACAGACTCTACTGGAACAGGTGCTACAAGATTTTCTGCGATTTCGAAGGCGTCTTGGCCGCAAACGCAAAGCAGGGTGGCCGCCTTCAAGCTATCTTCCCTCACTTGGTTTGCCTTGAAGTAGTTCTCCATTCTGGATACGTAGGACTCCCACCGCTCTGGATGTGAGACGTCGAATTCCGAAAGCCTTCCGATTTTCGCCATCTTCGGATCTTCAGGAGACGGGTCTATCAGCCAGCCTACCCCCGAATGCGCACCGGATTGGCGGGCAGCTGCCGAGTCGACGCCGTTCCTCTTCCGCCGCTCAGGACTCCTTGGGTAAGCTTACACTTTTTCCTTTCCAGGTAGTGCAAGGCATCCCATCCTCGTCGCCAGTGTTGAGTCCGTGGCGGGAAAACAGACACGAGAAGCAGCTGGAGTTCTCAGTTTCATTTATTCAGCGTTCAGCTTACAGGAAGATGGCTTCAGCCTCGCCCAAACGCCTCGCAGCCTCTTATATAGGCAACTCCCGGGTAAATGGGTTACTTTTCCCGCGCCAGCACCCGCGCATGCGCACGGCGCTGGCGACAGCCTGTCTGGTCCCGGGCAGCTTTGCACCTGCCCGGGACTGCCTGCAAACGCCCGAGCCGTTTGCAAAGGCTCGGGACATAACAATAGTAGCAAACCATTTTCATATTTGTGCCTAAAAAGCTGCCTTATACATTTATATAATCACCAGGAGTCGTCTACAATTTGAGGGCATCTTTCCTGACTTAAATATTTATTATTCTTTAATAATAACATGACAAATGAATTACTCCCAAGCCTTACCTAAGAGGCATTGCTTAGTAAATGAAGATTTCCTATAAAGCTCATAAATACGGTATTTATTTTGAATGTTATGTTAGGCTTTATTATGTTATGTTATGTGTATATGTGGTGGCGTAGTGGTTAGAATACATTATTGTAGTCTGACTCTGCGTACTGCCAGGAGTTCGATCCTGACCGGTTCAAGATTGAATCAGCCTTCTACACTTCTGAGGTCAGTAAAATGAGGACTCAGATTGTTGGGGACAATATGCTGACTCTGTAAACAGCTTAGAGAGGGCTGTAAAGCACTGTGCAGCGGCATATACTGTAAGTCTAAATGCTATTTTGTTTTATTTTGTTTTGTTGTATCCATCTTTATTATTGTTATAAATAATTCAAGGAGGCGAACATGTCCACCTTCCTCCTCCTCTTTTCCCCACTATTGTCTTTTGTGCTAGCATAACCATCAAGTAATTTGATTTCTAACCATCCCTCCTACCTCATCACCTGTTCACTCTGTTATGTTTTAAGCAGAACATTTTAGCAGTACTATAATAGGATCCCATGGAATTAAATGCCAGCAGCAATTACAGCCTTGGATACTTGCCAGTTCCAAGAGACTGCTGAGGAATTTCAGAGAGCTATTCAGTGGAGCTTCACCCACACTTGCTTCTTAGCTGAGTAAATTAGGGAAAGCACTTGGACAGTTGAAGGTAGTTGGAACTAGGACTCAGGGAAGGGGGAGGGCAGAAGATAACCAAGAGCCAGAACATAAAACCCCGTTTCCTCAAAACAAGGCAAAATCCCTATATGAGTGAGGTGTTTATTGGGGTTTTCATGGCAGGCATATGTAGTTTCTATTTGGAGACTGGAACCACAAAGAATAACTAACTTTAGCTTCTCTAAGGGTAACTTGAGCAATTAGACCAGATCCAAATTATACAGTACAAATTTACCAAGGTTGAGGGTTGCACTTGTGAATGTCACACAAGGAATCCAAATGCTAGTAGGGGCAGGTAAGAAACAGCTACACTTGCTTTTGTTTGTATTTCAATGCAATTTGATTAAAATATATCAATAGGAGTACTTTCCAGTCATTGTTAGCTTCCCTCTTGTCACATTAAAAAAAAAAAGACATTTTCTTAAGAACTTTTGAAGGACAGTGTGTAACCAGGAATCTTGGATCTCCTATTGGGACAGAGCATTAGTCTTTTTCCTTGGTGAAAGCTTGGTTTTGTTGGAGGGTTCAATCTTTTATTTTTAATTCTTATTGAACTAAGTACTGTGTAATTTTGTTTCTAGGACTTTAGGGAGAAAACAGAAGGCAGTTTATTATTCCTTTGGCATTGCTTTCTCTTTCTAGTTGATCTGCTGAGTGAAATCAAGCTCATTATACATTACACATACATTTCGCCTGAATAAAGGCTGTTATCTTTTTATGCTAAAACCTGAATGCTCAAACCTGAATGTTTTATTCTAGAACGACTGTTTTGATTTATGCCCTTACAGCAGCTGCAGTTTCTCAGTTTTCATGAGGCACATAGTTTTATCATATAATAACGGACTCCTTAGCAAAACCTGAACTGGATATCCTATTTGTTATTATTGGATCTATTATTACAATTACTATTGTAGGTTTCCTCTGTACAACAAAAGTAATCCTCTCTACATGCAGGTAGTCCTTAGGACCACAACTGAGCCCAACATTTTTGTTGCTAAGCAAGACAGTTGTTAAGTGAGTTTCATCCCGTTTTATGACTTTTGTTGCGACAGTTTTAAGTGAATCACTACAGTTGTTACATCAATAACATGGTTCTCCATTGACTTTGCTTGTCAGAAGGTTGCAAAAGCTGATCACATGACCCCAGGACGCATAAATATGAGCCAGTTGCCAAGCATTTGAATTTGGATCACATGACCATGGGGAATGCTACAACAATTGTAAATGTGAAAAATGATCATAAGTCACTTCGGTGCCGTTGTAACTTCGAATAGTCACAAAACGAATGGTTGTAAGTCGAGGATTATCTGTATTACTCTTCCTTAGATTCAGCTTGTTTTCCATTTGTTTTTTAGGATACAAATGATAAATCTAAGATGTCTGATGAAACAGGAGTTCCAAATAAATCCTGCATTTGTTAGAATAAGCACAATTCACATTCAGGTTCAGCCCGTATCTCACAAATGTCACATATCCAAAATGTGCATGATAGTTACAGTGGTTGGTTGTTCGTCCATCGATTTCGATGAAGATCTTGACATCTTGTGGATTATGGGCCATCAACAATGTGTCTGTAGGTGGCTAATAAGACCGATGTTAGCACGGAATGTTCTGCCACATACTGAACAAAGAAATGTAGACACTGTTACTTAAGGTTGGGAAAGGATGGATTAAGCATGCTGGATTAAGCATACTTAAATAAGAACGGTGGCTATGGGACAAAAATAAATCTACTCAGAACAAAAGAAATGAGAAATGAGAAAGAAAGTAGAAGAAGTGATATATATATATATATATATATATATATATATATATATATATATATATATATCCCCTGATAGAAGTCTAAAAATCTGAAATCCCATAGCTTGGGTCAAAACAGGGAAAGTAAAGTAAAAAGCAAAATAAAGCCAGGGATGGATTAGGATAGATGTGTAGAACTAAAATAGTGAGGCTGAATACTTGACCCCCTTAGTTTTTCTAAGCACTCTTCTGTAGAACATAATGCAGAGCTAGACTTCTTGAAAAGTTTAGTTGTCCATCTTCTTCAGTGGATTTGTATTTATTGACCTCTTTCCTGTTTTAGTACCACAAAAAGCTAGTCTACCCTTCACTTTGCAACTTTTTTCTCTATGGCCCATTGATCGACAAGTCAGGCACACATTTCTGGCAAGAGCTGTTTTTCAGGATACTATTGCAGAACAATGACAACAACGGAGGCTGCCAATCAACCTGTTTATTAAGGCAGAATTCGCTGGATGGAGGCACCTTCAGTCGAATTACAAATCTGGGCTAGAAGACCAAGCTGTCCAACCTCTTTTATGCTGCAGGTGAGGTAGCTTATAGCTGCTGAGTGCTTGCTGGAGGCTGCCTTCAAAAGAATAAGCAGGGCAGGGACGATGGGGATTCATCTGAAATTAAATTGATGCAGCGACTATTATTTCTCTATTTTTAATAATGTAATGTTGAGTAATAACAGTGATCTTTTTTTCATCCAGATATAATATTTAGAAATCTCTGGAGACTACTTGGGATGGAGTGATGTGGAGAATAGAAGGTGGGCAGTAAATGCTCCACTGTTAAGTGTTCAATTCTTAGAAAAAGTACTTGCTGAACAGAGTGACCTTGCATGTTGTTGTTGTTATGTATTAAATTTATAGGCTACCCATTTCGTTGTCAAGTGATTCTGGGCTGTTTGCAACCTGTAAAAACACAATATAAAACGATAAGAACATTAAAAGCATTAAGACATTCATCACTGAGAATTAAAAGATTAAAAATTAACAAAGAATTAAATATAAATGGACCAGGGTGATAAATGTTAAATGGGGTAGAGGTGGAACCATTTCCTAATCGATTAAAATGGTAAATGTTTTCCCTGTCCTGTTGTGTCTAACTCTAGGGCAGGGGTAGGCAACCTTGGCTCTTTTATGACTTGTGAACTTCAACTCCCAGAATTCCTGAGCCAGTATGGCTCAGCTTAGAAACCTCTCCCTTTTCCCTCAGCATGGCTGGCTCAGGAATTCTGGGAGTTGAAGTCCACGAGTCATAAAAGAGCCAAGGTTGCTTACCCCTGCTATAGGGGGTGGTGCTCATTTTCATTTGCTAGCCAAGGAGCCAATGTTGTCCAAAGACATTTTCCGTGGTCATGTGGCCAGCATGACTGTATGCCAAAGTGCATGGAACGCTCTTACCTTCCCACCAAAGTGGTACCAATTTATCTACTTGCATTTGCATGCTTTCAAACTGCTAGGTGGACAGGAGCTGGGGCAGGAAAGGGATCTCATCCAGTCATGCGGTGCTTGGGTCTCGAAATGTCAACCTTCTGGTCCAGTGTCTTAACCATTAGGCTACCATGCCCTGACCACATCTAAAGGGGATGCCCCCAACCAGGCCCCAGGCCAGTTGTTAAATGTATCTGGCTTAGCTTTCTCTGTGATCATGCTAAGCTTCTATGTGCAGAGAAATCTCTTAAGGAGAGGCACATGTGAACCACTGCATGTAGTTGAGCTTCTCACATCTAAGCTTGCTGTTTTTTTCCAGTGAGAATTAAACATTAAATGTTAAGTTTATCTGACGTTTTTCATTTATTATGCTGTTATCCTATCTATGGTGGGGATATTGAAATGTGTCATTTCCTATTGCGATGAACTTAGAAATGATTGCATTTAAACTGCTGCTGGCTTCTGACAGGGATGCCTTGTTATCTCTTTAAAATCTCATTTGAAAAGTTACATTCAGTCCTTGAAGTATGTTTAATAGCCAATACATTTGTTTGACAGTATTGTCAAAGATAATTCAGGACGTTTTTTTTTTTTTGTTAGTTATCTATCATTTACCAGTATTTTTTTTTTAAAAAAAAACTGATTGTGATAAATGAGTTTCTTCCAGAAATGGCATTTGAAAATATTTTATTTGCTTTGTTGGTGACACAGCAGAACAAAGATGCAACAAGAAGATTACTGCTGCTGACATTCAGTTCAGGATTGGCTAAAGATTTATGTATGGGCCCTTCTTATCAGAAAAAATGCAGACGAAATCAATGTAGATGCTGATTGCGGCGTTTTCAGAAGTAGTTATAACAATGCTTAGAAATGGATGCAATATTAGCATTCACTTTAAGACCGCCGGGTAGGTTGCTTTGGTACATTTTTTTTTTCTGATTGAAATGTTATGCAGATAATCTGTATTTGCAGGAAACGCGGATGGGTTGAGAGGAACGTATCGTAGAACAGTTTTCTTAATGTTATGCAAAGTGCTGGAGCTGTGCGTGAAATCCATCTACAGCTTTGTGAGAGAGGAAATGGATGGTTTCAGCAGTGAAGCTGGCCACTGAAAACCGGTTTCATGCAAGGAAAAATGGCAATATAAATATGATGGGATTCATTGTTCTCTCTGTAGAAGAGTCTCATTTCATAAAATACCGTAATAAGCATCTGGATTCTGTCCATGACAGAGGAACATAGTAATCTTTCTGATACTGGTGCTGTACGTCAGTCCATCTAACTCACTATTGTGTACTCAGACTGACAGAAGTTCTCCAGGATTATTACAGAAGGTGTTTTCTGTCTGGAGGTGACCCGTGGCCATTAGTTACAGTTTTACAACTGGCCCAAGAATCAATCCCAGGACAAATATCAATTTATTACACCAATATTGGACAACCGAATAGCTGCTTGAATGTATGTACTAGACACCAGGTCAGTATAAAGGGAATCATTGTCCAAGAATGATCACATTTCAATAGTGGCACTACCTGAACTGAGACTAACTGAATCAAGGGCCAAAACTATTCTAGTACCAAACATCACTAAAGAAACAACTTCGTTTTACTATGGTAACAAAACAGACATAGAGAGCATTGGTGGCTTAGTGGTTAGAATGCAGTATTGCAGGCTAATTGTGCTGACTGCCAACTGCCAGCAGTTTGGCAGTTCGATTCTCACAAGCTCAGGGTTGACTCAGCCTTCCATCCTTCCGGGGTGGGTAAAATGAGGACCCAGATTGTTGGGGGCAATAAGCTGATTCTGTAAACCTCTTAGAGTGGTCTATAAAGCCCTGTGAAACGGTATATAAGTCTAAGTGCTATTGCTATTGTTATTAAAAAGGAGAACAACCAAAAGTGTGCTGATATTTCATCTGCTCCCGAGCTGCACCACCATCCTGATAGTTGCAGGCACAGTTCAACCACATATAATTACCATTTATGCACCTACTATAATTAATCCAGATTATGTCAAAAATGACTTTCATGTCAATTTGAAAATGCTTTTGGTTGTAGTGCACAAAGGGATTTACTGGTAACATCTTTATGTTACCAGACATAGTGCTCCTGAGATGACGTCTGTCTCTCTCTCTCTCTCTCTCTCTCTCTCTCTGTGTGTGTGTGTGTGTGTGTTTGTGTGTGTTTGCATGTTAAGTGAGCCATAGATACAACCTAGGGATGCTTGAGCTTCTGAATCTAGTTTCAGGGCTGATGGTGGATACAGCATCACTTATTCAGTCAAGAATTGAGATATACAATTGGGTATCATCAGCATATTGAGGAAAGTTGACTCCATGCTGATAAATGTTCTTGCCTCGCAGTTTTATGTAGATATTGAACAGGAGAGGAAATAGCAGCACCAAGTTAAGAAACCTCGGGTTTGATAACTTCCACCCACACTAGCATGGATTTGGAACCATTGTAAAACTCCTAACCCTTGGAGATAGCTATCAAAACCCACAATTGTTGCTATTAATTGATGCTATTGAGAAATTGAGCAGGATGAGAAGATGACACTACTGCTATCAGGTCCCACCAGAAATCATTGATGTTCAATGGCAGCTCTTTGCTGAGGCTGGGTTGAAATCCAGGCAGAAATGGTTTCAGATAATAATTCCTTCCAAGGCCCCAAACAATTGCAGTCCAATCACTTTCTTCAACTCCCCCCCTCCCCCAAAAAAGAGGAAGTTGGAGATAGTTCAATAATTATCTAATTATATATATGAATTGGGGAATGGCTTTGTGTGAAGAGAGCACACTACTATCTCTTTCAAAAAAGAGATGGTTCAGTAATTTTTATTTATTTACTTTATTCAATTTGCATATTGTCCAACTTCCAACATATTTAGGAAATCACTAAAAACACGAAGAATGATAAAACAATAAAAATAGTGTACCAATAAAAGAAGAAGCAAAGGTAGTAAAACTGGGAAGCAATAAACAGCCACCCACTCCTTGAACAGGGCTGCACCCATCCAAGCCAAAGGCTTGTAAAAGCACTCCTGTTCTTACCACCAGCCTGACTCAGTTCCTCATCCCCTTCCTGGAGAGTTTTAACCAATCAGGAGGGTCCAGACTACTGGTGGCTATCTTATATATCAGATGACCCTGGTCACTTCCTCAAGACCCATAGCATCAAATTCATTTCAAATAACATTAGAGGACAGTGCTTCAACCATATTGTCTGGAACTTGTTCAGCTGGCAACAAAGTGTGATGATATCCAACTTTACATCGCCACTCTGGGCTATACTGTAGCTTATCTTAGTGCCTGGAGGTTGTTAGGGTCTGGATCAGACAATCCAGGATGAAGATGAACCTTGACAAGAAGGTACTTTTTGTCCATCAACCCCAGTATTATCTCTGATGGGCAAAGGTTACCCCTGAAGGAACAGGTTTGCAATCTGAGGATCCTTTGGGACTCCCAGCTCCTGCTGGTACATGACTATGGATTTCTTTGCCCAGTTTTAGCTGACCCACCAGTTGTGACCTTACTGACCCAAGAGGCCTTTCCTATACTAACTCTTATCCTCATTACCACCCATTTAGCTACTCAAAGCATTTCATGTGGGGCTGCCTTTCAAGACCATTTGGAAGCTGCAGTTCATCCAAAATGCAGTGGACCATGTGTTAACTAGTTTAACTTGGTACCTCTACCTTTACTTAAAGCAGGGGTGTCAAACTGCTGGCCTGCGGGCCAGTTTCATCATACCAAAGCCACACCCACCCCATTGCTGGCAATGCAAAAAGAGTTGCAATACATCACGACACGTCACGTGACACGGCAAGTTTGACACCCATGATTTAAAGCCTTTCTAAAACTGAAACAGGAAGGCAGTCTTCCCTAAACTGCAGTTCTCCAGATGTGCTAGGATTTTGACTCTGACTGATGGAAATTCCAGGAGCTGTAGTCAGGATACGTCTGAAGGTACCACGTTGAGGAAAACTGTCATACCCAAGTGGTACTTTGTCACATGAATGGCTAGTGAAGGGTTACTCAGAAGCCCAAATAATTGATCCAGCTGAAGGCAGCACAGAAATTCTATCACATTCATCCAGCTTTTTTCTTCATTAGCCAATTTCAAATGATGCAGTATAGAACAAACTAGAGAGAAGAAATTTGTGCATGCTCCTGATGCAGAACAGTTAATTCACCTTCTGGCTACTGTAGTAGTTGCCACATTTTTCTGCTTTTGGTTATAGGTTGACACAAATTTATGACCGAGCCTGGAATCTCACTTCCCTATCCATCTCTCTCTTTTCTCAGTCCTTTTTGTTCTTTCTTTAAAAGATAACTGGCTGATAGAAAAATCCCCCAAGACAAGAAAAACACGGTACTCGTGTTTTTTATTCAGTTTGACCCTCCCTGTCATGTTTTATTTTCTGGAGTTAAAAATAAAGCAATGGTAGCTAGATAATCTCAATTCATGTTCTGTTATGACCTTGGTTGCAACTAACCCTAATAGGAAACTTTCCAGTTTCATGGTTGATAAAGAAATGAACCCATCAAGCAACGGAAATGGTATTTGGATATGAAAATGACAGTGTAAAACATTTTGCAGCATATTTGTGCAAAGACATACCATCGAAGAACAAAAGAAGTACATACTTGTAAGAACTTGCCCATTTAGCTTGACTTCAGTTTTATTCAGATTATTTTGTAATACCGTACATGTTTGAAGTGTCAAGGTGTCATCTATTGCCTCAAATTTATGTTGGTAATAATTGTAATCTTGCTATATATAAAGCAAATTCATATATTACATTCAAATATGTTTGAATGTTTCCTAAGTCAGGTTTCCTATTGTTTGACATAAGAATGATTTGGGGAAGATAATTTTGTACCATTTTAGGAAGTGTTTCTTTTCAGAAGGCACTTTCCTAAGAAGATTACTGCTACCACTAAAAGGATACAGTATGTAAGAATAAAACCCCAAGAAGCCTTATCTGAAAGAACTGACACAACAGCAATCTTGTACTTTGATTATCTAAAATGCAAACCTCAATAAGAAATCAATTGAGCATTTTGAAAAAAAGAACACACACAAAAAAGAGAACAAAATAAACTTGCAACCCTTGCTGTACAGTGGCTTTCCCAGCTTGAAAACCTTCCCTTAGTGTTCTGTAGGTTAAAGTTTTCATCAGTATTCTGTGAAATCAGTAGGAATATTACAACAATGTGAGAAGTTATAGCCACAAATTAACAGAGCATACAGTACGTAGCCTAAATTCATTTAAAAGAATGAATTGTCACTTGTCACTTCTTGCATTTAAAACAAAGTTGAAAGGATGTTGGCCAGATCTCAGAATATAAAGCAGATTTTCTCAATTTAGTGACCTCTAGATTTGTTAAACCAGATTTCATAAACCAGTGGTGGCGAACCTATGGCACGTGTGCCAGAGGTGGTACTCGGAGCCCTCTCTGTGGGCACGTGCACTGTTGCCCCAACCCTGCCTCCCCCCACAACCCCTTCCTCACCAGCAGCCTTCCCGGAAGAGAGGCTCCACCAGGCACGGCCCACGCGGAGCAGTGCAGCCAAGCACATGGCAGCCAGGCAGCAGGGGCAAGAATCCGCCCTTGCACCCTATCACATGCAGATGATGCAGAAGGTGGAGGGTGGAGGGCGTGGCCACCATGGCGCTGCAAAGCTGCCTGGGCGATCTGTGGTGAGTGGCCCTGTGGGCGGGCGGAGCGGGGGGCGGGCCGGTTTTTGGGCACTTGGTCTCTAAAAGGTTCGCCATCACTGTCATAAACCATTCCTAGCCGGTCTGAAGGATGCTAACTTGAAGAAGAAGGGATAAGAAATCCATAAGTAGAAATTAAGTTCAGTATTTCTTTGTAAGCTTGTGGTTTCTGTAGCTGAGCTACCTTTGCCCTTTGAAACCATGACAGTGTTAATCTGGCACTCCCAAAAGAGGTTAGGGAAGACTCGTTTCTCATAGGAATCATTTTTCTTCCAAGCGCTTCATCAGAATTCTCAACTAAAGATGCTGCACGCAGGTAGCGGAAATAACAAAGATCAACCAAGGAAGATGGAAGCAGTATGGAGAACAGTGGCCTTGTTCCACTTAAAGCTCGTACTCCAGACTTAATTAACATAATTGTTAATTAATGAATTGTTAATTAAATAATTAATGATCAAAAGTTATCAAGCAATGCGTACTCTACACTTAAGGTAATTTTCAATTAATTACTTGTTAATTAGTGATCAAAGAATCAATTAAACAATGTGTGATTAAATACTTAATTAAACAGTTATGTTAATTAATTTGTGGGTTTTTATCCAGGGGAAAAAAACACACCGTCTGCATCAAAAACAGAATAGGGCACCAACTCTCAATATGAGTCATTTGAACTCTTGGATTGTAATTAAGATGACCCATGTGAGCTACACAGAGGTGCTTGTCTCAAAAATCCCAATCTAAAAATTGGTATTTTGATGGTAGTATGGAACCACATATCATTCATTATAATGGGGAACACAATCTAACCACATATTTTGATAGAAACTGGGGAACCATATATGCTGTATAACCATCATTGGCAACTTAGAAGAAAGCAAAGGAATGGACAAACTAAGAATCTGACCACTGGAATTTTTTTTAATTTAAGTGAGAGTATAAGATGCTTGTATTTATATTTCAAAGAGCATGTGAACTGAACAAACAAAATTATAAATATTACATTTATAATATAATATTTTCATTGAAAAAACAGCAAAATATGGCACTTTCAAAATGAATGGGCTTGAGATTTTATATTTATGTTTTTAAAAAAATAGCTGACAGGAGTATCAGAGGCATAGAAAAAAGCGAAGTTATTTTGGGTGAGTTGGAACAGAAGGAAGATGACAAGAAATAAACAGTTGGAGATAAACAACTTTGTCCTTTTATTTGTCCCTGTAATTTTATATTTCAACACTGATCTCTATTGTTTTTACAGTTATTCAAGCCATTGTATATTGAAAAAATTGTAGCTTGGGGTTTTTTTATTTAGGGAAAGGGATATAAATTTTCCTCGCATAGTATTTAATGGGATTAGTGTAGTCTTTTGGTGGGAGCTGAAAATATTATTATTATTATTCTATCTTCTTAGAATAAAACCTTACCCCTGGATGATTGTTTTTGTATTGTTGTTTGTTATGTTTTATGTGTTTTTTATTGTTAGCCGCCCAGAGTCCTTCGGGAATGGGGCGGCTTATAAATTTTAAAAATAAATAAATAAATAAATAAATACTGTATCTAAGCCAGTTGTTCTTAAACCCTTTGACCTAGTTACCATTTTTCCCACTCTCAAGTAATGTCATTAATCTCCAAAGAAACCTCAGATTCTGTTGTTTTATGCAAATGTCTTAAACCAGATCCTTGACTCACAAACAAGCAATTACAAATGCAATAACCTCAAAATATGCTCAAATTACCCTCAATTTAAGAACAACCTATTTAAGCCCATCTATCATATTCAGATCTAAGAATGATCTGCCTAGTAACTTCAAGCTATTTGTTCCTAAATGGCACTTAAAATAAAAAAAGATGTGATCAAGAGTTTTGCCCCCTGATATTAATTTGGATCTGGGTATTATCAATGAAATAAAACAAACTGATGTGAGTCTACTAGATTTAATTGAGTGTACTTTTGCCAAACAGTTCTATAATCCCTCTGGGACCAGAGGAACAATCTGTTTTATAAAGGTAGGTATGATGGAACATTTTCAGTTAAAGGATTATTATGTAGAATAATTAGGGGTTGTTATTGTACGAATTAAAATGGTCTTTTGTAGAGCTATTGAGGTGTTTTTCAGCAAGTGCACGACTGCAGTGTTGTTAATGCTATCTGTCCTTGTCATGAGCTTTTACTAAAAAGTTTGTAGAGGGAACAATAAGAAGAGGCTTGAAGATGAAGTGCCAAGAATGGAGAGTGTCTCGACTGCCTAGCCAATGCTCAGCCTCAAGCAGTTTAGTACCATTGGGAAGAAATGATAAATTTAGCAACTTTGGAGCTAAAGGCCACCTGTGTCAAGTAGAAAAGAAGATGTTCCTGTTCCTCCTTGTTCACAATGTGTGATGTAGCTGCATTTGGTGCTGGTTAAATATGAAAAGCAGATGGAATAAGACAGGGCAGCAGAAGAAAAAATAAATGTATCACCCTGTGTTTTGTTCCGTGATTCAGCTTACACGTGTATCTCTCATTACTGTAGCATATTTTTAGGGGAAAAACCTGGATGCAATGATGCTTTTCTATTTAGATTGTCAATAGTTATGCTACATAAAACTAGATTCAGATTTCTAGTTTGCTTCTTCTCTTCTTTTGTGTATGCTCAGTATTATGTGCTTGTGTTCCTGTAGCTTATTGCTACTTCATTTGGATGTGGGTTTTAGATCTGATGTTTATAAATGAACTGAATGGAAGGGGAATACAATTGGTTAGATACAGATGTTTTTCTGCTAAAGAGATCCACTGGAATAAATGGGATTTAACTTGCCGAAGACTAATTTGTCAGATTAATTTTAAACACAGACTATTATGCTATTATTCAGAGCCTTTTTAGGGTTACAAATTCTCTTCTTTTATTTTTTTGCCTAGTTGAACACGCCCACTCTGGAATAAATATACAAATCTCTTCTCATAAGCTAAGAATGTGACACTGGGTATGGTCTTGCATCTATTAAAACAGTCATTGCAATTCAAAGAAAATCAAGAAAGGAAATTATGGGAATTAGTAACTTGTCATCATTGAACCTGATAGTGTCACTAAGGTTGCTTCCAAAATCTGACCTTTTAGTGGGGTGATTTTGGCCATGCAAATAGCTGACATATAGATGCTCCTTTATTAAGGAAGAAGATTCAAGCTGCTCAGTAGGGCTCTTATTCACATTCTGTATCCTTCTGTCTCCTGCTGATAATTCTTGGTAGCATAACACTGCAGCTGACATAAGCTAGTTTTGTCATTTTTACAGCTACATGGCAGCTGATTTGTGATGGATCTCATGGAGACTGTATGTGTATGCTGAAAACTAAAAATACAAACTGCATGCCATGTCTTGCACTTTCTTATCTGATCTTGGGAAGCTACCATTCCATACAATGCTTGAGCTGCTGTTCTATGTATTTCATTCCAAATTTCCATGGTTTCATCTCTTTTGTTAGTTGTTCCATGTGGAAGAGGAGAAATACAGAGGCTGGTGATACCTTAACTATTTATATCAATCAGTATCATTGGAGAAAGCAGATTAAAAGAAAGGTGTGGGGGTAAGGACTTCTTAAACACAACCACACTTTCCTTTTAAGATTTTATTTTAGTTTCATGGATGATAATTTGTTGATGTATACACATGAGGTAGGAGGAAAATTGCCATTAAGAGAAATGATAAAGTACTTTTGAATTATATTTTAATTAACAGAGGTGATGTTTTGAAAGCATTAACTAATACTATAAACTGGCTGAGTGTGATGACCTGTGTGCAATTCTATGAAGAAACATTTTTACAAGAAGTGCCAACTGAAAGTCACAAATGGTGTAAGATATTACACGTGTAGGGGAGTGTGGTTTTCTGCACGTTGTATAAACTTCCCTTTTTCCTATGTGTGTTGTCTCAAGATATGAACTTCTCTCTTTTAGTGTGTTAAAGGTAGATAAGAAGTCATCTATTAGGTTAAGCGTGGGCGGCAAGCTGTATAAAAATGACACCCTCAGAGTAACTCAGGGTTCAGAATCTGTCATGTGAATGCTCTGAACCATTGTGCACAAATAAAGCATGTTTTCTCCAACCCTTCGTGGTCTTGTCTTCTGATGTAAGTATTGTGGTTTTTCCACAACACACATATATGAAGACAGACTCAGTATCCATGTAAAATAGCACCTTGTGTCACCTAGCAAATGTAAAGCTTGTCAATTTTGGTCCTTTTATTTTGAAGCATGCAAATCCGAGCAAATAAGATTACCTCAAATTTATGTTTAATCTGAAATATTCTTGAATATTATTTGCCAGAATCGAGATTTTGAAATATTTTGAGGTGACTATTATTAAGAGGATAAAAATTTAAAGACAATTTTTTTAAAAAGACTGAACTCTTGCTAGATCTTGTTGATCTCATTTCTGACATTGTGCAAGAGAACGGATAAAGTCACACAGCGCTTCATAAATTTAGATTATTGCAATGTGCTGTATATGGGGATGCCCCTGAAGAGCACTCAGAAACTTGGATTGATGAAGAATGCAGCTGGGCAGGTAGTAAACCATACCAGATATAAAATGCATGTAACACCACTACTATGTGATTACATTAGTTATGGGTGTGTTCCCAGATGCAATTCAAGGTGCTGGTTGTCAACTTTAAAGTCTCACATACTTGGGATTGGCTTACCTAAGCGATCGGCTTTTTCCAAGACTCCCACCCCATCCAATTTGATCTAGTATCTGAAGCAGAACATCCAGATTCAGTCACAGTTTTGTTCCATATAGCATCAACCTTGTGAACTCTCAAGTTTCCTCTTCCCGCTATGTATTCAAAATAGACAGTGATGAATATGTGTGTGTATGTAATGTTTATATGTGTGTTATGTAAGTGTGTGGGTAGATATATATATTTTCTTTTGAGAGCAAACAAAAGAATTTCATTTTTAATGTGCGCCAGTGTGTCCACAGTAAAAAAAAAATGACAATAAAGATTATCTTATCTTTCCTCTTATCTTAATAGATTGGGCGTGCTGCAGATCCCATCAGCCAAAGAGTGTCAGCTGGTTGGGACTTAAAAGTCACCTGGTACAGATGGATTGACAGCAATCTATTATAAAACATTATTTGAAGAGATGATAGAAACATTAAAGGAACTTTTTAATAGTATATTATTGGGTGCAGAGGTACCTCCATCTTGGAAAAGGGCTTTTATATCGTTGATTCCAAAAGAAGATCAAGATCTTACTCAGCCTAAAAATTATAGACCTATATCTTTTTTGAATATAGATTATAATTTTTTTTCTAAAATATTGGCAAATAGATTATTGTTTGTATTGAAGCAAGTGATTCATACTGATCAATCTGGTTTTATAACTGGAAGATATATGAAAAATAATGTTAGACAAATTGTTAACTTAATTGAATATTTGGATAAAAATAACCAGATTCCTGCAGCTTTAATCTTTTTAGATGCTGAAAAAGCTTTTGATCAGCTAAATTGGCAATTTTTGTTAAGAGTGATAGAGGAGATGAATTTTGGGGATAAATTTTTGCAAGCCCTAAAGGGCATTTATCAACAACAATCGGCTCAGATTATAATTAATGGGGGACTAACAGAGGCCTTTCAAATTGGAAAAGGTATAGGACAGGGATGTCCGTTATCTCTTTTATTATTTGTTTTAACTTTAGAAATTTTGTTAATAAAAATTTGTGAGTCAATTACAATAAAGGGAATAATGATAAATAAGAAGGATTATAGGTTGAGAGCTTTTGCTGATGACTTGGTTATTACTTTGTCACAATCGATTCACTTGGTTTTAGAATTGTTACAGATTATAACTCAGTATGGGCAAGTTTCTGGTTTTAAGGTTAACAATAATAAGACTAAAATACTATCTAAAAATATGTCTATCAAGGATAAGGAAATGTTAGTTAACTTGACAGGTTTTTATATAGTTAAAAAGGTTAAATATTTGGGAGTGTATATAACAGCTTCTAATGTAAAATTGTATAAAAATAATTATGAAACATTATGGACTAAAGTGCAGAAAGATCTGAATGATTGGAAAAAATTACAATTATCTTTGTTAGGAAGAATTTCTGCTATTAAGATGAATGTTCTACCAAAATTTCTTTTTCTGTTTCAGATGATACCAATTTTGAAGAAAGATGTTAATTTAGATGAATGACAGGGAAAAAACCAAGAGTTAAGCTTAAGATTATACAAGATGTACGAGAAAGAGGAGGACTTAAGATGCCTAATTTGAAATTGTATTATGATGCTGCGGCTTTAACATTGATTAGCGATTGGATTAACTTAACAAATCAAAATATACTTTCTTTGGAGGGATGGGATTTATTATATGGATGGTATGCATATTTAATTTATAATAAGAAACTAGATAGGGTTTTTAAATTGCATATTTTAAGAATTGCTTTATTGCGCGTCTGGAAGAAATATTATTATAGATTAAATTATAAAACACCAATTTGGGGGATTCCTGGACACGCAGTAGAGGGGATATCCAGAGGTGTGAAGTTGGACAGGATTTCTTATAACCAAGTGCTTAAATTGGAAGGGAAGGATTGGCAGTTAAAATCGTTAGATGAATTAAGGCAAAATAATATTGTTTACTCTTGGTTTCAGTATAGACAATTGTTAGATAGATGGAGTTTAGATCAAAAAGTTGGTATTACTTTAGAAGATGTGAATTTGATAAAACAAATTAGAGATTAAAGTCAAACTCATATAAAGAGAATTTATAATGTATTAGTGGAATTGGATTCAGAGACGGAATTAATCAAAGATTGTGTGATAAAATGGGCCCAAAATTTTCAAGAGCCGATATTATTAGATACATGGGAGGCAATTTGGGTTGGGAATGTGAAGTTTACTCAGGCTCAAAATTTACGAGAAAATTTTTATAAAATGTTTTATAGGTGGCATTTGGATCCACAAAAATTGTCTCGCATGTATCCTAATTTACAGCCTAAGTGTTGGAGATGTGGTTGCTTAGATGCAACCTATTATCATATTTGGTGGACCTGTACAAATATAAAAGCTTTTTGGATTAAGATTTGGTGGAACATTCAAAAGATTTTTAATAGAAAGATAAAGTTTATACCACAATTGTTTTTGTTAGGTATTATTGAAGGTTGTGATGTTAAAGAAACTATTTTAATGTTGAATCTTATTACGGCGGCAAGGCTATTGGTTGGGCAATATTGGAAGAAAGATTCTTTGCCTACTATAGAAGAATGGTCGTTTAAAGTTTCTAATTTAGCAGAAATGGCCAAAATTTCTGCTTACTTGAAAGATCATTCACAAGAATGATACATCTCGGTGTGGAGAAGATGGATAAACTTTGTACAGAATAAATATGGGATTAGAAAGTATTATTTAGTTTTTGATTAACTTATAGTTTAAACTGGGAGTTGTTTGTATTTGAGTTAAAGTATTTTAGGGATTTGGTTATTGGTATAGTCGGATAAGCTTAGTTAGAATTTGTTTGTTTATTTTTTAACCCTTTTTTAACCCTGTAATCAGCTCTGGGAAGTGAGGGGGGGAGGGTTGGGGTGGGGGGGGAGGGAGGGAGGGTTATTGTATTGTAATAATGTATTTGTATAAAACTTTTCAATAAAAAAAAGAATTACCGTATATTCCGGCGTATAGGGCGACCCGGCGTATAAGACGACCCCCTAGTTCAACGCCAGGTCGCAAGATGATCGACGCCAAGTCGCATGCCTAGAAAGTCGTCATATACACCAGAAACTACCTTATTTTCGGTGTATAAGACGACCCCCAAGTTCGGAGGCTGTTTTGACGCTCTCAAAAGTTGTCTTATATGCCAGAATATATGGTACATTTTTAATGTGCGCCAGTGTGTCCAAAGTAAAAAAATGACAATAAAGATTATCTTATCTTTCCTCTTATCTTAATAGATTGGGCATGCTGCAGATCCCAAGAGCCAAAGAGTGTCGGCTGGTTGGGACTTAAAAGTCAGGCCTTTTCAACAGTAGCCTTTACTCTGGAATATTCTTCCTTTTGGAGATGAGAAGGGCCCCAACCTTGTTGGTCTTTCATAAGGCTTTAACAACTTGGCTATGTTCCCAAGCCTGGAGCTCTGAATGTGTTAGGGACCCCGTTTCCTGGCTTTACTGTTGACTGCTTAACTATCTCAGCTTCTGTGTATACTTATTTTGGGTGTTTTTATTATTTTTAAATGTTTTAATTGTTTTACTTGTTTTTATAATCTGGGAATTATAAGCTGTCAAGAATCATTGATTGATATGGCAGCTATAAAAATGTGTGTGTGTGTGAATGAATGAATGCATATCTGGAAAGCTTTCATACAAGTATGTTGGAGTCTTGTCAGATTTAACAGCCTTTCCTTTTCATCCATTTTGGGAGGCCATGGACATCAGTTGATGTCAATAACCTGGTGCCTACAGATATTATTTTTCTGATCCTGCCTTAGATTTTGACAACAAAATTATATTTATCCACTATCTAAGCCTGACGTATTTTTGCTGCTACAAGTTGAGCCTACTAAGATAAAGTTAGTTAGTTCTTCCTGTTTGGTTAAATCCTCCATGTTTTTGGATAATTGCAAAACAACTTTAAGTAATATATTTTTTGCTAATACAAGTTAATGAAGGGCTTGATTTTATAGCTGCTTATTTTGTGTTGTCAGATAAGCTAATTGGATTTTATAAGAAAATTTTTAATACAGTTTTCTATTGAGCATTCTCAGAATTGATTATCCATTAACTGCTGATTAAAGAAAACTACCCAAGAAATTGAAAAAAAGAACTGACTTTTTTATTTTGAGTCAGCAGCATCTGTCCACGATGATAAAAATACAACTTTACTAAGTGGCAGACTTTCAGGTTAGTACATGAGGAAATGGAGTCAGGCTGGAGTTGTGCCAACAGTACTTATGCTAGACATCAACCACAAATACTCAGCCAAAATGAACTGGGATGATCTTTAAGAATAATAATAGTAGCTGACTGAAGTAATTCTCCAGACTGGCGGTAATGAAATCATGATTTGCTGCTATTATATCTGCTAGCTGCCATCTACTCTCAGAATTAATCCCTGCATTTTAAAGGCTTATCATTTGGACTTCCAGAAGAGCTGCATAATGTGATTCAACTTTCTTCGGTTGGAATAAAGGGAAGAAAAAGAGGTTATTTTCCCCAGCTCTTTTGCTAACAAGATCACTATCAACAAGATGCAATATTTTGTTTTTGTTTTTCATTGCTTTTTCCCTGTGCTCAATAGAAAAATGTGGTGTCCTGTTTAATAGGAATCAATCTGACAAGTATCAAATTAATTCTTTTTGTCTTACCACCGTGTATGTGTGTGTGTGTGTGTGTGTGTGTGTGTGTGTGTGTGTGTGTATATATATATATATATATATATATATATATATATATATATATATATGTAGGTCTTTGGTTGTTCGGGTTTTCTCCCGCGTAAAATTGGAAGTGTCTTGGCGACGTTTTGACGAGAAAACCCGAATAACCAAAGACCTACATACAAACACCCGCGAAAACCTCAGAAAACATATATATATATTATACCTGTGAGGATTTAATCCATTTCTACTTATTGAGACACTGTCCCTGCACCAAGTAACAAGCCATAGCCTACATGATATAAAGGTTATCTTGATTTGTCGTTGCCTGTGACGAAGTTAAGTGGGTTGGTTGCCCCATTTCTAGCTATAGCAATGGGGCCCTGCTTGGCGACATTGTTTCTGAGATCACTTTGGCTGAAATGAAGCACCTTTTGACAATTCGTTCAGCTAAGGTTAAAAATTAAAAATGCCTTTGAACTCAACTTGATTCCGAGTGACTTTGAACCAGTCACTCTCTCTCTCTCAGTCCTAGGATAATGGCGACCCATTTCCAAAACACTTTGCCAAGAAAACTGCAGAGACTTCTCCAGGCAGTTGCCAGGAGTCAAAGACTGTCTTGAAGACACACATGGACTTTGGGCTCATTGTGTTTGTATTTATTCTACACTGATGAAAAACAGTTCAGTTTCCAGCACATAACAAATTATAGATATTCTTACATACTGGTGGCTGTATTAGGTAAGAATATAGAGTGATATTCCATCCTTGACCCCCTCAAAATTAAAAGCTGACACATTAAAATACAGACCGATTTCTTGAATTGGTTATCCTGATAACTGCCTTTGGATTACTTACTTAGTTAGGAGTCCTGAAATTTGCTTTCCTACTGTTGTTTTGTCTTATTTATTATATTGTTTAAGGTAGATCTTTCCATTTTAAAACTTTAACTCACTTTAAACATTAAATACTTGTTTTTGCAACAAATAATGGCATTTATTGCCTTTTCCCATTAAATCTGGCTACAGGCTGTGAGGGTGAGTTACTTTCCTTATATTGCTGTGAATTAATCTATGATCCATCTCTGAGCCATACCCTTACTAGGTGCTGTATTAATAGACTCCCTTTTCACTGAAGAGATTTGTATCTATTATAGTTTATTATTGTGATTGGAAAACATTGAGAGTAAGAGGATATGAGTGGCACACTATCAGTACTTAAACTGCTAGTATTTTACTGTGGATAGTGCCTTATCAAGGGAGTATGAGTGAAACAGAATTGGCAGGTCAGCACAGATTAGACCAATCCTTTGAGGATTCCTTTATGTTGTTCATGTTGAAAGGTAGTCCAATGAAATAGGGAATATGACACACTTTTTCTGAAAGAATGGTCTCTCCTGCTCATATGCAAAGAAGTTGCAACCACTGGAAGTTTTTCCTTCTTAGTAGAAACAATAGAGTTTCCTGATATGGGCTTCCTAGATGGGTTGGACCTACAACAATCCAGTATTCGTAACCAACCTGACCTTCATCTGGAATTGTGGTCCCACCATATTTAGAAGCCCCAAATTGGGAATCTTATTATCAAATGATACAATGAACTTTTCCTCCTTGGCACCTACTTCATTACAAAAGAGGAAACTTTTGTGTAAGATTCTGAGAGGGGCCTAAACGTTTTGAGTGGGTCTCAAATGACTTTATTTGGTCATGTCACGAGATTTGTTCTCACGTTTTTTTACCCAACAGAAAACCTGTTTTTATTGGATTTAATGACTTTTTATTTGTTTTTGTTTTAATTCTTGTTGTTTTTAATAATAGAAGCTGCCCAGAGTCACTTAAGTACTATAATTTCCAAGGATTTCATCTGATAAAATGCACCTTGTTGATTCTTGTGTTAGCAGTCTTTCCCTTTCATTAAGGTATGGCTGCAGTAGTACTTCATGGTTCTTCTTCTTCTTCTTCTTCTTCTTCTTCTTCTTCTTCTTCTTCTTCTTCTTCTTCTTCTTCTTCTTCTTCTTCTTCTTCTTCTTCTTCCTCCTCCTCCTCCTCATCCTCCTCCTCCTCCTCCTCCTCCTCCCTCCTCCTCCTCCTCCTCTTCTTCTTCTTTCTTCTTCTTCTTCTTCTTCTTCTTCTTCTTCTTCTTCTTCTTCTTCTTCTTCTTCTTCTTCTTCTTCTTCTTCTTCTTCTTCTTCTTCTTCTTCTTCTTGATTAGTTTACATCCATTGCTTCTTGTCCTGCCCTCAGGTGCTTTGGAAAATAGCTTGACTCCCTCATCTTTGTGGCAACCCCTGAGATATTGAAACACTGCTATCATATCACCCCTAAGCCTTCTCTTCATTAAACTAGACATACCCAAATTCCAGTAACCGTTCTTTATATGTTTTAGCCTCCAGGCCTCTAATCATCTTTGTTGCTCTTCTTTGTACTCTTTCTAGAGTCTCTACATCTTTTTTACATCATGGTAACCAAAACTGGATGCAGTATTTCAAGTGTGGCCTTACCAAGGCATTAAAAAGTGGTATTAACACTTCATATAATCTTGATTCTATCCCTCTGTTAATGCAGCCTAGCACTGTGTTGGCTTTTTTGGCAGCTTCAGCACACTGCTGGTTCATATTTAAGTGATTGTCCACTAGGACTCCAAGATCCCTCTCACAGGTACCACCTATACCAGTGGTGGGGAACCTTTTAGAGACCGAGTGCCCAAATTGCAACCCAAAACCAACATATGTATCACTGGGTGATAGATCGGCGTGGCCCACTGGGTGGGTGTGGCTGTGGTCATGGCAGACTGGGTGGGTGTGGCCAAGGTAAGCGTGGTCACCTTGATGTTGCTTGTGGGGAGGGATGCCTGTGGGGGCTGGGTAGGGTTGGGGGAGATCCAGGGGGTCTCTGGCAGGTGGGGCAGTGAGCAGGAGGCTCGTCCTGTGGGGTGAGGAGAGGAAAGGTGAGGCAGGGTAGGGGTGCCATTGTCGCAGGGCAAGGCGAGGCAGGGGCCAGGTGGCTGCTGCCTGACACCATCAGCCTCCGCACATAGAGGCCAGGGAGCACATAGGGGCCGACAGTGTCCATCAGCAGCCACAGCCTGCTGGCCCCTCGACTGGCACACTCTGGGGCTCTGGAGCCCACCACCAGTAGTTCAGAGAAGCCGCCTCTGAGCTGGATGGACAGCTGACAGCTGAGGAGGCAATGCAGTGGGTCGTGCCAGGAAAAGGAGAGCATGCGAGGGCAGGAGGGATGGGACGGGGTGGAGGGAAACCAGCCATGCTGGGATGCGTCTGGCCACGTGGGACCTCGGCGAGTTAGCGGGCAGCTGGTTGAAGAGGGACGGTTGCCATCTCTGGGGCATGGTGTGCACGCCCACAGAGAGGGCTCTGAGTGCTGCCTCTGTCACGTGTGCCATAGGTTTGCCACCACTGTCCTATACTGTACCTGTGCATTTGGTTTTTCTTGCCTAAATGTAGAACCTTACTTTTTTCACCATTGAATTTCATTTTGTTACATAGTGCCCAATGTTCAAGTCTGTCAAGATCCTTCTGTATCTTAAGCCTATCTTCTGGAATGTTGGCTATTCCTGCCAGCTTGGTGTCATCTGCAAAGTTGATGATTTCCCCATCTATCCCCTCATCCAAATCATTGATAAAGATGTTGAAGAGTACGCCCAGTTAGCCAGCTACGACTCCATCTGGTGGTGATGCTGTCTACCCCACATTTTTCTATCTTATCAAGTAGTACAGGGGTGTCAAACTGCTGGCCCACCCCATTGCCGGCAATGGGAAAAAAGTCATGATACATTGCGACACGTCATGTGACATTGCGAGTTTGACACCTGTGAAGTAGTAGGTTGTGGTCTACTTTATCAAATGTCTTACTGAAGTCCAAGTAAATTATATCCACAGCATTCCTCTGGTTCACTAATTTTGTCACCTTGTCACCCCCTTCTCCCTCCTTCCTCCTCCCCCCTCTTAATAGCTTACAGAGAGTAGTATCAATTGCTTATTTATGGGCAAGTTATTACTTAGGTTTGTGGAACTACTGGCTGATTAATTCCATTTTGCTTCTTCTCCAGTAAGTCATCTGAAATCCTTTGTGAATGTACTTACCTTATGAGTACTATAGTATGATTTGAGTGTTGGATATGCAGGAGGCCTATTTACAGCAGCTAGAAAGTGATTACATATTTCAAACTTTTCAGTGTTTTTTTTTTCAAAATGGTCACATCAATTCTATATTAGGGTGAATTGCTATGCCCTCTAAAGAAGAAATATCTTCTTTAGACGGCAAAAGAAAAAATAATTTTTTTCTGTCATGTTGTCATACCACTGGCATGCTGGTTGGTGAATTCTGGGAGTTAAAGTCCACCCTGCTAAAAACTGCCAGTTTGAAAAACATTGACCTGCAATGTTGTGACTTTTTGCACCCAGATTTTGGGTGGATGGGCCTGGAAATTGTGATCAAGCTCTTTTATCTTCTTGTATTTCAGTGCTTTAGATTTATGATAATGCTTTGGTTATTGAAGAGAATTCTTGTGTCAGTACGTTTTGTGCTTTCCTGGCAGTAAAAAAGCAGAGTGGGGAGTTTAGACACAATTGTTGCAAAGACACAGTTTATCATTAGGATGCATCATTCTTCAGCAGGTTAAATTCTAGAGGTCTTTGCTTGGTGGCATTTCCCCCCTTTAATCTGCAAAAATGATTTTTGTATTTAGCATTTATGACTACTTCAAAAGAAGCCCATATGTGGGCTTGTCCTTATAGAAAGGAACTTTTTTATTTTTCAACTACAGCCAGAGACATCACTCCTATTGATTGCTCGCTCTCTAGTTTATTGCATCAATTGTTCTCCTGTCTTATACCTTGATAAAAGCTAAACCTCATATATATATATATCCTTAATGGTTATAAACATATATATATATGTTTTCTGAGGTTTTCGCGGGTGTTTGTATGTAGGTCTTTGGTTATTCGGGTTTTCTCCCGCGTCAAATTGGAAGTGTCTTGGCGACGTTTCGACAAAGTCTGATTCGTCATCTTCAGGCTGGTGTTTTCGGCTTCGTGCTTCTAGGAGTGTGTGTGTGTGTGTGTGTGTGTGTGTGTGTGTATGTATATTTTTCTCATAGAACACCCAGAATGGAGTTCCGGCACTTTTTTTGGATGGAATCTTGTAGGGTAGACAAGGCGGGTTGTATGACGTGTGTGAATTCCGGCACCTTTTTTTTTTTTTTTTTTAGAAAAAAAGCACTGTGTATATGTATATATTTAAAGTTGGTAAAATAAAAGCTAAAGAAAGCCTATGTATGTATGTATATATATGTATATATACATATATATGTATGTATATATATGTATGTATATATATATATATATATATATATATATATATATATATATATATATATATATATATAGCTATCCCAGCTATGCTGACTCAGGAATTCTGGGAGCTGAAGTCCATGACTCATAAAAGAGCGGAGGTTGCCTACTTCTGAGCTTGTTGGAGAACAGCTTGAAGCCAGGTTGCCAGAAACCTCTGGTGGAGACTTCAGTGAATAACAGAATAACAGAGTTGGAAGGGACTTTGGAGATCTTCTAGTCCAACCCCCTGCTCAAGCAGGAACCTCTATACCATTTCAGACAAATGATTGTTCATCTCTTTTTAAAAAACCCCAGTGTTGGAGTGCCACAATTTCTGGAGAGAGACGGCAGCTCCGATCACACTTTGCTCGCACAAGCACGAAGCCGAAGACCCCAGCCTGAGGATGACGAGTGGGACCTCGTCGAAACGTCGCCAAGATACTCTCAATCTTACACGGGAAAAGACCCGAATACACCAAGACCTGCATATCTATACCCGTGAAAATCTATGAAAACACACACACACATATATAGATTGAGAGTATCTTGGCAATGTTTCGATGAGGTCCCACTCGTCGAAACAGCCAAACAATCCACAAACAATAGCTCCTACACAGCCAACCAATCCACCTACAGCAACTAAGCCAGCACTCCACACACCCCCATCAATATATATAGAGAGAGACAGCAGCTCCAATCACACTTTGTTCACACAAGCACGAAGCCGAAGACCCCAGCCTGAAGATGACAAATGGGACTTTGTCAAAACGTCGCCAAGACACTTCCAATTTTACATGGGAGAAAACCCAAATAACCGAAGACCTCTACACACACACACACACACACACACACACACACACACACACTGCTGAGTATTCTGTATTTATTTTTTTCTAAATTAGAGAATAGTTGTCAGTGGGATAATATTTCTTAATGTTACCCTGATGAAATGATGCCAAATTGAACGAAAAGAAGTTGAACATACTGATAGCATTTAATGGATGCTCAGAAAGGTCCATTAAGAAAACATTCTGAAGCAAGAGGTGGCTTATTCTTTACAATTCTAAATGAAATTATAAAGATGAAATTCAAAACCTTGTTTCTGTTAAGGATTTCTCCCACTAGGAAGATAATTCTGGAAGCTGGCCATTTTTCTTTAAAAAATTTTTTGTGGAAGTATTCTGGGATCTATTCTTTTACTTTAATGGAAGGGTTTAGACAACCTAGCTCCTTCCAGATATTTTGAAATACAGCATCTGTAATTATTATTTATTGGTCCTTCCTTCCTTCCTTCCTTCCTTCCTTCCTTCCTTCCTTCCTTCCTTCCTTCCTCCCTCCCTCCCTCCCTCCCTCCCTCCCTCCCTCCCTCCCTCCCTCCCTCCGCAGCAAAATAGCTCCCACATTTCATTCACTTGGGAATAATGTGTAAATTAGCCCATTTGAAATACATTTGTTGACAAATTTTGCTTATAGTAATAATAATAATAATAATAATAATAATAATAATAGTAGTAGTAGTAGTACTAGTAGTAGTAGTAGTAGTAGTAGTAGTAGTAAAGTTGGAAGGTACCTTGGAGGTCATCTAGTCCAACCCCCTGCTCGGGCAGGAAACCCTACACCATTTCGGACAAATGGCTGTCGAGTCTCTTCTTAAAAACTTCCAGTGTTGGAGCATTTACTGCTTCTGGAGGCAAGCTGCAGCATTTCATTTAACTGGAGGTTACATATTATCAAACAATACAGGACTTCTAGTAATATATAGATAAAAATAATAATATTGTTTCTTTGATGGGGTTGCATTTTTCATAACAAAGAAAGCCTACAGTTTGATAATGTTTCTGGATCTTTGGGAGGAGCTTGAGGTTCAGAGAAGACAGATACACCAACTGTATCCCTTTTAGAAAGAAAAAAAAAGCAGGGTTTGTCACTATTTTGCATAACTGGAGAGCTTTTAATGTACATGCTGTATCTCATGAATGTAGTTTGTCAATTCTGTTGGCCCTAAATAGGTCACAAACTGATAGCCTGACAAAGATATATATATCCTCAATTTTGCTGAAGCTCAACTAGATTACTACTTTGTTCTGTAAGTATTATCAAGATGCTAGGCTTTGCTTCATTTTAGACATTGTGTAGCCCAATTTTTTTGCATTTTCCAAATTTGCCATCAGAGTTTTCAGCATAATAACTCCAAAATACATTTCAATATGTTCGTGGTGAAAGACAATATATTTCAGCATGCAACTTTGCCTGAAAACAGGGGTTAGTTTTTGGAGGTCTCTGCCAAGGGAACGTATTGAATAGCATCCCAGGGAGGCTGATCTTTGGCATGTATGTGAAATTTGTCTCCGGAGTTGGGTATAGTTTTTATTGCTGTGTTTTAAAAATTGTGCCTTGAACTTGTGATCTTTTAGTTTTGTTGAAACCAGCTTGAGAGCTATTGGTTGATAGAAATGCAGGATGCAATTCAAATAAATATTATGTATTAGTTAGCTCTATAATTATCTTATGTTCAATGGAGGAGAGAATACAATTTTTAGAAATAAAATAAGATTTGATTAGTGTGTAAAAAACAAAAAAAATGTGAATCTTTTATTTGAATATAGTACAATTGAGGTTTAACACACACACACACAGAGAGAGAGAGAGAGAGAGAATTCCAACAACTCTTTTACTAGCCTAGAATTCTGAGACAGCATAGCCAAACATTGATTCATAACCATAATTTTGGCCACCATTATATATAATTTAGATATATTTAGGTAAACCCTGGTTTTAGGCATAAGAATTATTTATTTATTAAATTTATATGCTGCCCATCTCTCTGTTGAAGCAACTCGAAAGAAGAGATATTTAAAAAGGAGATTGGCATTTATAAAAAGCATTCTGATTATTAATTAGCCGTATTTGGGGGAGGAAGTTTGGGCGTAATGAAAACTATCAAAGGCATATGCCTTTGGAAATAAGAGCAGATGGCTTTTTGATACCAAATTTTCTTTTGGTTTCTTTTAAATATAGATAACATTTCACTCTCTGTAGCTATTTCTGGTAATGGCTCATGGATTTATAGAGAAAAAGTGCACATTACAGCTTTTAAAAGAATCTAATTAATTGGCAGTTATCAAGAACTATTCAGTGAAAAGTATCTGGAGTTCTCTATGCTATTTAAACTGGAAATTTGGTGTTGCACTGAGGAATCATAGATTAGTTTGCTGCTGTGTCTTAACAAAAAATATAAAGAGACACCAAGAATCAATAGTAATAAATGTTGTACTTTTGTCACAGTCTTTGTGTATGTTTGTGGCTAATTAATAATCAGGATGCTTTTTATAAATAACAATCTCACCTTCTCTGCAAAGTTGCAAAAACCTTTTATTATTTTTTTCTCATATATTTCCTTTTGGTAATTTACATAATATTAAATTATAACAGGTGTCATTAATAGAGGTCTAAGTTTAAGATATGATGAAAAATGCATACTTTGTCCTGGGGGGAAAAATGGACATCTGGAGGATAAGGAAATGATATTCCATAACAACTTTGGAGCAGGGGGTTGGACTCAATGATCTCCAAGGTCCCTTCCAACTTTTTTATTATTATGGATCATCGCACAGTCAGCCAGATGTTCAGACTGGATTTGGCATTTTGTCTACCTATCGAGTCCTTACCCAGGACCTGGGATAGGCAGATGTGGATGTTTGATGGTATTACAGGTATCGTCGCAGGATGGAAGCAGTTCCTTGTAAGGCCGCCTTTTGCAATTGACTAATAGCGAATTTGTCAATGCCAATGTGTTCAAGTGGTGCTCCAGTTGTTTTGGGATTGCACCCAAGGGGCCTATTACTATTGGTACTACCCTTGCTATTTTTACAGGTATCGTATTTTTGCTATTTTTGCTATTTTTACAGGTATTTTTGCTATTTTTACAGGTATTTTTACAGGTATCGTTGCAGGATGGAAGCAGTTCCTAGTAAGGCCGCCTTTTGCAATTGACTAATAGCGAATTTGTCAATGCCAATGTGTTCAAGTGGTGCTCCAGTTGTTTTGGGATTGGACCCAAGGAGCCTATTACTATTGGTACTACCCTTACTATTTTTTTTAATGTATTGGCCATGTAGTGCTTTGTCTTCCCATGTCTCTATTCTGTTCTTCATTTGGTCTTTCTTGTAGGCCAGTTTGGTCTCTCCAGTAGTCAGTAAGCCTTCCTGATATACTAATTTCAGTGCATCTTCATCATTGTTCTTCAGATATTCTTCCAAAGCCATTTTTTCTTCTTCAATCATCTGATGTACTTGTAGCATTCCACGCCCACCTATTTGCCTTGGTAGATAAAGTCTATCAATGTCACTGCGTGGATGAAGGCATGATTCATTGTCATTATTTTTCTGGTCTGCCTATCCATTGCTTTTAGTTCTGTTTGAGTCCAGTCCACTATTCCAGCTGTGTACCTAATGACTGGAATTGCCCAGGTGTTGATTGCCTTTATGGTATTTCCTCCATTGAGTTTGGACTTTAAGATCTTCTTCACTCTCTTGATGTATTCACCTCTAATCTTTTTCTTGACTTCAGTGTGCTTGATGTTGTCAGCTTGAAGGATACCCAAGTATTTGTAGTAATCTTTCTCATCCAGACTCTTAATGTTATTTTCGTGGGGCATCTTGATTCCTTCAGTTTTCACTACTTTTCCTTGTTTGATAGTAAGTGTGGCACATTTGTCCAAGCCAAACTCCATAACAATATCTTGGCTATATATACGGACAGTGTTGAGCAGCGATTCTATTTCAGATGATGTTTTTCCTTTCTGCTCAGGTGGAAAGAGATTGTTTTCAACTAGATTCTGTTGTACTGCATCAGCTACCACACCAGTGAGTAATTTGAAAGTTATTGGTAAGCAGGTAATTGGCCTGTGGTTGCCTGGTGTTGCCCCTTTTGCTGGATTTTTCATTATTAGGTAGGTTTTCCCAGTTGTTAGCCACTTTTTAATTTCTCCTCCTTGTAATATATTGTTGAACTGCTTGGCAATGAGTGGGTGTATAACAGTTAGATGTTTCAACCAAAACCCATGCAGTTCATCTTCACCTGGTGCTGACCAATTTTTGATTTTCCTTGCTCTTTTTTCTACCATTTTTGTTGTTATTACTAGTTCTTTCATTTCAACTTCTGTTTTATTTGCATCCACCTCTTTTAACCAAGCCGCATCCTTGTTGTATTTCTTTGGGTTATCCCATATCTGCTTCCAGAACTGCACTGTTTCTTCCTTATCAGGTACTGACTGATTCATTGCAGTTTCTCCATTGATGGATTGGTAGAAACGTTTCTGATTGGATTGGAATTGGAGGTTCTGCCTATAGTTTGCAATTCGAGCTTCATATCTACTGATTTTCCTGACTATAGCTGTTATTTGTTGCTTTATTATTTCCAGTGATTCCTTGATCTTCCTTGTTTCTAAGTGGTATTTCTTGATTAGGTATTCTTTGGTCTTCTTGTTCTTCAGCTTCTTTTCTTTCATCAGTTCTAGCTTGCTTGCATGTGATCTTAACTTGCTGATCTTTTTTTTAATTTTTTTTATTTTATTTTAGACCAACAAAACAAAACAAAACACAAAAAACATTACACACATACACACGTAATATATCCTTTTTGTTAACAGCAGTTTGTAACAGTACTCTTCTATTCTTTACATTTCCCCCCTCTTTCTTCTTTGAAATATTTGTCCTTATTGCCCCATTGTTTCTTATTTACATTTTCCTTCTTTCATATTCTACTACTTACTAGGAATCCAACATTATTCATTGTAATAACACTCATATTTTTTATAAGACTCGACCGGAATTCCATCTAAGCATGGTGATCATACAAATATTCTCATATTATTTAGTGCATACACTATTTTTACTTTAATACTATTTCCAACATTAAAATTCACCCCTTTTCATCCAAGTATATTTATTTAATTTTATTTTTCCTTGACATATATAATAATTCCCCCTTTCTTATTTTATGCTAATATTGTTTATAATGTTTCTAAATTTCACTTTCTCTAGTAATTTTCTATAATCCTATTTTATGTAAACTTCCTAAAGATACATCACATCTACATCCAATTTCCTTAAATTGTTAAACGTCTAAACTCTTTTTCTTGATATATTTAATCCATTAATATTTATAGAAAAGAGCTTAATCACGTCTCCCATTTTTAACTTGATCTATTTTTTTGTTTTTATTTTGTTTTATACTTCTTGTCTCTATAAGTCTTCCTTTTGCTTCTCTTTCTAATCTTTCTCTTTCTTGTAACTTTTGTATTTCTCGCTCTCGATCAACTTCCTCTAATAGATCTTTATCATAACTTTTACTCTCCGGCTCTTCCCTAATTTTTTGTTCTTCTTGTGAAAAGTAATTCTCAGAAAAGTCCTGTGCTTTCTCAAGTGTATCTATCTTGTATTTTTTCTCCTGCCAAGTTAAAAGTATGCCTTCAGGTATTAACCAACGAAACTTAACTTTATATTTAATTAATTGAGTCGTTAAAAATTGGTATTCTCGTCTCTGATTTCGTATATTACGTGGTATTTTTAACGTGCTGATCTTATTTTCTAGTCTAACCTTCCATTTTTGCGGTGCACTGTTTGTTTGTTTGTTTTTCTTCTTTGTTGATTTTGCATCCCAGGTATTCAGTTATAACTGCAGCTGTGCTGTACATTAATTGGTTTGTTTCTTGCAGTGAATTGGTGCTTATACTTGATATTGCAGTATTTGCATCTTTTAATGCTTGTGCTAGCTGTTTCTTTGGAACAAGCTTCAATGCAGGTAGCCTTATTCTGTTGTTTTTGTGCTGTTCTAGATGCTCAGTTATTCTTTGTTTCAATTCTTTTATTTCTTTAGTTAGAGGGTTTTGTTCTTCCTGAGGAAGAGGTGCCTGGTTTCCAAATGAGAACAGTTGTATATCTCTGCTGGATTCCTTCACTGCCAACTCCCCCTGGTTTGCCTCTACATTCTGAATTACTTCTGGTAAGGCTTTGATTTCTTTGCCCTGGGTAAACCTTTGCAGTTCGTCCAATTCTGTTTCTGTGAATACTTTATTTCGTATTATAAATTGGTGTTGATCTGCTAGTCTCTGTTTTGTTATTTGTGATTCTGGATGTTGTTCTTTCCAGAACTGGTGCATTCGTTTTAGATATCCTCTTCTTGTTGGACTTGATCTGTAGTAACAGATCATTATTTCTTTGTTTTCAATCACCGTGTATCTGCGACGGGTAGACAGTAGTTCTGCAGCTGCTGGCCCTGGTTGCTCAGCCAATAGTCTGAGTCCTGTAACCCATTTTTCATCAGATATCCAGGAACTCCAATATCTAGCGTGGACCTTGTTAACCCGGGCGACATCCGAGCCGGTATGGCATTCTGAAATTTACGTCTCACCATATTTTTTATGGGAGAGACACTCTTTGTCTGACTCCTCTGATGAGACCTGTCCAGTATGGTTGAACCTCTGGCATAGCTCTCATCTTCCTCAGAGTACACAAGCCCCACAACCACGTCAAGGTAGTGCCTCACTGGGGGACTATTATTATTATTATTATTATTATTATTAAATCTTAAATTTATTTTATTAATTATTTCTATTTTATTTCATTTTACATTTATTCTATTTTTTTAGTTACATGGCAGATTTCAATAAAAATAAAAGTATATACGTACTTAGAACAACTATTAAAACAATTAAAAATTAAATGTTTCTATTTTAACAACACAAGATATAATTTATAACTATGTATATAAAGTAAATACTTTCAGTTTATTTATGAAGAATATAAAATATTGTTGTGCATTTATATGTAAGAATCAATTCAAGTTTCTTACTTGAGTTTCCTGCAAGTACACATACATAAGATTGCAACCTCAAAAATAGATATGCTATAGAATTCAAAGAACAATTGATCAAGGAGAAATGGTTTCCAGCTATTTTCAAAACTACTCAAAAGCCATGGGAAGAACGCAATTAGCTTACTAGATCTAATAGTACATTTCTTAGGTAAGCAATATCTGTTTTGTGTATGCAGAAATAATGTTTGAATTTGAATGCTGGCTATATCTGTACTCTCTACAGATATCATTGTCTTCATAACAGCTGTTGGGTGCCAAGGTAATCTCCTGAAGGTAGAGGATAAAAGTTTCCCTATGACTGCTGGGAAATTCTTTCCCAGCCATTAAAAAAAATGAGATGTAAACAAGATTTATTTTTTCATCCCACCCTGTTCATTTGTTTGCTTATTTTCTGAGTCCAAAATATCTTACATTAAAAAGAGAGAATATAATATTTAAATTAGTATAATAGTATGAAAAAATATTTCAATAACTATATAACAAATATAAAAATTAAAACACAGAAGGGATTTAAAATATTCATGTGGCATATACAGCATTTGAGACCCAGAAAGTAGTAATCTGAATAGCTTTATTGTTGGCCAGGAACAAATTATCCATCATACATAGTCCATCAAGATTTTGGCATATCAAAGGAGTGAAAATGGATAGGATTTCTTACAAACAATTGCTTAAGTGGGAAGGGAATAATTGGAAATTAAAATCTATGGAGGAATTAATGCAAGAAAATATTATTTATTCTTGGTTCCAGTATAGGCAATTATTAGAAAGATGGAGTATAGACCAAAAAGTGGGTTTTGTTATGGAAGATGTGAATTTGATGAAACAAATTAAAGATCAAAGTAGAACTCATATAAAAAGAGTTTATAATGCTTTAGTGGAATTGGATTCAGAAACAGAATTAGTTAAAGATTGTATGGTTAAATGGGCTCAGAATTTTGAAGAGCCGATTTTATTAGATACATGGGAGATAATTTGGGTGAGGAATGTTAAATTTACTCAAGCTCAAAATTTACGAGAAAATTTTTATAAAATGTTTTATAGGTGGCACCTTGATCCACAAAGGTTGTCTCGTATGTACCCGAATGTACAGCCCAAATGTTGGAGATGTGATTGTTTGGATGCAACATATTATCATATTTGGTGGTCATGTAGAAATGTAAAGGCTTTTTGGATTAAGATCTGGTGGAACACTCAGAAGATTTTTAATAGAAGGATAAAATTTACACCACAATTATTTTTGTTAGGTATTATTGTAGACTGTGATGGTAAAGAGATTACCTTAATGTTAAATTTTATTACGGCAGCAAGGTTGCTGATTGGGCAATATTGGAAGAAGGATTCCTTGCCTACTATAGAAGAATGGTTTCTTAAAGTTTCTTATTTATCAGAAATGGCAAAAATTTTGGCTTATCTGAAAGACCATTCACAAGAGAGATATATCTTGGTGTGGAAAAGATGGGTAAATTTTGTACAGAATAAATATGGGATTAGGAAGTATTATTTAGCTTTTGAATAATTTATAGTTTAAAGTGGGTATAGTTGGATTTGTAGTTTCTATGTATTGGAGTTAAAGTACTTTAAATTTTTTGGATATATGTATAGTGGATTGATGTTCATTTAATTTGTATGTTTTTTTGTTTCTTTAACTCTGTATTCAGCTCTGGGAAGGAGGGGGGAGGGTTATGGGGTGGGAGGGGGGTATTTTATTGTAAAAAGTTATAAAAATTTTCAATTAAAAAAAAAGATTTTGGCATATCAATAAATGCTCAGGACTCTGCAATTCCCCACATTCACACTTTCCATATCCTGTGATATTGTCCCAGCCTGACATTACTGGATTATAAAGTAAATCCTCTCCATCAGATGCTAGTATGGGAACAGGTAGCTCTTGAGTTACTCTGGACCTAATCCTGGAGAGTTATCTTTAACATTTTGAATTATATTTGGGAACAAACAACTAGTACATTCTTATCCTACCTAAAAGTACTAAGCAAAACTCTTGTGGTTGCTTTCTGTACTAGATGTGCTTTTGGAAGATAGTGTAGTCCAATCTGGATGGGACACTGTATCCAGATCTAATCTTATTTGGATGCTTAAACTGGATAAATGCTATCTTAACTGCAGGTGCCACCAGAGTTTTTCAGTGCAAATCTTAAATTTCTCCAGGCTGAGAATGTGATGTTTCAGGTAAATACTATTCTACCCAAAACAGATTGTTTTCTATATCCTGGATATCTTGTCCATTTTAATTCATTAGCGTTCATCCAATGTATTATTTCTTTTGGATACCGATTCAGAACATGAAACATTTTTTCCTGGTACATGGAAATACAATGTGTTTTATTGGCATACTGATGACAGTCCCTCAGATCTTATCATATTTCTTGGTGATCAAATGTAGATGCTAAATAATTAGAGATAAATCAAGATTAAACCATGAGGAAAAGTATTTTCTGATGCCCATGAGCTGAACGTCCCCACCTTCTAGAAGCTCCAAGAAAATGATATAATCAGCATAAATTGGTATCTCCCAAGCTCATTCCTGTCAGATGGTCCATAATAATAATAATAATAATAATAATAATAATAACAACAACAACAACAACAACAACAACAATAATAATAAGTTGGAAGGGACCGTGGAGTTCATTTAGTTCAACCCCCTGTTCAGGCAGGAAACCCTATACCCGTGGTGACAAGCCTATGGCACGCGTGTCACAGGTGGCATGCAGAGCCCTCTCTGTGGGCATGCGCGCCATCGCCCCAGTCCTAGGATATCAGCTGGGTTTTATAAAACCTTTTCAATTTAGGCCTCTGCCGCCATGTGCAAAAAAAAAGGTTCAATCAATCAATCAATTTCAACTTTTCGCGGGGAAAAAAAAGATCTTGCAAAGTTGAAATTGATTGATTGAACTTTTTCGTCCCTTACCACTGCAGCCAGGCCCACCCACTGGGCCACGCCCGCCCAATGGGCCACACCCACCCAATGGGCCACACCTGCCCAATGGGCCATGCCCACCCGGTACCCAATGATACATAAGTGGGTTTTGGATTGCAGTTTGGGCACTCGGTCTCTAAAAGGTTTGCCATCACTGCCCTATACCATTTCAGACAAATGGCTGTCCAGTCTCTTCTTAAAAACTTCCAGTGTTGGAGCATTCACCGCTTCTGGAGGCAGGTTGTTCCACTAGTTAATTGTTCTAACTGTCAGGAAATTTCTCCTTAGTTCTAGGTTGCTTCTCTCTTTGGTTAGTTTCCATCCGTTGCTTCTTGTCCTGCCTTCAGGTACTTTGGAGAATAGCTTGACTCTCTCTTCTATGTGGCAGCCCCTGAGAATTTCATAATTGATGATACTGAATGCCACTGATAGGTCGTGCAGACCCAACAGAGTTGGATTCCCGTGGTTTCCCAGCACAGACCTTCTACTGAGGCAAGCAAAATTGAATTAACCATTCCCCTTTTCTGTACTATCTCAGTAATGAAAAAAGTTCATAAATAAATCATTTGGTGCATCATAAGAAAAATAAATGCATTCTGCCTATTGCAGTCATTGATATAAAAAAATAAGTTTCTTCACTCATATTTAGATCTACTTAAGTTACTGAGATTCATGTTGTAATATTATTAATATATCAAAATGAATTGTCAGGTAGTGGTATGTGAAACAGTATATCCATGTTCTGCTCCTTCAAAGAAGCTTCCTATGCAGCATAATCTGACTTTGTATGGAGTATTTCTTGCTAAATTTGTCTGTACTTTCATTTTTAGTTAGTTGAATGTCTACTTTGGAAAGGTGAAATGTCTATAAGCTGTTCATTCATTTGAAATTATTGGATTAATTTCTCAAATATTTGTGGAGTAAGGCATATAATAAAATGATTGTTTTAGTCCTAGATATTGGTGGTCTTTGATTTATGACAGTAATGGAACCCAACATTTCCATCTTATGTCATTAGGGCCATAAGGCAAGGCACCCATGTGACCAATATAATTTTGGAACATTTTTGCACTGATTGTTAAGCAGATATGGCAATCGTAAAGTGAATGACATGATCGTTAAGCAAATGCCACAGTCAGACAAATCAATTGTCTTCAATGGGCCTTCTTTTTTTCCCCAGAAACCGGAGGTAAAGGCTGATTTCCTATTTAAAAAACTTCATGAATCACCGTCATGTGACTGCAGGATGCTACAAATGGATATAAAACAGTCCAGTTCTTAAGCACCCAAAATGTGATCACATGACTGCAGGGGCGGAAGTGTCCTGGTATCAGAACTTTGAATCTGGATCATAAGTACCTTGTGGGGTCCAGCATTATTCCAAGTGGCCACTAAGTGGCTGTTCATTAAATCGAGGACTACCTGTATCTTCAGAAAATAAGGAATAGTTCAGAGTACCCATTTCACATTGTGAAACCCACACATTTATTTCAATGCAAACATAAAGTACATTTTTTAAAAAAAAATAACGGAAATGGCATCACTCATATTCAGATTTAGATTTCTAAGATGAGTCCAAGATTCTATGATGCCTACACCTTTCAGGTATGAATTGCACCTTCTTAAAATTCCTTCTGTAAGTTATCAATTCATACAGGGACACCCAGGAAGTTTGCAGTTCACATAGGGACATGCCCAGGAACATCAGTCTCAGGTTTTATGTCACTCATTTTTTTTCTTTTGTTGCATGATGATGCAGTCATTGCTAGGTATTAGTCTGATAGACCTTGGAAGCTTACCTACAATGCAGAGTTCAGCGTTGACAGCTTTTGCAAATCTGAGCAAAATTCTAGTTGGAAGGATGATTAGTCTTCCTAATAGTTGTGTTATCACATTAGTGTTATGTTTATGTTTAAATATGCTTTCCAATTTTCTGTTAAATGAAGTACATTGCTAAAAAAAAAGTGTCACACGTTTGTTTCTATTTCCAGTTATATTGTTATAAACAGGGAATGTTGACCATCTGTAGGATTAGCTTTGCATGCATGATTGAGGTTCCAGGCATATAAGACATTTCCCAACCTACTAGTCTGCAAATGTGTTACCAACGTAGTTGCTAACATATGTTGATCTTAGATAATGGACCTATTCATCCAGGACTTGCAGTTTGGCAGCCTGTTGGGCTGAGAATCTACTCTATAAAAGCTGGATCAAATTCAGTTTGCTGTAATAGGAAAATGTTAGAGAATTTTAATTTCTCTGTTGGTGAAAAAATAAATCAGAAGCTTTCACAGTTGACTGCATTTAGCTGATTCAAATAAATTTCTTTATATTCATATCAAAATATTTACAATGCCATACATTCTTCTTTACAGCAACATAGCTTAATGAAGACTTCTTACAGTAAGATACAGAGACAAACCTGAGACTGAAAATTCAGCTCCTAATTCAATACCCTTTTGCACAGACTCAGTAGCACTTTCTTCACATTGGCTGACTGAGTTACCACATGACTCTTCCTGCTCATGAATATTCCAACAATCCTCCTTTCATGACAGGAAGAGATATCAGACCCATTGACTTAATACATTCTCCATAGTGAACACCACCCAATGGTTTAGTCATCATGTCTGCCAAATTATCCTCAGAAGAACAATGATGTAAACTAATCAATTTTTCTTTTAGAGCTTCCTGATATTACAATACTTAATGTCTACATGTTTACTTCTGTTCTTTACCCTGTCACCAGTTGCCATTTTTATACAGGCAGCATTGTCTACCTTTATAGATTCTTTTACATTAATATTTAAATCTTGCAACAACTGTACATACCATGTTACTTCAGAACACAATTCAGATAAAGCAATAAACTCTGCTTCCACTGTTGAAATAGCAACAGTTGTTTGTTTTCTGGACTTCCATCAAATCAGAGTCCCTCCAAACAATATTATAATCCCAGAATTTGATTTCCTTGTGTTTATGTCATTTGCATAGTTACTTTCGACATAACACTTTAATTTCAATTCCTCAGTAATCTGTATTTGAAGACCCAAATTTATAGTTCCCTTTAAATATCTGAGAACCCTTTTTACAACCATCCAGTGTAACTTTGTAGGTGTAGCAGTAAAATGACTCAAAATGCTTACTGCGCAAGCTATGTCTGGTCTGGACCACTGTGATAGATATAACAAACTCCCTATTGCTGAGTGATATATGTCTTGATCATAGGTTTCACCTTTGTCCGCACTTAAATTATTATAAAAATCCGTACTTGTGGGTGTGGGAGCAGTATTACTTTCTTTCATATTATATTTTTCCAATAACTGCTCAATTTTTCTCCTTTAACTGAGAATATAACCACCTTTTTCATTTTTCTGTATCTCTACACCGAGATAATTTTTTATTTCACCCAAATTCTTTAGTTCGAATTTCTTTCCTAATTTATCAGCAAATTCCTTGACTTGTAATGCATCCTTTGCGATGAAGCAAAGGTCATCTACAAATGATAACAGTAGACAATTCCCTCCTTGTAACTGTCCAGTATATATACAATTATCAACTTTGCAACTCTTAAATCCAAGAGCCTTTAAAGCAGTATCTAAACAGATATTCCAGTTTCTGGCTGACTGCTTCAGCCTATAAATAGCCTTGTTTAATTTATACACCATGTTAGGTTTTGCAATTTCATATCCTGGTGCTTGGATCATATAAATTTCTTCCTCTAACTCAGCATTGAGGAATGCAGTTGTGATATCAAAGTGCCAGATGTTATGCTTATATGCCGCTGCCAACGCCAGTGCTAATCTTATACTCCCACTTTTCACAGTTGGCGCAAATACTTCATCGTAGTGCACATTCTTTAATTGTGAAAAACCCTGTGCCACTAACCTGGCCTTATACTGTACATCATTATTTGGTAATATCTTTTTCTTATATACCCACTTACAACCCACAGCTTTGGTTCCCTGTGGCAAAGTCACTGATTTAAATACTCCATGGTCTCCCATGGATTTCATCTCTTTATCCATGGCCTCCTTCTATCTTTCTTGTTCAGCTTTTGGTAATGCCAACACCTCTTTATAACTTCTTGGCTCATACCACATATTGCAAACCTTTACCCTGCTGGCAGAATACCTGTCAGGCAGAATTCCTTTGTTACATCGCTCTGACCTACGTGGTATTAACTGCTCCTGTGTCTCAAGTCTTTCTGGTTTCATGTCTTGTTCAGCCTCTCCTCTCTGAACATTGACATCTTCAATAATCATTTTTCCATCATTAGATGAGTTATTGTCATTAAATAGATCACCGTCATTAGGTGAGACATACCCAGAATTTGCTTAATTCTGTCCCAATTTTGTTCTGCAAAATTAGCAGACCTTGAAATTACAATTCTTTTACTTCCGTCACTAAAGCAATATCCTTTTGACCCTGGCTCATAGCCCACAAACCTGAGCTTTCTTGCCTTTTGCTGTCCCTTTCTTCTGATTGCTTTTGGAATATGTACCCATGCAGTACTTCCAAAAATTCTCAAATGTGCCAGTTGACCTGCTCATACCAGAATCCTCTAATAATGAATCTTTCATTGTTTGCAAAACACCATTCCTTCTTTCAGCTACACCGTTCTCTGCTGCTGTGTAAGGATTTGTACGTCTGTGTCTTATCCCCAACTACCCCAACCATTGTTGGAATTTAGTTGACATAAATTCAGTACCTCTGTCAGTTTGCAACTGACACACTTGATGTTTGTATTTTCTCTCTACAAAACTTACCCACTGTTTGAATTGTTGTAGCAGCTCTGTCTTTCCTCCAAGCAAGTAGCAAAACAAATACCTGCTATAATCATCAACAATTATCAGTGCATATTTTGCTCCTCCCAAACTGGCTTGCATAGGTCCCACCTGCATGGACCAGCTCTAGAGCTCTTTTTGTTTGTCGTGCTATATTTACTAACTGGGAATGCCTTTGACTTCGATGCTTTGCATACTGCACAGTTCAAAAATGTTTTGCATCCCTTCAAATTTAGCCCTTCTGCAAACTCTTGCATTTTCTGCAAAACCTTAAAGCTTGCATGGCCTAGTCTTCTATGTAGAAGATGAACACACAAATCATGCTCTGCAACATTCTTAAATATATGGGAACATTAAAACTTTTGTCCCTGCAATACATATAGATTATCTTCCTTTATGCCTTCTCCACAGATATTCTCATTCCTTTTGATGAGACACTTCCCATTTACAAAAATGATCTCAAAACCTTGTTTGTCTAAATTAGACACACTTAACAAATTATGTTCCATCTCAGTTACACAAAGCACATTGGTAAACTTTGATTCCAAATATGGAATTTTTACATCGCCTCTTCCGATGACTTTTGCTTTCTGGCCATTTGCCAAAGCCACAGCTTCTTGTGCTACTGGAACAAACCTGAAAAATAATTCAGAGTCATTAACAATTGTTTGACGTGCCCCACTATCTATTAGCCACTTGTCTCTGTTTTTGCTATAACAAACTTTTGCAACACCAAAATGTTCCTTTTGTAAATCAGTCTTTTTTGCTTGCACAAATGTCCTTCGCTGCAAAATGTTCCTCTGCAAACAGTTCTTTTTCAGATGTGAGTTTGCTCCACAAATGTAGCAAATCTTTTCTTGCTGAGCTCTCTGCTTGCAAAATCTCTCTTTTGACGCAACTTGGTCCTATCTGCTTGTTTCTTCTCCGGAGACTTGCAGTCTGGACCCCCTCGTCAGGAATTTCACCTCCTCATGACTGTTTCTAAAATGTTACTTTTCTTCTTCATTAAGCAAACATGCCTTTACAGCCTCAAAATTTAAGTCTTGCTCTTCTTTACATCAAATATCGCAGAAACTGTGTCCCAGGTTTTATCTAAACTGTTCAACACCAATAAAACCTTCTGGGACTCAGGAATTTAATCCCACATTGTTCTAAGTCCAAAAATAAACTTTGCATTTTATTTAAATGCTGTTCCACAGATTCACCTGGTTGCAAACAGGCCCTGTAAAGTTTTCTTGACAATTGCATTATATTGCATGCAGAAACATTCACGTGCACAGCTCTCAACTTCAACCAAATCTCCTTTGCAGTCTTTAAATTTGCAACATTTAGAAATTGTTCATCATCTAAATTCAAGATGAGATAAGCCATTGCTCGATCATGACTTTTCTGATCAACAACTGCAAACACTTGTGGTGGATTTTTTACGATATACCACAGCTCTTTAGCTTTCAGCAAACATTCCATTTTTGCAGCCCACACAATGTAATTTTTCTGGCCCAAACGAGGCACAGAGCTTTCCTTAAATTCCATTGCAGCCATTCTGCTAATTCTGCCTTGTTCTTATACTTTCTAAACACAGGCAATTTCTTCCAGCTTTAAATTACAATGCAGTCTTTAGTAAGCTCTGGGCCCATAACCTGTTAGAGAATTTTAATTTCTCTGTTGGTGAAAATAAATCAGAAGCTCTCACAGTTGACTGCATTTAGCTGATTCAAATAAATTTCTTTATATTCATATCAAAATATTTACAATACCATACATTCTTCTTTACAGCAACATAGCTCAATGAAGACTTCTTACAGAGAGATACAGAGACAAACCTGAAACTGGAAATCCAGCTCCTAACTCAATATCTTTTTGCACAGACTCAGTAGCACTTTCTTCACATTGGCTCACTGAGTTACCACATGACTCTTCCTGCTCATGAATATTCCAACAGAAAATATTTTCCTCTTTAGTTTGTAATTGTAGGAAAATTTCTAGTAACTTCTGGCTTATAATTTTAAGAACAGTTCCATGGAATTGGCACTGGTTATTGTAAGTTATCCCCTGCTGTTAAATAACTGTATAATAACAGATCGGCTACAATGGATTTTCATAGTAATGTTATATTGGCAAATATTTTTATAACTATTGCTGGATACCGAAAACAACAGGGATGTTAAAAATAACTCTGTAAAATCAAATGAATCCAAGTTGTTTGTAACACAAATTGCTATTTATTTTTTTTACTGGCTTTAGCGCCAGTTTTATAATTTATACCTTCCAAAAATTGAATCTGGCAAGGAAAAAAAGCTTTAAAAACATAGTAAAGAAAAACACTGTGTATGTTCTTTACTTTTCTTTAATGTATGGATTTTATACTATTGGCTTTTACTTTTCACGTTAAACAAATTTCAAATGGGATACATTTCTTTAAATAACATAGGTACTTGGATAAAGGAATGGTGCAACGTATTAAATATGATGAGGAACAATTTGTTCCTCTCTATATATATATATATATATATGTATATATATATATATATATATATATATATTTGTTTTCTGAGGTTTTCGCGGGTTTATGTAAGTCTTTGGTTGTTCAGGTTTTCTTCCAATTTTACGCGGGAGAAAACCATATATATATATATGATGAGGAACAAATTGTTAGGAATATCTACACTGGAATGTTACGTTATGTCCATCTTTGTTTTAACTGTTTTATAAATATATACACATGTATGTATGTATGTATGTATGTATGTATGTAGGAGTATATTTGTAGCATTCTGTGTAGCTTCAAATGGTACATTTAGAGTTTATTTAATTTTTTGGGCCTTAGTAGTTAAGTGGAAAACTGTGATTATGGATCAGGCCATTAACAACTGAATAATAATAACATAGGATTTTATAAATGCCATCATGTAATTTGTAACTCCCAGAATTCTCCAATCAGCCATGCTGAGTTGAAGTCCACCCATCTTAAAAGTTGCCAAGGCTGACAAATACTGCTTTAAATGAATGAAACCTTTTAAGTGAATGGATTTAATTATCATCTACTTGGAAGAAAAAACTATGTAGTCTCTATAAACAAAAATCTACATAGCTCTGTAATCATGAGAGCTAGAAACTTGTAGCGAAACTGGTGATGTTGATTATGCAGAAAATATACTGTATATGTTACAGCTTGGTGTTTACAAGTCCTGACAATAAACGCCCAAGAAGCTAAGAATTTCAGGATACTTGTGATTTTCACAAACTGGTAATGTAATAACCTACCTCTGCAAAATTGTGCAAACAGTGATTTCCATCCACTGTAACTCTCTTATGAGCGGAAGGGCAGATGAGCAACAGAAAAGTGAAAGAGGATTATTTCCAGCAGGTTCTGCTTGCTTCATCTTCCTTATTGTCTAGTCCAGTTATCACAAGGGATAGATGAGTAAATAGTGATTATGATTTCTTCTTTCAATAGGGAAGCCTCAAACTAAAACTCACTTTAAATGATCTCATGATACAATGTTCCAGTTTAAATCAACTACAAACTTTAATTGATATAAAAATTGTATATGCGGGGGAAAATATTATAGCTTGAGTTCCATGCAGATATTAATAAAATAACAGCATTGGAAGGGACCTTGGAGGTCTTCTAATCCAGCCTCCTGCCAAACTGAATACCCTATGACAATTCAGACAGATGGCTGTCCAGTCTCTTCTTAAAAGCCTCGGGTGATGGATCACCCACAACTTCTGAAGGCAAGCCCTTCCACTGTTTAATTGTTCCTCCTTAGTTCGAGGTTGGTTCTCTCCATGTTGTAAACAGAGGACATGTTTGACATACTTTATTTCTTTTCTTTTGAGAGTGATTCCGATAATTTGGTATTCATTTTACTCAATTATTTCTCTTTGAAAATGATTTTCTTAATCAATTTAAAAATTTGTTGAACATAGTGACTATTGCTGTACAAATTTATTTCCAATTCATTCTACTTTTCAAAAAACATCTGTGTGTAAACTGATATTAAATGTTCATGTTCCTCCAGGCTCTTTTAAGCTTTCAAATGTTTTGTATATATTTGCCACTTGCCTTCATATAATTGCAGATGCTAGAAATTAAGTATGAAATTAGACAATAGAAAAGATGATGCGACAATTATACTTTTGTAGCCTGAAAATATTAAAGTAAACTCTTCCCAGTTGAGGGTCTGGAGATATCTTTTATAATTTGTCTGATTGCAGGCAGTCTTATTTTGTTTTTTGTTTTTAAATTCATATCCAGCTCAAGTATCTCCAAAATAAAACACCAACAGAAATTATTCATCTATATTGTGGAAGAGTGTGCTAATGTCATTTTTTTAAATTTAAACCTGTCAGATGTTTGGACACTCACACTTTTTGATTTAAGCAGCTAGTCAACAGCATCTCCCTAGGCTGTAACTCCAACTATTTTGAAATAAATTAATTCAGTGAAATTAATTCCTTGTTAAATGGATATAAGATTGTAGCTAGCATTTGGCTGTTAAATCTGTTTTCTGAAGGGTGCCTGAATGTGTCATCTTTGGTTTAATGTTTCATTAGCAGCTGATACAAGTTAAACTACTTGTAATGTATAGGAAACCTATACCCGAGATCTAAGTAGCTTAAAAATCTTAATTTTGTGAGGAAAATAGAAATAACTGACACATTTATCAAGTTCATGCTCTAATATTCTTTGAAGTAAGCCATCAAAGCTAATCTATACAGTAAGGTAGATTTATTCTGGTCCAGGAGCTCTTAACACTCAAAATATGCACATATTCTCTGCTCAGTCGGTTAGAATCATCACTGCATTTTGTCTAAAGGGAACTCTGAAGAAGTTACTGAATTTCTTGAAAAAGAAAGCTGGTGCAATTCATGTTCATTAATGGAACAAAAGAATCTAGATTGTGCTATCATCTCTGAGTCTTGCCTTCAGGTACTAGGATTCCTCACTAAAAACAATGTCACTAAGCTTCAAAACACTTCTAGGTAGAAATCTCAAAATTGGGCTGCCTAATTATAGGAAAACAGACTATGAAGTTTGATATTTGTCTTGCCCTTTAAGATACCTTTTTCTATGAAGGGCTGTTAACCCAGAGAGACAGAGCAAATCTGTAGTTATTCCTTGTCCCAGTATGAGAACTGCCTACTACATTTTCGTGAATGTATGTCTTCATATCTATACCTGTGTCTCAGCATCCTACCACAGCTGCGAGACCTCTCTGGAAGGACAGTTTTGCCTAATATTCTGCCTCAAGATACTGCATACAAATCATGTGTTTCAGGGCCTGAAATGCTGGAACTTTTGTGACTCCGGTCTGCTGTGATTGCTGCCTTCAGTCTGGCCCCTATCCACTTTGCCTGCCCCCCAATCCTGTTTTGGCATTGTTGGGGATTGAATTTGTTGCTTACAATCTCATTTTTCCTCTTGGTTGATTGAGCAGTTGTCTAATCGATGGGCAAGCAAGCATACCCTTTTGAGATTCCCACTGGCTATGTTACTCTTATTGGAGGAAAGTGTGATTGGAAAAACTCACTCCCTTGGATTGCTGTGTTTTTTTTTTCTCTTTTTCTGTGGTTGACTTGTTGAGCTAATAAGTCATTGAGCAAACTGTTAAGACTTTTTTTTTAAAGAAGCAGCAACATAAAAGCCTTAATTTGGTTGCCACAACTGGTAGAATGGTCAATGAGATGGGCCAGAGGGTAGAAAGCCCACAAATACATTGAGAAACTAATCCCTGGGTAATAATGAGAAATATTTAGATTGGATGCCTGACAATGGTATGTTGTAGGGGCAGCAAAATTTAGGGAGCATGATTTCCTAAAAACTCTGGATTTCTAAGGAAAATATGGAAAATGTGGGGATGTGGCAGTCAAACAAGTTTGAACCCAACGATAGATTAATCCAGAACCAATAATCCATGGAGCATGTAGTATTTCCATGTTTGACTTTGAGTCTCTTAAGCTAAGACAGACAATTCACAATTAAAGAATATGTGTACCTCATATGTAATGCTTTTTCTTAAAAAAAAAATGCATCCTGAAATTTCCCATTGTTTGCTGCCAGAATTCAGCAGTATTTTACCAACAGTAGGTTCATATTTTGGGGGGAATTTGAGGAAAGTGATTTGGGGAAACAAATAAATCAACCAAACATTTATAGGGATTTAATCTTTAAAAACTAAGAAGCAAAACTATGTAACAAAAACCACTTTTAACATTTCACTTTTATCATGTACTATAATAAGTTTTCACTTGTTTCCTGTTTATTCACTTTTAGCTTTGATTATACTAGTATTTGTAAGCTTGGTATGACTAGTACCTAAGAGAGTTATCATGTGAATTCAAGCTTGTTTGAATTTAAGAGGACTATGAAAAGAACTTCATTAATAAATGAAATGAAAGAAGATTGTCTGTGAAACTAAGAGAAATGTAAATGGTGTAATAGGTTTGAATAAGAGTCATCTGATCTTGTGCAGTGGAGTTAACAAATATGTGCAAGGAAGTGAAGGTGTAAGTTGAATTATGAACAGAAAGAAAGTAAAAGAAAAAGATGTGCAAGTATGAATTTACAGCTTGGTGACAGTTGTATGTTATGCTTCTATGAATGTTGTTGTTGTTGATGATGATGATGATGATAACATCACAGGGATGAGTTTAAGAGAGATTGCACAATATACTGACTGAATGTGATCTTGGAAAAAGTTATTCTGCTTGATGACAGAATAACAAAGACATCTGTACCATGTTGATGTCGCTGTTCCATTTAGTCTACTAATCATTGGCTCCCATCTTGCCATATTTAATCCTGAGAGGTTCTGGATATGGGTCAAAATATTTTCTGGAAATTCAAGAGTGTTTTCTTGGAAATTTAAAAGAAAAGGGGGGGAAAATACTAGACTGAATGTAGACTACAGGAAGAGAAAATATGAGTCCTATATGAAAGGACAGATTAATTTCCCAACAGAATGCATAGAAAACTGCTGGGGAGACAGTAAAAATAATTATGTTATATAAGTTTGTGCAGATATCCTAATGGGAAATATGAAAAAGGATGCTTGAAGAAATTATGAGGTGAAAGGGTGCGTATAAGAAAAAATGCACATAAGAGAATAATTGTTGCAAAAAGTAAAGACGAGAGATCTTGCTGAATCTATACCGTATATATTATAAGGAAAAAGATAGTGAAGCATGCAGTCAAAGATGGCAAGGAATTGTTAAGATTAGAGTGGCCCTACAAATATATAAGTGATTTTGATGAAGAATTTAAAAATGTGCTTTGACTGAAACAAAGTGATGAAATGATTTGGGATGAAACTGAATGAAGGGAATACTGGAAAGATTATTTTAGAGTTTTGTATTGGAATGATAGTGAATGAATCCTGTAAGTCTTCAAGAAAAAAAAAGTCAAAAAGAAAGTCAAAAGTGCTGTGAAAATTATGGAAAATTGTTAAGACTGAAGATATAGACTGTGTTAACTTGAGACATGTTAAAAGATGGATGTGCTTTGTTAGGGAGAAGATGTATGATTTATCTAAAGTACATTTGAATACTGCATCTGTAACTGATGACTGGAATTATTGTTCCTTTATACAAAAGGAAAGAAAATAAGAATGGATGCAAAAATGATGGAAGATTAGTATAGCTGGAAATGAAAGGTGAATAAGAGGTGATAGCAATTTTTCGAAGTATGGTTTTTATGCTGGGCAGATGGTGCATAGATCATTATGTGTGTGTGTGTGTGTTTTTAAGAGATCTTTTATAAATGTATGAATATGCGAAAGAAAGCTTATTGTATGTTTATTTATTTAGACAAAGGGTATAAAAGTAAGCAGGATTGGATTATGGTTCAATTACAGAGGTGAAGTTTGCTTGCAGAATGTGATAAGAGCTTTTAGAAGATAGAAGAGTGGTACTTACAACTGTATCTCTAAAGTAGACAACCCATGCCTCGTTGGATCAATATTTCAAAAATATTTCCTTAATTAAACTGAGAAACAGAATAACCATGGTTGGGTAAAAAAACAGTGGGAGCAGGAGGGATTTGCGACTTCCTGCAGCCTTTCCCACTGAGTTTCCTGGTGGAAACATCACAAATCTTCCTCCTTCCCTCCCGCCTTGAGAGTTTATAACTGGTTTGATATAAATTAGATTATTTAGCTCTCCTTCCCTTTTTTCCTTTGGCTTATTACTACATTGTCTTTTTCTGTTATGTGCAAAACATCATTCACCCATAAAGAAAAATTGCATGTTTAGTATAAATGGGGTTTTTTTTTGCATATGATTTCTCTTGGCCTCTGAAATAAGAAACAAGTTCTCCTTTTCGTCTTCTAAGCTCTTATTCACCTTCCAATTCTAAAAGTTCTGACTAAGAAAGTTGCAGACCTGGATTGAACCAGTTCTTGGAACACTGGGCTCTGATCTGCAGCTTCATTATATGTTTTACTTTTCTGTTTGTTTCATGATGAAAACAGATGTTAGCCTTATTAACATCCTTAAGATCTCTCACTCTTTTTCTGTTTTAGGTCACTGGGGACGATGTATTGGTGACTGTGGTTCAGGTGGTGTTCAGAGCCGAGTTGTATGGTGTGTACACTCAGAAGGCTGGACAACCCATCATTCAAACTGTGAACAAAGTGATAGACCTGAATGCCAGAGGAGTTGCTTTAAAATATGTGATTGGCACCTTGAACTCTTTGAGTGGGAAGTTTCAGAATGGAGCATATGCGTTCTAGTCCCTTTTGCCCACGGTGAAGTCAAACCAAGGACTTCAGACTGTGTAACTGCACAACATGGATTACAGCACAGAACTGTGCAATGCATACAAAAGTTGAATAGAACAGTGGTTGTGAATGAGATTTGTGGATATTTTATTCCTCAGCCATCAACGGAACAAGCCTGTCTAATACCTTGCCCACGAGATTGCGTCATATCCGAATTTTCTTCCTGGTCTGAATGTAGCAAACATTGTGGAAAAAGTATACAGCATAGAACCCGTTTCATTATTGCTCCTCCACTGTACGGTGGAAACAAATGTCCAAATCTCACTGAGTCCAGGGTCTGTGAGGTTTCCATGTCTTGTCCTCATGAGGAAGAGGAATATTCCTACAGTCTTAAAGTCGGACCTTGGAGTAAATGCCGGCTGCCTCATCTGAAAGAGCTTAACATGGTTGGGAGAACTATCCTGGATTTCAGCTCAGATTCAGTAGAGCGAAGCACTTTTAAGCTTGAAATGGTTGAAAATTTGCAACATTCTCACAAATTTAGATCCCACTACAGTTCCAGGGCTTGGGATATAGAAATTGGTTATCAAACAAGGCAGGTGAGGTGTACAAGAAATGATGGGAAAAATGCTATATTGAGGTAAGTCCTCTTTATTCACGACAAGTCTTTTCTTGAAAGGCAGTTACGTTCCCTAATGGGAAGAGCTGTTTTCTAGTGGAGCAGCCTACCACAGGAAGATGGAGGACCATCTGCTGCCAATTATGTGAGCAGAGGCTGAACAGCCACCTGTCAAGGTTACAGAAGCAGAGAACAGAGAGCTTGGCTACGTCATCTTTGAGATCCTTTTCAATGTTGCGTTTCTCTGATTCCATCTGTTTTTGTGTACTATGTCTATATTCTGCAATTTTCAGTAATATTTTTATATTTAATCTTATATACTTGTAGGGTAATCAGGTTCACATAGTTCAGAGAGACAGTACCTTTAAGTGTTTTCTCCTTCTTTTTTTTTCCTTTGGCAGAATTTCAACCCATATTTTCTGCTAAAGGGAGCAGATAGCATTCGTTGCCTATAGCAATTACAAAGGCCATTTCAGATATTTCAAATCACTCGACTGCTGATTATCAAAAGAGACACAGATGCGTGGCAGAAGTAATTCAAGTAATTCTTACCCATTTACGATTACCAAAGATTCATAAGAGCAGAAAATCTGAAATACATTCTATTGCAGTTGTGTCATACATGACACAGACAAAGCGGGAAGTTTTTCTTTCTTTCTTTAATAATATTTTTACTGAAGTTTATAGATACAAAGATAAAAACTAACAAAAATAAAAAGTGCTGAGAAAAAAGAAAAAGTGAAAAAGATATATTGTTAAGTTTTATATATATTCTTTCTGGAAATTCTTAACGGACTTTTGCTGATTAGGACTAAATCATCAGGCTTTATAATTTATTTATTAATAAGATGAAATAGATGATAGATTGATGATAGATTGGTAATTAGATAGATAGATAGACAGACAGACAGACAGACAAACTTCTCCCTCCATCAAACGACATTATTTTTCTGTGATATTTCAATGAAAAATCTCTTCTACCAGTATCTTATCAACATATATTCATTACAAATGTGTGTATACATGCACACGCACACACACACACATATATACACAAACATATATACACCTTGAGCAAAGAAATTTGTTTTATATTCCTATCCTTTATTTTTAACATAGTAATTTATCTGCAAAATCTTCAGAAAGGAATTCTGTGGTGCTGATCCATTTATTGGGACCTTGTTCTGATGTGCTTGCCTTCAGTCCACCAATGCTGCCCTGAAAATCCTCTTTGCTTCTTCAGAAAAAAAAAATTTTTTTTTTTCTTTCTCTCTCATACCATTGGGACAAGTAAGGTTGTTTGGAAGGGGATTTAAAACAATAAAATAAGCAGTGTTTCCTAAAAGAGATGCAGAAGATTGCTAATTTGGACAACTTTAAAAGACAATTCAGGGAGAATAGGTCTACCAAAACATTTTGGTCTTGAAGATACAAGGACAAACTCAATTAGAATCACAATCAGAATAGAGTAGAGCTGGAAGGGACCTTGGAGGTTGTCTAGTCCAGCCCCTTTCTCAAGCAGGAGATCCTATACCATTTCAGACAAGTGTCTGTCCAGTCTCTTCTTAAAAATCTCAAGTGATGAAGCACCTACAACTTCTGACTGCAAGCTGTTCCACTGGTTAATTGTCCTCATTGTTAGGAAGTTTGTCCTCATTTCCTTCTCTCTTTGATCAATTTCCATCCATTGTTTCTTGTCCTGTCCCCTGGTGCTTTGGAAAATAAATTGACCCCCTCCTCTTTGTGGCAGCCTCTCAAATACTGGAATACTGCTATCATGTGCCCCCTATCCTTCTTTTCTCTAGACTAGCCAAACCCAAATCCTGCAACCGTTCTTCATATGTTTTAGTCTTCAGGCCTTTAATATTCTTAGTTGCTTTTCTCTGCAACTTTTCCAAAGTCTCAACATCTTTTTTGTAATGTGGTGACCAAAACTGGACGTAGTATTCCAGGTGTGATCTTACTAGGGTTTTATAAAGCGGTACTAATACTTCATGTGATCTTGATTCTATGCCTCCGTTTATGCAACCCAGGATTGTATTAGCTTTTTTGGCTGCTGCTGCACACTGCTAGGTCATAGTCAAGTGGTCATCCACTAGGATTCCAAGGTCCCTCTCACAGTTGCTGTTTTTGAGCCAGGTCTCACCTAATCTGTACTTAAACCTTTGGTTTTTCCTGCCTAAATGTAAAAGTTCGCTTTTCTCCACATTAAATTTCATTTTGTTGAATAGGACCCATAACCAGTGAACAATTAACTAATGTACAATTAACCAGTGAAAATTAACCAGTGGAACAGCTTGCCTTCAGAAGTTATGGGTGCTTCATCACTGGAGGTTTTTAAGAAGAGACTGGACAGCCACTTGTCTCAAATGGTATATAGGGTCTCCTGCTTGAGCAGAGGGGGCTGGACTAGAAGACCTCCAAGGTCCCTTCCAGCTCTATTCTGATAGATTCATTGATACATTCTTTCATCCAGGACAGGGACAGTCTTCCTCCAAATTCTAATTATAGTGGACAATGGTGGGAGAAGATTATCTTTCCATAGCTTGGATCGGAATACCCCAAAGGAATCTGGTTGGGCATTGAGAGATACAAAATATTGCATGAAGATGGATTTGGGCCTAATCCATAGGGTTACTCTTGCGTATGTTAATACTGGAAATTAATAGGAATGTTGAAGATTGAACTGTACCATGTATAGAAATGAATCTTTAAAGAAATAAATCTTCCTTAGGCCGTTGCATGGAGATCGCCTGTAAATTGACAGGCTAACAAAAGAAATATATATTTTGGTATGGTATGGTCTCTGCTAATTTGACAATTTAGAGTGAATCAATGTTCATGCCAATCTAACATTGCAAGTCATGTTACAGAGAAATGAAATTGATACATACATCAGAGTTTAGAGTTGAATTGTTTGCTGTAACTACGCAGACCATCAACCAAATAGTTGTTTACACTGAATCATCAATTTTTTGCATTTTAGAGCTAAAAAAGCTTGGCTCTTATTTAAAAAATATAAGTTCCATAGTTGTAGATTAGCTAGTAAGATTAATCTTTTCCACTACAATTTCTTGCCAAGCTCAGGGAAGATAATAATTCCATTAGTACAATGTCTATTACCATATTCAAGCTTCAAGCTTTTTTATAGAATGGGAACTTTGTCATGTATTTCTAATAGAACTTTAACATTTCTTTCTGTCAAGTTTTTCTGAGCTAATTTTTCTTATCATTCCTGTATTGTAAATGTAGTAAGTAAATACATGGAAATAATAATTTGAATACAAAACTATTCTAACAACAAGTAATGGGGAATGATAAGTAAATAGCACTGATACCTAGTATTAGGTTATGTATAAAATATAACAAATGTTGAAGGCTGAAATAATGTAAGAGATTGGATCCCTCTCAATTCTTCTGGTTTCCTTTATATGATCCCTTTATCTGACGTGTAATTCCCAAATCTCACTAGAAGAAAATAAGGACAGGGATAAAAGGAGTTTGTTAATGTTACTGAAATATTTGCAGGACCAGTGAAATAGAAATGTATTTCTTAGTGTATTTGTGACCTTTTGTTTATTACACTGTATATATCTTCTTTTTTGGAGGTGTGATTTAGGCAAAAGGCACATTGTTTTGGTACAAATTGTCCTTGTAATTCCTGTGGTTTTTGTTTTACATAGAGTTAAAGATATAGCCACCTTCCAATCTTGCTTGAATTATTCTGCAGCATTGTATTTGCACAGGAGTCTCTGTACTTAATTCCTGTATAGACCAGATTAATTTGCCGTATGATTCATGGCTAGAGAAAGACATAAGCACATGTGTTAAAACCAAATCATTTTAAACAATGCTTTTGGCAGCATTTTTGTTCATTACTAGGGTAAAGATATACTTCAAGAGAAAAAGACCCCTGATAGGTAATCCATTCATGAATTCATGAACTCATTTTGGTGCAGATTTGAAATGTTTCCTCTTCTAGACCAGTTTTTGCATAGTGCTCAATTTAAAATCTTGAGACTAGCTTACTTGGCACTTGCCTGTCCATGATCCTGAATGATACAGCTATCTAATAAGAAGGTTGGTAGAGGAGAGATTTTATCTTTTCTTTTCTGTAATATATGTTTGGATGTATCATTTTACTATTTTCATTCTGCTTTTTGGAGTGCTGGAAATTATTTATCAAAAGTATATTGATAAACATATATTCCAAATCTCATTTCCAGTAGGTGAGGATGCTCCTTCAAGGCCATGCAAATACCAATCACTGCTTCCTTCTTTTGTCTGAAATGAACTTTTTGGGCCTTGAAGCAAAAGAATGGAAGAAAGTAGTGATGATGGCACTCTCAGGAATAAGAAAAACAAAGAGTACCTGTTCTGCTTGTTGTATTGCTATTAGCAGGGTTATGAATAGGGGTGATTGCTTTGTTGAGTACCCCTGTTGCAACGCCCATCTCCTGTAGTAATACTAATATCCTTCAAACTGACAATATCAAGCATATTGTAATCAAGAAGAAGGTTAGAAGTGAATAGAGAGTGAAGAAGATATTAAAGTCCAAACTCAATGGAGGAGATACCATGAAGGCAATTAATACTTGGAAAATTCCAGTCGTTCATACACCGCTGGAATAGTCTACTGGACTCAAGCAAAACTAAAAGCCTTGGATAGGAAGACCAGAAAAATAATGACAATGTATTATTCATCCATGCAGCAAGGTTAACAGACTCTACTTACCAAGGAAAATAAGTGGGCATGTTGCAACTACATTGGATGGTTAAAGAGGAAAAAAAGGGGATTGGAAGAATATCTGAAGGATAGTGAAGAAGATGCATTGAAGATAGCCTTGCTGGGTACTGGAGAGACCAAACTGGCCTACAAATGAAGAACTTGACCGGGGGATAAATAGGCCAAATCCAGCCTATATACCTGGCTAGCTTTGCAATGAACCATGACGATGATAATAATACTAATTTTTCAAACAAACTATGTGAAAGATCTTTTTTTACATTTTTATGTAGCAAATATCAATTATATTAATTTGCAGTTTACAAAGCAGAAATGACCCTTTAGTACCTTTGTGATTTTATGCTACATTTAGAGTAATTAACCTCACATTATATGTGATTAAATGCTGTGATCCTGTTACAAAATTGTGGCATCATGAGACCATTATACAGAGAGCGGCTATTGAGCTTGTCTCTCATTTCAAGAAATTTACACCCCAGTCTTAATTATTTGAAGAAGAAACTTATTAGGGGAAGTCTCATTTTCTGAATGACATTTGCATGGCCTACATATTTCAACTTTCCAAACAGTAGCCTTAAATCAATGAGATAGTAATATTGGAATTCTTTCAATTTTGCCACGCTCTTATATTACTTTAAAGTACTCCTTTAATTGAACCATCTGTACATTCTTGCTCCTGCTATGTCTCTTTTGTTTCCTTAATCTCTTCTACTATTTGGCAAGAGATAACAAATTGGGGATTGATTGATAAAATGTAACTGGAGGACCTAATTATTATGGAGTAGTTGTAGTGTTTTTTTTTTTTTTTTAATCTTTGGTGGTAACTCTTCAGGATTTGTTTTTAACAAAATGCTTTCTTATCACAGCCTTTGTATGCAAGAAGCCATCCCTTTGACCTTTCACTCCTGCATTATGCCTAAAGACTGTGAAACATCAGACTGGTCTTCCTGGAGCTCCTGTTCAAAGACTTGTTACTCAGGGGATCTCTCACCAGGATTCCGCCACAGAAGAAGGATTATAAAGCATGTTGCTCTTGGAGCTGGGAGGGAGTGTCCTGAAACGGAAGAGAGGGAAGCCTGCAATACCGGTGGTGGAGGAAAACATCTTCCGCCTTGCCCAAGGTAACCCATGCTTTTATATTTCTCTTATTTCACCAGAGTTGATCTTCAGCTGCCTTTAGTGGTTTTAGGGTCCTACGGTTGGCGTCTTTGGATCTAATGAAGAACCAATGAATGGACCCCTACACATTGTTATGAATATGACAGATACCCAAACCCTTGTCCTCCATGTATCTCAGGATGCTTTTTATGCTTTTGGAGTAGAGAAAAGGAAGATGATTTTGAAGGAGAAATGCAGGAACATTTGTTAAAGTCTAGAACAGTTAGATTGCATTTAGGAGGTGGCTCAGACAAACTAATCCTATAGGTAGTCCTTGACTTGTCACCATTTGTTTAGTGACTATTTGAAGTTACAACAGCACTGCCAAAAGTACCTTATGACCGTTTTTCACACTGACAACCGTTGCAGCATCCCCATGGTCACGTGATTAAAATTCAGATGCTTGGCAACTGATTCATATTTATGAGGATTGTGGCATCCCAGGGTCATGTGACTTACCTTTTGTGACCTTCTGACAAGCAAAGTCAATGGGGAAGCCATTCATGTAACAACTGTATTATTACCTAAACAACTGCAGTGATTCACTTAAGAACTGTGGCATAGGTGGCACCTTGCTCAATAGTAGTAACTGTGAGAGGGACCTCGTAGTCCTAGTAGACAATCACCTAAATATGAGCCAGCAGTGAGCTGCAGCTGCCAAAAAGGCCAACACAGTGCTAGGCTGCAGTAACAGAGGGATAGAATCAAGCTCACGTGAAGTGTTAATACCACTTTACAATGCCTTGGTAAGGCCACACTTGGAATACTGCATCCAGTTTTGGTCACTGCAATGTAAAAAAGATGTTGAGACTCTAGAAAGAGTACAGAGAAGAGCAACAAAGATGATTAGGGGACTGGAGGCTAAAACATATAAGGAACGGTTGCTGGAATTGGGTATGTCTAGTTTAATGAAGAGAAGGACAAGGAGGGACATGATAGCAGTGTTCCAATATCTCAGGGGATGCCACAAAGAAGAGGGAGTCAAGCTATTTTCCAAGGTGCCTGAAGGCAGGACAAGAAGCAATGGGTGGAAACTAAGCAAGGAGAGAAGCAACCTAGAACTAAGGAGAAACTTCCTGACAGTTAGAACAATTAACCAGTGGAACAACCTGCCTCCAGAAGTGGTGAATGCTCCAACACTGGAAGTTTTTAAGAAGAGACTGGACAGCCATTTGTTCGAAATGGTATAGGGTTTCCTGCCTGAGTGGGGGGTTGGACTAGATGACCTCCAAGGTCCCTTCCAACTTTTTTATTATTACTATTATTATTATTATTATTATTATTATTAAGAAAAGTCGTAAAATGGGGCAAAACTCATTTAACAACTACCTTGCTTAGCAATGGAAATTTGGGGCCCAAATGTGGTGGTAAGTTGAGGACTATCCATATAAAAAAGATGAGATTAAGGACAATCAGACTTGCAGAATTCTATTATAATAGCCAATCTGCAGCCTTGCTGTAGAGTTAAACTGCTAGTCTGGATCCGTCTAGTGGGAATGGCATTCTGTATCACAACACAGGAACATATTATAAGTGACTTTGTGTCAACATTCTCTGGAGGATTGCCCAAATTTGGTAAAGGGTTAAATGAGAACAAAGAAACGAATCAGGAGGAAGCCTGTGTCCTTGATGGTTTGTGCTTCCCTTAAAAGAGTAGTGCTCTTTCCTTTTCAGCTATTGCTAGCTTCCCAAGTGACAATTGTAGAGAGGCGTGTGGTTGCACCCTTACTGCTAGAATGTGGCAACTGGCTACTCATATGTCAAATGGATTTTCAATATTCAGGGTGTTTTGAGCACATTCCAACTGCACTGTGCAAAATGCTGTATGTGAAAAGTATGCCAAAATTGACCCATGTAAAGATCTGGTTCCCAGGATACCCAGGCTGAAAAATCTGCACTCTTGCTTTCCAAACACATTTTAGAGCATAGCCGTGAATTGTTAAATTCTCAATTGTTAAGACATTGACTATCTGAGCCATTTGCCCTGCCTAACCTGTTAAAAATCTGCGGCTAAGGCATGTAAGAAAGCTCCTCAGAAGTTGTTTTTCCCACCCTAAAAAAACATGCCAATCTTATGAATAAAATAAGGCAAATTTGCTTTTAAGAGATAGATCTTCCTCAGTATTTTGGAGACTATGTTCACAGGCTATTGGGGGAAGATACTTGAGGAAACAAAGGATGAAGAATTCAGTCTATACTCTTTCATTGCTGTTTCACTACTCTCAGAATTTTTAAAACATTTGTAATATCAAGTTTTTGCATCATCTGTCTTCCTGGTCATTGTCAATAAAAAGAGAAAATAAGTTTAATATTAAAACACAGCAAAATATGAAAAAAACACATTTGTAGATGTTTAGTGCATAATCTTTAGGCGTAGAACTAGATGTGCAACATAACTATAATTATCTAAAAGCAATGAGGTTTCAAATTTATTAAACTTTATTCCTGCCTGACTTCAGCTTTCTATTGAATTACTAACTCTTGTTGAATTGATCTTCTGCTTTTGGTAAGGTAGAAATCGCAAGTAGATAAAAGTAGAAAAAAAAAGATTATGGGTTAGAGGGCTGTGTGCCAAAAGAAGAAGGAGTCAAGCTACTAGATCAAAGCTATTATTATTATTTGAAAACACTATCATTGAAGTGAGAACATGCCAAGGGTATTTTTTAAGCTACTAATTTTTGCAAATCCAGTTGTAAGAATCCTGATACACCATGCTCAATATCAGCTAAAAATCAGAATGTTCATCTCTTTAAAAGCTACAATATTGAATATGAGTACACAGGCATTCAGACTTGAAGAGGAAAAGATCTCTCGGCATACATGGGGCACTGACTTCACACTTATCAGCAGTTCTTTGTGATACTAGGAGATTGTGGAAGTGCCAGTAAGTGCATTGTGAGAATCACACAAGAGGAAAAAACACAAGTGTTTCTGAGAGTTTTTTTGCTCGTAAAACTGTATAGAGAATAAAAGCAAATGTGACTGTAATTTTCCTTTCTTTGGGTTAAAAAAACCCTCTTCATATACATTTACAATGTTTGACTTTTTGGCAAATAAGAGTTAGGAAGACTGACAGGCTACTCTCTCTCTCTCCCTCCCTCTCCCTCTCTCCCCCCCTTTACTGGTCTAGTGCATGTAGCTAAGGGGAGCATTTAATTGGAATATTTAGTTGGAAGGAGGTTATATACTGTTCCAATTGAAACTGACTTTCAGTGGTTTACCATACCCTCTTTATATAAATCAGGTTGAAGACTGCAACATTGAAAATAAATCATAGAGTTCAAGGCAATGTTCAGTGATAGGCTTGGGGGGGGGAATGTTTTAGAATTGTAGTCTTTTCTGTAGGCAAATATTTTAGTTTTATTGAAGACCTTTTGTTTTGAACCTTATCCAGCTCTTTGTCCTTGAAAGCTTTTATGTCTGCCCATACACTGCTGTTTATTCTTCTTCCTGTGAATGCTGGAACTTTTATCAAATTTACCCTGTGAGGAAGAAATAGGAAAAAAAAACATAGAAACATGGAATAATAGGGCTGGAAGGGATATCAGAGGTCCTGTAGTCCAGCCTCTTGATCAGTGGTTCTCAACCTGTGGGTCGGGACCCCATTTGGGGTCGAATGACCATTTCACGGGGGTCGCCAAACCACGCTGTCCACCATTTTTCCCCCTTTTCCCTAGCTGTCCTACTCCCTCTTATTGGTGGCCACACCCACTTGGGGGTCACCACAACATGGGGAACTGTATTATGGGGTCACGGCATTAGAAAGGTTGAGAACCACTGCTCTTGATCAAGGCAGGTGCCTTATACCATCCCAGTCAAAAAGTAATATACCCGTAGTTTCACAGTGAAGATAGAAAAAAACATTATAGCAAAGGTAGAAAAAGAAAAGAAAAAGTATAAATTTTCACCAGGCAGGCAGCCCAGGATGCATGAAATGGCCGTGGAAGGAGGTGACCTGGGTCCAGTCCTGCCACAATGCAAAGTGGCCAGTGGAGCTGTAACCTGTTGAATGAAATGAAACCCATCAAATGAAAGACAGAACCACTTGAGATGGCTCACTCTGAATAAAACAAGTTTAAAATTTTATTACTAATATTTTCCCCTCATGGTTTTTTTCCCCTCTTGTTGGTTTTCATTCCGTTTGGGAAATCCTGAGGTATTGGGAATAGTCCTGAGGGGACATGGTCTGAAGTAAGTTCCTCTAAATGACAATGGAATTTATGCTCCAGAAATAGCATCTAGTCTTGCAATCCTTTTCATTTGCAGTACTGTTGAATGGATCTCTTTGTGATGTGAACTGGACTTTACATAAAGATTTTCTATTCCTTATTTTCTACAAGATATTCATGGAAAACCTCTGAATGGAAGGAATGTGATGTTTCTCTCCTGTTGGAAAGACAGGACCCTCGACTTGATAAACACGCATCATCCCTCTGTGGAGGTGGGATACAGATCCGCGAGATCTACTGTGCCCAGACAACTTTGGAGGAAATGCACAAGTCAAAGGAAGGTACATAGAAATTATTTACATCTCCCCTGGTGAAATAGGAATGTGTGCGTGGATGTGTGTTGAGGGACATATAAAAAATTCGATGTTTTATCTGCCTCATATCTAGGTGAACTGGGGGGGGGAAAAAGGTTGCTTTAAGTCTGTGTAAGGCAATCTGAATAAATAACCAAACTGATGTGAAGTAAAAACGGAAAGGCAAAATACATATTTATTAGCAAAATTAGAAAAGTATTATTTTGGGTTATCATTGCAAATAAGTAAAATTTGGATGAATGTCATGTAGTACACACATATCCACACAGTTTGAAATAAAAAATGATATTGAAAGAGTGGACATGTTAGCTGATATGGAATTGTCAGATAAGGATCATGTATATTTGTTTTAGTTTGTCAACCCGACTCATTTTGATGGGGGCATCGCATTTTGGAAGTGGCTAGTAGATTAGTAGAAAAACCCACCTCCATCCTGTCTATGCAGTGGCTCTTTTTATCTGTTTTAATATGAACTGTAATATTTTAACTTTTAACGTCCAATGATTTCATGTTTTATTCCTGTAATAGTTTATCTTGTTATTTAAGCTGCTCAGAATCTCTTGCTAGAATGATGGGCGGCACAAAAATTTAAATAGATAAAATAAAATATTTTATATTTATTTTAAATACTCCTTAGAAAAATACAATTTTGTTGCAGAAATGGTGGTCAAAATTCTATACCTGAAATCCAGAACTGGCTTGTTTATGAAGAAAAAGCGAGTCTGTTTTTAAGAGAGGTTGCTTGCCTCTCCCATTTGGCCTGAACTTTCTGTTTGCTGCTGCTGAATATTGATTCTGTCCATTTGTAAAAGGGGGGGTGGGCACTTTTATCGCCATCCCGCCCTCCACAAAAAACACCTTTGCCTCCTGCTAAGCTTATATTCAGCATTTGCAGGAAAAGTCTTTATAAAGTGAGCAAGATAATCACTCCCTTTGTTCACTATGTTCATTAGTGAGTCGGCTATGTGTGTTATCTTCTGCTTTCTTTCCTCTGGATGGTTGCCCTGGTGTCAGAGTTTTGCTGAACAGACATGGAACCATCAAAAAAACTTAAGGGGACTGGCTTGATCCAAGCCATAAAAGCAAAGCTTTGAAATCATCTAATTTGAAATATAAAAGTATTGCAATGCAGCCAAGTTATAGAAGTCAGTTCTTAGAATTAATTAGGAAAATCATGGTTAATTGGTTTAGTTCATTGCTGTGGGGGAAATTTTTTTCCAAAGTTTTATGCTGCTTTAAAATCAAGGGGGAGGGGATGTTTCCCATAATAAACATCAAAGATCAGTTAATATTGCTGTTTTAGTACATTACAGTAAAAGCAATTTCTTTCTTTAGGAGGCACTCAGAATGGTATAAAGTCCACCTTCCCTGAAGCATTCAGAACAGAGAGATATAGATTGTACGTTATGTCATGCCCCCATGTAAAGGGTTTTTAAACAGTATGTAACCTACATGGAGTTTTTAATTATATTGGCCACAGGAGGCACTATATGACTGACTTCATCCTATTTGGGATTTATCAGACTTTGGTAGTCGGGCATTATTCTATGCGGTTCAAATCCTCCATCAGGATTTGAATTTGTTGACCTTAGTGTGTATAATACAGACTGCATATAGTGCATTAGGAGCTATCTACGGTGCTCGATGGTTTCAGAAGAGGTATATGGAAGTGATCAGAATGTCTTTGACTTTGCTCTCAATCTAACATAGAATTGGTAATATCAACCTCCAGCTCGAGTATCCAAATAACAGTCCAGGATTATTCTCATCTCTGAAAATCTTACCTTTTATTGAATACATGGCCTGGTAAAGGTGAGGTAAAACTAACTCTAAAGTCCCAAAGCATCAGACCGTAGCATATATCAATAACTTTCCCAGCCAATTCCCCCCACCAGATGTCCACGTAGCTCATGCAAACAATTTCTCTTTGTTATGGGACCCGACATTCTTCACACCTGCTAGAATGTCCTTGAAAGGTTTCTATACTAGAACTGCAGAGGTTTCATTTCTCTAACTAGCCCACAGGTTGGCAACCTGCGGCTCCGGAGCCGCTGCGGCTCTTTGAGCCTTCCCCTGTGGCTCCCAGCCTCTTCTGCCTTTGCAGAGAGAGACAGAGACAGAGAGAGGCAATTGCGCTTCCCTGCTTCTCTCTCTCTCTCTCTCTCTGTGTGTGTGTGTGTGTGTGTGTGTGTTTGTGTGTGTGTGTGTCTGTGTGTGTGTGTGTGTGTGTGTATGTGTAAAAGAGCGTGCACTCACAGTGTTCCCCGAGGAGCTGAAAAGCTTACTGGGCAGAGCTCCTCCCTTTGCTGCATCTCTGCAGGAAGCAGGAAGCAGGAAGGGCAGGAGAGAGCTAGCTAGCCCAGCTAGGCTGACTCAGGAATTCTGGGAGTTGAAGTCCATGAGTCATAAAAGAGACGAGGTTGCTTATCCCTGAGCTTGTTGGACAACAGCTTGAAGCTTGCCAGGTGAGCAGCAGATAGGAGGGGGGGGAGAGAGAGAGAGAGAGAGAGAGAGAGAGGGAGGGAGAGAGAGGAAAGAGAGAGAGAGAGAAAGAAAGAAAGAGAGCGGGGGAAGAGGAGTGGCAGACCAAGGGCAGATAGAGAGGGAGGGAGAGAGACAGAGAGAGAGACCCTTTTGACGTCTAAAATGAAGATAACACTGCATATATCCTTTTTTTTACCTGTGTGTGTATGTGTATGTGTGTGTATATACATATATACATATATACATACATATATACATACATACATATACATACATATACATACACATACATATACATATATACACACACACATACATACACACACAAACACACACACACACACACACACACACAAACACACACACACCTATAATAAAGGTAAAAAAGGATATATGCAGTGTTATCTTCATTTTAGATATCAAAAGGATTTTGCGGCTCCCAGTGTTTTGTTTTTGGTGGGAAACGGGTCCAAGTGGCTCTTTAAGTGTTTTGGGTTGCCTACCCCTGAACTAGCCCATTCAAAAGCAACACCTCCCTCCCCTTACTCTAATGGCAAGATGAAAACAGAGAGGCACGTAGCTGCCAAATTTTCACTCTTGACTGGTATATTTTATTTTGTTTAAAGACAGAGCTCAGTAATATCCAAACATTATTTTCCAAAAATAAAGGTCAGCCCTTATCTCAGAATTCTAGGTAAAAACGAGCTCCTACTGTAACACAAACTAATTGATTCCATTTTAAATCCCTGTTTTGAAATGATTCTAAATCCTTTTGGTTGCAATATCTTGGCTTATTTCTGTCCCGCCTTTGACTTTTCTCCTGTTTGATATGCACCTCAGCGAATTCAACAACCTATTCATTGTTTTATCATCCGGTGTTTGTGCCTAAGAAAGATATTGCTCAGGTGGTTGTATAATATCATGCAGCGGGTTTCATTCTTTAGGTTTTAAAAGCTCAAGAAAAAGGTTATTGGAAATTTGGAAAGCATTTGTACACTTAAAGCATGGTCCCTGCTTTTTCTGCTTTTTCTGAAGCAGACACTTATCCAGATGGAGCAGATTGTTTTTGGTCGAGGCTTTGATGAGATCTTGAAGAAATTCAACTCTAGACATTAATAGTATGCACACCTAGGGCTTGACAGCAACGTGCCTGGAGAAATCCAACAGTAAGTTATTGTGGTGACCCAACCACATATACGCCTGTGATGTGTGCCTACAACTAAACTGCTGTCTCTCTTATGGAATAATGCAAGTTTGTTTGAGGAATAAAAATAGTAATTCTATAAACCAGAATATATTGGACCAAGAACAAACATCCCTACGCACCATTCTTTCCTCTTATCCTCTGTTTTTTATATATTTCATGTAATATACTCCTATGTATTTAGAGATTAAACTAATCCATTCCTTTTCTTATTCTGATGTTGTGGTTTACATAACCTTTCATTTTGCCTCAAGACATGGTGAAGAAAGGGCTGGGTCATAAACTGATTTTTGCCTGCTGTAATCTCCAGACTAAATAATAATATAGGCCATCCATGAGATTAAGAAAATCATAAAGCACAGTGGAGATAGAGACATGGCATGAATGACTTACGGAGATAAAGTGGTTTGATGTTAAGTGGAAGCATAAAACACAACTCTGTACTTTCTCATATTACCACCTCTGTAAGAGCCAAAGATGTACTAAGAAACCTGATTGTAATATAGAAGGTATGATTTAATAACCTTATTTATAGCTTAACTGCAATCTATAAATGGATATATAGAGTCCAGTGACTATGAAATCATTAATATTGAAATCATGAGCTCTACTGAATTCAGTATGATAGATCCAAAAAGGGGTTCTAGTTTGCCACTAAAAAGGATTATTTTCTGTGCTTAATTCTTCATGTTGTGTTCCAAACATTGAATTATTTGTGGCAATAATTCTCTAATTACAAGGGTCATTTATTGCTATATGACCTTAAATCAATATTTTCAAACCCCTCTTCCATCTTTAATGCCATGTACAGCCTATAATTAAATTCCATGTATTTATGTTTCTCTTTTTTATGTCTGCTTCTCTTATATTTTCTCTCATGTTTTACTTTAAAAGACAAACAATAACAAAAAATGTTAATTGCACTGCCAGCAAGGGCTGATGAGGGCAAAGGATATGACATATGATCAGTATAATAAATAGTTATGTGACTTCTCGTAAATTGAAAATGAATTGCTGTTTTTTAAGGAGGATCTTGTAAGGCTGGAAACAATTATCTTATTTGTCTTATTTGCTGCAATTATATCATCAGGACTGGTTTGATGAATTAGGATCCATAATGGTGATTCCCTGCCCGCTAGGTGTGATTGTATCATTGAGAAATAGCCTGTAAACATGTGGAATTGATTCACTGAAGAGCTGAAACTGAAAGTATATTTAATGGGCACAGAATGAAATATACAGTAGATAACAACCGGATCTTACCTTTTCTTAAACAGAAACAGAAACATCAAAGATAAAGTACAGAAGGAAATGATCATATGAATTGATTTTATTTTCCTAAAGTGGAAATGTGTAATACAAAATACATATGTATTCTAAGGGACTTAATTTCCTCAATAAATGACATACCTTCTGACAAGATATATTCTAACTTCTTCATACTACGTTTTACATTATTGGGGAATTCAGTTATTGATTAATGGTATATTGCCAAACATTTGTATAACTAGAATTGTCAGGTACAAAAGACCACATGAAAGTCCAATTAAACTGATGTATTGCTAAACAGCCTATGCACAGGAATCTTCTCAATTAATAGTTAGCACCTGCCTGGAGTTAATTAAGAGTCAACAGAATTCAAGGGGAAGAGATTGGACTTAAGTCCATTTGTGGCTGTGTAGAGATTCTAGGCTGGTCCTTCTTTTAACTCTGCCCCCATGTTCTGCAACTCCTCCTACATCATAAAGTAATAGCATAATTAATGGATAACAGCTGACTCCTTTAAAACAAAGTATAAATGCATTATTTAGGATTTATAATTGCCAGTACACAGGTAACCTATTTCCCAGGAAAGTTTGGAAATTCAAAGATATACATTCATGAGAAGAGCAAAATTTAACTTACAACCAAAAATTTTCCTTAATATTGAAAGTGGAAGGAATAGATATTGAAGATGACCCATGCCTTTCTCATGCTGAGCCTACAGCAATGCATCTTAAGTGGTTACCTTTAAAAAAAATTGGAAACTGCACTGATATAGAATACTGTAGTCTGACTGTTAGTGGACAAGAACCTTTATAAGCATATCACATTGGGGCACTGCACTGGTTACAAATGGATGCCTTTCAAAATATTAGTTTTTTACCTCTTAAGCCCTATGTGGCTTGATTCCCAAGGATTTCCATCCTGGAAATACTTTGAATGGAATTTGCCCACCCTATTCACTCAACAGGGGAAGAGAGGTTTCAGACTCTGTTCCCAATAACACACACACACACACGTATACAATACATTCATAATATTTCTCCCAAGCATGCTATATATTACTATGTTGTAATGTTTTCAGAGGAAATGAAACATTGCTTTTGTGACTCCCATTACAAAGTAGGCCTTAATAAAATGTTTTTATTTCTGATTATAGATGCAGGAGTGTATGTGGATTATTACAGACTTTTCTTAAATCATATTAATTCCTACATTAGAGCTTCTTTGCTGAATGACCAGATGCCCTGTATATCTTGCCTTGCTCTTATCTTTTTTGTGTTATAAATCTGCTATATTCATCCCAAGAAGATTGCTTAATAACAAGACAGTAAGCTTTGGAATAGCTTACCACCTGGATAATTGCTGCAGTGAAGCTGAAAGTAGAAATATCTAGCAATAGCATTAAATCTTCACACAATGGCAGCAACCTACACAATGTGCCTTAAAGATGATATAGCAAGACTATTAAAAAAACTCATAATAGGTTGGTTATTCTTGACTCTTTCCTCCCGTTAAATGTCAATTATGCACAACACCAGCTATTATGTACTAATAATATTTCTCCAGTCAGTTAAGGTTAGAAATGCAGGATACAGGTAGTCCTTGAGTTACGAATGGAATGGAGCCTGCCCATTCCATATGTAACTTGAGGATTTGTAGGAATAAATCTTGTACCATGAATGAGGACATTTTCTGCTTTCGCCCACGAATTTGCTAATCAAATCTGCAGTCCATTAAATGCACATGAGATATCTCAGGGTGGGGAAGGCCATGGGGGGCTACTGATGGAATAAGCCCCCAAGACCTCCCTGACCCACTAAGATACGTCATGCTTCCTCTTCCCTTCCTGCCACGCCAGACTCATTTACTTGCAAAGATCTGTCTTCTCTCTGTATCTTTGCATTTGAGGGAGAGGAGAGTCGATGGGAGCTCCTGGGTGCTGTAATATTGGTCATGTTCAGGCACCCATCCTCTTTTGCAGAGAATGGGTGCCTGAACTCTCACAACATCACGGACCCGAGAAACTTTTTTAAAAAATGTTTTATTAATTTTAAAAATTACAGTCTTTAGTGCTTAGTAAACAACATGTTGTCTGGGTTCACATATTTAACATTAACTTCTTCAATATAAATCTGTTTACTGCACAATCCAGTATTTTTTCCCTGATGTATACAAAGTTAAGTATAAACATCTTCATCATATTTTACTAATATTATGCAAATAACTATAATATCAATTCCTAAATCAATATTTTTCGTGCTCTTGTTCAAGTTTGGTTTCCCATCAGTATTTGAAATAGCTTTGTCAGTTATGATTTTCTCAATATTAATTACATTTACATTGCTAAAACTTTTATTCATACCAATTCTCCTCTTATTTTCATATTTCCCATATCAAAAAGTGCTATTTTAATTCTAAGTCATATTTTTCATTATAAAAGTCTAATTATATCTAAGGGTCATCTGTTCTTTTAATCATATTCAAACAAGTATTTAAACATATAATGCCCCCTCTAATAGGTCAAATCTTCTATTTTTTAAATCTCTTTCTTTCTTTTTTTACTAAGTAGCTTTCCAAGCCAAGGTAATTGTATCGCCCAGGAATTTTCTTTCTATTTTTGTGAAAGTTGCTTGGCATGAGGAAGACAATTTAGGTAGGGTATTTTTTTGGGGGGGGGGGAATTCTGCCCATTTATATTCCTTAAGCAACTCCCACTTTCCTTCTCCCTCAATTTCTCTTTTCATTTTTTGTCTCCCCAGTTGTAACATTTCCCCTGATAGCTCTATGTTCCATTTTTTAAAATCTTCTTCCTTATCATCAGGTGTATTTTGCGGACTTAAGGGGTAAAAAATCTTTTGCATTTTCATTGTTATGGGTAAATCTTTCCATATTTTATTTGTATATGGTAATTTATATTTCCCTTCTTTTATCTCTTCCGTCTCTAGGTCCATTTCTTTTGCTTCATCTTCTGATTTCTAGTTTATTTGTTCATACTTTATGGTCATTGTCTGGGAACTTTCTTGTAGATTTAATTTGGAGATTTGCTCATTTATATTATCTAGATTATTTTTAGTCTCGTTATGATTTATTTTTATGTCCTCTTTGTATGCAACAATTTTTTGGTAAATTAGTTGTAGCATAGAATATATTTCCTTCTGAACAGTATTTGTTCTTTCTTGAGGCATCATTCCTGGAGATCCTCTAATATCACCAGTCTCAATTAAGAATAGAACAAAGTTTCCTCTAGTTTTCTGGTCTTTATATGTAGCCTTTATAATCCAATAGGTTCTAGAATGCAGGTCCAGTCCCAAAAGCAATATTTTATAGTGATCCTTTGTCTCAGGCATCCAAAAATTATCAGTCAGGCATGGTTGTAATCCACAATGTTTAAAATGTTCAACCTCCCTAAACAGCTCAAAAGTCTCTCCCAGCCAGACATAATCAAAGGTCAATTTTTTCTTTCTCTCCCACTAGCTCTTGAGATTAAAAGTCCAAGCTCAGTAGGTGTTTATAATCCAAGAAGGTCAGGATGATAAGTATGCCAAAATATTTTCCTTTATTGCCAGTTTTTCTCCCTTAAGCTAGGAGTCACCAAGCAGCCAAGAAATTAGTTATAATTCTGTACTCAAATCCACCACAAGATGTCATTCAAAATCCATTTTCCACTCTTAAGACAAAGGGTTGATTTCTTATATTTCACCTCAATGTTTTTTTCCAAAGAGAAAATCTTAACAATTATCTCAGTTCTCAAATTTAACAAAACTGTAGCTTTATGTTACTTCCACTTTAATATTGTGTAATTCTGTCCCCCATAGAAATTAAAATGCTGCTTCCATTCACATTTGGAGGTTTTTAGGTTCTTGGGAGCCTTTTCCAAGAAATTCAGTTGTAAAATAGTAAAGAAAGGATCAATATTCTCACCCAGTTCCAAACGTGCTGTTTACGATGTGTTAATTGGTGATTTTCTTCTTCGGTTGTCAGCAGCTAATGGCTGGCCACAGGAATGTAACCAGTCTTTCCCCTGCCAGTTTGGAGGGTTTTTCTCAGATTGAATGGAAAGACCGCCATCTCTCCGTGATCAACGAAGCACCCCTCCTTCTTATCACCTTTTTGGGGGGATTTTAGGCCCTTTTTAGGGCCCCCAGCAGGGCGAAATTGGGCACGGGAGGCAGAGCCCTGCCTTCCTGCATCCGTCTTACTGCGATGCAAAACCGGAAGACGGTTCATTCTTGGTGCGAAAAGTGTTTGCAGTGCCTGTCTCTTGCTCCCCCCCCCCAACTTCTTGCGGCCACCACTGGAATACTTTTTGCCCAGACAGAGACCTGTTGGAGAGTAGAAGCTTTATCTGCATGCAAATGGGGTGCTTGGAAATGTAGCCATAGGTGCCCAAACACTTTTTGCCCAGAGGGAGACTGGAAGCTTTGTCTGCTTGCAAATGGGGTGCTTGGAAATGGAGTGAATCACTCTGTTTCCAAAAGCTCCATAAGCACCCAAAAAGTTTTCGCCCAGACAGAGACTGGAAGCTTTGTTTGCTTGCAAATGGGGCGTTTGGAAATGGAGCAAATAGGGTGAATGTTGCAGAGCTTCTTCAGTCGTTCATAAGGGCGAACAGCTGCCGTAGTGCTGCAACATTCATAATTTCGGGACTTGCTTGTAAACACTAGGGAGCGCTTATCGCATAACTTCAAACGGGCACTAAGTGAATGCTTGTAACTCAGGGATTACCTGTACTTCATGGCTAGAAATACTGTTTTTAGGACAGTATTGAGTCAGACAGACCTTGTTGAAATCATACTATTTCCTGATATTGTGTCACTTCTCTATTGCTAAGTCCTCTTTGCACATTAATCTAACTAATGTGATACATTAGTCAACCATGACTATTTCAAGAAAAAAATTAAACATATTAGCAGTTACGTGTTCATTGTTGATATACAATTGTGCCTGAAATTCTATCTTACTTTGCTTTTGACCTTCAATATAATAATACTGAATAAAAACTTTTAGCATATTTGCATTATCTGTTATTACAGTATATTCTTCCAATTTTAGTATCAGTTCCTTTCTTTTTACTCAACATATATGCCAACCATTTCCTGGTATATTTGAAAATTCAAAACTTGTTAGGTTTGTATAGTTCATTTTTATTTCCATCTCTTTCACTGTTAACATAAATGGCTCTCTAGAACAGACATGTCAAACACAAGGCCCAGGGGCTGGATGTGGCCCGCGAAGTGGTTTCATGTGGCCCGCGAAGCCATCCTGGAAACAGTGAGAGAATGGCCCCCACTGCCTTGGCCTTGGCCCAGGCCAGCTAGGAGCCAATGTACAATTTTGTGGTGGCTATCTATGCTGAAACACATTCAGTCTTAGCTCCACAAGGCCGTCTAGAAACAGTGAGGGACCAGCCCCTGCTGTGTTGGCCCCACCCCCTGGGTGCATGCTGGGGAGATGTCACCCTTTGTGAGGAATGAAGAAATGGACCATGCTTTGGCGCTTGCCCCGGTCCCACCCCCTTCTGCCAGAGACCCTCAGATCTGTCCCACTCCTGCCAAGGCCCCCACAGGCACCCTTGACACGAACAATGTAGAGCTGGCCATGCCCACCCAGTAGGCCACACCCACTCCATCCATGCCCACCCAGTAGGCCACACCTACCCGGCCTCCCGAGGACAACCGCAATGCTGATGTGGCCCTCAATGAAATTGCGTTTGACACCCCTGCTCTAGAAGCTCAATTTGGTGGGTAATAATTATACTCCTTGGTGAATTTTTATTTTTTTCTTCTTTATTTTTATCTCATCCAAAACCACTTGTACTTTCTGTTTCCTTTTCTTTTTAAATTCTCTATTTTTTTGTATAAAATATCCTCTTACAAAAGCTTTGCTTTCATCCCAAACTCTTCTTTGCTTTGTGCCTTGATTAAGGTTATCTCAAAAAAATTCTTTTAACTTACTTTTATAATCCTTCACTTCCTTTTGCAACATCTAATTCAATCTCTACCTAAAGGAGCTATTTTTTGTATTAAAATATAAGGTTAATAGATTGTTGTCTGAAAAAAGGTTTATGAACATTAATAACCAAAGTCTTAGACATCCAAATCAATCTATTCTAGAAAAGATCTATGCCTTTCAGAAAAAAATATATTCCTCAAAGTAACAGCTTTTATGTCTCTATACATTAACAAACTCCAAATTCTCCATTAAATTGATATTAGATGAATTATTACAATTAAACATAATTTTCAGAATGTTTACTCATTTGTTCTTATAATTTTAGGGTTATTATTGTATGTTGTAACTGTACAATAGTATAAAAATATTAAAAAGATATAAAAATGCAATTCACCAGTTATTGATAAACTGACATACTTACATTTTAAATATGCAAATATTTAATATATAAAGAGATCAAGAGATATCAGCTTAGAACATATTGCATGTTTATAGAATCACTTACAAACTGTATAATACTTTCATATTTTACTTACCTTAAAGTGAAGTAACAAATAATTTCAAAAGATCTTACTACACATCAGGTATGTATTGACTTTTCTTCTCTGGGTATCACGATTCATTGCCTGAGACTTTAATATTGACTAAAGAGGTCAGATCCAATAGTCCTTCTGAAAGACAATCTGTCTTGATGTTCTCATTTTTTTAAAAGCCATTCTACGTTTTTTTGTTCTTGTTGTATTCAGGAAAGCTCTCAGATACCACTACCTCAAAGCTAATATTTTCCAATCTGTAGGGAATATAAAGTTAACTAACCATAAGAAGCTATCATATTCTTTCTGGGAGATTGAAAAGGAAGCGAGAGAGAGAGATCAAAGAATATAATATTTTGTTTTCTTGTTTATTTTTGTTTTTATCAGTATCAGGGAGTGAAATGTCTGTGGTTCTAAGCACCCAGGATTACAGTTAAGATCAATATAACATGTAGGAATTTGTATTTCTACGTTTACTTTGTGTCAATTTAATCCAATTTACTATTGTACCATAGTAAGGATGCTGTAGATTTTTTAAAAACGTATCTATTTATTCCTTTTTATATTGTTTTATTATATTAATATAAAACAAAAGTAGCATATTATATTATTTGAGAACAATTATCTTTATACAGTGTTGACTATTATTAATACTGGGATGTTTAGACTAAATTGAACCTGTAAAGATAATACATGGACTATGTTATTGCCTTGAAGAAAATAAGATTGTATGTTATTATAGTCCCTCTGTGTAGTTCTGTCAAATAATGTCTGTAAATACTAAAATCTTGCTGGGGCAAATAGTTGGTAGTTGAATAGGACATACATGTTGTCTTCTATTTCTGGTGCTTCACAAACACATATTTTATCGGAAAGTGGCACTTGATGGAATTGTGCATACTGAATCACAGTACTCAGCAGATCAAATCTTGCTCGGGGGCAGACTCATTGTCAGCTATTTTTTTTTAATTTAACAAGATATTTTACTCTTGGCCAGCATTTCAACTACATGATGTTTGCAAGTGACTCAGTGTTGGTTTGAATATTAGCGTTCAAGGCTCTTTGAATATTGCCTTGGCCTGAGGTCTGAGAGTTCATATTGTGTGGGCGAGTCAAGCAGTTCGATGATTTTGTTCATCTATATCAGAGGTGGGGAACTATGGCCCCTTTATGACTTGTGGACTTCAGCTCCCAGAATTCCTGAGTCGGCAAGTCCACAAGTCATAAAAGGGCCATAGTTCCCCACCCTTGTTATGGTGAGTTGAAGTATGCCAGTCTGCCCTTCAAGGCACATTTTTAGTAGCCTTTCAGGTTCCATTGGAAGACTTGACCTCCACCAGTAGTTGAAGAGTTGAATTACTGTTAGAGTGTAAATAGAGTGGGTTCTTCCTTCAGCTTTGACTGCTGCTGCAGATGAATTCCTATTGGTGCTAGAATAAATCTTTGAAAATGTGGTTGATTTTGTTGGGTGGAGAGCTTTGATAGGCCACATAATTCTACACCACATGTCTTAGGATATGAAATTATTTCTTAATTAAATATGATTTTTTTTAACGGTTTAGAACAGCCGTGTCAAACTGCCGGCCCACAGGCTGGATGTGTCATTCTGAAACCACGCCCACCCCTTTGCTGGCAATGGGGAAAAAGAAAAGTCCCGCTACATCGCGCGACGTCATGTGATGTCGCGAGTTTGACATGCCTGGTTTAGAAATAGTATTTTTTTAAAACAAAAAAATCATCTTGCAATGAAAGCTTTGTGTGTTCCTCAACTTGAACACACAAGGTTATTTTGTGTCTTGAATGTTCAGGGATGGCTTTGCTTCAGAAATAATAGCTATGAGCACCAGATTCCTGGAGCTAGAAACATTTCGAACCATATCTTGGTTAAGCTTAGGTAATAAATGTATCTCTTGCACTTCCCCATATGAAGGATTTTTTTACAGGGTTATGAGCACATCAAGTCCACTTTTCCTCTATATGGAAATAACTGTCGCAAGTTAGTGATAATAATCCAAAAGAACTGACTGTAGCTCCCGTTATGGAGTCTTCAGTGGCCTTTAAGAGAGAAAAAAGGGAGAATAATACTGTAATGGGATTTTGTGTACCATTATTTATATTTTTACATCAACAAAAGTCAACCTATTTTACATAAGTTGTATTTCACGCTATGTGGTTGCAGTTGATAATAATTCTTTTGCAACTTGGTACTCTTATAACTTCTGTTTCAGGCTAATTGCTAATATTGCTGTCTGCTTGATATCTATCTTCCACAAAAAGAGGTTTTTATAACATTAAAATATCAGGGTCATTACTGCAGCCTGTTGCATTTCATTTTTTCTGATTTCAGTTCTACAACTTTTTCATTTTAGAAAAAAAATACCTATTTTTCTTATTCTTAGAATTAATACGACTTACTACATTTATTGCTGGTGTACTCAGAATAAATAGATTGTTGCCAATGGGCATTTCAAAACTATATCTAAACAAGCAAGAGCACTTAGCAACATGGTTAATATTGTTTTTGTGTTGCTGAAACTGAATCTGTTTGTGATGAAAAAAAAATGCAATGAGGCTGATTTGCTTCTTTGCCAGTAAATTACCAGAATGATAAATTGTTTTGTAAAGAACGATGCTGAAGGGCATATTAAGAAATGCATGAACCTCGTTGAAAGGGAATATAGCTTGATGGCTAAAACAAGCAAGCTAATATGTATTTTACACTTTTCTGCTATATGATTTTTTGAACCTGTAGGAAAAGGACTACAATATTGAGAAGTAAAGTGAATTGGAGTCCTGCCAGCTTTTACAGTCCTTAAATGGATATGTCAGAGGCAATGTTGTTTTGGAAATACATAATAATAAAAATAATCTTTGTAGCCAAGTTACCACTGTCTGTTAATTTTGAATTAAATATTATCTCATTGTGAAACAAGATTGTTATGACAATTGGCTGTGAAACCTTTAAATACCCGTTCCTCAACTTTTCTGTAATTCATGTTTCTCTGAATAAGGGTGTACAGTACATCATGTACATGCTTGGTTTAGGAGCAGGAACACATCGAATGAAAAATAGAGCACAGGATATTTATCTTTCCTACTAGGATAAGTCAAACCTGAGTTAAAATTGTACAAACAGAATGTATATTCTTTCCACTACCATGTGTACTTAAAAGTGCTTGACTTAAATACCCTAACTTATTTGTTTGATATTGTTTAGACTATTCTTCAATTATTCCCTTGAATCACATTTTCTTTCCTGCTTACAAAACAATCATTTTCCCCTAAAATTCTGGTTAGTCATTCATTTATATTCTGTCATCTGGATGCGGGAACAGAACAGAACAGAACAGAACAGAATAGAAAGGGATCTTGGAGGTCTTCTAGTCCAGCCCCCTGCTCGAGCAGGAGAACCTATATCATTTCAGAAAAATGACTGTCTAGTCCAGTGGTTCTCAACCTGTGGGTTGGGACCCCATTTGGGGCAAACGATCATTTCATGGGGGTCGCCAAACAACGCAGTCCGCCATTTTTTTCCCCCTTTTCCTTAGCTGTGCTACTCCCTTTTATTCTATTGGCTTTTGAAAGCCAATAGAATAGACTCTCTTGAATAGAGTCTAATTCTATTGGCTTTCAAAAGCCAATAGGAATTGTCCAGGCTGTCTCTGCCCTGCTGAGCCCGCCAAAAGTCCCATTCTGCAAATGGTGCTGCACCAGTGGAGTAGTCCTTGACTTACGCCCGGTTGAGTAGTCCTCGACTTACGACCAGTTGGGGGTTGCGGCATTAAAAAGGTTGAGAACCACTGGTCTAGTCTCTTCTTAAAAATCTCCAGTGATGGAGCGCCCACGATTTCTGACTGCAAGCTGTTCCACTGGTTAATTGTCCTCACTGTTAGGAAGGTTCTCCTTAATTCCAGGTTGCTTCTCTCTTTGATCAGTTTCCAACCATTGTTTCTTGTCTTGCTCTCTGGTGCTTTGGAGAATAGTTTGACCCCCTCTTCTTTGTGGCAGCCCCTTAAATACTGGAATACTACTATAAGGTCACCCCTATTTCTTCTTTTCTTTAGACTAGCCAAACCCAGGTCCTGAAGCCATTCTTCATATGTTTTAGTCTCCAGGCCTTTTATCATTTTAGTTGCTCTTCTCTGAACTTTTTCCAAGGTCTCAGCATCTTTTTTGTGGTATGGTGACCAAAATTGGTTGCAGTATTCCAGGTGTGGTCTTACTAGGGTTTTATAAAGCAGTACTAATACTTCACGTGATCTTGATTCTATGCCTCTGTTTATACAACCCAGGATTGTATTAGCTTTTTTGGCTGCTGCTGCACACTGGTGGCTCATAGTCAAGTGATCGTCCACTAGGACTCCAAGTTTCTGTTTTTGAGTCAAGTCTTGCCTAATCTGTAGTTAAATCTTTGATTTTTCCTGCCTAAATGTAAAACTTTGCTTTTCTCCACACTGAAAATCATTTTGCTGGATAGGGTCCATTCTTCAAGTCTGTCAAAATCTTTTTGGATTCTGAGCTTGTCTTCTGGGGTGTTAGCTATTCCTGTCAGTTTAGTGTAATCTGCAAATTTGATGAGTTTCCCTTCTATTCCCTCATCTAAGTCATTAATGAAGATATTGGAGAGTCCTGGGCCTAAGACGGAGCCTTGTGGTACCCCACTGCTCTCCATGTGGATGTAGTACCATTGAGGACTACTCGTTGAGTACTGTTTGTCAGCCAGCTACAGATCCATCTGATGGTATTGTTTTCTATCCCACCTTTTTCTAGCTTACTAAGCAGCAGGTTGTGGTTTACTTCAAATGCCTTGCTGAAGTCTAAGTATCCTATGTCCACAGTATTTCACTAGTCAACTAATTTAGTCAGTTTATCAAAGAATGAAAAAGATTGGTTTGGCATGATCTGTTTTTGACAAGCCCGTGCTGGCTACTGGTTATAACTTTGTTTGTTTCTAGTTGTTCGCAGATCTGGTTTTTTATTATGTTTTCCGGGATCTTCCCAGGTATTGATATTAGTAAAGTATGTAGACTATGAGACTACGTTAATAAAGTACATAGACTATGGGGAAGCTCCAAAAGAAGATGTAATCATTTTAGATGTGCATGCAGTGACATGCTTACTGCTAAAAGGTATTAGTGCATGGGGATGCTTGGATAGAGATGTAGAAGATGTCGGAGAGAAAGAATCCTACAGATATTCTAGGCAATGATCAGTGGAATCTTTGAGTTAGTAAGAGAACTTCATGATGAAGAGTGGCAGAGATGAAGCAACAACACTCATAATCAAGGTAGTAATATATCAAAAAGGAAAACAGTGAGACTAGAGGTCAAGATTATAGGCAGGTTCATGGGAAAGAATTGCGGTGTCCTGAGCTATAGATCTAATAAAACATTTTCTTCAGAACAGCAGGTACTGTGATCCTGATTAGAATATTTTTTTTAAAAAAACAACCAAATAATTAAAATAGATAAGAATAATGTAAGAAATTTTATTTCTTCTGATTTTTACACTATTGTTAGCTTGAAGTCAGACATACCTTTGGTTGCTGCGGTGAGAATCTGCCCGTAGTAATGCATATGAATTTGGAAATATTCAGCAATTCAAAGGAATAAGCTACACAATTTCTTTTTCCTTTTATGTTTTTTTTCCTCTCTTAAGTGACTAGACCTGCGGAAAAGAAGCTTTGCCTTTCTCCTGCTCCTCCTGCGTCTCAACTGTGTAGCATTCCGTGTCCTCCTGAGTGTGTTGTTTCTTCCTGGTCAGCATGGGGCCCTTGCGTTCATGAAGACTGCCAAGAAATTCCAGGAAGAAAAGGTGCATTTGAGAATAAGTTCAACATAATGTAGGGTATTTCTTCAACCTGATGCTTTGTAGATGTACTGGATAATGTTTCCTTTCAGTTTCCCCTGAAGTGCTTGACTTTTTATTCCCTTTATAAAGTGTGCTTCTTTCCTGGGTGTCCTAGTTTTTAGCAAACCATAGTTATTTTGCAAATCAGAATTGCAATCCATGATTAAATTAGCCAAGTGTTTAACTTGGCCTATTTTTTGTTTTGTAAGAAAGAAGTCCAAGTTCACACTCACCAACTATCCAGTCCCTTCTTCTCTCTGTATAGATCTGCTATTTGAAATTAGGATTTTATGTGCAATGCCTACTCATACAGTGGAAGTGTTCCACTTCACAACAGGGGTCTCTCTCTCTCTCTCTCTCTCTCTCTCTCTCTCTCTCTCTCTCTCTCTGTGTGTGTGTATGTGTGTGTGTATCAAAGTGGATAAGAGGATGGATACGGCATCAGATTGTAAGCCCCATTCCTTTTGAAGGTATGCAATTTTGATGCAATACAAAAAGGGTGGTAATTACGGTAGTTCATATCACTATGTACATCTTACCTGCTTTGACCTTTTTCTTTAGATACCACTACCTCAAAAGTTCACTAGAGCATGGGGACCTCAAAGTCATGAAATGAGTCCATGAAGCATATGAGAATAAGTTTCTGATTAAAACTAATGTACCGAAAGCAGAAAATATTTGTACTTCAGGGTTGAACTGTGGGGTCCTCGGTGCTGTCTTAGCTTGGCGGTTTTCTTGCAGATGTTTCATTACCCAGATAAGTAACATCATCAGTGCTAAAGGAGAACACCATTACCTTCTAGCACTGATGATGTCACCTACTTTGGTAACAAAACCAATGTGCTTTATGCCAAATTCTGATTTGCACGTGGTATTGAAGTATGCATACGTGTAAGCTCCTTCCTACCTATTTAACAAATGTGAATTTTTTTAAAAAATGGATTTCTTTAAACATCACATGGGGATGACTCTGCCTGCACTCTGATTACTCCAACAGTATATACTTGCATAAAGTAAGCCTAGAAACCAGTAAAGGTATAAGTGGGAGTAAGGTTGTTCAGCTACACATTTCCCCAGGAGTTGAATATTATGTGAAATGAGCTCTATTATGTTTGGTTTGTTATTGAACAAGATGAATAAATAATCTTTTTCATAACAATGCAAATATGTAGGCATAATGGAGAAGCAGTCATGTTCGCCAGCGAGTCTATCCTTTTTCCTACATTCCCTCAATACAAATGTGGCACGTGCTAATGTGTAATTTCTACATGAGAAATAGTGAGGGAGAATCGGAAAGTAGGGAAAAATGCTTTATCAGTCTTCTTTTCTAAAGTGCACAAGCATGGTTTGATCTTCTTTAGTACGTGCAATGTAACCTGAGAGATTTTTAACAGCACCTTCTTGTCATTTCATCGTAAATATGCAAGGCAGCTTAAAAGTTAGCAGAGCTGTCTAGCCAAAGGCAAAGAGCTAGAAATGTGAGAAAATGTGTTTCTTACCTCTATTGCATTTGTTCATTTTCAAGATGGATTGACAGTTGGAAATTATTCAGTATTGTTTCTTCCTTCTTATTTTAACTATTTGCCTTCTCCCCCCCCCCTTCCTCTCCTCTTAGGTTTCAAAATGAGGCACAGATACATTGTTGTGGATTCCATTGGTAATTCTGAGAACTGCCCACATTTGATAGAGGCTATTCCGTGTGACAATCCAATCTGTTATGACTGGAGCATTTCAGAAGGAAACTGTTTCCCTTATAATGGAATATGTGGACAAGGAAACCGTGTATTGTATGCCCAATGCAAGAACAACAATGGTATGTAACTCAAAGATATTTCATTTAAATATATGCTACATTGTGAGGTCCTTGATACTCTCTGAGTTTGGTTGTTTCCTTGCAGACGTTTCATTACCAAACTAGGTGATACCATCAGTGCTAACACCATCAATGCTGCTTTAATATTCAAGACGTTTTATACTGTCTATCTTCTAGAAAGAATGCCATGATGTACATCTTAAGTTCAAATACGGACTTTACTAAAGTTTATGCTTTATTTTGTACCACATTGTGTCTTGTGCAAGTGTGTTGCTTAATAATTTAATCAGTTCTTTCTAGCAAATCATTCTCCTCTTTGTGGACTTCCATAAAACCTTAATTGCCTCAGTATGAAGAAAAAAGAGAGATCCCCACAGTGAAAATTTCAGGGCTGAGGCCTAGTTTTCAGTAGGTTGCCGCAGGGATTTAGCTCCACATGTATAAATGATAGTTATATTGGCCTCAGGCAGGAGGTGTTGGGGGAGATTGGATGCTACTGGGTTACAGGTAGAATTTGTACTTTGGAAAAAAAAATGCTGGGGATAAAATCCTTGATTGTATTTGTGTAAACACAATGCCAAGGGAAGAAAATTGCTCTTATCGAATGCATTGCAATGCAGTGCGCCAAGGCTCCTGGGCTTCATGGGATTTGGAAAGAAAACCAAATATTATCTATTTGTGGTTCCAGTTTATTACTTTTTGGCCAGCCTTATAATTTAAAGCATAAAAATCCAAGTTCTGATGGATTAGCTTGTAGGCTTCTCTAGACCAGTTTATTGCACCACTCTTTAGCAAATGGGATGGCATTGGGGAAGATGTTGAACTTAGACAGGAGAATAAGGGCTCTCTTCCACCATCCCTTCCCCACAAATTGTGGGGAAGTCATGCTTCCTATGATTCAGAAGGTGGCAAACAGCTGTTGGTATTAATAGACATTGATAGCCTGATCCCCCATAAACTTTGGTTGGATGTTGCTAAATTGGCTGTCCTTACCACAGTTGCTGGCAGCCAATTCCACAGTTTAAATAGGAGCTGAGTGAAAAATCATTTCATTCCGTTGGTTCTGAATTTTCATGCAATTATTTTCAGGAAATGATCTCAAGGTTTTTTTTTAAAAGAGGGAGGGAGGGAGGGAAGGAGGGAGGGAGAGAGAGAGAGGGAGAGAGAGAGAGAGAGAGAGAGAGAGAGAGAGAGAGAGAAAGAGAGAGAGAGAGAGAAACTTCTCTTTCTCCACAGTTTGTCTAAAGCAGGGCTTCCCAAACTGTGAAAGATATCTTCCTTGAGGAGGTGCAAATAGGGGTGGTGTGAAGAACTTTTTAGTTTTACAGAGTTGCAGTAAGTCCATGTTTCTCACAGTTTCATTTTATAGTTTTCATTGTTCATTTGTGTTCATTTTGGTGTTTGGATTTTTAGGGAGGTGTGTGCACTAAGATTACACTATAGCAGCGGTTCTCAACCTATGGGTCGCGACCCCATTTGGGGTCGATCGACCATTTCACGGGGGTTGCCAAGCAAGGCTGTCCGCCATTTTTTCCCCTTTTCTGGCGGGTGCCTTACCTCCCTTGGGCTGGGCCAGCTGGTGGCCCAGCCGGTGGTCAGCCTGCTCCGTCTCTGCCGCTTGCCAGCTATGCCTCGGCCAGCACAGGGGGCGGCACCAAGCATGCGTGGTGCTCCCGGGCAGGGAAAGTCCTCGACTTACGACCGGTTGGGGGTCGTGGCATTAAAAAGGTTGAGAACCACTGCACTATAGGAAGGTATAAATGCCCCCCCAAAGCCCTCTAAAATGAATCATCTTCAGTGTTGCCCAAGTACTTCACCACTAATAAGGCTTCAGATCAGTGTGCTCATGTTCCACCTCTTACTAAAGCATCTAGTAGTAAAGTTGATGTTGTCTCACTGACCCAATTAGACCTATAGCTCTGAGAGTGAGAATTCTTTTTTAAATAATAATTTCCTTGAATATATTACAATTAAAAATATAAAAAAGTAAAACAAACTAAAAAAAAGAATAAAAAGAATAAAGTGCAGAAAAAAAGAAAAAAAATAGCATAGTAAAAGAATGAGAGAAATAACTTCTCCCTCCCTCACAGCAGTGTAAACAATTTAAGTAATTTATCACCTTCTGTTTAAATATAACAAATTATTTCTTCTTCCCATTTCTCATCTCTTTTTATAAACAAATCCTTAAAGCTTGGTTGTTCAGTCTTGGACAACAAAAGTCCATTAAGGATTACCAGAGATAATAACATATCTATTTTAACTGTGTTAAGTAGCTTTAAATAGATAAATAAAAGAACTTTGTATTCCTTCCTTTTACTTTAATATTATTAATGTCAGCCGAAAATGAGCTCTTTGAAACCATGAAGAGCTTCCAGAGGGGGAAGAGAAAAAACAAACTGGGCACGTCAAGGGCTGAGTGTTGAAGCCTCCCCTATCGCTGAGCTCAAAGCCAAACCCCAATCTGAGCCACAGCAAATGCCAATCATCGATTTACTCAAAACAGGAGAAAGAGGGGGAAAACCCTGACCTTGTCAGCCATTGCAGTGGTCATTAGAGTGCCAGGCAGTGTTCGAAAAACTAAAGAGACTCTTTGCAGCTGAACCAGTCCTTAAGCACCCTGGCCCTGGACAACACTTCATCATTCAAGCTGATGCAAGTGTTGTGGCTGTGGGTGCCATTCTCTTACCAAAAAAATCAGGGAGGGGAGTTACAACCTTGTGCTTACACCTCCCGGAAATTAACTGGCACCTCTGGTAAGTCAACCTAGCTTCTCCTGTTGTTCTTCTTGCAACCTATCCCACCTTCGTCACCAATGTTCTGTTTTAGAATCAGAGAATCGAAGCAAGGCAGGAGTAACAAAACACAACTTTTTTATTGAGATTACAAACAGAACAGAACAGCAAACAAAAGGGCGCTGGCCCTTTTATACTCCCTTTGCAGGGACAGCATCAGCCTATCAATGCAAGGCTAGTCTCCCACCTTGCACATGCTCACAAGGCTGGAGACAGCCTGTCTGGTCCCAGGCAACCACATGGTCTGCCCGGGCCTTCTGCAGCCTCCTGAGCCTGCTGAGTCATTCAGCAGGCTCAGGACATAACACTCCTCCCCCCTTGGATAAAACAATAATACTTACTGTTTTTATAACAGCATACATATACATATGTTCAATTAAGCATGTTGTTATTTCTAACACAGTGATGCCTGCACTCAGGCAGACCCAGTCATGACATTTCTCATATTTACAAGAATACCACATATTGTTTAATACTATCAAACAAAACACCCCAACTCTGAGTGTGCCCTTAGTTCAAGAGAACTATTAAGCCTCCCTTACATACATTCTATTTTTTCACAAGACTATTTCCCTTGAAAGTGGAAAGTTCATGTTTCCTCTGCCAGAAACTGGAATTCTGAGCCTGGACACATGTCAGGCCACCCTGACAACACCCATGTCAGCACGTGTGTAAGCGAGTGATCAGTGGCAGTTTCTGCAGCCACGTCCCTAGCACTGAGGGGAGATTCAGGCAATTCCTGAATAGAGAGAATGCAAAGAGCAGGAGCAGGATTTGCCTCTACCTGAGGTAGAGGTAATATGCTGAGGCCATCTGCATGGCCCATTTCTTTACCTGGTTTGTGGAACAGAGTATAGTCATATGCTGATAGGAAAACTAACCATCTCAACATTCTAGGGGATATTATATGAGGGGTTTGCTTGTTTGTTGTAAACAAACCCAGCAGAGGCTTATGGTCTGTGTAGACCATGAAATGGCGACCATATAAGAAATCATGGAATTTCTTTATGCCAGCCACTATTGTCAAGGCTTCTCTGTCAATCTGCGTGTAATTATGCTCTGCAGATGAGAGAGTTCTGGAGTAGTAGGCCACAGCGACTTGCTTGCCATCAGTCTTGAGGTGGATCAGCACAGCGCCAACCCCATAAGGGGATGCATCACAGGCTATGCATACAGGCAATTGCTCATTGAAATGAGCTAACACAGCATTTGAGGAAAGCAAGGCCTTGACCTCTGAGAAGCTCTTTTCATGGACTTGTGTCCACTGCCAAGGAGCCTGTTTATCCAAGAGCCGGTGTAACGGCTCAGCCACTGCTGCCTTGTGAGGTAGAAATGCATGGTAAAAGTTTAACAGTCCCAGAAAAGCATGGAATTCGCTTTTGGACTTGGGAGTTGGGGCCTGCTGAATTGCTTTGAGATTGGATTCAGCAGGATGGATGCCTTCAGCATCAATACGGAACCCCAGAAATTCAGTGAAGGTAATTCCAATCTTACATTTGTCTTGCTTCAGCTTCAGCGCTGCTTGGTGGAAACGCAGCAAGATAGCCCTCAGCCTTTCACCTAAGTTCACAGATGACTCCCCAGCAATGAGGACATCATCAAAGTAGGGACAGACCCCAGGAATACCAAGGAGCGTTCGCTCCATCACACTCTGGAATATTCCAGGGGCCACATTAACCCCAAACTGCAGTCTTTTTACCTTAAAGGCTCCCCGGTGCGTTACAATTATTTGGGCCTCAGCCGTTGCCTCATCAACAGGTAGCTGTTGATAGGCCTGAGTCAAATCAAGCTTTGCAAAGATTTCCCCCCCCCTTGAGTGAGGCCAGAATGTGGCTCACCACAGGCACCGGTTAGGCATGCTGCTACAATGCCTTATTTAGTGTACATTTATAGTCCACACAAATTTGAACTTCTCCATTGGCCTTCAGTGGCGTGACTAGAGTCCACTGGTTCTAAGATGCCCTGCTGGAGCAGCTTGTCCAGCTCTGCATCTGTTTTGTTCTTTAGGGCAAAAGGCACCCATCAGGGCTTGATCCTGATGGGTGTGATGGCTGGGTCTAAATGTAAAGCAATGGGAGGCCCCTTGTACGAGACAAGCTCTGAACTGAACACATCAGCAAACTCCTTGCAAACTTTTGCAAGGCCTGACATTTGCAGATTGTGAAGTCCAGTCACTTGAATCTCAAGGGCCTCGAACCAATCGAGTCCAATAAGACTCGTACAATCACCCCCAACTACCACCACATCTAGCAGCCCTTCAAAGTTCCTACGCTGCACCCTGAGTGTGGCCTCCCCCTTCACGCTGACTCTGGAATTCTGGAAGTCAGTAAGGATTAAATTTGAAGGCCTGAGTTTAACTCGTAGGCCACTTCTGCTGCAAACCTTATTAAAGGTGTCTAAAGAAATGATAGATAGAGCGGACCCTGTGTCCAACTCCATCGACAAGGGAACCCCTTGCAACTTCACATCAATGTGAAGCTTCTTTTTAAGTGGCCTGTGAACCCTGGTTTTGAAAATGGCCCTATGGGACGTGCAGAAGCCCACCCTGTTTTGGCTGGGGACCTTGGTACCTTTCAGAGGCAATTCTTCTGGAGATCGTTTCTTCTGGCGACCCAAACAGACGGAGGCAATGTGGCCTTGCCTGCCACATGCCCGGCAGATAGCAGAGCGGAACCGGCAGTCAGAGCGCTTGTCGTGACCTCCACACCTGAAACACCGAGGGACTGGGGTTGTCTGCTGTCTACCTTCCTAAGGCCTTCTTCCTGCTTGCTGCTGAAGCCTGTCTACCTCCATCTCTGGCTGCTCTTCGAAATCCTCCTGAGCGACCTCTTGATGGACGGTACTAGGCATTGGGGGGTTCTTGGCAAGCCTCAAGGCCTTCACCGCTCCGCCCGCTGCTTCTTCAGCTGCAGTCTCTCTTAACGCATCTTGGAATGACACATTTTCTTTTGCAAAAAGTTTCTGTTGCAGCTCACGACTCCGAAGCCCACAAACTAAACAATCCCAGAGTCTCTCTTCTAGATCTTTGAATGCACAAGGCCTAGCTGCTTGTCTTAAGGCAGCAACAAAGTCCGCAACAGACTCACCAGGCCTCTGATCCCTCTGCTCAAAGGCGTGGCTCATGCAATTACTGAGAGCTTGGGTTCAAAGTGCTCTCGCAGTATCCTCTTTAAGTCAGCATACACAATTGATTCCAGTGGTGCTGGGGCTACAAGATTCTCTGCAATATCGAAAGTCTCTTGCCCACAGATACACAGCAATGTAGCAGCTTTAAGGCCATCTTCTTGGATCTTGTTTATTTGAAAGTAATTCTCTACTCGAGCCACGTAGGAGCTCCAGCGCTCAGGGTGAGAAGTATCAAATTCCAATAGACGGCCTAGCTTTGACATCATTACAGCCTGAAGCCTCTTCGATGCCTCTTGCTGCAAGGTATGAGAAGGGGTCCCATGAAGCCGAACTCAGCTCCAGCGTTCTCGTACTGGCAGGCAATCACTTCTTCTGGACGCCAAACTTCCCAGCGCTTCAGGCCTCCTCTGGTAAGTCAGCCTAGCTTCTCTTGTTGTTCTTCTTGCAGCCTATCCCACCTTCGTCACCAATGTTCTGTTTTAGAATCAGAGAATCGAAGCGAGGCAGGAGTAACAAAACACAACTTTTTTACTGAGATTACAAACAGAACAGAACAGCAAACAAAATGGCGCTGGCCCTTTTATACTCCCTTTGCAGGGACAGCATCAGCCTATCAATGCAAGGCTAGTCTCCCACCTTGCACATGCTCACAAGGCTGGAGACAGCCTGTCTGGTCCCAGGCAACCACATGGTCTGCCTGGGCCTTCTGCAGCCTCCTGAGCCTGCTGAGTCATTCAGCAGGCCCAGGACATAACACCTCTTGTAGCCTGTCATTTTAAAAGCCACATTCAAATCAGTCTCAATCTTGTCTGGTAGAACTTGTTCCTCTTCTGTAACATCTTTTAAACACAACTTATCTATGGCATGCCTTCTTAAAATTATTTAGCCCATGGTTCACAAATATTCTTTAGTATTCTTTTATAAAGTATTTTGCTCCATTCTATATTAGTAAATAAAATTTCAGTGTCCTTCCCATTTAATTGTAATCTTTAGTCCTTTCTAATTCTCAGTAATTTTGTGTTCATATATGCTATATTACAGTTGTGATCTTGATTGAAATCCCTTAATTCCCAGTCATTCATCTCACAAATTGACCACACAAACAAAAAAACTCAGTTCCTGCAGTCTACTCATAAGGAGCAGCTATCCAAAGTACAACCTCACAATCTCCCCTTTTTTCTTGGAGACTTCATTTGCCAGAATTTGCTGTTTGGCCATCAGTCTCTACTGCATTATCATCCTCCTTTGGGATGTCCAGTTTGCATGTATCCTCACCAGAAGTTTGAGAGTGACAATCCTCTGGGTGTAAGCAAAATTGTCTCTCTGCTTTGTCAGTTATATTTATAATAAAGCATCAAGAGAAAATTCTTTTTATGACAGCGGTGTGATTTATTTCCAAAAATAAACCTTCCTCAAAGAGGTACATCAACATTTGCATTCTTTTCTAACCCTAGCCTATACATGCAGACACAAAATTTAATACAAGGTTTCATGACTCGTTACTGAATAGTTTGTCCCATAATCTGAACTGGGAAAGTGCAGTGGAATGGAATGGAATGGAATGGAATAGAATAGAATAGAATAGAATAGAATAGAATAGAATAGAATAGAATAGAATAGAATAGAATAGAATACTTTATTTGGCCAAGTGTGATTAGGCATACAAAGAATTTATTTCCATTGCAGAAGCTCTCAGTGTATATGTAAAGCAAGAGTTATAATAATTATAATAATAATAATACCAATAAGAGGGAGTAATAAAGGAGATAAGAATAATAATAATACTTCAGCCATATAACATGGATAAACATACTTAGCATAAGATAGTATTGTGAGAATTAGTTGTTCCGTAGAGTGATGCAACAAGGGAAAAGACTATCCCTGGGTCTAGTTGTTTTGGCATGCAATGCCCTATAGTGGCATCCCGAGGGGAGAAGTTTAAATAGTTTGTGTTCTAACTATTGGTTCTCCATTTTAAAAGGATAGTTCACACTATAATTGGCCTCTTTGAATGACATAGGAAACTATGATTTACACGGTCTTTTAATCCTAGCATCTGAGAGGAAGTGGGGATACCTGGACATGAGCTGCGTAACTGATTGTTTTATCCATTGAAATCAAGACTACTAATTTTACAGGGCTGCCTCTGAAACCAAGGAGAATAGAAATCTTTTAAATGAACAGATTTTCCCCTTTTTGCCTTTGGTAAGCTTCATGCTTCAAATGCTTACATGCTCTCTCTCTCTCTCTGTCTATTTCATTTTGCAATCTCATTACAACTTTTTTTTTAAAAAAATAAGGAATGTGATTCATGTTCCTAGATTCTGATGATATGTAAATGAAAACATTGTGCTGAGTAACATGATATTTACATTGCAGTGTTTCAGACCCAGAGGATGCTCAATTTTCAGCCCATGAATAATGAATGAGCCACATTTTCATGTGAAGTTTACTAACATGTTGCAGCTGCTGTTTTCCTAGGTACATTTTTGAACCTATCCCGGAGCTTAATTATTTTTGATAGAGTGACTATTGTCAGATCACACAATTATTTTCCAAAGGGCCTATTCTCCTGTTTTTAATCAAATGAATGCTACAGTATAACTAATCCTATCCAATCTAAATCAGAAACATGCAGTGTCTTAGTGTAAACATGGCACCAGAAATATTTCCAAGAAGAAACAAGTGAGACTGATTATGAGACTGGCAAAATTATTACGTGAACTGTGAATCATTCTCTTCTTATTCCACTTTTCTCTGTTTTCAGCAGTGCTGCGTTTATCAGAGCTTCATTGACTTTATAGCACGAGCCATTTAAATCAGAATATAAGGAGTTTAATCTGCTGTGTTAATAGGATTGCTGTGGGCTTCTTCATGTGTTCCAGCAAAGCTTTGTCGGTGCAAAAATCTAAAAAAATTGGATACTGCTATTGAATAATAGGTGGAGGTTTGATTTCTGTGTGATGATTGGATGCTCCTTGGGAATGATGAAAGAAAAGTTGCACTGAGGAAGTTTTGCTGGAATGTATCAAGAAACATGCAACATTTGTGATCTACACTTCGGTGCAGACCGTCCTGAGCCTGGAGAATGTCAAAGAAAGTATGTACAGAGGAGTAACTAAGAATAAAAGAATCAGGACAACCCAAATAAAGTTATAAATCTGTACTCAAAGTAACAAGGAAAAAAAATGCAAAATGTTATTCCTTTGGATTCAGAATAAAATTTTAATATAAAGACCAAAATTAATTCCTAAGTTGGGTCTTAGCATAGTCTTAGTGCTCATAGAAGCAAAAAGACAGAAAATGGATTTTATGCATGCACTGGTCTTTTGGAAGGAAAACTCATTAGTAAGCAACTGGGGTATGTTGAACCCCTTTCATAATTTACTGTGGGCCTATATTTTACCCAATCAATTTTCTTTTTGTTTTCCTTCCTCTTCTACGAACCCTATCTTGGATGTCCAAGATTTTCCAGGAATGTTTATATTAATCTTGTTTGGAGAATAAAAATGATATTAAGATCTATATCTATAAAATCTTTTCCCCATTTCTTTTATTATCAGTCATTTCTAGTAAATGGATCTATTGGAATTATTGGCACTAATACCAATCTTGAATGGATTCTATAGCTTTTTCCCCCTGGTTCTGGTGAAAACATTTTTGCTGAAAGCTTGAAATCTTGAGTACACTCAATTCAGGGACCTAGATAGGTAGTATTATATTAGCCTATTTCAGTGGTGGCGAACCTATGGCACGCGTGCCAGGGGTGGCACTCAGAGCCTTCTCTGTGGGCACATGCACCGTTGCCCCAGTCCCACCTCCCCCATGGCCCCCTCCTCACCAGCAGCCCCCCTGGAGGAGAGTCGCCCCTGAGTGCGGCCCACACGGAGCAGCACAGCCAAGGATATGGCAGTCAGGCAATGGGGACAAGACTCCACCCTCACGGCCTATCACGTGCAGTTGATGCTGCGGGGTGCAGGTGAAGGGTGTGGTTGCCATGGCACTGCTGGACCACCTGGGCAATCTACAGCAGGCCGTGGAGGTGGTGGGTGGCCCTGCAGGCGGGTGGGGTGGGGGTGGAGCATGTGGGGTGGGGTGGAGTGAGCAGGGAGGGGAGTGGAGAGGGGGCAGGGGTGGTTTTTGGGTATTCGGTCTCTAAAAGGTTTGCAATCACTGTCCTATTTCATGTTTACTTTCCTAATGTAAAACATATTACCTTGTAAGTTAGGTTAGGCTAAGTGATTGGACAAACTCACACAATGAGCTTTATTAATGAATGGGGATATATGCCGTATAACTTTATTGTCTTTCAGTTTGTGTCAGTTGACGGGATTTCTTTTTTTAATGAAAAGGTTTTTTTTCTCACTCTCTGAACAAGCTTGATAGGTATTGTATTGTCAGCTTGATGTAATTGTATTGTACTGTGTACCATTGTAATGTCATCCATCTCTGTGCTTTTTTTTAAAAGTCAGACTTATTTTTGATCCTGTTACATGTACTGTACACCAAAAAGCAGCTTGTGGCTTTTAACTGCTGGAGGAGAGATAGAGTGATAAATTCCTTCTCATGCAAACAACCGTGACCTCAGATTCTGACATTAAAACTCTGCACCTTTGGCTGTGAGAGTTAAGCCTGACATGAATATTTAGTTTAAGTCTCTCCATTTCTAGTCCTCCTAGCAGTAGCACCAAAGACTGGAGCCTTTCTCTGTCTTTAATTGGCTGTGGTGTTCCTAACTGAAACTATATTAGGATGCTAGATATGAGTCAAATTGCAAGTGACCTGCATCTGCCCATCACAGATAACAACGCTGTTGCAGTTTCCCACGACTTCTCATAAGGCTGCCAACAGCATAATAATACTAATTGACCCTGCCAAGTGTTTTGTGATTCCCTCTGAAACTTGGAAGTAACTTGTCTTACAGCTACATCTTTCTTTATGAAAAGAAAATACATATAAATATGTATTTTGCTATGATGATCAGATACCTACATCTATAATATGTTTGCATTTCTTTTAAAAATATACTGTGGAGCTTATTTCCTTTCAAGGTTGCTGTTTTTGTCAGGGAAAGCTGTTGATTGATACAACACATATTTGTTGTATCATTTCCTGGCGTGCAAAATGCCTTCAGAAATCTATTCACATCATTGTGAATAGGTATTATATTTCCAGTGCACCATTGCATCAACATTTATTTTGTCTTCACATATACCTGTATGGAATTTCAGGGCGGCCTTTGGATCTAATGGCACCCAGTTGTTTTCCAGACTTGAAATGTTTCTCGGCCTTCTATTCTGTAATGGAATAGCAGATTTTTATGAAGGCAGACAGGGAGACAAGTCATTTCCTTGACATCTTTGCCCTCAGAACAGTGTTCTTACTGTGTACCGCTAAGTCTGATTTCTAATACATGTTTCAAATAATGAATCATTCTGGTACCTTTCTTTTTTAATAGATGCTTGTTATTGTTCTTGATAGTTAGGTAGGAAATACTGAATATAAGGTTGGATGGATGATAAGATATTTTTTTGCTGTCCAAGGTCAGGGATATAAAAAGAAAACATTATAAGCACAACCAAACAAGAAATGGCAAAGTGTATGAAGGAAATATTAAAATTTAAAGGTAAGAGTCTGATTTTGCAGCCATTCTTCTCTTCTATTAAGGGTTGTGCAAATGACTTTTTTGATTTTCTTTAAGGCGCTTTTAGATATATTTGGCATTTTTTGCTAACTTACCCAAATTTGGAAAGAATACAGAATAAAACCATTGTGGACTATTCAGTGGAAGGGCTGTTCATTAATCAAGATTGTCCATTCATTTCAAGAGATAATAATAATAATAATAATAATAATAATAATAATAATAATAATAATAATAATGAAGTTGGAAGGGACCTTGGAGGTCATCTAGTCCAACCCCCTGCTCAGGCAGGAAACCCTACACCATTTCAGAGAAATGGCTGTCCAGTCTCTTATTAAAAACTTCCAGTGTTGGAGCATTCACCACTTCTGGAGGCAGGTTGTTCCACTGGTTAATTGTTCTAACTGTCAGGAAGTTTCTCCTTAGTTCTAGGTTGGATCTCTCCTTGATTAGTTTCCATCCATTGCTTCTTGTCCTGCCTTCAGGTGCTTTGGAGAATAGCTTGACTCCCTCTTCTTTGGGGCAGCCCCTGAGATATTGGAACACTACTATCATGTCCCCCCTCGTCCTTCTCTTCATTAAACTAGACATATCCAATTCCAGCAACCATTCCTTATATGTTTTAGCCTCCAGTCCCCTAATCATCTTTGTTGCTCTTCTCTGTTCTCTTTCTAGAGTCTCAACATCTTTTTTTACATCGTAGTGACCAAAACTGGATGCAAGGCATTGTAAAGTAGTATTAATCCTTCACGTGATCTTGATTCTATCCCTCTGTTAATGCACCCCAGCACTGTGTTGGCTTTTTTGGCAGCTGCAGCACACTGCTGGCTCATATTTAAGTGATTGTCCACTAGGACTCTGAAATCCCTCTCACAGTTACTACTATTGAGCAAGGTACCCCCTATACTATACCTGTACATTTGGTTTTTCTTGCCTAAATGTAGAACCTTGCTTTTTTCACCATTGAATTTCATTTTGTTAGATAGTGCCCAGTGCTATCTAACTTGTGCACTCATAAAAAGCCGGTCCATCCTTATGGACATACATAAAACTATGTCCTCGACTTACAACAATTTGTTTAGTGACCATTCGAAGTTACAATAATGCTGAAAAAGCATCTTATGAATGCTTTTCACACTTACAATCGTTGCAGCATCCCTACGGTCATGTGATCAAAATTCGGACTCTTGGAAACTGCCCCGTATTTATGACAGATGCAGTGTCCCGGGGTCAAGTGATCATCTTTTGTGACCTTCTGACAAGCAAAGTCAATGGGGAAGCCATATTTACCTAACAGCCGTGTTACTAGCTTAACAACAAGGTGATTCATTTAAGAATCGTGGCAAGAGAGCTTGTAAAATGGGGTAAAATGCACCTCACAACTGTCGTGCTTAGGAAATTTTGGGTTCAGTTGTGGTTGTAAGTTGAGGACTATTATGTCTTGCTTATCAACAGAAATTTTGGACTTAATTGTGGTTGCAAGTTGAGGATTACCTGTACTAGGCATCCTGATTCAGTCCAGGAGCTATAGCCATTATCCGGTCCTCTTTCCCACATACCTAGGAATGATATGTTCCTAAAGTGGCACATACTTTTAACCATCATTCAGAGGGAGGCAGAGATACACAAAGGGAAAAAACAGACCAACCTATCAAAAATAGTGCCATAAAAAACAAAACAGAAACACAAGTTAAGATAGGCAAGAAAATGGTTAGGGAGCACCTGTCCAGCCTAGATGAGTTCAAATCGCCAGGACCAGATGGATTACACCCCAGAGTTCTCAAGGAACTGTCAGATGTGATATCGGAGCCACTGAACTATATTTTTCAAAGATCCTGGAACACAGGGGAACTACCAGAGGACTGGAAAAGAGCTGATGTAGTTCCCATCCTCCAAAAAGGAAAAAAAATGGATCCAGGAAATTACAGACCTATCAGCCTGACCTCAATACCTTGGAAGATCCTGGAAAAGATAATCAAACAACGAATCAACGAACACCTAGAGGCAAACAAAGTCATTACTAAAAGCCAACATGGGTTTGTCAAAAATAGATCATGCCAGACAAATCTTATTGCATTCTTTGACCAAGTGACAAAATTAGTGGATCAGAGGAATGCTGTGGACATAATTTACATGGACTTCAGTAAGGCATTTGATAAAGTAGATCACAACCTACTACTTGACAAGATAGAAAAATGTGGGGTAGACAGAACCACCACCAGATGGATCCGTAGCTGGCTGACCGGCCGTACTCAGCGAGTGGTCCTCAATGGAATTGCATCTATATGGAGGGAAGTGTGTAGTGGGGTGCCCCAAGGCTCTGTTCTGGGCCCAGTACTCTTCAACATCTTCATCAACGATTTGGATGAAGGGATAGATGGGGAACTCACCAAATTTGCAGACTACACCAAGCTGGCAGGAATAGCCAACACTCCAGAAGACAGGCTTAAGATACAGAAGGATCTGGACAGACTTGAACACTGGGCACTAACTAACAAAATGAAATTCAATGGTGAAAAAAACAAGGTTCTACATTTAGGCAAGAAAAACCAAATGTACAAGTACAGCATAGGTGGCACCATGCTCAATAGTAGTAACTGTGAGAGGGACCTCGGAGTCCTAGTAGACAATCACCTAAATATGAGCCAGCAGTGTGCTGCAGCTGCCAAAAATGCCAACACAGTGCTAGGCTGCATTAACAGAGGGATAGAATCAAGATCACGTGACGTATTAATACCACTCTTCAATGCCTTGGTAAGGCCACACTTGGAATACTGCATCCAGTTTTGGTCACCACGATGTAAAAAAGATGTTGAGACTCTAGAAAGAGTACAGAGAAGAGCAACAAAGATGATTAGGGGACTGGAGGCTAAAACATATAAGGAACGGTTGCGAGAATTGGGTATGTCTAGTTTAACGAAGAGAAGGACACGGGGGGACATGATAGCAGTATTCCAATATCTCAGGGGCTGCCATAAAGAAGAGGGAATTAAGCTATTGTCCAAAGCACCTGAAGGCAGGACAAGAAGCAACGGGTGGAAACTAATCAAGGAGAGAAGCAACCTAGAACTAAGGAGAAATTTCCTGACAGTGAGAACAATTAATCAGTGGAACAGCTTGCCTCCAGAAGCAGTAAATGCTCCAACACTGGAAGTTTTTAAGAAGAGACTGGACAGCCATTTGTTCGAAATGGTGTAGGGTTTCCTGCCCGAGCAGGGGGTTGGACTAGATGACCTCCAAGGTCCCTTCCAACTTTACTACTATTATTATTATAGTGAAAGAATTAAGAAACACAAAATAACCCGCCTTGACTCTGCAGGATATAAAACAAGACGGAGGAAAATTCTGGCAGACATTCAAAATTTTGTTATTATATACTACAGTAATTGAGTTCCAGTAGTTTTTTGCAGCATCTGATTTGTGACCTAGCCAATTGAGGAATCAGATACTGAAAGGATTATTAGAACTTGACTTGCTGAAGGATTGTTACAACATCGAGAGCAAACGGACACACAAACAGCAAAACAACACAGTGCCACGGCACAACTAACATAGCATTTGGGACAAGGTTTGCCTCACCAGAAGCAACTAAGCAGCTTATACCCCAATCAATATTTCTTTAGTCTCATGGCAGTTTGTCAGAGACGTTTGGAAGCGTATAGAATCAGTTTTACATTTTTTTACTACTCAGTGTGAATGGTTTATGGCAGGTTAACTGGTAGACTTTCCTACAGATTGGCCCACCGAAGCTTTTGTTCCGCTGAAAAAAGGGGGCAGCCAAATGGGTCTGTACGCCTGAATAAGGAAAATGATCTGTTGCTGGATAATTCCCAGCTTTTTATGCAAAGTGGTAGAGCTGTATTTGATAATTCAGATAGGAGAAGGAAGCAAACGGAGAGATTTGCCAGCTGGAACGAGGCACCTGTAGAGTTCATGAATGCCGATCAGATTTTTCAATTATATGCTGAAGGTGTTGAGTGGGAAGACGGATCAATTTCAAGGACTTGCTGATGAACTGATTTAGTAAGACCAAGCACACCAGAGAATTTGGAAGAAGTGTTTCATTATTGTTGTTGTTGTTTTGTTACTGTGATTGGAAGGGTTGAAGTAAATGGAAAATAGAGGGAATTTTATAGTCTCTTCATCCCTCTCCCTACCTCCGGTAGCCTCCTTGCGAACCAAATGCTGGAGAATCCATTCAAATAGAAGCAGTGAAAGAAAGTGTTTTTCTGCAACAGTTTAAAGTTTAACGAAGAGAAGGACAAGGGGGGACATGATAGCAGTCTTCCAATATCTCAGGGGCTGCCACAAAGAAGAGGGAGTCAAGCTATTTTCCAAAGCACCGGAAGGCAGGACAAGAAGCAACGGATGGAATCTAATCAAGGAGAGAACTAAGGAGAAACTTCCTGACAGTTAGAACAATTAACCAGTGGAACAACCTGCCTCCAGAAGCTGTGAATGCTCCAATACTGGAAGTCTTTAAGAAGAGACTGGACAGCCATTTGTCCGAAATGGTGTAGGGTTTCCTGCCTGAGCAGGGGGTTGGACTAGATGACCTCCAAGGTCCCTTCCAACTTTATTATTATTATTATTATTATTATTGATCATCGCACAGTCAGCCAGAAGTTCAGACTGGATTTGGCATTTTGTCTACCTATCGAGTCCTTACCCAGGACCTGGGATAGGCAAATGTGGATGTTTGATGGTATTACAGATATCGTCACAGGATGGAAGCAGTTCCTAGTAAGGCCGCCTTTTGCAATTGACTAATAGTGAATTTGTCAATGACAATGGTGTTCAAGTGGTGCTCCAGCTGTTTGGGGATTGCACCCAAGGAGCCTATTACTATTGGTACTACCCTTGCTTGCCTTTGCCACAGTCTTTCTATTTCTATTTGTAGGTCTTTGTATTTTGTTATCTTCTCCAGTTCTTTATCGTCTATTCTGCTGTCTCCAGGCACTGCCACGTCCACTATCCAGACTTTTTTGTCTTTCTTATCGACAATTGTTAAGTCTGGGGTGTTATGTTGCAGGTGCTTGTCTGTTTGAATTCTGAAGTCCCAGAGCAGTGTAATTTTATCATTTTCTATGACTTTCTCTATTTTATGATCCCACCAGTTTTTGCTTACAGGCAAATGATATTTTTTGCAGATCTTCCAATGCACCATTGTTGCTACTTTGTCATGCCGCTGGTTGTAATCAGTCTGTGCAATCTTCTTGCAACAGCTTACCAGGTGGTCCACTGTTTCTTCAACGTCTTTGCATAGGCGGCACTTACTGCCTGTTGCTGTCTTCTCAATTTTGACTTTATATGCATTTGTCCTTAAGGTTTGGTCTTGTGCAGCCAGAATTAGTCCCTCGGTCTCTTTCTTCAATTTTCCTGCTCTTAGCCATTGCCAGGTCTTGTTAATATCTGCTTTCCCAGCTATTTTTTTAATGTATTGGCCATGTAATGCTTTGTCTTCCCATGCCTCTATTCTGTTCTTCATTTGGTCTTTCTTGTAGGCCAGTTGGTCTCTCCAGTAGTCAGTAAGCCTTCCTGATATACTAATTTCAGTGCATCTTCATCATTGTTCTTCAGATATTCTTCCAAAGCCATTTTTTCTTCTTCAACCATCTGATGTACTTGTAGCATTTCATGCCCACCTATTTGCCTTGGTAGATAAAGTCTGTCAATGTCACTGCATGGATGAAGGGCATGATTCATTGTCATTATTTTTCTGGTCTTCCTATCCATTGCTTTTAGTTCTGCTTGAGTCCAGTCCACTATACCTAATGACTGGAATTGCCCAGGTGTTGATTGCCTTTATGGTATTTCCTCCACTGAGTTTGGACTTTAAGATTTTCTTCACTCTCTTGATGTATTCACCTCTAATCTTTTTCTTGATTTCAGTGTGCTTGATGTTGTCAGCTTGAAGGATACCCATGTATTTGTAGTAATCTTCCTCATCCGGACTCTTAATGTTATTTTCGTGGGGCATCTTGATTCCTTCAGTTTTCACTACTTTTCCTTGTTTGATAGTAAGTGTGGCACATTTGTCCAAGCCAAACTCCATAACAATATCTTGGCTATATATATGGACAGTGTTGAGCAGCGTTCTATTTCAGATGTTGTTGTTGTTGTTGTTGTTATTATTAACAGAAAAAGAGAAACCTGGGCACCTGTGCAATTGCGAACCAGTGAACTACAATTGTGAACCAGTGACCACACAGACTGAAATTGCCCCAAAGCCCTCTCCTCAGTAAATTTTGTAGATTCCCCTGTCAAGGCAGGATCACTGGGGGGAGGGAATCAGTCAGACAATTAAGAAAGCCTCAGGCAGTTAAGAACAGGAGAATGCATGGCACCTTCTCTGTTATTCTGTGTTCAACTTCAGCTCTCCTGGATAGATAATAATAATTTCTTCAGAGTTCAATTGTCATATCTGTGGAGCATCACAGAAAAAAATCTGTCTATGACTTTGAATTCGATTATTGATGGGAAACTAAAAATTTGGGAAAAACTAATTGGGACATTGATTGTCTAAAAGGATTGAATGTTAAAGTAACTGGGATATGTATAGATTAAAAATTATTGATGAATGTAAGAAAATTATTTTTAATTAGTTGATGTAATAAGAATTGTATCAGTTTAAATATGAGGCAGTAAATACCAAGGGAAAAAGAGAGGAAATATTTAATGTAATAGTTCGAGATCTGTACTAAAGATACTTGTATGTTATTGAATTATTGATCAACTCAGCCGCCACGTTGCTTTTCAGATCAATAAAAAGAAAATAAAAAATATGTCTGCATATTGGTGGTCCTTGACTTATGACCACAACTGAGCCCAACATTTCTGTCATTAAGCGAGACAGTTGTGAAGTGAGTTTTGTCTCATTTTACAATCATTCTTGTCACAACTGTGAAGTGATTCACTGCAATTGTTAAATTGGTAACAAGGTTGTAAGGTGAATCCGGCTTCCCCATTGACTTTGCTTTGTCAGAAGGTCGCAAAAGGGGATCGCATGACCCCGGGACACTGCAACCCTCATAAATATGAGTCAGTTGCCCAGTGTCCAAATTTTAATCATGTCACCGTGAGGATGCTGCAACAGTCATGTGAAAACGGTCGTAAGTCACTTTTTTCAGTACCATTGTAACGTCCGATGGTCACAGAATGAATGGTTGTAAGTCGAGGACTACCTGCAGTTCTAATCTTTGTAAACATAGACACATTACAGCACCTGAATGGCCTTCATTACTACCTTACTAAGAATGTGGCATATTCAGTTCACAGTACTGAAGAGTTTATTATTGCTACCTATACACAAGAATCTGGTCAACTAATAGTCAAATCTAAAATAGTGCTCAACAAGGGGCAATGGAGTTCTTGGGGGACTGGACTGGGATCTCTTGTGGCAATGCAATGACTCTAAACCAGTGGTGGCGAACCTATGGCACAGGTGCCAGAAGCGGCACTCAGAGCCTTCTCTGTGGGCATGCGCGCCATCACCCCAGTCCTAGGCCTCCAGCTGGGTTTTATAAAACCTTTTCGCTTTAGGCCTCCGCCGCCATGTGCAAAAAAAAAAGAGGTTCAATCAGTCAATTTCAACTTCTCGCGGGAAAAAAAGATCTTGCAAAGTTGGAATTGATTGATTGAACTTTTTAGTCTCACCCAGTCTGCTATTACCACCGCAGTCATGCCCACCCAATGGGCCACGCCCACCCACTGGGCCACGCCCACCCGGCACTCGACGATGCATAAGTGGGTTTTGGGTTGCAGTTTGGGCACTCAGATTTTAAAAGGTTCACCATCACTGCTCTAAACTGATGACATGTTTAACTCTGCCTTCAGCTCAGCCTGCTCTTCTCCTACATAGTTAATAGCATGAAAGAGGAACCAAGCAGTTTCTAACAGCTATTGATAAGAATTTTGGAACCTTTTTAAAGGTTTCTGAAGAGTGGTCATGCTTCATCTGGGATATTTACTATCTACCGGTTGTTGCCCTAATAGGTAGCACCCTACCTTTGGACTAAAGTGGAGCAAATGAGATATTATAGAAGTATCTAGAGACAGACTAGGGAGGAGACACAGTTATGCTATAAAAAGGAGGGAGGTTATTTTGGATAGCTGGATCCAAAATGCTCAGTTTTAATTTAGCCAGGTTTTATCAGTCCCAAAGCAGGTAATGCTGACAAGATAAGACTGCATTATGCCAAATTGTAAATAATATCTCTTCAGAGATTGGAAAAGAATCTATCCAGCAAGATGAGAAGAGCAGTTCCCTCACTGTGATCTGCTGAAGGTCTGCTTTTTGCATGTGGCCCAATGCACATTTATGGGAACCCTTTACTTTCTCATTTCTTCATTAGTTTCCAAGTTACCTTTGCTAGCATAATTATGACATTAGAGATTTCACCTTTTGCTATTTTCCTCCTTTTTTTCTGTCCTAAAGGCTTGACTAGATAAGCTGGAGACAAAAAATTTCTGATCATACAGGAGAAATTTATTATGGAATCAGGATTGAGGTGAGGCATGCTAGAAAAGTGAAGGGAGCTCTGAGCCAATTACCCAAAGTCTCTAGGAATTCAGAAATAAATCTCATATCTCATATTATACCATAAGGCGACTGGTTTGCTTTTAGAGAGGTTTTGGTTAATACTCAGTTGATTATGAGTTAATGTGATGTGTTTTGGCTTAAGAAACCAAAGAGCTTGGGTTTGAGATGTTAATTATTTTAACTGTTTTAAAAAAATATTTGAGAGACAGACTGGTAGGATATACTTATTTTTTTTCCATTATAAAAATCACGGGGCTGCCCTTGAAGAGCATCTAAAAGCCACAGCTGATACAGAACATGATGGTATAGGCTAAGGGTAGGCAACCTTGGCTCTTTTATGACTCGTGGACTTCAACTCCCAGAATTCCTGAGTCAGCTAGCTCAGGAATTCTGGGAGTTGAAGTCCACGAATCATAAAAGAGCCAAGGTTGCCTACCCCTGGTATAGGCAGTTGTATGAACTTCTCAATCAGCAGGTGTTACAACTCTGCTCTGCGACCTGTAATGGTGGCCAGTTGGCTTCTGAGTTTAATTCAGTTCAAGGTGCTGGTTGTAGTCTACAAAATCCTTCATGAAATGAGTTCGGTTTCCTGAGGGACCAATTACATCATGTTCTGGATTCTGTCTGTTCAGGAATGGAACCCGGCCAGACTCTTTTCTTTCTTCAGAGCAGTGGTTCTCAGCCTTCCTAATGCTGCAACCCTTTAATACAGTTCCTCATGTTGTGATGACTCCCCAACCCCCCCATCCAGCTGGCCGGGGAGGGGGGGCAGGAAGGTCACTCCACTGGCTCCACCCAGGCCATTCCTCTCCCTTTTTCTCTTTCTCTTTCCTCTCTTTCTCTCTCTCTCTGTTTCCTCCCTTTCTCTTTCTCTTTCCTCTTTTCTCTTCTCTCTCTCTTTCCTCTCTCTCTTTCCTCTCTCTCTTTCCTCTTTTTCTCTTTCCTCTCTCTCTCTTCTCTTTCTCTTTCCTCTCTCTCCCTCTTTCCTCTCTTTCCCTCTTTCCTCTTTTTCTTTCCTCTCCCCGTTTCTCTCTTTCCCTCTCTTTTCCTCTCTTTCTCTTTCTCTTTCTCTTTCCTCTCTCTCTCTCTCTGTTTCCTCCCTTTCTCTTTCTCTTTCCACTCTCTCTCTTTCTTCTCTTTTCCTCTGTTTCTCTCTCTTTCCTCTCTTTCTCTCTCTCTCTCATGGCAGCATCGTCGAGGGTCCCCGCCACCCCTGGCCCGGCCTCCGCCACATCCTCAGCTGACCGGGCGGGGAGAGGGAGCAGGATGGGAGGCAGCGGCAGCGGCGGCCGCTGCTGCATCATCGGGGGTCCCCGCCACCCCCGCAGTGCCCGGCCTCATCCTCCATCCATCGATGAAGCCGCGGTGGGGGCTGGTGCTGCACAGCTCGCCAGCCCCTCCGCCAGCCTGGCTGCTCCCCCCAGGCACCCCTCTTCCTTCCGACACCCACCCGAGCCGCTTTGGGGGCAGCAGAAGGAAGAAGGAGAGGAGAAGGGCGAGAAAACCACTGCTGCCGTCCCTGCCGCCCTGCGCTGCCCAGCCTCGCCCTCTGCCCATCCGATGGAGCCACTGTGGGGACTGGTGCCGTGTGGCCCACCAGCCCCTCCTCCAGCCCTGCTGCCCTGGCGCCCGCCCGAGCCGCCTTGGGGGCAGTAGGAGGAAGAAGGGGAGGAGGAAGAGGATGGCAAGGAAACCGCTGCCAGCTCTGGGCCCCAGGAGGCGGCTCTTCTCTCCTACCTTTGCTGAATCTCCTTCTTCCTTCCCGGCAGCCTGGACTCTTGTGCGCCTTCCTGGCCAGCGGGTCCAATGGTCGGGCTGGGTAGGGATTGCAGTGGCTGGTCTCCCTTGGGCATGGCTTGCGGGAGGGCTGGCCCACTCAGTGGAACCTCCATTGGGCCACTCCCAACAGGGATCCCATGGCTTCCCCGGGCGGCTTCAAGGCCACGAGGTCCTGGCTGTGCTTCTCCCAGGGGGTGGGGCACCTGGGTGCAGGGCCAATCAGGAGCCCTGCAGGATGTAAGTCCACCTGAGAGAGAGAGAGAAGGGAAGCGAAAGTGCCTCTCTCTCTCTTTCTCTGCAAATGGCGGAGGAGGCCGTGCAGAGACGGATGCGGAGTGGTGTCTTGGTTCCTAAGACCATCGGAGATATGTGTTTTCCGATGGTCTTAGGCGAACCCTGTGAAAGGGTTGTTCAACCCCCAAAAGGGTCACGACCCATAGGTTGAGAACTGCTGCTTTAGAGCAAGTAACTAAATTTCATTTTTAATCTGTGCCATTGTGCCTACAGTAAAAAATGACAATAAAGGTTATCTATCTATCTATCTATCTATCTATCTATCTATCTATCTATCTATCTATCTATCTATTTATCTATCTATCTATCTATCTATCTATCTATCCCTCCATCCCTCCATCCCTCCATCCATCCATCTATCTATCTTTGAAATATCATTCCTGAGAGATTAGATTGGTAGAGGATCCATTAGCTATTCATAAAGTTTTAAATATTTGATTTTGTCACTGGGTCTACGGATCGGGAGGTAGGACTGAGCCCATACATTGATTATGTTTTTGTGATTTTGTGGATTTCTTTTTTTTACTCTGATTGCCATTTCTATATATGCTGTTTTTCTGGTTTATTTTTACGCTTTTATATATTTTTTTTAATACTGTTAGCTGCCCAGAGTCATGAATCTGAGATGGGTGTGTATATCTAAATTAAAATCTTTATCATCGACACCCTCTAAAAATTTCATTTGGGCAATATTGGTCTAGTGGTTAAGGCACCAGGTTAAAAACCAGGAGACTGTGAGTTCTAATTCTACCTTCGGCATGAAAGCTGCCTGGGTGACTTTAGGTCAGTCACTCTCTCTCAGCCCAACCCACCTTATAGGGTGGTGGTTGTGGGGAAAATAGAAGGAGGAAGGAGTATTAGGTATGTTCCCTGCCTTGAGTTACTTATAAAGTAATAAAGGCAGAATAAACAAAAAATCTGATAAAATTTTTAAAAATGTTGAACTCCATGCAAAGAAAGCTGTCTTCTTATTAGCTAATCTTGGGGAAACTGCAAAGGACTGCCATGATACTTGCCTGGCTATCAAATGTGTTCTGCATATCTAACCCAAATTTCATTTACCTCTTCATATTTCTGTCTTAAGGAAAAATAACAAGGCATTCTGTAAACCTTAAGAAACCAGATTCCACTGTTAACTGTGTGGCTTAATTTGCAATGCTTTTCCATTTTCTTTATATCCCTCTAAATTACTCTTGCTTTCCAAGGTCAGATTCCACTATGAATCCAATTTTAGCTGTATTAAGGGGCTATATGTCTGAATAAACAAATGTTGAACTCTAATGAATGTGCTGAAATTCTAATGTGGCTTTCCTTAAAGAAGAAGAAGAAGTGGTAGATCAAAATGTTGTTTCCTCAGTGTTAGAGAACTGTTTAGAGTGAAACTGAAAATCAAAATGGAGAAGGTAGCTCTCCAAATCTGCAAAAAAAAGGCGGCATCTGAGGGATGGCAGGGCAGGAAATCTTTTTTGACTCTGCAGTAAGATCTACTGGCAAAAGTATGTGCCAAAGTCACTAAATATGATTGCTGTTTTCTCTTGGTTTACAAAAAATGATTGGAGGACTGGAAGCTAAAACATATAAGGAATGGTTGCTAGAATTGGGTATGTCTAGTTTAATGAAAAGAAGGACGAAGGGGGGGACATGATAGCAGTGTTTGAATATCTCAGTGGCTGCCTCAAAGAAGAGGGAGTCAAGCTATTTTCCAAGGTGCCTGAAGGCAGGACAAGAAGCAACGGATAGAAACTAATCAAGGAGAGAAGCAACCTAGAACTAAGGAGAAACTTCCTGACGGTTAGAACAATTAACCAGTGGAACAACCTGTCTCCAGAAGCGGTGAATGCTCCAACACTGGAAGTTTTTAAGAAGAGACTGGACAGCCATTTATCTGAAATGGTATAGGGTTTCCTGCCTGAGCAGGGGGTTGGACTAGATGACCTCCAAGGTCCCTTCCAACTTTATTATTACTATTACTAGTTACATAAATGTGTGTTTTTTCTGATGGAAAATTTTACAGAAGAACGATGTGTTTATTTCTTGAAACAGGAGGGAAGCAATTGATTGCAAGAGACTGAATGATGCATCTTCTGCCTACAGATATCCAGTGAATTGGACCTGATTAACCTAATTTAGCAGAATACTCACCAGAGAAAAGAAATTTACACATCAGCTGAATTATTTAACTAAGATTGATCTAATTGTATTAGGCTAGAAAGGCCTTTAAGAGGATTCTCCTGTTTCTTTTTTCTTTTATCTTTGAAACTATATATACTACCTGAGTGACAAGATAAAAAACAACTTTCCTGGTTGGAAAACCTTAGCTTATTTATTTAGCCTTTCAGCCACTTCTGTCTCAAATGCTCACCAATGGGTTAGCAACAGTTTCTCATAGAAGAGAAAGATCCTTACAAAAGCAGAGAAAAGCCATTTTTATGATGCATTGGCAACATGGGAGGAAATATATTGATGCTCTTTTTTATGTTTTGTGCATGCCTAAATTGGTGGCTTTGAGACTTCAGCTGTGTTGACACAATGGATTGCTTAGAGTAGACTCTGGATTCACGTAAGATGATCAGCTCCAGAGAATTCAGGGAAGTTGTTAGTGACTGGTTTCCCCTGACTGTGGTGAGTTGGTAAGCAAATAGATCCCTGCATGAAGGAACCACGTCATATCTGCATGCTGGTAGGAATATCCTTACCTGCAAGTAAAAAAGTGGATAATGCTAATTTAGCTCCATTAACATGGTGGGATATACAAGGATTGAAATATATCAACTTATTTTGTTTATTATTTTTCTTGGAAATATCTTAAATAATCCTTATACAAAATCAAAAAATATGGGTAAGCTCTTATTAGAACCCAACAGAAAAAACAACCATCAACCTTCTATAAATGTGCTGAGTGACTATCTTTGGTCATTTCTGCTTCTGACTAGAGAGATGGAGCCATGATTGTCATGGCTTGGTTGCTCTTGCCAGCAATTCCATAACAATTTCTGATGCATCTTGTAGTATATCTTGGATAGGTTTACAGCCCTCTGATACAATATGCTCTCCATCCAAAGGAAGAAAGATGGTTAAGGTAGAATGGCAAGTGAGCACCTCTGGAAAGCAACTAGTTCTAAAGAATGCTTTTAAAATAGCTAAATGGTGAAATGTACCAATGTCTGTATATGATGGGGATTCATAATATCTTTTTTTTCCTACTAGATTTTATTTTAGTTATACGGATTATAGGAACTATCCATCCCAAGCAACATGGATCTTGGGCTTTTTTATTTCCTTTATTTAAGTTAAAGCAATTAACACAGGTTGAAATGTGAGAAAGGTACAGATGGTTTTATCTGCTTTTCTGTTTTTTCTCATAAGCATATTGTAAAATATCCTCAACAAGATTATGTAGCAATTTGGGAATGAAAATTAATATATTTTCATTCAAAATTTGAAAGGATATTTGTCTGTTACTTATTTAGGTTTCAGTCTTGCTAAATTATATTATGCAAAGTTGATGCCAAAGTTTACTTGCCGTTTGGGTACTTATCTGGTAGTACATCAAATGTGCTGCTATAACTACCGAGTGAATGAATGCATTCATCAGTCTACAGTACTTGAAGAAAGCTCCTACCAAGCTATAAAAAATAGATTCAGAATGCAATTCATGATGCAAAAAAGCTATTGCAATGGAAGATAAACTTGAGTGCTTTGGGCAGCAATTTTCTTGATGTTCATTTAGTTGTCTGGAAATAAAATTAGAGTTGAAACATTAGCATGGTTGAGAGCTGAGAAACTCAGATTGAAAGAGAAATCAGATGTATTAATTATTAGTGCTCATTTATATCAGTCTGCACAATACACGTGGGTGGGGAGGCTGCATTCGAATGTCAGGATAAATCATAATTTATCACACCAGGAACGAGCTGCAGAGAGTTTCAGTTTCATCCATTCATTTTCTTCTCCGGGATGGTAACAAGATGAAATTTCTGACTTAATTTTCTGTTAGCTAGCAGATTGTACCATCTGAATTCAACAAACAGTTAACTACAATATAGATTAAATGCTGGCCTCTTTCTGCATTTCATAATGCCTGAGCAGGGGGTTGGACTAGATGACCTCCAAGGTTCCTTCCAACATTATTATTATTATTATTATTATCATTCATCGCACAGTCAGCCAGATGTTCAGACTGGATTTGGCATTTTGTCTACCTATCGAGTCCTTACCCAGGACCTGGGCTAGGCAGATGTGGATGTTTGATGGTATTACAGGTATCGTCGCAGGATGGAAGCAGTTCCTAGTAAGGCCGCCTTTTGCAATTGACTAATAGCGAATTTGTCAATGCCAATGGTGTTCAAGTGGTGCTCCAGTTGTTTTGGGATTGCACCCAAGGAGCCTATGACTATTGGTACTACCCTTGCTTGCTTTTGCCACAGTCTTTCTATTTCTATTTGTAGGTCTTTGTATTTTGTTATCTTCTCCAGTTCTTTCTCTTCTATTCTGCTATCTCCAGGCACTGCCACGTCCACTATCCAGACTTTTTTGTCTTTCTTATCGACAATTGTTAAGTCTGGGGTGTTATGTTGCAGGTGCTTGTCTGTTTGAATTCTGAAGTCCCAGAGCAGTTTAATTTTATCATTTTCTATGACTTTCTCTATTTTATGATCCCACCAGTTTTTGCTTACAGGCAAATGATATTTTTTGCAGATCTTCCAATGCACCATTGTTGCTACTTTGTCATGCCGCTGCTTGTAATCAGTCTGTGCAATCTTCTTGCAACAGCTTACCAAGTGGTCCACTGTTTCTTCAGCTTCTTTGCATAGGCGGCACTTACTGTCTGTTGCTGTCTTCTCAATTTTGACTTTGTATGCATTTGTCCTTAAGGCTTGGTCTTGTGCAGCCAGAATTAGTCCCTCGGTCTCTTTCTTCAATTTTCCTGCTCTTAGCCATTGCCAGGTTTTATTATTATCTGCTTTCCCAGCTATTTTTTTAATGTATTGGCCATGTAGTGCTTTGTCTTCCCATGCCTCTATTCTGTTCTTCATTTGGTCTTTCTTGTAGGCCAGTTTGGTCTCTCCAGTAGTTAGTAAGCCTTCCTGATATACTAATTTCAGTGCATCTTCATCATTGTTCTTCAGATATTCTTCCAAAGCCATTTTTTCTTCTTCAACCATCTGATGTACTTGTAGCATTCCACGCCCACCTATTTGCCTTGGTAGATAAAGTCTATCAATGTCACTGCGTGGATGAAGGGCATGATTCATTGTCATTATTTTTCTGGTCTGCCTATCCATTGCTTTTAGTTCTGCTTGAGTCCAGTCCACTATTCCAGCTGTGTACCTAATGACTGGGATTGCCCAGGTGTTGATTGCCTTTATGGTATTTCCTCCATTGAGTTTGGATTTTAAGATCTTCTTCACTCTCTTGATGTATTCACCTCTAATCTTTTTCTTGACTTCAGTGTGCTTGATGTTGTCAGCTTGAAGGATACCCAAGTATTTGTAGTACTCTTCCTCATCCAGACTCTTAATGTTATTTTCGTGGGGCATCTTGATTCCTTCAGTTTTCACTATTTTTCCTTGTTTGATAGTAAGTGTGGCACATTTGTCCAAGCCAAACTCCATTACAATATCTTGGCTATATATACGGACAGTGTTGAGCAGCGATTCTATTTCAGATGATGTTTTTCCATACAGCTTCAGATCATCCATGTAAAGGAGGTGGGATAGTCTGGCAGATGTTTTTGATGTTTGATAGCCATGTCCTGAGTTATTCAGTATTGTTGACAGAGGAAACAGTGCAATAACAAATAGTAATGGTGATAATGAATCTCCTTGAAATATTCCTCTCTTGATATTAACCTCTCCCAGCTTCTCACCATTGATCTGCAACTGTGTCTTCCATTGTGCCATCGATCTTTGCACAAATTTTCTGATGTTTCTACTTACTCCTGTTATTTCTAGGCACTTGATTATCCAATCATGTGGCAGAGAGTCAAATGCCTTTTTGTAGTCAATCCATGCCACATTCAGGTTGGTCTTCCTTCTCTTGCAGTTTTCCAAGATCATTTTGTCTATTAGGAGTTGATCTTTTGTTCCTCTGCTATTGGGGCGGTTTCCTTTCTGCTCAGGTGGAAAGAGATTGTTTTCAACTAGATGCTGTTGTACTGCATCAGCTACCACACCAGTTAGTAATTTGAATGTTGTTGGCAAGCAGGTAATTGGCCTGTAGTTACCTGGTGTTGCCCCTTTTGCTGGATTTTTCATTATTAGGTAGGTTTTCCCAGTTGTTAGCCACTTTTCAATTTCTCCTCCTTGTAGTATATTGTTGAACTGCTTGGCAATGAGTGGGTGTATAACAGTTAGATGTTTCAACCAAAACCCATGCAGTTCATCTTCACCTGGTGCTGACCAATTTTTGATTTTCTTTGCTCTTTTTTCTACCATTTTTGTTGTTATTACTAGTTCTTTCATTTCAACTTCTGTTTTATTTGCATCCACCTCTTTTAACCAAGCCGCATCCTTGTTGTATTTCTTTGGGTTATCCCATATCTGCTTCCAGAACTGCACTGTTTCTTCCTTGTCAGGTACTGACTGATTCCTTGCAGTTTCTCCATTGATGGATTGGTAGAAACGTTTCTGATTGGATTGAAATTGGAGGTTCTGCCTATAGTTTGCAATTCGAGCTTCATATCTACTGATTTTCCTGGCTATAGCTGTTATTTGTTGCTTTATTATTTCCAGTGCTTCCTTGATCTTCCTTGTTTCTAAGTGGTATTTCTTGATTAGGTATTCTTTGGTCTTCTTGTTCTTCAGCTTCTTTTCTTTCATCTGTTCTAGCTTGCTTGCATGTGATCTTAACTTGCTGATCTTATTTTCTAGTCTAACCTTCCATTTTTGTGGTGCACTGTTTGTTTGTTTTTCTTTTTTGTTGATTTTATCCCAGGTATTCTGTTATAACTGCAGCTGTGCTGTACATTAGTTGGTTTGTTTCTTGCAGTGAATTGGTGCTTATACTTGCTATTGCAGTATTTGCATCTTTTAATGCTTGTGCTAGCTGTTTCTTTGGAACAAGCTTCAATGCAGGCAGCCTTATTCTGTTGTTTTTGTGCTGTTCTAGATGCTCAATTATTCTTTGTTTCAATTCTTTTATTTCTTTAGTTAGAGGGTTTTGTTCTTCCTGAGGAAGAGGTGCCTGGTTTCCAAATGAGAACAGTTGTATATCTCTACTGGATTCTTTCACTGCCAACTCCCCCTGGTTTGCCTCTACATTCTGAATTACTTCTTGTAAGGCTTTGATTTCTTTGCCCTGGGTAAACCTTTGCAGTTCGTCCAATTCTGTTTCTGTAAATTATTATTATTATTATTATTATGGATCATCGCACAGTCAGCCAGATGTTCAGACTGGATTTGGCATTTTGTCTACCTATCGAGTCCTTACCCAGGACCTGGGATAGGCAGATGTGGATGTTTGATGGTATTACAGATATCGTCGCAGGATGGAAGCAGTTCCTAATAAGGCCGCCTTTTGCAATTGACTAATAGCGAATTTGTCAATGCCAATGGTGTTCAAGTGGTGCTCCGGTTGTTTTGGGATTGCACCTAAGGAGCCTATCACTATTGGTACTACCCTTGCTTGCTTTTGCCACAGTCTTTCTATTTCTATTTGTAGGTCTTTGTATTTTGTTATCTTCTCCAGTTCTTTCTCGTCTATTCTGCTGTCTCCAGGCACTGCCACATCCACTATCCAGACTTTTTTGTCTTTCTTATCAAAAATTGTTAAGTCCGGGGTGTTAGGTTGCAGGTGCTTGTCTGTTTGAATTCTGAAGTCCCAGAGCACTTTAATTTTATCATTTTCTATGACTTTCTCTATTTTATGATTCCCACCAGTTTTTGCTTACAGGCAAATGATATTTTTTGCAGATCTTCCAATACAGCATTGTTGCTACTTTGTCATGCCGCTGGTTGTAGTCAGTCTGTGCAATCTTCTTGCAACAGCTTACCAGGTGGTCCACTGTTTCTTCAACTTCTTTGCATAGGCAGCTTACTGTCTGTTGCTGTCTTCTCAATTTTGACTTTATATGCATTTGTCCTTAAGGCTTGGTCTTGTGCAGCCAGAATTAGTCCCTCGGTCTCTTTCTTCAATTTTCCTCCTCTTAGCCATTGCCAGGTCTTGTTATTATCTGCTTTCCCAGCTATTTTTTTAATGTATTGGCCATGTAGTGCTTTGTCTTCCCATGCCTCTATTCTGTTCTTCATTTGGTCTTTCTTGTAGGCCAGTTTGGTCTCTCCAGTAGTCAGTAAGCCTTCCTGATATACTAATTTCAGTGCATCTTCATCATTGTTCTTCAGATATTCTTCCAAAGCCATTTTTTCTTCTTCAACCATCTGATGTACTTGTAGCATTCCACGCCCACCTATTTGCCTTGGTAGATAAAGTCTGTCAATGTCACTGCGTGGATGAAGGGCGTGATTCATTGTCATTATTTTTCTGGTCTTCCTATCCATTGCTTTTAGTTCTGCTTGAATCCAGTCCACTATTCCAGCTGTGTACCTAATCACTGGGATTGCCCAGGTGTTGATTGCCTTTATGGTATTTCGTCCATTGAGTTTGGACTTTAAAATCTTCTTCACTTTCTTGATGTATTCACCTCTAATCTTTTTCTTGACTTCAGTGTGCTTGATGTTGTCAGCTTGAAGGATACCCAAGTATTTGTAGTAATCTTCCTCATCCAGACTCTTAATGTTATTTTCGTGGGGCATCTTGATTCCTTCAGTTTTCACTACTTTTCCTTGTTTGATAGTAAGTGTGGCATATTTGTCCAAGCCAAACTCCATAACAATATCTTGGCTATATACACGGACAGTGTTGAGCAGCGATTCTATTTCAGATGATGTTTTCCCATACAGCTTCAGATCATCCATGTAAAGGAGATGGGATAGTCTGGTAGATGTTTTTGATGTTTGATAGCCATGTCCTGAATTATTCAGTATTGTTGACAGAGGAAACAGTGCGATAACAAATAGTAATGGTGACAATGAATCTCCTTGAAATATTCCTCTTTTGATATTAACCTCTCCCAATCTCTCACCATTGATCTGCAACTGTGTCTTCCATTGTGCCATCGATCTTTGCACAAATTTTGTGATGTTTCTACTGACTCCTGTTATTTCTAGGCACTTGATTATCCAGTCATGTGGCAGAGAGTCAAATGCCTTTTTGTAGTCAATCCATGCCACATTCAGGTTGGTCTTCCTTTTCTTGCAGTTTTCCAAGATCATTTTGTCTATTAGGAGTTGATCTTTTGTTCCTCTGCTATTGGGGCGGTTTCCTTTCTGCTCAGGTGGAAAGAGATTGTTTTCAACTAGATGCTGTTGTACTGCATCAGCTACCACACCAGTTAGTAATTTGAAAGTTGTTGGTAAGCAGGTAATTGGCCTGTAGTTACCTGGTGTTGCCCCTTTTGCTGGATTTTTCATTATTAGGTAGGTTTTCCCAGTTGTTAGCCACTTTTCAATTTCTCCTCCTTGTAGTATATTGTTGAACTGCTTGGCAATGAGTGGGTGTATAACAGTTAGATGTTTCAACCAAAACCCATGCAGTTCATCTTCACCTGGTGCTGACCAATTTTTGATTTTCTTTGCTCTTTTTTCTACCATTTTTGTTGTTATTACTAGTTCTTTCATTTCAACTTCTGTTTTATTTGCATCCACCTCTTTTAACCAAGCCGCATCCTTGTTGTATTTCTTTGGGTTATCCCATATCTGCTTCCAGAACTGCACTGTTTCTTCCTTGTCAGGTACTGATTGATTCCTTGCAGTTTCTCCATTGATGGATTGGTAGAAACGTTTCTGATTGGATTGAAATTGGAGGTTCTGCCTATAGTTTGCAATTTGAGCTTCATATCTACTGATTTTCCTGGCTATAGCTATTATTTGTTGCTTTATTATTTCCAGTGCTTCCTTGATCTTCCTTGTTTCTAAGTGGTTTTTCTTCATTAGGTATTCTTTGGTCTTCTTGTTCTTCAGCTTCTTTTCTTTCATTTGTTCTAGCTTGCTTGCATGTGATCTTAACTTTCTGATCTTATTTTCTAGTCCAGCGGTTCTCAACCTATGGGTCGCGACCCCATTTGGGGTCGAACGACCATTTTACGGGGGTTGCGAAACAACGCGATCCACCATTTTTCCCCCTCAGGGGGCGGCGCACGCATGCTCTCAACCTATGGGTCGCGACCCCATTTGGGGTCGAACGACCATTTTACGGGGATTGCGAAACAACGCGATCCGCCATTTCCCCCCCTCAGAGGGCGGTGCTGCGCATGCGTGCTGCGCATGGGGGCGCCACCGTGCATGCGTGCCGTGCATGGTGCTGCCGCACATGCGTGCTGCGCATGGGGGCGCTGCCGCACATACGTGCTGCGCATGGGGCACCGCCGCGCATGCGTGCCGTGCATGGGGCGCCGCTGCACATGCGTGTCGCGCATGGGGGTGCCACCGCGCATGTGTGCCGCGCACGAGGGTGCCACCGCACATGCATAACACACATGGGCGCCACCGCACATGCATGCCGCGCGTGGGCGCCGCCGCGCATGCGTGCAACGCATGGTGCCGCCACACATGCGTGCCGTGCATGGGGGCGCCACCGTGCATGCGCACCGCGCATGGGGGCGCCACCGCATGCGTGCCACGCATGGGGGCGCCGCCGTGCAAGCGCGCCGCGCATGGGGCAGCCCCCCGCATGCGCACACCAGCGCGCATGCGCGGCGTGTCCGTGTGACAGGAGTCGCCGTCACACGAAGATTGAGAACCGCTGTTCTAGTCTAACCTTCCATTTTTGTGGTGCACTGTTTGTTTCTTTTTCTTCTTTGTTGATTTTGCATCCCAGGTATTCAGTTATAACTGCAGCTGTGCTGTACATTAGTTGGTTTGTTTCTTGCAGTGAATTGGTGCTTATACTTGATATTGCAGTATTTGCATCTTTTAATGCTTGTGCTAGCTGCTTCAATGCAGGCAGCCTTATTATGTTGTTTTTGTGCTGTTCTAGATGCTCAGTTATTCTTTGTTTCAATTCTTTTATTTCTTTAGTTAGAGGGTTTTGTTCTTCCTGAGGAAGAGGTGCCTGGTTTCCAAATGAGAACAGTTGTATATCTCTGCTGGATTCCTTCACTGCCAACTCCCCCTGGTTTGCCTCTACATTCTGAATTACTTCTGGTAAGGCTTTGATTTCTTTGCCCTGGGTAAACCTTTGCCGTTCGTCCAATTCTGTTTCTGTGAATATTTTATTTCATATTTTAAATCTGCGTTGATCTGCTAGTCTCTGTTCTGTTATTTCTGATTCTGGATGTTGTTCTTTCCAGAACTGGTGCATTCATTTGAGATATCCTCTTCTTGTTGGACTTAATCTGTAGTAACAGATCATTATTCATATTATTATTATTATTATTATTATTATGAATAGTATCAGAAAAAAGTGTGTTCTTAATTCAACTCAAAAAACAATTGAATATACTGGGGTTCCAACCTATATTTTTAAGAAATAAATAAATACATCCTCTTCCCATTTTGTTTTTCATCTGAGTTTATAAGAATTAATAATAATAATAATAATAGTAAAGTTGGAAGGGACCTTGGAGGTCATCTAGTCCAACTCCCTGCTCAGGCAGGAAACCCTATACCGTTTCGGACAAATAGCTGTCCAGTTTCTTCTTGAAAACTTCCAGTGTTGGCACATTCACTGCTTCTGGAGGCAGTTTGTTCCACTGGTTAATTGTTCTCACTGTCAGGAAGTTTTTCCTTAGTTCTAGGTTGCTTCTCTCCTTGATTAGTTTCCACCCTTTGCTTCTTGTCCTGCCTTCAGGCGCTTTGGAAAATAGCTTGACTCCCTCTTCTTTGTGATATTGGAATACTGCTATCATGTCCCCCTTGTCCTTCTCTTCGTTAAACTAGACATACCCAATTCCAGCAGCCGTTCCATATATGCTTTAGCCTCCAATCCCCTAATCATCTTTGCTGCTCTTCTCTGTATTCTTTCTAGAGTCCCAACATCTTTTTTACATCGCGGTCACCAAAACTGGATGCAGTATTCCAAGTGTGGCCTTACCAAGGCATTGCAAAGTGGTATTAACACTTCACGTGATCTTGATTCTATCCCTCTGTTAATGCAGCCTAGCATTGTGTTGGCCTTTTTGGCAGCTGCAGCACACTGCTGGCTCATATTTAGGTGATTGTCTACTAGGACTCCGAGGTCCCTGGAAATTCATTTCCTTTCTTTCAGTTACCTTCTTTAGTAAGATCATAAGCTTTTCTTCTAGTTTTGATTACTTATCATTTGCTCGATCATCTCAACTGGATTAACTGTAGTTAACTATGGATTAAGCAACTGATTTTTTTTCCAACTGGCCATAGTTACAATTAACTTTTATTTAAAGTTGTTCCAGTTTATAATATCAAAATTCTAATAAATGAAATAGCAGAAGTTTTAGTAATGGCCTTTTTACCAACCCTAATATAGACCCTGTCTTTAAAGATATATGATAATTTTAGAATTTATCTTCATTTTTAATGGTTATTTCTTTTTAAAAAGATAGTACAGAAAACATGAAATATGTTAATGATTTATCACACCTTAAAATTATCTATCTTTCTGTTACGGTACCTTAGAATGAGTCAGATAATAACATTTATAAACCTCTATTATATAAATTATTTTTTAAAAGGCAAGAAAATGCATCCTATCGATCAAGCTTTCTTTTGTCAGCATTTTGCAAATTTACTAATTCGCTTTTTTGATATTGGGCTCCTTTGCAAGAAATAAAATTAAGAAGAAGGATTACTTGGGGAATCATAAACAACTTCAATAAACCTCTAAATGACTAATCAGACAAAAGACATTTTATGACCTAAATTGGAGGAAAATTGCAAGTCTAAGAAAAACAGCTGAGAATGCAAAAATAGCATTTGCAAAATTTTCTGAAATGAAGTGCCTTTCTGATTCCCCTTCATTCACGGAAGCTCCAAGTTTTCTATTATAATATTAAGGGTCTAGAAGCATTAAATGAGGATAATTTAGGTCAGGGGTCCTCAACCGGGCCACACAAACAAAGAAAGCCCCATCCATGGGATGCAGGCAGAACACAAAACCACGCCCCCCTCAGGTCTGTGGAAAAACCTCTCTCCAGTCTCTGGTGCCCAAAAGGTTGGGGACCTCTGATTTAGGTCACATAAGAACCTGACATTGGCACTGCAGGAATCTTGCTGAATTCCATCTGTTTTGAATTGGGACAGATCAATGTCTGACTTTCTGAGCAGAATAGTGCTTGATTTTATTTCTATACTGTAACTCTATCACATTTGGGGAATGAGAATTCTCTAAGTTTAATTAGTACCTGAATTGATGAGCTATTGTGCTATTCCAGAAACACCTTCTCATAGCTGATGCCTCCATGGTAGACAATAATCATGACTCCAGTTCATCAGTTTGGAAAGAGCCAGCAGTGTCCTTTCTGCTGTACAAGAACATTCTTTGTCGGGATAGAGATTCAGTTCACTAACTTGGTGATGTGACAGCCTTTCCCCTTTATTCAAAATTCTAGAAGTTTAAATAGAAGAGTTTGGTAGGTGACAGCAAAACTATCTCCATCTCTTTCGTCAAGTTGAGCAGCTTGATGAAGGATGTTTTTGCTTAATGAGAATGCTTTTTTTTTTAAAGGTTAATATTAAAGAGCCGTGATGAAATTATGGTCCCTTATTTTTATGTCATGTCAGGTGAAAATTGAACTATTATTTTTCAGGAGGGAGTTACAGGGGGTCCTCAACATGCAGCCATTCATTTAGTGACCATTCGAAGTTACAACGTCAGTGAAAAAGTGATACGATCGTTTTTCACACAACTGTTGCAGCATCCCTATGCTCATGTGATCAAGATTCAGGGGTTTGGTAACTGGCATGTAGTTATGACACTTGCACCGTCCTAGGGTTATGTGATCACCTTTTGTGATTTTCCCAGCTAGCTTCTGACAAGCAAAATCAATGGAGGAAGCCAGATTCACTTAATGACTGCACGATTCACTTAACAACTGTGGAAAAAAAGTCAAAAAATGGGGCAAAACTCACTTAACAACTGCTTTACTTAGCAACAGAAATTGTGGGCTCAGTTGTGGTCATGAGTCAAAAACTACCTGTACTTTGGCAATAGAAATATTGTTTCAGTGTTTCCATTTCCATTTCACTTTTTCTCTTCTAGAGTGTAAGGTGCTCAGATTCATCTAGTGCTTGACCTGGTTGTACAAATTCATGTTATGGGAATGAGTTACAGTTCAATAATAGAGCTCTTCTTCTGCATGTATATAACTCCGATGTAGACTCTGGAAACTCCAACTCAAGTTGTGGCCCATTCCTTTCTGCAATTCTAGAAAGAGGATGGTGGTCAGTAAAACAATAGCTCTGAGCTAGAGGTTCTGATCAACTTTCATGTAGGTTCCTATGTTTATCTACGAGACAGACTAGAAAAAAATAAGGAATCGGTAAACTTAAATATGGAATGTAATATCAGAGAAATATTTGACAAATAAAACTGAAGAACTGGGGCATTTGGGTGGAAGAAAGTCACTCATGCTTTAACCACCTCTTGTGGTGTATTCTATGTGGGGCTGCTTCTGAACACATTCCGAAGCTGCAAATGGTCCATAATGTGGTGGTTTGTCCAGTTTGGGCACATCTCATGCTGATGGTAGATCTCTGCTCTGCAAACCCCAGATGCTTCTGGGTGGAATTCAAGTTTCTTGATTCTCACTTACAAGCCCTTCATAGCATGAGGTGAGTTATCTATGGGACTAAAGCTCTCCCTGGTTGTTTCTATCCATTTCTCAGATGTAACAGGAAGAGCACGTTCTGGATCCCCTCGGCGAAAGAAGCCCATCTAACTTACAGTAGGAATTAGGCCTCTTATGTATTATCACCTGTCCTTTCAAACATTGTATTTCCTGAAGTTATTTTAGCCCTGACCTTGCTGGTCTTTCACAAAGTGCTTTCAGTGAACTGGTGCTTTAAGAAACAGAAGGTCAGGAGGTTAGATGGCTGTGCCTCGGATTGTTACTGTTGAGTGTTTATTGGGTTTCTTTTCAGCACCTGTTGTATGTTTTTATGCTTTTGTCGATATTGGTATTTGTAGTGTACCTGCTGGACTGTTAGCTGCCCAGAGTCACTTCTTAGAGGTGGGTGGCCTTATAAATCAATGTGATAAATAAATAATAAAATAAATGTAGTGTCTTTCTTAGCTTGATCTAGAAGTATTTCCATTCTCTTTTTCCTCCACCTCCCCTGGGCATGATTTTGGCAGTTAGTAGAACTCAGAAACTGCTTTAGTCAGAGGTTAAGATGTTCAGCTGTCTACAAGAAAGGGAATTTGAGATGCTGTTAGCCTTACGTTCTTCAGAGGCCATGCTGTCCACATCCAGCTGGAATTCCAATACCGAGCGTGGAAAAGCACAGCCGCAGAGTGGTATCACAATCATGTATAATGTTATGACTTTGTCAGTCCTGAAAAAGAGGTTTTATACCGTGAGACTGTGGGGACCTTAGCCATCAAAGATTAATCATGCTGTAGCTTAGTATTTACTCTCTCCTTACGCCTTTATTTATATGGAATCTGGCTTCTTACATGAACAAGTTGGTATGCTTTTTATGCTACAAATTACGATATATATCAGCTGGAAATATATTGATTTATTTGTTATGTATGAATAGGAATGTTGTTGTTTTTTAACTAAGAGGGAGAAGTGAAAATCCATACTTGGGCATTATTTGATATTTGAGAAATTTAGAAAGAAGAAAAAGAGATGTTCATCATACAAGACGTAAAGGGATTTTTTTTAATAGAAGCTTAAATAGATAATACGATACATCTTGTAGCTTTTCCACGTGTCCTAAAATACGAACAGAGCTGCTGGCTTCCTAATATAGCTCAAAATGAGCTCATGAAATTTTGAGTAGAGATAATAATCTATTCAATATGTAGCTCGTAATTGAGATATAATTTGCTGTTGTTATCCTTCCCACCACTCTTACTTAAAATTCAGCTCCCCTACCTGTTTGCAACATGCAATCTGTATTCCTAAGTCAAGGGAAGAGGAGGACGTGAGTTGCTATTGCATTTGAAGCTTTGGGACTGAATGAATCACTTGAAAACTCACGGGGAAGCAGAGTTTTCATAAGACCAGCAAAATCTTATGTGTTTAGGTGTATGGATTTTCTATATATCATGTTATCATAGGCTGTAATTCTAATATCTTTTTTGGGGGGGGAGGGAAGTTGTTATATTAAATGTCTGTAATTTTGCAGAGTAAACATATAAAAGGGATCAACACTGATTTCAACACATTTCACTGCTAATATTTATTGTGAAGCACGTCTTCCAGTCACCATGAAAGAATCACTTAACACTTTTGCAGTGGATGTGACAACCAGTTAGCTTTTCTGTTAAACTACTGAGGCATCTGTTATTTTAGGGTAAATACTTTCTAAAACATAATGATAATTATGGAAAACCTCTTTGGTATTTCAGTGTACAGACTTCCCTTCTTTATGACAGGGTTATATTCACTGAAAACTTAATATAAAGCAATTTTGTATAAGCTGAGAGATAAAACGATGGCAAAGCAGGACAGGCTGCCAAATTGTGTAGCCCAATTGCATTGACAAATATGCTCATAAATTTGTAGAGCCTTATTTTGACTCGTTGGGAATTGAGTAGCATATATATGGTTGGTTGAACAGTCAGCCAGATATTTAGATTGGATTTGGCATTTTTATCCACCTATTGAATCCTTCCTTAGGACCTGGGCTAAAGATATTTATTTATTTATTTATTTATGAGATTTATATACCGCTTTAAGTGCAAACACTCTCTAAGCAGTGTACACCAGTAAGCAATGTATATATATATTTACATTGCCCCCAACAATCTGGGTCCTCATTTTACCTACCTCGAAAGGATGGAAGGCTGAGTCAACCTTGAGCCAGTGAGATTTGAACCGCTGACCTGCTGAACACAGTCAGCTAAAGTGGCCTGCAGTACTGCACTCTAACTGCTGCGCCACCTCGGCTCATATTATTATTTGATGATGTCAAAGGTATCATTGGAGGATGTAAGCTGTTCTGAGGAAAGTTGCCTTTTGCAATTAAATAATGGTGAATTTGTCAGTCCCAAAGATATTCAGATGCTGCTCCAATTGTTTGGAATTGCACCCACGGAGCCTATATTACTATTTCATTCTTTTGCGATAGTCATTCTACTTCTATTTCTCTGGTCTTTGATTGTAATAAACATTGACTTGACTCAACTACTTCTGTTTTGGGGTCTTTGTATTTTGTGATCTTCTCCAGTTCTTTTTCTTCTCTTAGGTTGTGTCCCGATACCGTACTGCCATTACCCAGACTTTTTAGTCTTTCTTTTTTTATATATAAATATTTTATTAATTTTCTAGTTTTGCAGTCATAAGTACTTAACAAACAACGTGTTGTCTGGATCCATTAGTAATTCAGTGGTACATATTAACTTCCTCAATCTAGATCCAATACTTCACCATTCAGTGCTTCCTCTCTTCTTCCGGTGGTATATATTTTTCCACATTTTGTTGTTGTTGTTGTTAATTGCGAAGTCGTGTCCGACCCATCGCGACCCCATGAACAACGTTCCTCCAGGTCTTCCTGTCATTGAATATCAACATCTTTATCACATTTTTTTAATATTATACATAATATCAATAGTGTCAATTTAAAATACCCCTCCCCCTTTTTCCAGCTTCACTCTTCAAAAGTGAAATTTTCAAAGGACAACAAAAGTCTTATCTGAGTCTGAGCTTCAAGCCAAGTTTCCTTTAAGCATAATAGATTGTAGTGCCATGGTTTGCCACTAGATGTCATTGATGCTGTCTTCCAGCTTTTTAAATCCAAACTTATATTGCAAGTTTTTCAAGACTCTTTTCTAAAAAAGTCTCAAAGCACTTTTAGTCCCCAAATTTCAAAGCTATATATCAGTACTGATTCCAAATTAATCTTGTAATTTTCTCTGTATTCCCCCAATTAGTTCGCCGCTTTTCTTTTCCTGGGGGAATGGGATGGATATTCCCCTTCCCTTTCTCAAAAGGGGGGGGGGGGATTTTTTGCTTTGGGTGATTTTTTTCCAGGAAAAAGTCTTAAAGTCAGAAAGAGAGGATAAGGTCTCACCAGTTCCATCCATATTGCTCAAACGTTGCTTGTTAGTGCTTATTTTCTTCGGTTGTCAGCAGCTTCTGAGTGGCCACACGAATGTGGCCAGTCTTCCCCCTGCCAGTTTGGAGGGCTTCCCTGGATCAAATGGAAGAGCTGCCTCCCCTCCATGATCAACAAGGGTCCCCTCCTTCTTCGTCGCTTCTCCGGGACAACTTTCAACCCTTTTTAGAGTTTCCACCAGGGCAAAATTGAACATGGAAGATAGAGCCCCGTCTTCCTGCACCCATTACACCGCGATGCCTAATCAGAAGCCAGAGTTTTTAGTCTTTCTTATCAACAGTTGTTAAGTCTGGGGTGTTATGTGGCAGGTGCTTGATTGTTTGAATTCAAAAGTCCCAAAGCACTGTAGCTTCTTCATTTTCAATTACTTTCTCTATTTTATGTTCCCACAACAGAATAACAGAGTTGGAGTGACTTTGGAGGTCTTCTAATCCAACCCTATACCATTTCAGACAAATGTTTGTCCAATCTCTTCTTAAAAACCTCCAACATTGGAGCATCTACAACAGGGGTGTCAAATTGCCGGCCTGTAGGTCAATTGCGTTACGTGGAAGCTGTGCCCACCCCATTGCCGGCAATGGCAAAACCAGCCTGATACATTGCGCAATGTCACGTGACATCGTGAGTTTGACATGCCTGATCTGCAACTTCTGGACACAAGTCATTCTACTGATTAATTGTTCTAACTGTCAGGAAATTTCTCCTTACTTCTAGGTTGGTTCTCTCCTTGATTAGTTTCCATCCATTATTTCTTGTTCTGCCTTCAGGAGCTTTGGAGAATAGATTGACCCCCTTTTCTTTGTGGCAGTCTCTTAGATATTGGAACATTGCTATCACATCACTCCTAGTCCTTTTTTCCCCCATTAAATTAGACATACCCAATTTCTGCAACTGTTCTTCATATGTTTTAGCCTCCAGCCCCTAATCATCTTTGTTGCTATTCTCTGCATTCTTTCTAGAGTCTCAACAAAACTGGTTGCAGTATTCCAAGTATGACCTTACTAAGGATTTATAAATAGTACTAAAGCATTATAAAGTGGTACTAACACTTCATGTGATCTTGATTCTATTCCTCTGTTAATGTAGCCTAGGATTGTGTTGGCTTTGTTGGCAACTGCAGCACACAGCTGCCTCATGCTTAAGTGATTGTCCATTAGGATTCCAAGATCCCTCTCACAGTTAGTACTATTGAGCCAGGTACTACCTGTTCTCTACATTTGGTTTTTCTTGCCTAAAAATAGAACCTTACTTTTCTCTCAGTAAAGGAGAATATTTGTAACTCAGGGTTGAAATGAGGGGTCTTTGGTGCTCTCTGTGTTTGGTTGTTTTCTTGCAGGTGTTTCATTACCTAGGGTAGATAACATCACCAGTGCACACAAGAAAAAAAAGTACATAAATCCATAGTGAATCAACATCAATAAATAGAGTAACATTCTTGGTTATACACCTTAGAGATTCACTGATTGTCACCAATCCTCTTAAATCAAGGGTTTTCAAACTTGGCCCTTTTATGACTTATGGACTTCAACTACCAGAATTCCTCAGCCAGGCAAGGCTTTCTAAGAAGACACTGTTTTATTGTTTTCAAAAAGATTATAAGGAAGGAACCATTCAAAATTTGTAGGCCAAGCTTTCCAGGAGCTTCAGTCAAGTCAACTTGCTTTTGGACTTTGTCTCTAATGTCTCACAATTTGCAGCATTTCTGCTCTTGTTCCAGCTTTAATTCTTTTATATACATAGCTGTAGCAAAAATTGAGATGGAAAGTAGAATACTAGGTGATCCTTCCTCTCTTCTGCTTTATTAAAGAAACAATTGGATGGACAGGGATGATGGATCCAATATCAATTGCATTCCTAATCATCCCAATCTGCACCCCATGCTTCTAAAGCAATAACAAACCTTTAGGGCAGGGGTCTTCAAACTTGGCCTTTTTATGACTTGTGCACTTCAATTCCTAGAATTCCTCAACTAGGCACGCTGGCTAAGGAATACTGGGAGTTGAAGTCCACAAGTCATAAAAGGGCCAAGTTTGAAGACCCCTGCTTTAGGGCTTTCACACATCCCACACCCCCAGCTTGCTTTCTGTTCTCAGGATGGGAGGAAAGTACATTGCTCAGAGACCCTCTTACTTTGAGAAAAGAAAGCCAGCAAATTTGCTGACCTCATTTGAGAATTGAATTCTGGCTGTTGTGGAGAGAAGAGGAGAAAAGCAGGGAGCATGATTTTCCCCATCTCCTTAGGTTTTCCTCCACACCAACAAGGGGCCACAACTTCTGGAGAAGTGCAGAACTGAATTGGACAAGTGATTGATAGGAACAGCAATCCCAGGAATAATGTCCATGAACTATTTCTACCTGAGCCTAACAAAAAGAAGCCTAGCTATCTTCTCCAGCTTCCCAACATTTAAACAGGTAATCCCCCAGGTATGAACATTCATTTAGCGAATTTTCACAAAAATGAATTCATTCAGAAAGGGTACTTACATTAGAAATTCAAAATTGTGAGCAAAAAGAGGCCTCTGTAGTCATGTGATTTAGATTCAGTAACTGATACAGCAGTGGCTATGTTTAACTCTGTGACTTGTCTGGGCTGTTTGGGTTACAAATACAATTTCCTGAACCCAGAAGATTTTTTTTTTTTTTTTGGCCCTGGTCATATGGCCAACCAAGAGCCGAGTTGGTGCCGGTTTGTTTTAGTTTTTTGCTTTTTTGGTGCTGAGTGGAGAATCTGCTGCTGCCTGGACTTGAGGACTGCTTCTGTAAGTACTTTATTTATTTATTTATTTATTTATTTATTTACTTATTTTGTTGCTCTATAGCCATGGGCCAGATGAATCGTAGCAAAACTGTGCCCACCCTGTTGCTGGCAATGGCAAAAAAAAAAAGTCACGATAAGTCACGACATATCAAGTGATGTTGCGAGTTTGACACCCCTGCTCTATAGTGCTTGTCTGTTTGCAAGCACTTTGGGAACTGCTCTGCTTTTTAACTATTGTCCTTTGCAAACTATTCTGTTTGTAAGTAAGAACTTTGCAAAGATAAAGTTGGAGATTAGTGTATATTACTAATGTAGTTAGTGTAGTTTGTAGGTTTTAAATTTAAATAGCCTCCAGAAGGATGGATACCCCATCATTGGAAGCTTTTAAGAAGAGACTGGATAGGCATTTATCAGAAATACTCTGTTGTGAGAGCAGTGGGTTAGACTAGATGACCTCAAGGTCCAATCCATCTCTGTCACCGTTGCAAGCTGAGAGTTCTGCAAATCCCTCCCCCATCTCCCTTTGGGTGCCTGGCTGGAGACTCTTAACCTAAATAGTGGCAAGTGGGTTGATTTTTTAAAACACTTGCTCTGGGCATCTGAAGACACTTGAGCTAATTAGCAGCAGTTGTTTTTTTTTTAAAAAGCATCTGCAGTGGCTACAAGCCCTGCTTGGAGGCAATTTAGTTCCTGAGCCGGCTGCACTGGAAATAGCTGATGGGTGGCTGGAGGGAAAGCCTTTCAGTTCAATTAACGTGGTAGTGGTCAATTAACAAACTGGAGGAAACAGTAAGTCAGATCTTTGTTCATTTAACAACTCATTTGATTCAATTAATGAATTTGATTTTAAAAATTTGTAAAATTGAGTCTAATTCATTTGATGATTTTTTTTTTAACTTATGAGCTTAACGGGCAGGCTCCATTAGGTTCGTACCTCGAGGACTACCTGTATTAGAGATAGAAAGATTAGATTAAACAGAATGGTCAGTGAAGAAAAGCTCTGCAATGTAGACTTTTTTAATATTTTTCTCTCATTTGTATTTTGGTTGGGGCTTCTCAAAACACTCTGAGGAAGAAAAGGTTGTGGGAGGCCAGAGGCTGAAGACTCTTTTTCCATGAATCCAGTTACTCTGACTTAAAAAAACAAAACCTGCCAGTATATTGCTTTGGTGTGTTGATTACAGAATCCAGGTTAGGTGAATGTCACTACTTCACTAGATTAACAATAGCAATACCGCTTAGACTTATACATTGTTCCATGGTGCTCAGCCCTCGCTGAGAGTTTTACAAAGTCAGCCTATTGCCTCCAGCAATCTCATTTTACCCACCTCAGAAGAATGGAAGGCTGAGTCACTGAGCCGTAGTGGCGCAGTGGTTAGAATGCAGTTCTGCAGGATAATTCTGCTGCCTGCCGGTTGCCAGCAGTTCTGCAGTGTGAGTCTCACTGGCTCAAGTTTGACTCAGCCTTCCATCCTTCCAATGTCAGTAAAATGAGGAGACAGATTGCTGGGAGCAACAGGCTGACTCTGTAAACCGCTTAGAGAGGTATATAAGTCTGAGTGCTATTGCTAGTGCTATTGAGTCGGTGAGGATCGAATTGCTGGCAGTCTGCAGAATTAGCCTGCAATACTGCATTCTATTGTATTTTTCTGGGCTCCAAGATCACCTCAGATAGGGACTGCAGCCAAGAAATTAAAAGACGCTTGCTCCTGGGGAGGAAAGCTATGGCAAATCTAGACAGCATACTAAAAAGCAGAGACATCAGCCTGCCAACAAAAGTGCATATAGTCCAGGCCATGGTTTTCCCAGTTGCAATGTATGGCTGTGAAAGTTGGACCATAAGAAAGGCTGAGCGCCAAAGAATTGAGGCCTTTGAACTATGGTGCTGGAGAAGACTCCTGCGAGTCCCTTGGACTGCAAGGCGTTCAAACCGGTCAGTCCTAGAAGAGATCAACCCCACTGCTCTTTAGAAGGCCAGATCCTGAAGTTGAAACTCAAATACTTTGGCCACCTAATGAGAAGGAAGGACTCACTGGAGAAGGGCCTAATGCTGGGAAAGATTGAGGACAATAGAAGAAGGGGACGGCAGAGAATGAGATGGCTGGATGGAGTCACTGAAGCAGTAGGTGTGAATTTAAATGGACTCCAGAAGATAGTAGAGGATAGGAAGGCCTGGAGGAACGTTGTCCATGGGGTCGCGATGGGTCGGACACGACTTCGCAATTAACAACAACAACACTGCATTCTAACCACTGCGCCACCACAGCTCTTAGACCATAACTTTTACCCAATAATATCATTGTTATTTTTCAAATAATATTAATGAAACAGAAGAGGTGGAAGAAAAAGAAACTACTGGAATAATATCTTTTACAACAGAGTTTCAGCTGAGATACCAAAACACTTCTTTTTCATCTTATTTTATTCTTTGAATACCAGTTGAGAGTTGATGAGAGCAGATCATTATGAAAATAAAGAAGCTCGGGCATAACCTTTTGCAGTAAACCTTTTGTGTAAAATTTGTGAAAAGTGTTTGACACAGGTAGTTAAGTATTAGTCATACAGGTCACTCTAACGTTAAGCCCATTATATTGTTTAAGTGATGATACTTAACAGAATTCATATGAAAAGCAACAAAGTATTTATTAAGAGAAAAGTAGGTCTAAGTCTATTTCAGCAAGCAAAAGGAAATCTAAGAGACAACCTTAACTAAGAATATTCTTATTTGCTTTAAAAAGTTTTAAAGCATGTTTTAAAATGTTTTAAAGCATGTTTTAAAATGTAGAAAAAAGCACTAAAACAATAGCAAATTATATTTCTGTCTACAATGTAGGATGGATATAATTCTTTGTGCTTTTCTTTCGTGCTTGTTAGAATGTTAGCTTCCATCATTGAAATAAAATGACACATGAATATATTCTTTCTTTTTTCTAAACATAGTATCATGTTTGCATTTGGAGAAATATTTTTTAAATTTATTAAATCTTTAGTTTATGCTCGCAAACAGCATGCATAGAAAAGATAAATAACATAATGGGGACATGTTAAACTTAACAATTTGGGATTTGGAATACAACATTCTAGAGAACATGGAATAGGACGAATATCCACCAAACCATGCAGTTCCTTTTGGGGTAGGTGGGGAACTGGGGAATTTCTGGAATTCTCCAAATTGAAATTGAATCAAAGTGTTGGTTCTCAAACTAATAAAGATTCACACAACCTTGGTATAAACAAACTACAGTTGCCAGCTCCTCCTTTATCATTGACAAGACCTATCTGCATAAAGTGGGTACCCCATAATGCTGTGAGAAAAAGACTCACAGTGTACAGTTAACTATATTGATTCTACATTAAAATATTTCATTTGCTAGCATTTTTTATTCTCTACTGCTTTTATCTTAATAAATTTTGATAAAGAAAACCCATTGAAATTGATGCTTTGAAAAAAAATCACTTTGTATAAAGACGGTTAAGACAGGGTAAATAAAACATACCAGAGGTTTCCAGAGCAATCTGTTCTTAAATCAGCCAGTTTTGTATGTCCCTAATACTTGTTTGGCAAAGGATAAGTAACATTTCATTCAGAGTAAATACTTAGCAATGGCAGCATTAAATTATGTGGGTTGAAGAAATAGTGGAGAAACGGGACTGTGTATTCTCCAGCATGATTGGATGGAGAATCCACGGATGGGTTGTCTTAATCTATCTGCTCCAATTAGACTAAGTCTGAAATTTAGTACCGCCCCCTCTGTGCCAACTGCACCCCAGTTTTAGACTTAGTCTCTTTGCCCCAAGACGCGTTTTGTCTTCGCTCCTGGAGCAGAAGACTGTTTAATTCTATTTAATTACTTAGCTCAGGCTATTATTATTTGTTATTTTATTATTGATTCAGAATCGATTATATCTAGAAGAAAGATCAATTATCCCAGTCTGAAGCCTATTCAGGCTGACAGACTCACAATCCTCTCCCTCTGGGGGGGGGAAAACTTTTCCCTTCTTTGTTTTCCTCAGTTAGGGACAGCAAGATCAAACCTTTGATTTAGGTCGTTTTCAGAGCCTCATCAAGCCTGGAGGGAGCCTTCCCAGGTCCCTCAGCCCCAGCAGAGAGCAGCCGGTGAGAATTTGGGCGCGGCCCAATTTTTGGAGCCGGGAGGGCCTGTCAGGCCTTGGACGACAGCTTTTCCAGCCGGCCTAATCACATGCCACCAGCTGCTTTAGGAGCCCAGGCGATTCACCTGAACGAGGGCTCGTTGCAGCGTAGACCCTAGGCCTCAAGGCCTTCTTCCAACGGCCGTTTTTTAGGGCGCGAAATTGGCGGCCGCCATTTTGAATTGCCTCCCAGCAGCCATTTTGGGTGTGGCTGAAGCCCCCGGTGGCCATTTTGTATGTGGGTGAGGCCCTCGGTGGCCATTTTGTGAGTGGCGGAAGTCACTGGCGGCCATTTTGTGGGTGGCTGAAGTCGCCGGCGGCCATTTTGTGTGGGGCTGAAGCCTCAGCGGCCATTTTGAGTGTGACTGAAGTCACTGGTGGCCATTTTGTGGGTGGCTGAAGTCACCGGCGGCCATTTTGTGTGGGGCTGAAGCCTCGGCGGCCATTTTGAGTGTGCCTGAAGTCATTGGTGGCCATTTTGTGTGTGGCTGAGGCCAGACTGCCTGGAACTTTCTTCTGAAGGCAGTATTACATCATCGGTGGCAGGATCGTCGAGAGAGCAGGTTCGACCGGGGAGGGCCGGATCGATCCCAAGTGATCGGGGGGCCCATTAACTCCCCGCCCATCCCCCTCTTGGGCTGAAGTATCTCTGTAGACTCCCTTGGTGAAGTACAGCGCCGAGGGGGGCGTTTTGCCAAGGTTGAGACCAGAGCAACTCATCATGGCAGAGAAAGGCAGCAAGCCGGCCAAGAGGAGTCGCCAATCAGAGGCAAGTGGTAAGAGCACCACCAAGCGAGCCCGGCCAAGCAGGGAGCCACAGAGGGAGGAAGGGTGCCAAAGACTGAGAGCGGCCTCCACAGATCTGACAGACACGATGGGAAGGTCTATTTTGGAGCCCCTTTCTTCGTACAGTGCCTCAGCCCCAGGGGCCTGGTCTCCCCCCAGGGGAATTCCTGAGTCAGATTCAAACCTAACAGTGGCTTCAGGGAGGGGTATAACCGGTCAGGACACCTCAGGGCCCCAGGCCGCATTCACTCCCACTGCAGCAGGACTTCGCCCTCCTGAGAACCAGGCCCTGAACCCAAACCTCCTCCAGTCCATGATAGCCCAGGCTGTGGCTCAATTGATGGCCTCCAACACCACAGACACCCCCCCCAGGCCACGTATCATCCACAATCTCCAGATTTGATGGAGGATCCCTCATCGGATTTGGAATCTACAGGGGCTGAACAATCTGGCCTGATTTTGTTTGAGGACGAGGGCATCACTCCCTCTGACCCCACCCCTCCTGTCGATCTCTTTGACCATTCATTCTTTAATTCCCTGCTACTCAGGGCCTGCACTAGTGCAAACCTCCCCCAAGAACAGGAGACCCCATCTCCAGGGGTCCCCACGCCATATACACCAAGCCCTCAGTCTCGCAGAACAATATTCCCTGCCCTCCCCTTTTTCTGAATATAGTTCAAGAACAATGGGCGAACTTAGGATCCTTCTTAAGCCCCGGTGCAGTAGAGAGAACATTATTCAATGTTGCCCGTTCCCTGGCCTCCCTATTGGAGATTCCTGAGATTGATGAGCCTTGAACTCATTGTCTCCCAATGTTAACATCCCTGGGGACATAAATGAGGCACGTAGGGCGGAGGATAAAAAGATTGACTCCGCATTGCGTAGTTCCCATCTGGCATCAGCCTGGGCAACAAGGGCAGCAACGTCCATGGCCTTCTTCGCTAGGGCTTCAGCCCTTGGGGTACGTGAGCTCCAGGACAGGATCCCTCCAGACCAGCTCAGAGCTCACCAAAATCTGGGTAAGTTAGTGGCTACAGCCCAGTACCTAGCCGACGCTTCTCTGCACATGGCTAGATACACTGCCAGACCATCGCTGCAGACATCTCAGCACGAAGGTTCCTTTGGCCCAGGAATTGGCGAGCAGACACCAAGACCAAGTGGCGTCTGGCCTCTAACCCTTACACAGGTGGACATCTCTGTGGTAAGGCACTAGGACCATACTTAACTGAAGGTAAGGACAAACGTAAAACTCTGGTTAACTCATGTCACAGAGCAGTTACAGGAGGCTGCCTTTTGACCAGCTCCATCCTGGGACTGGGCCCAGGCATCCCTCTATTCCTTTCAGAGACAAGAACGACAGCAGTATCGTTCAGCATGCAGAAGCAGACCACAGATCCAGGCCAAGCGGCCCCTTCAAGACCGAGGAGCCGTTCCTCTGAACGAGGCAAGTGACCTCACAGTCTCACTTCCCATAGGAAGCCAGCTGGCCCCTTATTCCAGCACTTGGGCAGTCACCACTACAGATGCCGGCTGGTCCCTTATTCAAGCACTTGGACAGCCATCACTACAGATGCATGGGTGTTAGACACTGTCAACAGGGTTTGAGACTAGAAATTGTTCTCAACCACCTGACAATTCCGCTCTTGCCCTATCCCAACGAGCAGGTCCAGGGCTGACTTTATGTCAGATGCCATAGCTCATTTATTACAAATACGAGCAATTGAACCAGTACACAAGACCAAGAAGGACGAAGGTTTTACTCAAACCTCATCGTCATCCCTAAGACTTGGGGGGCTGGAGGGCAATCTTAGACTTGAAAGGTCTAAATCTTACTTGAGGTCTAAGAAGTTTAAGATGCAACCACTTCAATCAATCCTGGCCAGCATCAGGCAAGGTGACTTCTTACCTCAATAGACCTAACTGAGACATGTTTCCTAACCACCGCAAATTCCTCAGATTCAGCTATGCCCACTACCAGTACAGAACCCTACCATTTGGCCTCTCATCGACACCGAGGGTATTTACAAGGTACTGGCACTGCTCGCAGCCCACCTTAGACAAATTCCAATCAGAATTCAATGCTATTTAGATGACATACTAATTCAGTCATCATCATTCCGAAACGCTCAGTCAGACCTCGCCCTAGCCATCCAGGTCTTTCAGGAGCACGGGTTTTCTGTTAATTTCCAGAAAAGTCATACAACAACCCGGCTCCTCCATTTGGGCGCTGTTATAGACACGGACAATTGTACGGTCTACCTATCTCAGGACCGAAGGAACTCTATTCAGACTCTTGTATGTCGGATCCTAAGGGCCAGAGTAATCACATTGGCCTCCGTATCACAGCTACTGGGGAAGACGGTGTCCTGCGTGAAATTGTGCCATGGGCATACCTCCATGCCAGAGAATTACATGGCTTCTCCTTCCATTTCAGAGACTTGAACTCCCTTCAATGGTGGGACTCCCCGGCACTGTCACGGGGAGCAGTATTAGAACCAGACAGGATTACCATTACCACAGATGCAAGCCTGTTTGGGTGGGGGCACACCTTCACACGCACTGGGCTCAAGGTCGGTGGTCCAAACAGGACCTAAGGAACAATATAAACTGGCTGGAACTCAGAGCCATACATATGGCCCTAAAGAGATTCACCGATATAGTACAGGGCCAACATGTCCTGATTTTAACCGACAACATTACAGCCAAGGCCCATGTCAACAGACAAGGGGGGACAAGGTCCAGGCCTCTCATGCAGGAGGCCAAATTGCTGGGGTCCTGGGCGGAACTGAATCTTCCCTCCATCAGGGCGGAGGACATATCCGGAGTGACCAACCAGCAGGCGGACTCACTGAGCAGAGCAACCGTGGATCATTCTGAATGGCAGCTGGATCCGAAGGTGTTCAGAGAGATCGTGGACAGGTTTGGTTCCCCAACCTTAGACCTTTTGACTCCCCCACCAACTCACAACTTCCCAGATTCCTTTCTGGGTTCCCACCTCCATCAGCAGAGGGAACAGATGCACTCCACAGTCCCTGGCCCAGGGAACTGCTCTGTGCCTTCCCTCCTCTGCCGTTTCTTCCTGCCACGATCAGGAAGATCCTTCGCGAACGAGCAGAGGTCCTCCTGGTTGCGCCGCATTGGCCGAGACGCTCTTGGTCACCGACCTGATGGAGCTCTCCGTATCACCTCCATGGAGGATCCCAGCAAATCACATCTCCCACATTCAGGGGGAACTACGCCATCCAGACCCTCAATGACTCCAGTTAACCGTCTGGCACTTGAGAGGCAGGCCTTAGGCTGAGACTCATATTCGTCAAGGGTCATAGCTATGATTCAGCAATCTAGGTGACCCTCGACGAATAGAATATACGATGCCACATGGAGAGACTCCTGTAATTGGTGTTCAGTTCGAAAAATTGACCTTTGGCGGTTTCAATGCCAGTTATCTTGGAGTTCCTGAGGGATGGTCTAGACAAAGGGCTTTCCACAAGCACCATCCGCAGGCAGGTAGCAGCACTTGCCACAGTTATTTCCTGTGGCAATGAATCCTTAACACATTACCCTATGATACGCTCCTTCCTAACAGGAGCTAACAACGTCAGACCATCAACTGTACATAGATACCCCTCGTGGGATCTTCATCAGGTTTATAGGTTCTTGTTTCGCACCCTTTGAACTATTGACACTGGTTTGTTTAAACAGTTATCGATGAAGGTGGAATTTCTTGTTGCTGTAACTTCAGCGAGAAGGATATCTGAACTGGCTACTCTTCAGTGAGGAAGGACCTGTGTACATTCCATAAGGACAGGGTAACCCTTAGGCTAGGCCCCTCCTTCGTGCCTAAGGTCAAGTCCTTGTATCCTAAATCTCAGGAAATAGTTTTGCCGGACTTCTGTCCTAACCCATCTAATGAGATAGAGGTTCAGTGGAACAAATCGGATGTGCGCAGGGCTTATATTGTTATATACAGAGAACCTCATCTTTCCACAGAAAAGAGGCTCTGTTTGTGTACTATCACCCTTCATCACTAGGTCAGAAGGTTTCTTCAACCACAATACGCAGGTGGATTAGAGTTTGTATTTCTCTGGCATACCAGTCTCAGTCACTGCGAGATCCCAGGCACTACAAGAGGGATATATATGCATCTTCTACAGCTTCATTTGGCCGCAGGGTCCTAGAACACGCATTAACATTGGGTGGGAACCAGGCCCAATCTAATTCCCCACCCTAGGGACACAGGGCTTTGGTATGTCCCATCCGTGGGTTCTCCATCCACTCATGCGGGAGAAAGGGGCGTTGTCTTACCTGAACGCCTTTTCTCAGCATGATGATGGAGAATCCACTCCCTCCCATTAGGTCAGTTGGCCTGGTTCCCATTTGTTCAGACGCGTCGGACTAAAGTCTGGGTATCGCCTTAGCCTAAAACTGGGGTGCACGTGGCACAGAGGGGCGTTGCCAATTTCAGACTTAGTCTAATTGGAGCAGATAGATTAAGACAACCCATCCGTGGATTCTCCATCATCATGCTGAGAAAAGGCGTTCAGGTAAGACAACGCCCCTTTCTCCACTATTTCTTCAACCCACATAATTTAATGCTGCCATTGCTAAGTATTTACTCTGAATGAAATGTTACTTATCCTTTGCCAAACAAGTATTAGGGACATACAAAACTGGCTGATTTAAGAACAGATTGCTCTGGAAACCTCTGGTATGTTTTATTTACCCTGTCTTAACCGTCTTTATACAAAGTGATTTTTTTTCAAAGCATCAATTTCAATGGGTAAATACTTAGCAATGGCAGCATTAAATTATGTGGGTTGAAGAAATAGTGGAGAAAGGGGCGTTGTCTTACCTGAACGCCTTTTCTCAGCATGATGATGGAGAATCCACGGATGGGTTGTCTTATTCTAGGACAAAGAGAGAGAGTAAGTATTTTGTACTTATTAAACCTAAAGTCAGAAAGAACTTCATGAGCATCTGCCAGAGTGATGCATAAATGGGTTAACAAAGGGATAACAAATGATATAGGTGTGATTATGTCACCTCACAACTTTATTTTTTTATTTTTTAATATATTTTTTATCCCGCCTTTATTGCTTTTATAAATATAAGTCAAAGTGGCGAAGATACATACTACTCCTTCTTCCTATTTTCCCCACAACAATGATCCTATGAGGTGGGTTGGGCTGAGAGAAAGTGACTGGCCCAAAGTCACCCAGCGGGTTTTCATGCCTAAGGCGGCACTAGAACTCACTGTCTCCTGGTTTCTAGGACATCACCTTGACCACTAGACCAAACTGTAGTTATCTCTCATGCCCATCCTCATGATATCCTCATCATTTACTATGTATGTTGCTGCTTGACTTATAGAATTAATGGAAGATCCATATTTAAACCTTTTTGAGAAACAAATATAAATCTAACAAATAATAAATTAAAAACAAACCCTGCGAGCTAAGGAGACTATGCAGACGATGCTTTACAAAAGCAAATTACAGATATTTCAAAGAAGTAGTAGTGATGAAAGATTTAAATTACCCTGACATCTCTGGGACAGGGTGGTTCCTCCAGGCTGTTTATGGCTGCCTTCCTGATTTCTCATTCGCAAGACTGAGAAAGGCCCCAAAAGATGAGCTATCCTAAATTCAATCTTTTTTTTTTTTTAAAAAAAAAAAAAACCAGCACAGTACATACCATTTTATTGACTCAAGAAATACAAAATACATTACCTAATATTCACACACACACACACACACACACACACACACACACAGAGAGAGAGAGAGAGAGAGAGAGAGAGAGAGAGAGAGAGAGAGAGAGAGAGAGATATTTTCAGAGAGTTTAAGGTAATTATTTATAAAATGCACAGAATACAATATATTCAAAATTCACCATATCAGGGCTAAAATAAGCAATTGCGATTTCATTTCCTTTTTCAGTTAGTGTAAATATTCTATTTTTTTAAAAAAAACACGAAATAGATTTCCTTTATGTTTAAAATATAACTCATATAAATATAAAAATTAGGGCTGTACATCAGGCTAAATATACTGGATTGAAAATTCACAGCAGATGTACAGGTGTAAATGAGCACTAATAAAGGTGAAAAATGAGCATTAATAAAAGTATATCAATATTAGTAGCTCAAGATCTGTTACCCAATTTATCTCTGATATTATTAGTGACATAACAGAAGGCCATCAGGGAAAAGCATGACACTAGGTTTGGTAGAGATCTGCTAATTCAGATTGTATATTTATGGGTAGTCCTCGACTTACGACCACAATTGAGGCCAAAATTTCCATTGCTAAGAAGACAGTTAAGTGACTTGAACCCCATTTTACCATCTTTTTGCCACAGTTGTTCAGTGACTCATTGCAGCTGTTAAGTAAATCATGCAGTTGTTAATCAAATCTGGCTTCCCCCATTGACTTTGCTTGTCGGATGCCAGCTGGGAAGAATACAAATAGTGATCACGTGATCCCGGACACTGCAACTGTCATGAGTATGAGTCAGTTGCCAAGCATCCAAATATTGATCATGTCACCATGGGTAGGCTGCAATAGTTGTAAATGTCATAAGTCAGTTTTTTTCGGTGCCGTTGTAACTTTGAATGATCCTCGGCCTTACCTCTAGCATGTTGTAAGTCAGTGATGGCAAACCTTTTAGAGATCGAGTGCCCAAACTGCAACCCAAAACCCACTTATTTATCACAAAGTGCCAGGGCATCTGGGCATTGTGGTGCCCTCGGGGGGGGCAGGGAGGAGCTTCTGAGTGCCACCTCTGGCACTCAAAAACCAGTGGCGCAAAAATGGACCACCGTGCTGCAAGGCACAAAAATGCCCACCACTGCGCCATGGGGTGCAGATACAAGGCGCTGCACCACGCAAGAATGGGGCAGGGCTAGTGAGTATCACGCAGGTACTAGCTCTACCCCATTTGCAGCGTGTGCAAGCTCGCAGCCCTGTGTGCACATGCATGCATGTAAAATGCTTCCCCCTCCCTTTTCTTTCAGTCCACCAATCGACAATGGTTGGTGACCTCTGCTCTACCACTTCTACTCAAACTTGCTAGTCAGCCGCTTTGCCTCCTTTGTGCTGGGCGGGGCTCCTGCTCTGGGCGACAGTGGCGGCCTGCTGCTGGCAGTGGTGGTGCGCGTGCCATCAGAGAGGGCTCTGAGTGCCGCCTCTGGCACGTGTGCCATAAGTTCGCCACCACTGTTGTAAGTCTTCAACCTTACCTGTAATGTGGAGAGGAGAAATAAGCAACAATTAATCTAGTGCAAAGAAAAGGTAAGCATGGAGCAGAAGCTGGAAAATCCTTCCCAGATGGAAATAATGTTTTTTTTAATCTGTACTTTAGATTGTAGTTTAGAATAGGAAATACATAGCCCAAGGAAACATAGCAAAAAACCACATACAAAAAAGGAAATTTTAATTTTATTGTGCAAACATTGACCTGATGCAAATAAAAGGGATAGATTACACAAAGTGGAAGCTACAGACCTTTTGTAGCACACTAAGCTTACTGAGCTGGAAACTGAAGATCCGATTTTAAGTGAAATGAGTAATGAATGGAGCCACACCTCTTCAAAATATTGGGTTTTTTAAAATAAAATCATAGAAATGATAAGAGGAATTCCATAACAGGGAACAAATTTAAGAAAGGGGAAGTCCCAAAAGCATATAGCAAAATCACAATAAGTTCAATGTGGGGGGGAGCTAATGTGAATTCCAACAAGCAAATTAAAATATGAAAATAAAGAAGGACAAATATAGGAGATGGAAAAAGCCGTCCTATAAAAATATGTATAAGTAGTCTGGATTTATAAAGATGGTGATAAGCAAGGAATGAGTGAGGTTAGCAAAGAATGCTCGGAAAAACAGAATAGACTTCTAAAGATGTATTAAAAATAACAGGATTTTTTTAAAAAAAAAATGCTTTCCAAATGCTGAATCAAGGTGCAAAATTTCTTTTATTTGTACACTGTAATTACATCTTTTGCAGTTCCAACTCTGGATAGCAGGAATGAAAACCAGCAGAAGGAAAGCAAGCAATTAACAATTATAACACAACAACATGATTATTTATTTATTGTATCAGTTTATACAGCCACTCATTTTGCCATGTGCAACTCTGGGTGGAAACCATAAGATTAAAACTTGGCAATAAACCAACAAAAATAAGACAATAATGGAACCCGAGGACAATCTAACTCAAAACCGTAGAAACACAGAATCACATAAAGGATACAAAATATAAAGAACTTAAATTATACAGTACTTGTGTTTATGTGTGTGAGTTTTGAAAAGAAAGATAAAAACTATCAGAAAGTAATACAGAATTAAAGATAATAGAGAAAACAAAACAAAGATAAGATAAAGGCAGTGGTGGGATTCAGCCAGTTCGCACCACTTCGGCAGAACCGGTAGCTAATTTGTTGTTGCCCAGACCCAGAATGGACTTCCGGAAACGGCATCCACACAGAGGATTGGTTGTTCACATTTTTGAATCCCATCACTGGATAAAGATTTTTTTTTAAAAAAAAAATTAAAGTAATGATAAGAGAGCAGTTTTCTGTATCAATAGGGGTTGCCTGGAGTTTTGTGATCTAAATTTGATAGTTCAGTCTAAAATCCCTTGACTTTATCTTTCTACTTCCTATTGAAACAAACAAACAAAAAAAAACAATTACTATTGTTGGTTTTCTCTTAGCCTGGCATCCTTTCCCCAGTTGGCTTTTTTTTTTTTTTTTTTTGGTCTCTTCACCTTTCCTTTTTAAGCCATCTACGAATGGTAGAATGTGATAGAGAATCATGGTCAACTTCAAGGTGTCACAGTTGCTTTCTTTTTTTACTTCCCTGAGTGACCTACGGCCCTACTGTTCTGGTGGTGTCTCCACTGAGCATTGACCCAACTGAACTCTGATTAGCTTTTTGAGATCAGTTAAGGTTGGGTCTATGGTGCCATGAACCTGACAGAAAAAATAGAACCAGCAGCAACTAATGTCTGCATTCTCTGTGGGTTTTTTTAGATTTCTTTTAAAACCATCTGGTTTACCACTTCTTCTTGTATCTTGTGTTAAATGGTTTTACTATAGGACACCCACACCCACACACATACTGTGTGTGTCTATGTATATATTTATGCATGCCTATGTATGTATATGTAGAATATATATATACATATATTTCTGTTTTCTGAGGTTTTCGCGGGTGTTTGTATGTAGGTTTTTGATTATTCGGGTTTTCTCCTGCCTCAAATTGGAAGTGTCTTGGCGACATTTTGACGAAGTCTCATTCGTCATCTTCAGGCTGGTGTTTCTTCTAGGAGCACGAAGCCGAAAACACCAGCCTGAAGATGACGAATGAGACTTCGTCGAAACGTCGCCAAGACACCTCCAATTTGACGCGGGAGAAAACCCAAATAACCAAAGACCTATATATTTCTGTATATACACAAATATGTGTATGTATGTATGTATGTATGTATGTATGTATGTATGTATGTATACACACATAGACCTGCACATACACACTTTGAATTATCCTCCATCTCCTACCATTGAGCTTTGTTTCTTGAACTTGTGTTCTTACAAAGGGGAAGAACAACCGTTCCTGTCCACATTATGTGCCCCATAGAATTAATATCCCCTAAAATTTCTGATTTCCCTAAGTTTTCCTGTGATATAGAATATTAAATTACTTCCTATATGATTTTTCTCTTTTCATTGTAGCCAGCTGCTTGAGAGTAAGGTTAAATTGAGATTTATATTGACTAAGTAATCTGATGAATTTAGAGGTCATTTTGAATCCAAGGTCCCTAGTCTACATCCACTTTACTTCTGCTGAGTTTGCTTCCATTCATAATAGGAGATTGTTTAAAATGCATAAACAGATATTTGCAATGGTGTTGAAAAAAAATCTGATCCATGTGTTGAATGATTGAATACAATAATAATACAATCGTTTGAAAAATAGGCTTTACTTGCACAGTATGCACTAAGATTAAACATAAAATTATATTTACAAATTAATTATCCATGTTATATATTTAATGATTCACATATCTTTTGTAAATTGAATCAGCAAAGAATGCCAGATATTTTTCTCTTTATTTTAATAATGTGAAAGACAGACATATTCTTAAATTTATTCAGTTTCCATCTGTGACATGGTAAAGTACTTGTTTAACCCTTGTATAAGTATGAAATATAAGTACATATGTTCTGCAAAATATTGAGCAAAAACTGTCAAATCATTTCCTCCTTTAATGTGCATCCCTCATTTTGTTTTTAAACTATATTTGAAGCTGAACATAGCCAACTACAGACCCCCCTCATGATGATCTTTATTCTGAATCTGTTGTAAGGTTGGGTATATTTATTCCTAAAACAATATTTTCTCCAGGTCATTCCTTGATCAGGCCTTTAAATTATGACAATCAAAATAGTGACATACTTATCTGAAGGAAAGTGATTTTGTTTTTTTTGGGGGAAAAAAGCACTGGTTATAGTTATATATAAACCTCTCTCCCTTTCCTAAAGGCAGAAAATTCTTGGAATATTTGTTTTTGCTTCTTTTCTTTTTCAACAAAGAAATGGGAACATAGAAGCCTTGCTTACCTTGCTATATAGAGGATTAGTTTCTGCACTGAGGACCAAGATATGCCAGAAGCTTTATTTATGTGGTGGTCGTGTAGAGTGGTCCATATATGGAGAGACAATATTTTTCCCATCCTTGAAATGAAGGTCGCTCCTGCCTTGCTTTGATTGCTTATTTTCATTATTTGCACCATCTCCATATGCTAGCTGTTAACAGCATCCTTCTTTATAATCAGCTGTAGCTTTTCTCCTTTGCCTGCCTCCCTTTCAGCCACTTGCATTTGTTATTTAAACCTCCCACCCGCAACGTATTCCTCTATTAGCCTGTCGTTGTCTATTGTCTGCTGACCCTCTGCCCTCCAATTCACTGATTATTATTGAGAAAGAAATCTTCACCTTCCTTTTGGATGAAGATAACTAGATTATTTCATAGAAAAGCTGTGGCATGTGATACATTCAAACTACATTAGACAGAACAAAGGCTTAAAGCTCCAAAAGTAATAAACAGTTCTCCTTGCGACTTGTTTTTCTTTGTAATTTATGTTCTTTCCTTATAATGCAATTCACTGATCTTGCATTTGGTTTGAAATATCTTTTAAATTATAGGTAACTCTTTTTGTTTTTCCTTTTTCCAGTTGTGAGTGAACGCTCTTAATATTTATGCAACACATTATGCTTATCTGTTATTTTAATCAATATCATGCTGGAGAAATAAAAGTAAGTTTTGAGTAATGAGTCTATAACTAATAATAAAGTTTTTATACCAGCCTTTGTTCCCTTGCTAAAAGAAGTGATAGTGTAAACTATGGAACTGCTTCATAGAATGATGAATGAAATTGATTTATTTTAAAAGGATATAAACCTGTCCATTGAACATTCAAACTCTGGGCAGGTAAAAAAAGAACAAAGTAAGTTAAAATAATAATTGAATATTAACCAAGATGCCATATAGAAGGAACTCAACCACATACACCATACCTATGGTATGTTGGCTGTATCTATTATCACAGCCCAACAACTCCAGAAAAAGCCAAGTCTTCTCAAGTCATTCTGTTCTGGAAGCTTCCAGTGAAGCTTCCAAGTACTTTCAAAGGATAGCCCCATATAGAACACATTGTACAAATTCAACTAAGAGGGGACTAATACATGACTGTTAACAAAACAGGCCCTCCCAGTGCAGGACAGTGGCGACTCTTGCATCAGATGAATCTATACAATCTCTTTAATCTTCCTTGAGCAGGAACCCTGACTTCCATATAGCACAGCAGCCTTGTCTGGAGAGTGACATCCCTTTGACAGTTAAAAAAGAAAAATATCTCAATCCAGGGGCCCAATGAACTCAGTGCCATTCTGTCTTCTTCCCCATGCAGACCTTGACAGCCTCTGGGCACCGGGAAAGCACTTCAACAGCATCACAGCCAGGAGGGAAAATATATAATTCATTATTGTCAACATCATATTTCATCTTATATTCTTATCCAATAGTTTCATGTAGATGTTAAATAGGTGTGGAAAGAGGTCCAGGTCCAGAGGTATCTAACATAAAAGGGGCCTAGGGCTAGAGGTTTTTTCCTACCATCAACACTAATTGGATTTGGCCTTGGAGGAAGGAGAAGAACCAGTACAAAATAGCAATAGCACAGCATTTAGACTTATATACCGCTTCATAATGCTTTACAGCCCTCTCTAGGCAGTTTACAGGGTCAACAATCTGGGTACCTCCCAGCCCTAATGCCTTAAACTAACCAGAAGTAGAACATAATTAATGGCATTGAAAGCTGCTGAGGAAAACTGCTCTGGAGAACATGGCTTAGAGATAACTTCATCTCATGTCCTTCAGAAGCTATCTGGAAGCACAACCAGTGTCATTTCAGTACCATAACATAGCCTAATCTTGATTGAAAAGGGTTTAATTATACACTAGACAATCTATTACCTTTTGTATCATCCTTTCAGAGATATTTCTTTCCTTCAACAGAGCAACAAAATGGGTGGACAAAAAAGCAGTGGGAGCAAAAGTAACTTCTGACTTCCTGCTGGCTTCCCCATTGACTTTGCTTATGGGAAGCTGGCAGGAAGTGTCAGAATAATGATCATGTGACCATGGCTGCCAGTGACTGATGTTGATTTGCGAATGTAATAAGTGTGTGAACAACTGCTGTGAACATCCTTCAGATTTCAATTCCACAGAAGTATTGTATACATTCTTTAAGTTAGTACATTTGAGAGACTTTAATATAAAAGTTGTTACCCTATTATGCACCACTTCACCTAATTGAAAGTTATAACAGACAAATAGGAGAGTTTTAATAGGATATAACTATCTTTTATATATAATATTCTATTGATATTGGCTTTTCTTTACACATTAAATTGTTATTCTATATCATCCATATCTTCAAGTAAACACAGAAGACCAATGACTTTTTAAAATAAAGATGTATTTTTAGGAACATAGGTCCTGTTTTGGGTACAATTCCCTGGCTTATTATAGATGTATAAAGCATTTCATGCGTGAACTGTTCCTACATGGAACAGCTGCTTTCCAATTTATTTTATCAAATGTTTGGAGATTTATAATTTGCAACCTTTTACAGAGCTGTAACAAATCAATTGATTTGTGATCCAATTGAGACATAGTGTGAATTGCCCAATTTCTCCATTGTTTTTTTTTTAATTTATTTCTTGAACATTTGCATCAGCCAGGTTTGAATATTTTGTTTATGTTATTTGTCACTGTTTAACATTAATTATATTTTTAGTTTTTTTTATATAGTGTTGATTTTGTTTTGTTTGTATTTTTTGTTTTTGTTTTTCTTTTAAACTTGTGCACCGAACAGCTACTTTTTTAAATCTGTGGCTGAATGAAAGCCTACATTTTGGGCTGAAAACCTATGTTCTAGGCCAATGAGTTGGATGATAGGGTAAGAAGATAGGTTAGGCCAGTTTGGAATGAGACCAAGTTAGCTGCTACTGTGTCTTTGTCCTCAAGGGCAGCACATTTAACTCCCTCACTAGGCACTGGTGAGGATGAGGAATAAAACCAGGCTTTATGCTAAGGTTTTGGATATGGCTCAAGAGAAAAATGTAGGTATGGACATGAACAATTATCAACTGCTACAGTGGAGTGACATTCCTTAAGTAGTGCAAATTGTTCTTTGTGGCATTCGAGAACTCTGTTAACAGAGGATGGATGATTGTTTTATTTTGTACTTTTTCTAGAGCACTTTACAGCAGAATAATAAGCTCAAAGCACTGCTATTAACAGCTATCTCAATTCCTTCAGAGATTATTTTAAGAAAGGAAAAGTCAGTTTCCTGTTCATTATTATTGTTCAGTGTTCTTATTAATACCAGATAAGTAAGTTATTTATGTTTATAAAAAATGTCTTATGCTTAAAAATATTGTAAAACTGAGACTTCAACCAATCAAAGCTGTTTGAATGCTGTTTAAATAACAACAAAGTGTACAATTGTGATGCATTGTCCATGTAGCACTTGGAAGTGTCTTCTTCCCGGCCACGATTCCAAACTGAATTTAGCCTTTGTGTCCACTCAAGTTCCTTCAGGGGACAATTTTATTTTCAGGTAGAAGCAATATATTTCTGGCTGCTCAGTTGAGTGACTACAGAGGTTCATCATTGGAATTTGAGGCAATAATGCCTTAGAAAGATGGATGATGACAGGGGAAGGGAAAGTTGTTGTCCTAGCATTTGTCATGATTTGGGACATTGAGATAGATGGGCAAACCTCTTGAAAGGGTGCAGAGCTCACTTTTCCTGGCACTCTGTGGTCTTGTAAGGAATTTGTCATCTTGCCTAAGACAGGGGTTGTGTACTTTATTTAAACTCATTTTAATTGGATATTAGCAGGGCTTTTTTTCCTCATAAAACGCCCAGAACGGAGTTCCGGCACCCTTTTTGGATGGAACCTTGTAGGGTAGGCAAGGCGGGTTATATAACATGTGTGAGTTCTGGCAACTTTTTTTTTTTTTTTTTACAAAAAAAGCACTAGATATTAGATTGTTTGGTAAGGGACATTCACACTTACGGAAATTCTAGCCTGAGTGCTTAGAGCTTAAAAGCCTTTGCAGAGAAGTGCTGTTTATAAGAAGCGAGGTCACCTGCATGAAGGAAAATGTATAATCATCATGAGGTACAATCATAGCCTTTCCATTTAGAGACGCCAGGATTAGACAAAGCATACAAATTTGTGATCTTAACCCCCACATGGTGTTGGTCATTGTCACAAATAGCACGTCTGGGACCCAATAACTCCAATTGATTCCCAAGGGGTCATTGCAAATATAAAATGCTTAATATTTCTAAAGTCTATTTTCTATTTTGTCTTCACAATTTATTTTGTGATGCTCCTTTGAAACGAGCCACCTGGAACCTGTTTTTTTTAGAGCTTTGCCACTTAGAACTATGATTATGAAAAGAACTCTTACTTAACCCACTTAATAATACCTATGTACATCTGTGGAATTCATTAAACAATATACTTTTTCTAGTGAAGTCATGTTTATATAAATCATTAAGTGTTTTTTAAAGATATTGTTAATCATACAGAGAGCCAGTTTTGTATAGTGGTTAAGGCATGAGGCTAGTAATTGGGAGACAGTGAATTCTAGTCAGAGGGGTGACCCTAGACCAGTCACTTTCTCTCAACCCTAGGAAGGAAGCAATGGCAAACCACTTCCAAAAAGCCTTGCCAAGAAAATTGCAGGGACTGGTCTAGGCAGTCTCTAAGAATTGGACATGATTGAACAAAAGAAAAAAAAACATAATATATAGGAAATCTGCATAAAATTCAAGCTACAGATTTACATAATTATGCACAGGGAATAATCAAATATCCCTAATAATATCTTCTGAATATAATTTAATATTGTACTGTGTAAAATGGATGATTGAAATTGGGCAAGGCATTGATCCAAAGAAATCAATTCAGTTGGTACAAATTGATGGTAGTGATGGATTATGAATGTAATTCAGGATGACAATGCCCAGAAATCTTTTGTATCATGCTAAGTTTCAGGGGGAATTTTGGCTTTTTATTTAAACAGTTGTTAAATATGTATTAAATAAACAATTTTATTTTATGTGTTTTGTTTTGTTTTGTTTTGTTTTTTATTTTATTTGCTATCACACACTCTGAGTGACTTATGGTATAGAAGATTAAATCAATAAATACATTAAAATTAACAAAAAATTAGCTAAGATCAGATCCCTGACCCATTAATTTCAGTGTCTGGATTCACCCACTAAATCATGATTGGATTCAACACTATTTATACATTAGGTTCACTATCATATTAAATATAAACCATAGTTTACAAATCACAATAGTAAATTTAAAATGAAGTTGAGTGCAGATACAGTAAACTACCAGCCATGAGATCTCATATTCTGCATATTAAAGTACCACTGAAAAACTTTGCTAAGATGTTTTAAGTTCACCAATAGAGTTCTTGCATAACATTAACCCAGCCAGAACATTTTCTTAGCACTAAAGAGTGGGGTCTTATTTTTTTCCTCCTCCTCCTCCCCTTCCCCAGAAAGGCTAACAATGCTAATGCACTTAATGATGCTTGTTTCATTATTTTTTTCCTGAACAAATGGATTCCCAAATAAGACAAAAGGCTAACTTATTTTTTCACCATAATTATGAGGTGAATGTAAAAGGTTTGAGCTCTACTACTATCCTGAAAGTTGTTCCCAAATAGGATAGATGGCTCTGAGTTATACAGATCAATGGTGAAGCTTAGTTTCTGAAGCAATTTAAAGGAGAAAATGATTTTTTTCTTGATTGAAAAATATCAGACTTTGCAGAATAATGAAGCAGTGGTGGATTCCCAATCACAGACATGGGTTATATATATAAATTTGATTTTCTGTTCTATCATTTCCCTAAAAGAGTTTGAGTTTCTTCAGAATTGGCATCCTTTTGGCTAAGTGATAAGGGGAAAGCACAATGTGTCCAGAGTACATCTGCAATTCAGTGCTGCAGTTGTTACTCTGATAAATTTATGGTTTAATTGAATGTATTAACTTCATGGTGTGATTTAATCATTTTTTGTTCTACCACACTGATGAACAATTTTCTTGTCATATGTCTAATACTTCTTATTAATGAAAATCTCAGTTGTTATCTAATCTTCCAGCTTAATCCACCACAGGGAAAGGTCAAACAGTGTTAAAAATCAAATGTTTAAACAGTGTGAAGACTAACTTATATATTATATAGCATCAGTAAAAAAGTGTTGTTCCATACTCATATGGAAGGAATTCAGTAATTTATTTCTATTAACAGAAGTTACTTCAGGAAGAGTCATCCCTTTTTTCTCCTTGTAACTAAACTTGTAGCATTAGTAGGGGAGAAGAAAAAGGAACATATTCTTATCCAGGAGAAGGAGATATTCCATTATTCTGGAAAAGAACTCCTCATAATATTGGATTCCACCAATGAACAGTATGTATACTATTAGATATTATAATTATGTTGCTCCAAATGAGTGCTGTGGAACTCTTTGGATAAGTACATGGTGATGGCTATGTAATAAGAATATCTTATGGTAGAATATTTTAATAGTCAAGAGGCATTCCCAATATTGTATGAGAACAGAATAATCTCTGATGTTTCCAAGAATTAAAATCTTGGAATTGTCTGCCTCTAGGTGGCCAGCCAAAACTTTATGGTGCTCATGAAAAGAAAAAAAAAATAGTGATGTGCTCTTTCATTGCTAGCAGAGGTGCAAAACCTGGGCTGATTTTGGTGCTGTATTTCTGAACACCTCAATTATATATCGTCAAGCCAGATTTTAAGAATGTACAAAGGCAGCAGGATTCTATTTGCTATGTGAGGGCTTCAATAATTTATAGAATTAGTAAAAGCTTCATTATATATATTTTTTGTGCCTGCACACACTCAATTCACTCAGCTATGCTACATAAAAGTTCAAAGGTAATATTTTATTGTCATGCATGAGAGAGAAATAAATTGGAGCAGTAATGTAATCACGCTTGCTGATGTGTTCTGAATTTTGAACGCCATCTATTAGGAGCTTTGTCACAAAATACTTAGGGAAATATTTATTCATACTGAAAGTTTTAATATTTTTTCCCTGCCTATACTCCTATTGCTTAAATACGCACATGGGAAATTTATCCTGTAGACAGCAGTTGCTGTCAAATAGCACTTCTTCCTTTTTAATAACCACATGAGCCGAAGTGGTTGTCCCCTTACTAAGTAACAGGAAATATATATATTAGTAAAAAGGAATTATATGCAGAGGAGAAACAAAGAGGGGACTGTGCCATTGTACAACAATTTTTAGCTTCTTCCACTTGGAAATTGGTTCAGATTTTACCATCAATACTTTGCTGAGATTTTTAACTTGTTTTTATTTCTGTTTTTTACATATTTATTGTGTTTCTTTTAATTGCCAACTGAGTAGTCACACATTTATTGTTGAGTCCTCGGTTAATGGCAATGACGGCGTGAGACATTCTGTGGTTTCAGGAACTCTTTATTGCTCTTCAGTAGCCCCCGTTACAACTCTGAGCAGAACAAACCTCTCAGCCTCTCTTAAAGACAATCCCCGGACCAAAAAGCAACATTTAGACGCGCTACGCGCCTTGCGCATGCGCTGGCGCCAGCCAGTCTGGTCCCGGGCAGCTTGCAACTGCCCGGGACAATTGCAATGTCCCGAGCCTGCCTTTGTAGGCTCAGGACACAACACCCATTCCCCCCCGGCTAAGACTACATGAATAATTACACGCGACCTCAACACGAGCGTGGTGTGTCCATCCTTGCTCACTGGTACCATGCTATTGTTCTGGGGATTAATTCCCCAGTGTCCCCTTTTCCGGCTTCCACAGAAACACCCTCTTACTGTTTCTGCTTGGCCAGCAGAGTTATAAAATCTTCAAGATATTTGGGAGACCTCTTATCTCTCTGTGATCTGCGTAGGCCCTGATAATTCCCAGGTACACCTTGTCCAGAGGAGGCTATAGGTTCACCCCCTTTCTCAGACCCTGGTGGCCCCCGTTGCCTGGCCTGCTTGCTTGCCCACCGGGCTTGTCAGACCAGGACTTTGCTCTCTCTCTAACCTTGTTGACCTGCCTAGTTGCAGGCGTTCTGTCCCCTCTAGATGGCTGCCACTGTTGGGCAACTCTGAAAAACCTCTCGAGCCCACACTGGACCTAACATGAGGCTGCTTTCCTCCATTCCCCAGTTCCATAGTAGGACTGTCTGTAATTTCAGTACTGTCCCAAAACTCAGTTGCCCCCTCCGTTGAACCAGAGGGTTCAGGATCTGGATTTGGCCCTTCTATCACTTCCCTGTGGAAGTGTCCTTTTCTGGGGACGGTGGCGATGTTGGGCCAATTGCGTTGATTGTGTGCCAGCTCTCATGCAATGTTTGAGTTATTAGGATGCTCCCGGTTATTCTCCCTGACTGGAGTGCTGAAAGGTGTAAGTGTGTAATGATTATGCCCCCCTGGCTGGAGTATGCACTGCAGCCTGTGCGATAGCTGGTTCCCCTGAATTCCTGTTCGGAACACTCGCAGAATCTTGTGATAGGCCATCTGTGGCCTCTCTGTTGGGGCCTGGTTGCTGCCAACACCCCTCCCTTTGCCCGTAGGGGTCCCCCTCCCCCCTGGAAAAGAACCAGGAGTCTCTGAAGGTAAGTCCAGTCTTGTACGCAGCTGGTCGATATGCCGTCGCAGGATACGACCGTCATCCAAGGAGACCTCGTAGGACAAAGGACCTGTAACCTTGCAAACTAGAGCAGGAACCCACAAGTGACCTGGCCCATAGTTACAGGTCCATACAGGGGCACCCACTTGCAGTTGCCTCGGTGACCTGGGTTGTGTACCCCTAGGAGGCAGTCTGTCTGGGTGCAACCGGTCAAGTTTAGTAGTCAGTTTGGGCCCCCAGTGAAGTTCAGCTGGGCTTCTCCCCGTAGAAGTGGAAGGTGTAGTGCGGTAAGCAAGGAGGAAGTCAGCCAACCTGTGATGCCAGTCCCCATAGGTCAGTTTCTTTAAAGCATCCTTGGTGATGCGGACCATCGTTCAGCCATCCCGTTGATGGAAGGGTGGAAGGGCGCAGAGGTGGCGTGACAAATCATGTTGGCCTGTAAGAAAGCTTGGAATTCGGAAGAAGTGAATTGAGGGCCATTGTCAGACAACAAAACATCCGGAAGCCCATGTGCAGCAAAATCCCCCTCAGTACTTGGATAGTCTTTGCAGTGGTGGTGGAAGAGACAGGTACAACCTCAAGCCATTATGAATAGCTATCAACCAGGACCAAGAAGAATTGACCCTGAAAGGGCCCAGCGTAATCGATGTGCACCCTAGACCATGGAGACTGTGTTTCTTCCCATCTATGCACAGGAGCCTGAGGCATTTCTGAGCGTGAGCGCTGACAAAGGTGGCAAGCGTGCACCTTAGCCTCAATTTCCTTGTCTAACCCAGGCCACCACAAATGGCTGCGTGCAAGCGCCTTCATTCGTACAATGCCAGGATGACCCTCGTGAAGGAAACCTAAGACCCTAGACCTCATTGAGGTAGGAATGAGAACTCTGCTGCCCCACAGCAAACAACCCTGGAAGGTGGATAACTCGTTCCTTTTCAGCCAGAAACTCTGAAACTCAGTGCCCGGACAACTCTCTGGCCATCCAGACAAAACCCAGGATAAGACACGAGAGAGTGTGAGATCTGTGGCTGATTCAGCAGCCACATCCCTGGCATTTAGAGGTGATTCAGGCAGTGCCTGAATTGAAAGGATATTGATTGCCGGTGCAGGATCAGCCTCTACTACTTGTAAGGGTAATCTACTGAGGCCATCAGCATGGCCCATTTCTTTGCCAGGTTTGTGAATTAGAGAAAAGTCATAGGCTGACAGGAATATTGACCATCTGAGCATCCTGGGGGAGATGATGTGGGGGGTCTGTTTGTTAGTGGTAAACAACCCCAACAAAGGCTTATGGTCAGTGTAGACCGTGAAATGTCTGCCATATAAAAAATCATGGAATTTTTTAATTCCAGCAACAACAGCTAAGGCATCCCTATCTATCTGGGCGTAGTTTCTTTCAGCAGCAGACAATGTTCTGGAGTAATATGCAATAGGAACCTGAGTGCCATCCGGTCTGAGGTGGCTGAGTACTGCTCCTACTCCATAAGGGGAAGCATCACAAGCGATGCACACAGGAAGAGTTTCATTAAAATGTGCAAGCACATTGTTGGATGTTAGCAAGGCCTTAACCTCATTGAAGCTTGCTTCATGGGCTTGTGACTATTGCCACACTGCCTGTTTGTCCAGAAGCCTATGAAGTGGTTCAGCTACATTAGCCTTATTGGGAATGAATGAATTATAAAAATTCAAGAGGCCCAGAAAAGCTTGTAGTTCAGCTTTGGACTTAGGCCTAGGAGCTTGCATGATAGCTTTTAGTTTGGACTCAGCAGGATGAATCCCATTGGCATCAATTTTGAATCCCAGAAAATCTGTAGAAGGCACCCCAATTTTACATTTGTCCTTTTTAAGCTTAAGTCCTGTTTTCCGGAACCGCAACAGGACAGCCCTCAATCTCTCAGCTAAATTTTGGGTGGAGTCTCCTGCAATTAAGACATCATCAAAATAGGGGCAAACCCCTGGTATACCCCTCAAGGTATTTTCCATTACACTTTGGAAAATTCCAGGAGCCACGTTTACTCCAAATTGTAGTCTCTTGACTTTGAATGCCCCCCTATGAGTTACAATTGTTTGTGCTACAGCAGCAGCTTCATCAACAGGTAACTGTTGATAAGCCTGTGCTAAGTCAAGCTTTGCAAAAACACGCCCCCCCTTGAGGGAGGCCAGAATATGGCTGACTACAGGTACAGGATAGGCATGTTGTTGCAATGCCTTATTTAGAGTGCATTTGTAATCTGCACAGATGCGGATGTCCCCATTAGCCTTAAGAGGTGTGACTATGGGAGTTTCCCAAGGACTGGAGTCAACAGGTTCTAAGACTCCTTGCTGAATCAATTTGTCCAATTCAGCATCAATTTCCCTTTTAAACAAAAGGTACCCTTCTTGCTTTTACTGTGATAGTAGTGACAGTGGGGTCCAACTTCAAAGAGACTGGGGCCCCTTTGTATGTGCCCAGCTGTGGGCTGAAAACATCTGCAAATTCTTTGCAGACTTCCTGTAAATCTACTGTTTGCAAGCTGTTGAGCCCTGTAACTTGTATTCCCAAGGCCTCAAACCCAATCGAGTCCTATGAGACTCGTGCACTCACCCCCCCCCCACTATCAATACATCTAATGGACCTTCAAAATCCTTATACTGTACATTAAGGGTGGCCTCCCCCTTAACACACACTTTGGAGTTTTGAAAGTCTGTTAGCACTATATTAGAAGGCCTAAGCTTGGCCTGAAAACCACTACCAGAACAAATCTTTCTGAATGTGTGAATGGAAATGATTGAAAGTGCAGACCCAGTGTCTAGTTCCATGACCAATGGAACTCCTTGCAACTTCACCTTAAGTGACAGTTTCTTTTTGAGTGGCTTGTGTGTGCCCTGTCCTATAAATGCTTCTTCGTGAAGCACAGAAACCCACCCTGTTTTGGCTGGGGACCTGGTACCTTTCAGACGCAATTCTTCTCAGGGTTGTACCTTCTGACGGCCCAGACACACAGCTGCTATGTGGCCTTGCTTCCCACATGCTCTACAGATTGCAGAACGGAACTTGCAGTCGGTCCTCTTGTGGCGACCTCCACACCCAAAGCACTTGGGTACAGGTGCTTTTCTTTGCCTTCCCTCTGCTTCCTTTCTTTGGTTGGGTAGAGATGATCTACTTCTTCATCAGGTTCCTCTTTCGAGCTTCCTTGGACTCCCTCGTGGTGCACAGAAACAGCTTCTGGAGTACTTCTGATAGGCCTCATATTCTTGATTGCCCCACTTGCTGCCTCTTCTGCAGTAACCTCTCTCAAGGCATCTTGGAACGATATGTCCTCTTTAGCGAAAAGTCTTTGCTGCACATCTCTGTTTCTCAGCCCACATACAAATCTGTCTCTCAGCCTTTCCTCTAAGTCTTTAAACTCACAATGCTTAGCTGCTCTTCTTAATGCAGCAATGTATTCTTTAGCTGATTCACCAGCCCGTTGATCCCTCTGTTCAAAAGTATGTCTCCAAACAATAACAGACAACTTGGGCTGAAAATGCTCTTTTAATAGTTTCTTTAAATCTGTGTAGGTAACAGATTCAAGAGGTGCAGGGGCTACTAAATTTTCAGCAATTTCAAATGCATCTTGACCACAAACACACAGTAGGATGGCGGCCTTTAAGCCATCTTCTCTTACTTAACTTAACTCTGAAATAATTTTCTGTTCAGGCCACATAAGATTCCCATCTTTCTGGATGTGTAACATCAAACTCAGAAAGTTTCCCTATCTTTGCCATCTTCAGTAAAGCAGGAAGGGTCTATCAGCCAGCTTACCTCCAACGAAGCTGTATTGGCAGGCAGTTGCTGAATTTAACGCCGTTTCCTCGCTGTCTCAGGACTCCAGGGTAAGCTTACAATTCTTTGTGTAATTGTAAGGCAATCCCATCTTTGTCGCCAGTGTTGAGTCCTTGGTTAATGGCAATGACGGTGCGAGACATTCTGTGGTTTCAGGAACTCTTTATTGCTCTTCAGTAGCCCCCGTTACAACTCTGAGCAGAACAAACCTCTCAGCCTCTCTTAAAGACAATCCCCGGGCCAAAAAGCAACATTTAGGCATGCGGCGCGCTTCGCGCATGCGCGCAGGTGCTGGCACCAGCCAGTCTGGTCCCGGGCAGCTTGCAACTGGCCGGGACCATTGCAACGTCCCGAGCCTGTCTTTGCAGGCTCAGGACACAACATTTATTGTTCAGAAGATTGGAACAATCAAGTCATTATCCTTATACAATCTGTAGTGTTATGGTTGCCTTATATCAGGTGTGGACTTTATAATTGGTCTGCAAATAAGAACATGGCTGTGAAATCTGCCATTAGCATAATTGTGCCTAGTTTGTCTCTAAGGCCGTTAGTCTGTACATGCTTCACTAGAATCAAACTGCCCTGAATTCATTAGACTTACTTCTAATTGCTCACTGCAAGGATTGGGTGGTAATTGAATGTGAATCCCTCTGTAATTCAGACCTTTATGTGCAGTCCACAATCTGAAGCGGATGCAAATTCAGTTTTCTCTCTTTTTTATTAAACTGCAAAAGATACTCATTCTATATGTGATATTAAAAGCTTCCGAAATTTCCTCTCTGTAAGTTTACAGTGTCACCAATAGGACTTCAGACATGAGGTAGTAAAGTTATCTTATTGAAAATGCTGTTATCTTACAGTGATGATTGGAAGAAAGAAAGTCAGTCAGAGGAGATGGTGGGTGAATTGTTTGGAAGTTTGAGCAGCCGGCCTAAGGCTTTAAAATGAAACTCTCGTGAAATGGTATTGTACCTGTGGCCTCCATGAAGCTTTGATTGAATTCCCTCTTCAAAATGTTGAAATAGAGCAAGCTTTCTTTTTACATGCTACATCTATTATATTAGCACACAGCAAGTTTTTTATGGACTCTGGAAGACTCTGGTGAGAGACACAGTGGACACTGAGAATCAAACTGGAAGAAGTTAGAAATATTTTGAAATGAGAGGAATCTTTCATAAACAAAGAGAAATAAGCACAGAGGCCAGAAATAAATATAAAGAATAAATAGTATAGTCCCTTACATATCACCTGATTGTTAGACTTCATTCCCTCCTCTACATTTTACTATTCATGTTGAAGTTGTTAGTTTTCCAAGTATTCTTTTGTTTCCTCCCTCTTTTAAATAAATCTAGAGTTTGGGGCTTTGCTTTTGGATCTTTGTTTTTTGGGGAGCTCATGTGTCAGAAGGAACTTTTGCCCATTCTTCCATGCTATTTAGGAGGGGCATACTCCTAAACCTAACCCATTCTTCTCAATTTTTAGTGAACTATTGATTTGTATGGTTTGCTCCTCTTCAAACGCAAACAAACAAACAAACAAACAAACAAAAAACTAATGAGGTCATCATATAACATAAATTATATAAAATTTAATTATAATTCTAATTATTAACAAATGCCCCATATATTAAGATTCCCCTCCATATATTTTTTATTTATTTATTATTATTTTATGCTACCCACCCCTCTTACAGGTTGATTACAAACTCATGAAAATATTTAAAGGGCTTTGCAATTAGAGGCTGTGCCCTTTTGCACTACAGTATGAATCTACAGCATGTCCCACAGTTCCTATCTTCACGCAGGTACTGGTAGAAAATGTGGAATTATATCTAATATGGATCTTATGATTCAGCCTTGTCTTTGAAAGAGGAATAAATACTGGTTCCAGTGGTTTGTTTTAAAAAGTTTTGGAAGCTTCCGCCATTTTAACAGCTCCAAGAAAAGAAGTTTCAAAGGAACTAATTCCTTTTAGAGTATTATGAATGATCCTTTCCCATTTTATAGACACTATCATAACTAAATTGTTTGTAGTATTAGATGGTTATTATAATATAATCATCAGACCAGTTATAGAAGGTAAAGCTGCTTTGATATTTAATACTTTTTAAATGGCTCCTCAGGAAACATGCCATGTTGGCTATAAATGATGGCATAATTATTAATGATGTAATTAAAATTTTAGGCAAAACAGAAGCCTGCTATAAAGATAACATTCATGTTATGACGTGTAGGTCTTGCTGTGTGAATGTATTCAGTTGAAATTAAACAGTTGCACTTATCTAAAGAAGAGAAACTCGAATGGAAATGGGAATAAAACATAATGAGACAGTGAACTCTACAAATAATAATGGAGTATAATAGAATGCAAAGTAGAATTCTGCTTCAGCTATTGCAGTAAAGTGGTTGTTCCTCATCAAATGAATTTAAAACACAAATAGGTGGAATTGTGGCACCAGTTGAAGGTCTTCTGTGTGTTTCGATGCCCCCATGGAACTTCTGTTCAAGTAGGTTTCATGCTTCTTTGCCACGTAAATAGAAAGGTAAAGAGGTCCGTGCAGATTTTACTCCACTAGTCGGGGGCAGTGCTCATCTCCATTTCACCTAAATAGAAGAAGTATATAAAAACTAAGAGCATTGTTTGATCAGTTATTCATTTCAAAGGAATAGTAGACACCCTTCCAAGAGCCACATTTACACTAATATTATATATATTATTTTATATATAATCATAATAGCTCTTTTCTTAATTCCCTTTGCCCAGAGTACCTTCCATTTATGCATCACAATCAATCTGACTATGTCTGTGTGTATATACCATATTATTCTTGTTTAAAAATACGTCTTGGCTATCAAGACTTTTGAATGACATAGAACCAGCAACACATTAATAGGTTGGCATCTGTTCAGACTTGCATTTCAGTACGTTTTCCAGCTGATGGGAGGCGCAAGCAGCTACATTCATCCACGTAGAGTTCAAACCATTATATTCTGCTAATAATACAGGAATCTCCCAGACTGCTTGACTTCCTTTGGAACAGGTAAGGTTCAATGGAGCTTAGTGGAGATCACTCCTGGATCTCATGTGGTTGCACTACAATTCAAGATTAATTCCCATTTTGATTCCTCCCTATCTGACTAGGTATTCCCAACACCTCCTTTGGTTCTCTGATTTTCAGCAGTGCTTTTCCCAATGGATTATAGGCATTATTCATGCTGCATGTTAATTTGTAAACTTGCTACCTCCAGATAAAACCAAAGGTTACTCTGCTAGGACAACTAACTTCTCTGTAGCCCTAATTTGAAGTGTATTGCTCTAGGATGTTGATAGAACTGTGATATGGTCTAGTGTATTTTTATCAAATGGTATCACCTCAACTTTAGCACTAGGGCTCAGCTTTGTTAAATTTATTAAGACTGCATCTTTCTGTTCTTCCTTAGGATCATCCATATGCCATTTTCAGTTAAATTTGTTGTTGTCTCTGTGTAATGCACAAAGACTGGTGAAAAGTACAAATGAAGTGGCTTATAATTATGGTGGTCTGAGTTGTCACTTGTGCGTGAATACATCAAGGTTTCTTGCCATCCTTCATGCTTGATCCTTCCTTCCTCACATTTGGCATGTGCTAGCAGACAAGAACTGAATCACTGTGGTAAACTAATCCTTGATCAACAGGTGAAAAAATAAAAAGAGTTTAGAATTCCATTAATATTATCATGAAACCCTACTGGTTCAATTCTATTTATTTAATTATTTGATAAATTTCAGTTTCCATCCAGAGCTCTAGATAATATTCAGTCCTCATTTTCCCACTGCAACAATCCTGTGAAATAGCTTGGGCTCAGAGATAGTGACCCATGTCTTGAAGGGAGGGATATGGCTCTCTTCTAGCAGCTTAACTGCTACAACACCCTAGCTCAGGGGTAGGCAACCTTGGCTCTTTTCTGACTTGTGGACTCCCAGAATTCCTGAGCCAGCATGAAGTTGAAGTCCACAAGTCAGAAAAGAGCCAAGGTTGCCTACCCTTGCCCTAGCTTAATGAGCATAGCCTTACATCAAGAATTCTATCTCTTGCACTCATCCAGTGTTGCTGAAATAACAATTGGTGCCAGGGTTATTAACAGTATGACTTTCTGAAGAAGCCAAGTCTTTCTATGTATGGTTGAACATACTTTGGTTTCCTAACAACAACAACAACAACAACAACAACAATGATAAAGTTGGAAGGGATGTTGGAGGTCATCTAGTCCAACCCCCTGCTCAGGCAGGAAACCCTATACCATTTCGGACAAATGGCTGTCCACTTTCTTCTTAAAAACTTGCAGTGTTGGTGCATTCACCGCTTCTGGAGGCAGGTTGTTCCATTGGTTAATTGTTCTAATTGTCAGGAAGTTTCTTGTTAGTTCTAGGTTGCTTCTCTCCTTGCTTAATTTCCACCCATTGCTTCTTGTCCTGCCTTCAGGTGCTTTGGAAAATAGCTTGACTCCCTCTTCTTTGTGGCAACCCCTGAGATATTGGAACACTGCTATCATGTCCCCCTCTCGTCCTTCTCTTCATTAAACTAGACATATCCAATTCCAGCAACCATTCCTTATATGTTTTAACCTCCAGTCCCCTAATCATCTTTGTTGCTCTTCTCTGTACTCTTTCTAGAGTCTCAGCATCTTTTTTACATCGTGGTGACCAAAACTGGATGCAGTATTCCAAGTGTGGCCTTACAAGGCATTGTAAAGTAGTATTAATACTTCATGTGATCTTGATTCTATCCCTCTTTTAATGCAGCCTAGCACTGTGTTGGCCTTTTTGGCAGCTGCAGCACACTGCTGGCTCATATTCAAATGATTGTCCATTAGGACTCCGAGATCCCTCTCACAGTTACTAATGTTGAGCAAGGTACCCCCTATACTATTCCTGTACATTTGGTTTTTCTTACCTAAATGTAGAACCTTACTTTTTTCACCATTGAATTTCATTTTGTTAGATAGCGCCCAGTGTTCAAGTCTGTCCAGAGCCTCCTGTATCTTAAGCCTGTCTTCTGGAGTGTTGGCTATTCCTGCCAGCTTGGTTTCGTCTGCAAATTTGATGAGTTCCCCATGTATCCCCTCTTCCATATTGTTGATGAAGATGTTGAAGAGCACTGGGCCCAGAACAGAGCCCTGGGGCACCCCACTACACACTTCCCTCCATGTAGACGCGGTTCCATTGAGGACCACACGCTGAGTATGGCCGGTCAGCCAGCTACGGATCCATCTGGTGGTGATGACGGATCCATCTGGTGGTGCTGGATAATATCCCAGTGGAGTTCCCAGGGCTGAATTGTAGGATTCACGGGATACTTTCTAGAATTTGTTCAGTTCTCTCATTAATGCTTCTTTCTCTCCTCACCCCCATCCCTACCTCTGTCTTCATATTGCATGAGTGACTCTTGAATCTTAGTACATTTAGCAAAAAATGATTCTCACTGAACAAGGGCAGACTTGCCTCAAATTGTATAGAAACCATTCAAAAATGTTTCACATTGTGTTTTATTACCTTGCTTTGTTACAACTTCATAATGTTCAGATTAAAAAAAAAGGTTGTGTTATCTGTACATTGGCAGATAACTACTGAGGAATGGAATAGGAAGAATTAAAAAAAGATGTTATTTGCAATTGTAAAAGCAGAACAAGAATAATTAAATGGAACTGTAAAGGATAGAGGGATTTTACACATAGATATGTTTTTCTCCCAGGGTTTCCATATAAAGATTTGATTTTGCAGCGGACTGAAGCCTAGTAATGCAGGATAAAAATAACACATTTCCTCCCAGGTCACCGGGAAATAATGGAGGATTTTAACCTGTTCAAGGTTCAGAAAGAATGGGAAAGACAGGTTGGTTTCAGGGAATTTAGGAAAGCTTTCTCTCTGTGTATCGTATAGTTATTAAGCATTTATTAATGTAAGAAAATTACAAGATATCTGCAAAGTGATATTGGCCCGAAATCGAAGAGCTACTATAGAAAACATTAAACATTGAAGAGAAAGAACTGAGAGTTAAACTGCCAGATCCATCATTAAAAAAAAATCTATCAAAAGAGAGCCCAAGAGGAGGGAAATAAAGAGAAAAGTCCCCATGGCTATCAGGATTATGATGTATAAAGAGAATCATTGAGCAAAACCTGACAGAGAAAAATGAGAGAATTAGAGAAAGAAAAAGCAACCGAGCAAGGAACAATGTTCCCCAAACTCTAGTAAGAACCCACTTTGCATTCAGCTGACGGAGGAATCTTTTAAATTACCCTGACTTTCATCATTAAAGTTAAGAGGGCTAAAGCATCATCTCTGGTTAGTCTCTGAAACAGGAGGGGAAGTCCTGGAAGTGTTTCTAGGATGGAAAGGCCATTGAGAACCACTTTGATCTAGTGTTTAAAGGAATCAGGCTAGAAAGCAGAAGAACGTGAGTTCTAGTCCCACCTTAACTACGAAAGCCAGCTGGCTGACTTTGGGCTGGTCACTCTCTCAATTCACGTCACAGGATTGTTATGGGGAAAAATAGAAGGAAGAAGGTGTGTTGGATAAGTTTGCCAGCTTGAGTTTTTTGTAAAATGAATGAATGAATGAAATGTTCTGTGTTCTATTCCAATTTCCACTAGATACAATCCCATGAATGGATCTACTTCTCTTTTAGAATTATTTGTGTTCCTTGCCATCAGTTAACCTTATATTACAAATTATATGAAGCTTTGCACTGTGTGAAACAACTAAGCCATTTTGACATTTCTTTAAATTCATGTTGTTTCCTTTCTCATGTTGTTACCTGTTTTCTTGAACCATGTCCACGTACTCTGAAACGTTCATGTTATTTTCCATTTTCCCTTTGTTAAACATTATTTCTTTGCTTGTTTTTTTTCTCTCTCTCTGACATTTCTAATTCTTTTCTGTATTTTATTTGCTCCCCTCCCCTAACTTCCTCTCTCAATTTCTGAAATAGTGTTAGGTTATTTCCCACCCTGATGGTTACGCTGACAAACTGACAACACAGCTTGTTGGATTTATGTTAACTGAAACCAGCATCCAGATAGCAGTGTCTGTGTGATGTAGGCTTTCCAGTTGGAAAGGCAATGCTATGAGATTAGAATTCCTAGGATTTGATTTGGTGGCTCAGGATGGAAATAAAAGCCAATGACAACACTGCTAAGAGCTGAGTACATTACAAATGATTATATCAAATCAATCTTTTCCTGCTAAATTGTATTATTATTGTTACCTAGTATTTAAATGGAACAGTTCCTTTGCCTAATTAGATGTCTGAGAGTAGATTTTTACTCATTAAGACAATTTATCCTCAAAGATTTAAAATTGCTATTAGTTAGCAGGCAAATGGTAACTTTGATTTCCTTCTGTCTCCATTCCTGAATTTACTACCATCTTCTGACATCTTTGTTATAGAGAAGCAGTTACTCAATGTTTATTGGTATTGTTTCCCAAGATTTAAATGAGATATAAATTTTTATAGCAAGCATGGTATTTTAATGGCTGTTTCATTATTTTACAAGGAGAACAAGAATAGATACAAGAAGTAATATTGACGGACAGCATGCCATTAAATAAACAAAACTATTGCTTGAGTCATTTGTGTGCAAATCAGGATCTTTTTTTAGTGCCTGGTTGCAAAATTATATACAATCCAACATTGCTTTGGACAACATAACAACCACACAAAATAATGCTATGTGCTGTCCACTGGAGGAAAAGAAAGATCTTGTTGTAAAACTTGTAATTATGAAGTAATTCTCTGCAACTCTCATTCCAAATTCCCTAATTTCCAGTTCATTCTTATTATTAGTTTTAGATAGGTAAACTAGTGATCATGTGAGCCTATTGCTATTACAAGTGGTCCTCGACTTACGTCTTCAATTGAGCCCAAATTTTTTGTTGCTAAGTGAGACAGCTGAGTTTTGCCCCAGTTTATGACCTTTCTTGCCAGCTTGTTGAGTGAATCCTTGCAATTGTTAAGAGAACACGTAACATTTAACTGCAGTGTTAAGGGAGTCTGGCTTCCTCCTTGATTTATCTTGTCAGGTCGCACAAAGTGATCACATGATGCTGGGAGCCTGCAACTGTCATGAATACATGCCAGTCGCCAAGCATCCGGAATTTGATCACAAGACTGTGGGGATGCTGCCATTGTTGTAAGTGTGGGAAACAGTCATCAGTCATCTATTTCAGTGCTGTTGTAACTTCAGACAGTCAGTAAATGAATGATTGTAAGTCGAGCACTAGCAGATTTATTAATTAATTCTTGCATGTAGTAACTGAGCTGTATGGAGCTGAATTTTAACTAACCTTCTCTTTCTTCAAGCTCGCCCTAAATATCTCTCTCATCTGCTGGGATTTTTTTTTCTTTTAGAACAGAATGGAAAGAGGTTTAGATAGCTTAGGTTTAAAGGGGAATTGGTAAAATTGGTTCCTTCTTTCATGAGCGTCAATCCTCTCAAGATGAAAGCCAAGATCTTAATAGAATATGACTGATGACCAAAGAGTCATCTATCCAGAAGAAAGAAGAGAAACACCCTGGTGGGATGGTGGCCCAGCCTTTGGTACTGAAGACTTATTAAGGCCATTATATTAATGTGGATTTGCCCATCAATTTCACAGAAAGCCAGAGTCCCAAAGATGCTTTTTCAAAAGGCAACTGGACTTCCTTTGTTTTTCCTTGAAGATATTTCGCTTCTCACCCAAGAAGCTTCAGAAGTCAGTCAGAACTGAAGAAGCTTCTTGGATGAGAAGTGAAAGTCTTCAAGGAAAAACAAAGAAAGTCCACTTGCCTTTTGAAAAAGCACCTTTGGGACAACCAGGACCTGGATGACTGAGGATCTCCATAAACAGAAAGCCAGTGTCAAATAATTTGTTTCATCATCTACAGTTTATTATTTTGAGGAAAGTCGAAGAAATTAGAAATATATCTTTGGCAGTTGCTATAGATATCTTGTAACCAGTGAATTTTGGATAAATGGATTGTTTTGTTTTCAGTCACTTTTGTCCAGTGTGAGAATAAAGCCACCTTTTTATAAGATAAGAAAATTGGTGGCAACATTGTATGATAGGATGAAACTGCAATAAACTCCTCTTTGGCATTCTTGTTTCCTTGACTGTTTTACATTTCTCATATACTGGGATTTTGAATAAAAGATTTGTATAATTCATTTGGCAAACCGTCCAGTGTTATTCTTATGAAATTATTTTCCAATATTGCTTTTTCAAATTGTGCTGAAGCAGGTGATATTCAGCACTTGTTATGTACTTTATTTTTCACCTGCATAAATATTTTCTTGAGATAACTTGAAACCCATGATCATGTTAGTTCTTCTTTTCTTCGGTAATTCTATTCCTTGTTTTAGAGGTTATAGCAATAGTACCATTATTACTACAAGCTAGAATTTTTACTTCTGTCCACATGGAATAGAAGAAACATTATAAAATGTAAATTATTTGAATTGTAGCTGTGAAAGTTGGGAGAGGGACACGTATTCTGTGTTTTCTTTGAAAAATGTGGCAAATAAGATAGATTATTTATTTATTATATATCAAATTTAGAAACTGCCGATCTAATTCCCAGAGCAAATCTGTGATACACTTATTTTAAATAGAAACTGTGAAAAGATATTTATTTACTTACATACTAATTTACAAGTTGGCTCCTGTAACCCATCAAAAATTCTCAGGGTTAAAATAACTTTAAAGGGTTTTCTATAACTTTTTCATGACTCTAGTTTTCAGAATCTAGTAACAGCTGCCATCCAGGCAGATTCTCAAAATCCTTGCAAGGATTTCAGAATGACTTATGGAGACAAGCACATAATTGGTGCATGGTTTAATTCTTTTTCGCCTGCCCCCGCCCTCCCCTTTTAGCTCATCTGCTGTCAGCTAGAATATCCAGAGTGGTGTTGCTACAATAAGCCATTCTCAGAGAATGACTAAATGACAGGTGCAAGAGAATCTTGGCAAATGTGTCATGGAAAGAGATTGATGTTCATTCATGATGAGAAGTCTTGTTTATTTTGACGTTTATTTCATCATTCAGCATGCTAGAATAAATATACAATGATCATGAAAGCTAAGCTTCATCATCTTCAATCATACAAGGAAGTCAGAGATAGAGAGAGAGAGAGGGGGAGAGAGAGAGGGAGGGAGGGAAAGGGAGAGAGAGAGAGAGAGAGGAAGAGAGAGAGGGAGGGAGGGAAAGGGAGAGAGAGAGAGAGAGGGAGAGAGAGGGAGAGAGAGAGAGAGAAATGCATGCATGCATCCATCCATCCATACATACATACATTCATTTTGGAATAATTGCTTGCTCGATTCTCAATTCTCTTTATTATTCCCCATAATATTCTTGAAATGTTTTATTTGGATTTTAGAGAGTATGAAGCTGCTCTCATTTAGAAATATAAATATAGAAATTATTGATGCACGTTTGACAGCTGCTTCCACTGGCAACTTGTGTCTTTTTGCAAAGACAAAGAAATATAGATCTCTTCTCCCTACATTATCATCATAAAACAAATCTCTTTTTTTCTCTTTCTCCTTCAAGTGCATTTCTGAGTTTTATTGCTATCTCCTCTTCATATTTAAATTACTTGCCTATATTGGGTCAATCCTGGGTTCCTTAAATATAACAAAAGCAGATATCCTGAGGGAGGAGGAAAGTTATTCAGAGTGAAAATGTTTGTACAGGGATACAGATTTCAGATTTAAAGAGCTTGTACTGGGGAATTGTTCAGAGCTGATATCCATAATTCAGTCCAGTTTTCTGTGTTTTATCTGCGTGCATATCACCATGTTCTATTTTCAAGTGCCCCAAAAGGCCAGAATCATCTAAACATGTGTACTTCCCTTATCTTTTCAAGAGAGCATATAAACTTCTCTTATGTTGCTCTATGATCAGAATTATTAAGTATTTGGTTCAGATTCTCAGTGGACATAATTTCATCAAACGTTTACTGAAAATCTTTGCCATATTCTTTTGAAGCTTGCAGTTGACAACTAGAGACACCCCCCCTTTTTTATGAGTGCCTTGTTACTTGTTTTGTGGCCCTAATATATATATATATATATATATATGTCTTAATTGTTTTTATGATAGAAAATCCTCGAATTCTGGGAAGGATATAAACCAGCTGTTTATTGTTAAAAAACTTAAACAATAAAAACAACTATTTACAATACTAAAAACAACCTAAGCTTTCGCTGGGCCACTGCCAGCGTCATTAGAGTGAGTGTCAGGGGGTTGGGGAGTTTTCTTATAAACCTTGCTAACTCAGTTTCTTGCCCATTGACTGTGTGATAGGGCCATCTGTCCTTATTGACTGTAATTGCCTCAGTTGTCCTGCCCCCCCATTTGCATTCCATTTTCACAGCCTACTTTCTTTCCATTGTTTCTTTTTCCACTCTTCCCATCCTTGTCAATCCCATCTTTCCTAATGTTGTTGCTGTTGGTGTATTTTCTGACTGCCCCCTCCACAATCATTCTGGGCCACACATCTGGGTCCGGTATTGTAGGTGCCTTTCCACTGCTGCTTCCCCCATTTTTCCCATTTATCCACCTGCAGTTCTTGCCCTCTGCTGCTTATCCCTATTGACCCTGTTCCCTCCGGTTTCCCTTTGTGTTTAGGCGCACGCACGCACGGTAGCCTCCTGTCCCACTGTCTCATCCACATTCGATCAGCTGGGGTGACTGCTGGGTCACTCCCAGGTTCACTCCATCGTCTGCGCCCAGCAGATGGCTCTCCATGTGCAGGCGTGCACGTGTTCTCCCTCCCTGTCTTGTCCATATCTAATCAGCTGGTGTTCCTACAGGAGTATATATACAACCTCAATTATGGAGTTTGAGGACTTTAAAAGTCTCATTTAAAATATTAGCTATCTAACTATTTCACTGTAATGAGTTAATTGTATAATGCTTTGAAGACTCTAGGAAGTCTGAAAATGAAATAATAGATGTTCTGAATTTGAACTTTTTTAATATGACTTGTAAGACAAGGGTCCCCAACCCCCGGTCTGTGGACTGGCACCAGTCCCCGGCATGCCAGAAGCCAGTCCGCGCAAAAAAGCAAAGCCCCATCAGCAGGATGCAGGCAGTACATGATAGCATGCCCCCTCTGGTCTGCGGAAAATCTCTCTTCACAGAACCAGTCCCTGGTGCCCCAAAGGTTGGGGACCTCTGTTGTAGGAGATTTCAAAAATATGGTTTTGCATCTTATAAATGTGATTACTGGCAAGTTAAGGGAGTTGAAATATGTCCTCTCTTATTTTGCAAAGATATTCTGATCCACACATGACAATATTTCAGTAAGATCAGACCCTAATATAGTATCATGTATTGAAGGTCTCTTGTAATTTATTGTTATATAGTGACGTCTATTGTTTTGTATTGCTATGCCTCCATGGGTTTATAATCATTGGAAATTTTAACACAGCACACTACCTGAGCAAAATGGTTCGGCTGAGATCGGCATATGTGAGACTGATTGGGGTAGATTATAGGGGCGATAGTGAAATATAATTTTATCATATTTTATCTATCTACATCTTAAAATTGCCATATTTGATTCAAATTTCATTTTAAAAATGTATTTTATCCTAATTTCATTTTAAATTGTATTTTATTTCTATTTTATTCTAAATTATATTTTAACTAATTCCATTCTAAATTGTTTTTACTGCATTTTAGTATAACTTGTGTTTGGAACTCTGCACTTTGATATGGCCCATGGGCTAATCAATAAAGATGATGATGATGATGATGATGATCATCATCATCATCGGAAATTAATAATATATGGATGATGAGCTAATGCCCTCTCTGCACTCTTAGAAAGTTTCAGCAGTTGGCCCAAAGAAAGTGGTGGTGATTGAATCCCTATTAAGTAGGAGGATGTACATTGCACACACCTGCCATTTGTCAACACAAAGGAAAAGATGTATGAACTGATGAACATTTGTTCCTCCCTATCTTGTTCTTCATAGTGATACTAATGATCTTTATTTTGATCAAAGTATTTTATGTTGGCTTCTTCTTTTTTTTTTTAGGTGAGGATGTAGCTGATGATTTTTGTGCTGATTCTCCATCACCTTCTAAAACAACAACTTGTGAAGTACCCTGTGGAATGGATTGTGTTGTGACGGAGTGGTCACAATGGTCACCTTGTTCTCACTCCTGTTCCAATAAAAATTCAGAGGGCAGGCAAAGCAGAACAACATCTGTACTGGCATTACCAGGAGAAGGTAAACAGTGGTTTTTTTTAAGCTTATTCGTTCGTTTCCGAATAGAATTCCTCTCAAGTACCAAAGCTGGCATAGTGCTTGGGAATCTTTGTCTATCAGAAGATCCTGTATATGCTAAAGTTTTATTCCAATGATTTCCAAACATGTAGATCACAGACTTCAGATCACCACTGACTTGAGAAAATGTATTTGTCTTTAGGATGCTGTGGGAGTCAATATATGAGGTGAATAAAATAATAGAAATCTTTTTTTGATAGTGTTAGGTTTTCAACATAGAGTTACATCTAATTTTTTTTTTAGTATGACAGTTTGTTTCTCTTTCTAAAGTCTTTAGAGTTTTATACTAGGGACTGTCATACTTGTCAGAAACCACAATCAATAATCGTTATGAACATAGATGGCTGGAATTATCAGGTGTAAATTTTTAAAATGTAAAATGGTGTGCATGTGTGTGTGTGTGTGTGTGTGTATGTGTGTATAGAGAGAAAGAGACAAAGAGACAAAGAGAGTCTGAATAAAGAATAGTCTTCAGGGGATTTGACTTTTCAAGGTTGTGTTCTGTTTCACATTCCAATTCAATGCCTTCCCAAGTGAATTGTTATCATTTTTTTAACAGTTATTATTAACTTACAACTTGGGGAAAAATTAAACCTACAAAGTTATATACAAATATCTACTAATTGATTATGACATTAAATTGCAGATGGTAACTCTGCAATCATGATATAATGAAGTTTTTAATATATCCAAATATTGTATGTATTTATTAGATTTTTTTAAATCTCACCTTTATTACTTTTTATAACTAGCTCAAGGCGGCAAACATATACAATACTTCTTCCTCCTCCTATCTCCCCATAACAGCAACCCTGTTATATATAAATGACAATGTGTGTTACAGGTAATGAAAACAACAACATGTCCCTACATCCAGGAAAGTGAAAAATTAATCTGGATATTTTCATGTTAACATGAAATGTATTTTCCTGCATATACCTAAATTCTACTTAATTTTTACCAAGTTAATGGATCTCAGAGAAACTAAGTCAAAGTGCTAAAATGTATTCATCTGGTTTTTATTTATAAAATAAGTTAACTGTGTTTAAAATTTACAGGAGTTAATTAAAAACAGAAGATGTGTCATTTCTGTTACTCATGGAATTGATCCATGAGAAGAATATTGCACAACACATAAAAATGAAGAAGAAAATGGGGTTCTAAAAAATAACCTACTCACATACTGTATATTAATATATGCAAATTCAATATATTTACATATATTAAATCATCCTATTTGTAAGGTCCTTCGGAGCAGATTTTGAAAGCCTGCATGAATGCGCACGTGGAATAATTTTACTGAATAAGCTGAATATCGTTTTTTTAAAGAAAGTAACTAAAATTAATGAAAATATCATACATTTCCTGTTCAGTGAATCAATGTATGCACAGCAACAGGCTAGAATAAATGGTTAATCATTACATTAATTTAGGGTCATTCTCTATATTGACTCTTAACACCCATATATGATTTGTCTTTAGCTTGACCTTTAGTTCTCTCAGTGCTTCATTCATTGCTGTCATAACTAAGTCCATCCATCTTGCTGCTAATCATCCTCTTCTGTTTACTTCAACTTTTCTGTCAGTATGGATTCCTCAAAGGAGTTGGGTCAGGACATAATGTGCATAAAGTGCAATAGTTTGGATCTGATCATTTGTATCATAAGTGAAAATTCTGGATTGATTTGTTCTATGATCCATTTATTTGTTTGCTTGGCTATCCATCATCTCAAGCATTATATAATATTAGGTAGAGACAATCACCCTAGTTACTAGCTGTACTTCAAAGACAATTTAATCCATAAAGGTGGTATAGGAGATGTCAGAGCTAGATGTCACTTAATTGTAAATACAGTAACTAATTTTACCCAGTTAATGGATCTCAGAGAAACTAAGTCAAAGTGCTAAAATTTATTCATCTGGTTTTTATTTATAAAATAAGTTAACTGTGTTTAAAATTTACAGGAGTTAATTAAAAACAAAAGATGTGTCATTTCTGTTACTCATGGAATTGATCCATGAGAAGAATATTGCACAACACATAAAAATGAAGAAGAAAATGGGGTTCTAAAAAATAATCTACTCACATACTGTATATTAATATATGCAAATTCAATATATTTACATATATTAAATCATCCTATTTGTAAGGTCCTTCGGAGCAGATTTTGAAGCCTGCATGAATGCACACGTGGAATAATTTGTACTGAATAAGCTGAATATCGTTTTTAAAGAAAGCAACTAAAATTAATAAAAATATCATACATTTCCTGTTCAGTGAATCAATGTATGCACAGCAACAGGCTAGAATAAATGGTTAATCATTACATTAATTTAGGGACATTCTCTATATTGACTCTTAATACCCATATATGATTTGTCTTTAGCTTGACCTTTAGTTCTCTCAGTGCTTCATTCATTGCTGTCATAATTAAGTCCATCCATCTTGCTGCTAATCATCCTCTTCTCTTTACTTCAACTTTTCTGTCAGTATGGATTCCTCAAAGGAGTTGCGTCAGGACATAATGTGCATAAAGTGCAATAGTTTGGATCTGATCATTTGTATCATAAGTGAAAATTCTGGATTGATTTGTTCTATGATCCATTTATTTGTTCGCTTGGCTATCCATCATCTCAAGCATTATGTAATATTAAGTAGAGACAATCACCCTAGTTATTAGCTGTACTTGAAAGACAATTTAATCCATAAAGGTGGTATAGGAGATGTCAGAGCTAGATGTCACTTAAAGAATTGTAAATACAGTAACTATATAATTTTTCATATAATAAGAAAACAACATTAATCATATAATTCCTGTGGAATGAAGGTTCATCAGCTGTATAGAAATCCTTCAATACATACAGGAAGCTGTACACCAAAGATAACCTCATCTACATATAAAAAGTAGAATGAAGTGGCTTGGGCTTGCATGTTTAAGTCCTCTGCTCCCTGGATGTGGATAGACTATCCCAAATTTGGATTCATCCCCTCAGGCTGCTTATTGCATCCCAATTATCCTGGCTTCAATTATCCTGACTTCACAGTGGAGCATCCATCTCATAGGTGGTCTGCATCAGAGGTAGCAGTTGTCCTGGAAAAATGGAAGGAGACCTTACTCCAGACCAATCCATACAGTGTGGAGGAGATTTAATCTAAAGTAATCAAGGGTGGCTTGTTATACCGGTAGTTGGCCTATGAGATTGTCCCCTGTGGCCAGTCCTTGGGTTGGTGGCAGTTCCAGTTTCCGCAGAAGAACCTTTGATTTTTCCTTTCGAAAGGAGCAGGTCAACTGGTCAGCCAGAAAGGGGGAAATGCTAAAATTGACTAGAACATTCCTGACTTAATACACGTTTAACTCTCCCTTTATCTTTTATGTGACTGGGAATTCCCTTTCCAGGGGCTATTCCTTTGGGGGACGCTCTGAGTCAGCCCATATGATGTAGACCAGACAAAGAAACAGATACCAGGTGTGCCTAAAACTGCTTTTATTAACATTGGCTAAATAATAAGTTTAAACATCCTTCTCCTCTTCTCTCTTTTATCTACACATTAATCTGGATAGGAAGTATCTGAAATGCTTCTTGGCCCTTCCCCTTCATCTGCCTTTTTTCTCCTAGTTGCCTTACAATGGATGCTCCCTCTCTCCATCAAAGTCATCCTTTCACTCTTTACACTTTAACTGTTCACCTCTCCTCAGGAAATATTCTTTGAAGTCATTTATTCTATCCTCGAATGTAACCTGCTTCCTCAACACAGAGCTCTTCAACAGCACTTCTCCAGCAGATGCCTCTCAGCTTCAGAAATTCAAATACCCAGTAAACGAGAGAAAAACTATGTTTTCTCCCTCAAGTGGTCAGTAGATCAAGAGGCAGGAGATAGTAAGTAAATATACATGAGCGATAAACAACAATAACAACAAGCATACAGCTTTCTCACATACCCAACTCCTCGTTTGAATTCCTAATCCATTAAAACTTATTCAGCAGCTGCATCTGGGTTGCCCATCTCCAGATAATCACTACCTGGATGAGTGATGAGCTCTTTGCTGTCATCTAGTAGTTTTCAATTGATAGTGGTAGGTTAACATTCCTTTAGAAAAGGGAGGGAGGGAGGGAGGGAGGGACTGAATGCTCTGACTTTATAGAGTGGAGGGGTCCAAATACCACTCTAGCACATATCTGGAGATTGACACTTTTAAAATAAAGAAAACATGCCAATGACTTTCCAGTGCCACATGAAGGACCTGTACAAACTACAACATAGCATGGTCCTGTTCCATGGAACTTTAAGGGCAAGTTGTGGGGCAGTGCAATTTATACCATGGTGATTCCCTCCTGGCTCTAAGAAGAGAGGAAAGCATGGGAAAGCAGCCCTGGAGATGAGCCTTGGAGGTACACAACAATGTTCCTTCCCTCAAATGGAAGAATTGTGGTTTAGTCAAGTTGACTTTCACTCTGGATTAAGAAATACAAGAAACTATCTTGTTTTGATATTGTGATCCTTCAGATTTGCCTGTGTGAATTTTAAGCATCAGTTTCTTTAGCCCAAACCAATTTTTAGACTCAATCTGCATCTTCATTGTAGTTTATCATCGTTAATGCATAAAGGGGAAATATTAAAAAAAATATTTTCCTATTTACCCGGAAATGTAATGATAACGATGATGATTTTATTTCTAAGCTTTATGTTCCCTTCAGTCTTATTTTATAGTTTTTTACAGCAATAATCTGATTAAATTATTTGATTATTATCTGGAGTAAAATATCACTGTTTAAGAATAGTTTAGTTTTATAGTAATCAGTGGCCTCCAATCTCCATTTAGACAGTATGTTTCACCAAATGTTTGAACAGATATTGCACTACTTCAGCCTTAGGAAGTGATGTGCTTCTGCAATGTCCTCCTTATCTTTCAAAAAAAACATTTGATGTTTTGGAAAGAGATAATTATTTACTAAGGAAGTCAATATCAATAACCTCTATTGTTATCAAAATTGTCTCTGATTGGCTCTGTTTTTTTTATTATTAAAAGCACTCTATATTTCCCTTATGGATAAAGATTCAGCAAAAATTCCATGAGTATTCAATAACGGTAAAAGCTTATAGACTCTTAACTATGCTGTAAAAAGTTTTTTGTTAAACTGGCTGCCTTGAATGAGACCCAGGAGGGACTAAGGGCAGGGAAGGGGCAAATACCTCAAAACACTGGACTTAAAAATGGACACACACACTTGTCCTTCACATCTGCTTCTAATTCCATGCTATTCTTCTCCCACTATCTGCACATAAGTAGCATTTGCAAGCATCCATGCAGAAGATGACTGGTTATTCTTCCCTTACCCCTACCATTATTTTGTTTTCATACACACACACACACACACACACACACACACAGAGAGAGAGAGAGAGAGAGAGAGAGAGAGAGAGAGAGAGAGAGAGAGAGAGAGAGAGAGAGAACTCGTTTTCCAAATTCCCATAAACATTTCCCTTGGTGGCCATGTTTTCTAAATGGCAGCTGGGAGAATTGAAAGCAGAAAGCACTAGAAATCCACCAGGACTTTCTAACTTGCTTAGCAGCACAGACAGATTGTAGCGAGTCCATCCGTCTCTCTTCGCTTTTTATGGGGCAGACATACTTGCATGTCCCCAAGAGGTCTATTTAATTGTCAAGGAGGCATCTCGTGTAAATATACTTAAGCATGAAGTCCCACAGAGCTACAAGTGAATTGCCATCAAGGGAGAAGAGACAATTTACAGACCTTTTGACTGATTTCACATGACAAGCAATATTTCTTTCAGTAGGATTGTGAATTTCTAGATAGAGCGTTTTTAAAAAAAAAAAAAAAAAAAAAAAGTCCTGAAATTGCCAGGTAGGCATTGAAATGTCTTTGGAACATACAACAATGGAACTAACGTGAGACTCTCTGTCAGAAGATTGACATTCAACTGAAAGTGGACCTTGCAACATGAGAATGACTCTAGACATTCCAGTAAATCATCAAGGAATAGCTGGGGGGGGGAGACATAGAAGCAGTGGTGGGATTCAGATATGTGAACAACTGGTTCTCTGTGTGGATGCCACTTCCAAAAGTCCATTCTGGGCCTGGGCAATAAAAAATTAGCTACCGGTTCTGCCGAACTGGTGCAAACTGGCTGAACCCACCACTGCATAGAGGTTCTAGAATGGCCAAGTCAAATTTCATTTTCAAATCTTTTTGAGATGCTGTGTGGTGATTTGAAATGGCTGTACATGCAAAACCTCTCAAACATTACAGGGCCAAACAACAACAACAACAACCCCAATATGGAACAATGGGGGAAAAATATTCCCAGCTGATGTCATAGACTAGTATACAGATATTTTAAAAGCCTGCTTGAGGTTATTTCTGCCAAGGGGGGCAATAGCAGATATTTTATCCAAGAATGGATTTGTTTTTTGCACTGAAGGAAATGGGATATCTGTTAATTTTTTGTTGAATAAATAATTGCCAATTTTCAGAATTGAGGCCTTTGAACTATGGTGCTGGAGAAAACTCCTGTGAGTCCCTTGGACTGCAAGGTGTTCAAACCGGTCAGTCCTAGAAAAGATCAACCCCGACTGCTCTTTAGAAGGTTAGATCCTGAAGTTGAAACTCAAATACTTTGGCCACCTAATGAAAAGGAAGGATTCACTGGAGGAGAGCCTAATGCTGGGAACGATTGAGGGCAATAGAAGAAGGGGACGACAGAGAATGATGGAGGATGGTTGGATGGAGTCACTGAAGCAGTAGTCGTGAGCTTAAATGGACTCCAGAAGATGGTAGAGGACAGGAAGGCCCGGAGGAACGTTGTCCATGGGGTCGCGATGGGTCGGACACGACTTCGCAGCTAACAACAACAACAATTTTCATATTTTTTTTTTGCTTAATGCCATACCATTTGAATGAAGATAAAATATTGAAATGTGTCAGGCATGAAAGACTAGGATCGCACATGAAGTTCCAATCCAACTGATTTATTATTGCATGCCTATGCACAGAAATCTATTCAACTAGCGGTTAGCACTATTTTGAGACTAGATAAAGATAAATGGAGTTCAAGAGGGTTTGGATTTGGTCCATTTATGGCTACATGGTGACTTTAGGCTGATTTCTGTTTTGACTCCATCCTCAGACTCTGCCACTGCTTCTCCTACAAAATGTCCAGACATGTAAAATAATAATAATAATAATAAAGTTTGCATGGGATGTACTGACTTTTTTCACGTGGCTGTAGAAGTAGGCTAAAGATAGATATTACCTGCAAGTAATATCAATTGTTCTAAATGCTGAGCTTTGGTCCAGGGAAAAGCAGCATAGCCACATTGTTGGATATTGATGTGTTGGTTAAAACCTTAACCTTCCAAATAATTGTAAAATTCAAGTTCTATATTTGTACGTTGAAAATATTAATTTCACATTTACAAGAGGCAGGTTTGCTTTTCTTTTTGTGCCAGTGCTCTACTGCAGGTAATCCTTGACTTATGACCACAACTGAGCCCAACATTTCTTTTGCTAAGTGAGACAATTGTTAAGTGAATTTTGCCCCATTTCACAACCTTTCTTGCCACAGTTGCCTAGTGAATCACTGCAAGTCTTTAAGATAGTAACCCGGTTGTTAAGTGAATCTGGCTTCCCCCATTGATTTTGCTTATCAGAAGATCGCAAAAGAGGATCATATGACCCTGGGACATTGCAACCGTCATAAATGTGAGTCGGTTGCCAAGTGTTTGCATTTTGGTCATGTGACCATGGGGATGCTGCAATGGTTGTAAGTGTGAAAAACAGTCATAAGTTACTTTTTCTGGTGCCATTGTAGCTTTGAACGGTCACTGAATGAACTGTTGTAAGTCGAGGACTACCTGTATTAGTGTTTTCTCTCTTGATTTTTTTTTCTTAAACTAACAAGACCTGGAGTCTTAAAAAGTTTGAAGATACCCATTTTAAGATATGGCTAATACATTTAAAGATTCCTCTTTTTGTTTGATTGACTGCTACAATGTGCACGACTTGGAACTTTGTTTATTGCAGGCAGGGTATTGTCTTGAACAGTGGCATTATCTTTGAACTGATTGTTACAGTTTGTGTTGCTTTTATCACACACAGGTGGAAAGCCTTGTCCTCCTCCTTCATCACTCCAGGAGTATCGACTGTGTAATGAACATTCTTGCAATCAGCTATACTGGGAAACCTCTGCATGGAGTCTCTGTTCAGAAAATGCCTTACTAACAACTCTGAATACTACTACCAGTTGGAACAACAAGGCAACCTGTGGAGTTGGAGTACAAACTAGGAGGGTCTTTTGTGTGAAAAATAACTCTGGCCAGGTCCCAGCTAAAAGGTACACAGTATAGTTATAATATTTGGTTTATTCTCCTCTGAATACTCTCATACTTCTAGTTCTATTCAAATTGGAGAAGACCATTGTAGCATTGTGCACTTAGCAAGATGGTGGACATCATTACCATATAACTCTTCTCATTCTTTCTCTAGTGAATCCATGCTTCCATTTCTAAGAGATGAGCAGAACTGCATTAAAGTGGTCGACAGGCAGTCAAATAGACAGAATGGTCTCTTCCATGCAAAGCATAAAATAGAAATTCAGGAGTGACTTAAATGTATGGAAATTGTCCTGGCATAGCTGCCATTTGCAGGAGCTATGAGTCCTGGAGGACCCCCAAGTTGTGCATAATTTCTGAGTTGGGGTATAAAACCCTATTCAGAGACAAAAGTAGTGCTCCCCTGGAATTGTTTGGCCCAAAGATGCAGTCTGTTCCTCTTCGTCTGGACTTAATTTCAGGTGTTAAGATTTCTGCTCACCTCCAACCTCAAGTTTCACTCTGAGAGAAGCTCCCATATCAGAAACAAAAATACTTGTGTGAGTAGTGCAGGGTTTGTAACTAAGTGTTATTTTAAACTGCTATGGGCAAAGTTTCTGGGCACATGAGGCCAAATTTTACTGAGCATCTTTACCAAATGATTCTAGGAAAATGCTTTCAAAATGGATTCTGTTTCCTTTAAGGTAAATTTGTTAGGAAAGTGTAGATTTTGAAAAATACTTTGCAAGAAGTATTTTAGACCTTAGGTGAATAAAGGCCCTCTCTGCTATTTTCTGGAACAGCCCCCAAAAGATATTGAAAGAGTCACATTAACTTTAATGAGGATGAGTCCTTAAAGCAACACCAGCATCTCTCTCTCTTTTTTTTTTTTTTCAGGATCACAAACACGCTTGTAAAAAAAAATAGCTTATTATTTTATGGAATAATAGGAAGGGGCTGTGTACACCTGAGGTCTGAAGTACTTTTTTCAAATCATATTTCAATTGTTCATAGCTCCTACAACCCAACCTCAGGTAAAAAAAAAAGATGCTGAATAACTACTACAGTACACCATTAGGTTTGATTGAAATTATATGAAAAACAATTGCAGCTGACCTAATCTGCTTGGCTTTAGTAACTGAGAGAAATACAGATGTTTCTGCATTTTTTCTCCCAAATCAAGACATTGTTAATTACTTTTGTGCTCTGTTAATGAGTCTAGAGAATTACAAACTAGTTTTTAATTCTTATTGCATCTTTCTATCTCTCTCTCTCTCTCTCAAAAAAAAAAAAAAAAAAACAAACCTCCTGAAAATGAGCAGGCTGTGTTGACTCTTGTACTGTTAATTAAAATGCTTTAAGATAATGAGACTAATTGATAAGAAAAAAACTCCCCTGTTCCTTCAGAAGAAAAAGCTTCATCAGCTTTTGTTTTTGTTCTCTATTCCATCATACATTGTTTAACACATAATTGGGTCTTTACTCTTATATAGAAGTCTAATGACATGGATATATTGCTGAAGCAAATGCAAGAATATTGTGATTGGCTTGGAATATCAGAAGAAGATGTGATCAGAAACAATAGTGAAAGAACATCTTCATCTCACATAATGTTAATTTAATGCCCATAGCCACAGAGATTCTGAAATTGGTACTTCTAATTTTTCAGTAGAAAAAATGATCTATTTTTTGGTCACTTCAGGGCGCATTTAGCCATACATGTCTCAGTGAATGTGAAGATCTGAAGAAAGCTTGTGCTAACATCTCTTGCCAGCCCTGGCTTCTTAGTCAACATAATCCAATTGATAATATTTTTCTCATTGACTTTGGAGTCTATTTTTCAGAAGAACAAGGGTGTCAATATTGAAAATTATTTAAGATCCTACTTTCTTCTGGACCTGGTAGTCATATTATCCAAACTCAGAAGAAGCCAGTTCAGATAAAATTAAAACCTGGGATTTATTTGGAAACTTCAAGTATTAACCACAACAAATGAAGAGAGTCTATAAGGGAGGCAGATAGATATATACATGTACATGCATACATATGTGAAGCTGATGGTGTGGCTTGATTATTAAAGAGGGTTAGCTTTGTCAGCTGTGGAAATAATAAATATAGTAAAGGGGAAATATTAAGCTAGGAAGGGTATTATGGGTTATTGATTGTAATGTGGGAAAAATAAATATTGGATGGAAATTTTTTTCAGATTTGTAATCACTTTGTTTTGTTGCATTGAGAGATTATTGGTAAAACTACTATTTATCTATCTGCAAAACAGCTCTGAGATAACAAAATTGAGGAGTCCTTGTTGCTGTCTCAGCTTGGTTGTTTTCTTGCAGACCAAGTTGCATTGCACATTAGGTAACATCTGCTAGAAGGGAGTGGAGTTAGCTCTCTGTTTATATATAGTGGCTTACCCTGCCAGTGTTGGTGGGAGTGTTTTTTTCTTCTTGGTAGTTCCTTGATTAAATTATGGTTCACTGTTTGATTGTTTGCATGAGTTAGTAGCTCTTAGATGGAGCTATTGCTTATTGCTTGATTATTGGTCTGGTATTAATCTTGGTGATAGTCCCTGTTTATCTGATTGTTAACTGCTGGTGAGGAGCTGTTCTGGTTATTTTTTTTTTCTTTTTAGGTTTTCATTGTTTCTCTTGGGGTGTAAATGTTGTCTATCACTATTCTTCTTAGAAGTTTAGCATTTAGACAAATCAACCCATCAACAGGCACATAGGTGACAACATTCCACTTACACTGACAGGGCATGCCACTATATTTAAACAGAGAGCAAAGCCCATTTCCTTCTAGCACTGATGATGTTACCTAGTTGGGTAATGAAACTTTGCAAGAAAACAACCAAGAGAGTTCCAAGGACTCCACACTTCAACCTTGAGCTACAAATGTTCTCTTCTGTTGGTATAACAAAACTTACTCTATTCAGAAGATCCAATCCAACAATAGTCCTCCTTTGGGTTGGAGTTTGTTGTTGTTGCTGTTGATGGCATAAACCACTTTTATCAGTGCCCCTAGTTTTACACATTGTGTATTTGTTTGGTTGTTAGATTTAAATCCTGCCCTTTATATAAGAGCGCAAGCTGGCATATAGTATGCTTCCTACTTTTTTTTACAAAACAGCTTTGTGAAGTAGGCTGAGCTGAGAGGAAGGGAATGGCCAGGGATCTTCAAACTTGGCCCTTTTATGACTTGTGGACTTCAGCTCCCAGAATTCCTCAGCTAGGCATGCTGGCTAAAGTCACCATGGACTTCTATGACTGAGAATAAACTAGAACCTGAATCTTCCCAAAGCCAGTCCTATACATTGTCTACTACAGCAGGGGTCTGCAACCTTGACAACTTTAAGACTTGTGGACTTCAGCTCCCAGAATTCCTCAGCCAGCTATGCTGGCTGAGGATTTCTGGGAGCTGAAGTCCACAAGTCTTAAAGTTGTCAAGGTTGCAGACCCCTGTACTACAGAGCATTGTACCATGATACCAGAGAGGAGTTCACATTACATGAGCAAACCATCCATTCTTTGGACAAGGAAAATCATGCAAATCATGATCATGTGCAAAAATGTGATTTATATAGCAAAAAAAATTAATATTCTTTACGGGTTTTTTTTCTCCCAACTAAAGTATGATTTGCTCTAGGATGCAGTGTCCTGTCTTCTTTTCTAAGCTTTATGTTCTATACTTCTTGTAACTCATTTAGTTTAAGTTGCTAGATGTGGGTGGGATTTGCTGTCTGAATGAATTTGTGAATCACAATAACAAAAAGAAAAAAATAGTATGTGACTAGACCTGTTTATTGTCTATTTATGAAAATTTAAACATTTGGTGTTGTTTTAAGAGCTGCTGTGGAAATGATTAAGCATAGGATAACTTCAAGGAGATCTGTGTATCTACATAAATATTCAATTTACCTTAGAGTGCAATCTATGAAGTGAGGATTTTTCCTTCTTTTTATTTGAAGGAAATGGGAGCTAAATACATTTTCCATTGTATAGGCTTCCACGTTGATAGAAAAATGAATAATAAATTTGAAAGAGATTAAAAAAAAACACTGACAAAAAGGCATTATATACAGAGAATCCATCAGAGAACAATATGCAAACTTATGAAAACAATGCATTTCACGGTGCTCTTCGATTAACTTAACAAAAGCTTGACATTATTAAATTGGCACACAATTATAGTCGTATGATTTATGTTTGGCTCCTACCAAATTTTTGACTGTTGATTGAAACAAAATATACTCCATTGTATTCTAGTTCCTACCATAAAGGCTGTCAGAGATTAATGTCCTAGTTACTTGGATGGTTTTATTTTATTTATGCTATTTATCTATTGCTCTACCCCAAGTAGGCACCAGACAGTACACATATACTAAAACTGAAACAATTCCATCAGCATTGTTATCCTAAGAATACAACAACTAAAATCAATGCCAGTGCATATTAATTGATTTTTAAAGACTCTCATGAATGACCAAGTTTTCATAAGCCATTGTAAAGTCTTGAGGGTAGGAGTCATCCTCACATTGGAGACAAGCTGTTTTAAGGAAAAAGAGCTGTCTCAATGAACTCTGCCACTGTGCCACTTGCCCATACATCACCTGATAGGGGGACATCCCCTAGTTGTCAGGATAGGGTAGGCAGAATCTAACTGGCAAAGTTCTCTTCTGTAGTAGTAGATTAACAGCTCAATGCTGTGACTACTAGTGAAGCTCCAGGCCCCTATATTTGTATCAGCTGATATCTCTGGATGTTCTCCAAGGGCAACCCCAGGTAAAATGAAATGCAGTGGCCCAACTAAGATATAATAAGGCCATCCTTGGTACATTTAACAGAGTCTCCATCCAACCTCTCTCCTATGTAACCACTGAGTGGATCTGCTAATTCAAAAAGGAGCAGATCCACCATAATACAATGCCTCCAACTCTTAGTGAGAACAGTGACATATATGGAAAGACACTGTAGCTTATGGTATTGAATGCCACGAAAGGGTCCAGAAAGATATCTGGAGGAATGGTGATGCTCCCTCCAGGTCCCACTACGAGTCTTCCATGGGAGTATGGCAATCCTTTCTGAATTTTTTTTCTTACTTGCTTTTTTTTTGTCTCCTCCTTTTGACAATTTCTACCACCTGTTCTGATATCTTGTTTTTTTTCTGTTTCTTGGCAGTCTCTTTTCACAGTCATCCGTAAATCTTCTTTTACTACATTCCTCAAGTTTCTCTAATTCCCTATCAGTGGAGTTCAGGATTTCAAAATTGTTTCTCATGTTCTCCTTAAAAATGAGGGGTATATGCTTATTATCAAATTGTGGAAGCAAGCTCACTTCATTCTTCTGCTTTACCTTGATGTGGAATTTGCACATGGGCAGTTCATGATCTGTTCCATAGCCATTCCCTATTCACATTTTTATTTTTATAACTGAGCTTCACCTTTTTGTTTCAGTAATATAAGTCAACTTGATGTCTGTGTGATCCATCTAATGTGATCGCACTGTTTTATTTCTGAAGATTATCTTCTTTATAATTATGGAGAAATAATTGGATTGGTAGAAATTGGTAAGTCATCTAGATCATCCAGCTAGCTTTGTACCTAAAGCAGGACTAGAACTCATGGCCTTCCAGTTTCTAGGCTGATGCCTGAACCATGACAGCAAACTAGCTTTTGAGGAGCCCATTATCCAGCACTATATTATCAGTTATTTTATCTTGTCTGTCAGTGTGGTTATCTTTATAAAATACAAGAGTGGTTTACTACTGCCTTCTGTGCAATTTGAAATGATGCCCTTGTCATTGTCATTAAAATGGTCATTCATCTCTAGCAGCTTTTAATATTTCTGCTGCCCGGTACAGGCCCTGCTTGCTTTACAGAGCAGCTGAGATGAATTTCATGCCTTGGTGAACCCACAAGGAGAATACACTTCATTCATCCCTCCCAGAAATATCCACCTAACCTGATGAGACATTTATGCAAGCTCTCTCAAACCAGACAGGGAAAGATCAATGATAATAATGTCTTCTCACTCTTCCTTCACCAGAAATATTGCAAAATACTTAATGTTTTAAAAAAGAAACTCAAAATCCAGCTTGCTAAATTCAATTTCACTAGGGAATGCCAGGGTAATAATTTAATATGCCTTGCAAAAAAAAAAAAAAATCCCTGAAGAGATCTGTTTTCTGTCCATCTACCTGCATGTAACAATACTGGTTCTTTCGGTTGTCTGTATTCAATTCTTTCTCATTGAAGGCAAGTAGGTGGGTACTTTTCATTTCATAGTGGCAGTTACTATAAATTATATTTCTGCGTGTAATTGTACAGTTCCTGTTTCAAAATAAATTTAAATTAATAAGGTAATATGTGAAATCCTACAATAAATGGGACTTGTTCTTAGATGAGTGTAGGGATTCCATTTTCCTAAAATAATGTTAGGGTCTAGGGGACTTGTGCAGTTATCCAGAATTGAATTCGATTCAGGGGCACCTAACTAACCACATGCTATATAATTATATTGCCAGGTGTCCAGAGTCCATCAAGCCAGAAACCGTCCGTCAGTGCCCGCTCCCATGTAAGAAAGATTGTGTAGTGACCCCCTTCAGTGAATGGACACGCTGCCCTACCACCTGCCAACATGGTAAGCTGGTCTAGCAGAGTCAGAATAAATCCTCCATCTGTTTCATCATACCTGAACTAATACTAACAAAGTTTTGGATCAGAAGCCAATTTTGGAATGAAACTCTAAATGGGCACCTGGATCTTGTTTATCATGTTTTGGTGCCTGTTATAAAATGAGTGTGTCTGACCTTAGCACTTACCAAAGATTTCACAAGAGTTGTTAGGAGTGCTAGGCTTTGGCACGTATTCTACTAACAGTTTTTATTAGAGGAAAGCACCTAGCATATATGTTGTATGCTTTTGTTATGTTCCTCCTAGGGAATATCAAGGTGATTTGGTGAGAGGACATAGTGGCTTTAATGATCCTAAAAATAATATAAATGGGAGTGAGAGCTCTCGGTCAGATCTCCCTTTGCAGTAAGGATGAAATGAGAAGGACAAAGCTAAAGATTACACCACAAGAGAAAGGGAGGGCAGATGAGGATCTGCATGCAAGAGGGAAGCCAACTCACTGATGACAAAAATCTTCAAAGGCAAGTGCAGAAAAAAGGCAATGGCTGAAACATATAAACAAGGTTGCATGTCAGGTAATAAGACAGTCAGGTTAGATGGCACTCTTATTGTTACTGAATAGTAACTTCAACAACAAACTTTGTAAGCAGATCTAGAGGTAACCATATGCTGAGACCAAAGCCACAAAGAATTTCGGCCACTGGTAATGTCAGAAAACTAATTCCTAATTTGATAAGGATATATATAGTTGGATCAGGAAGCATGACTCAGTGACAATTTACATTTATCAAAACAGAAATGAAACATACTAAATAGAATGTTTTAGAATAAGTGATCTCAGGTAGCTGATGGACCACTTCAAATGAGATGATTACATTATATACTCTTTAGGGCATGAAACCATATGAAAGAAGGGAATGACATTAATATTAAAAATATGGCATAGCTAAGGATGTACTTGGCACTAAGCCAATAAATTATAGGTTCATAGATGTTCAAGTCAATGGAACTGAAGGGTACTGTATGTATCTAGTACAGATATGACGGTAGAAGATAATGGGGCATTCTATGGCACATTGAAAGAAGTGCAACTACAACATCAAGCAAAGATGTAGTACTGCTAAAAGGTGATTAGAATTCCAGAGTTGGAAAAATGGAAGCTTCTGGAATTATTGTACAGAAAGATTTGATTAGGTAAATGCCTCATAGGAATTAGGAGACAAACCAAGACACTTCCAGGTTAAATTGTGGTACAAACTATTCATTGTTTGTATCAAACACTTGGTTAAATTTACAAACTTAAAGAAAGTAGGAATGCTAGCAAGATTTGAGTCATAATGTCAGTTCAATTTAAAGAACAGAACCTGAGATGCTATGCAAAGAGATCATGGGCACCATGAAAACCCAATATAACAAAATAAACCCCAAAGTTTCAAAGATGAAGAGATTTTAGTAGGTTTTTTTAAAAAACTCGAAAGGTTAAGGAAAGACTTGGTGATTGGGCCAGGACATACAATTAAGTTCAGGCTTCCAGTTCATGCAAGAAAGGGCTAGACTAGGAAAAATACCTCAATACTGTAAAAATAAAAAATAGCAATTATTGCTATTGGTTTAAGAAACCACAGGGTTTAAGAAACCACAGGAAAATAGTTCTACATAAGGTAGAAATATTCAGTAATAAATATGGAAAAGTTCTAATAGAAACAAATAAGATTAAAGGAAGATGAAAACATTATGCTGACACAATTTAGAAGTAGAAGTATATAGCATTTCTCTACATAAACATTTTTAGAAAAAGGAATATATTTAGGAACCAATTCCTTTAGAAAGTGAGATATGAAAGCCCAGCTGTCAGTAAGGAAGTAATTATGCAAATAAAATAACTGTACTTGTTTGAAACTGCAAGAAAAGAGGCAATTCAAGTGTTAACAGTTCTAGGTCACTAAATATAGGTTTGGAGTAGATATTCTACCATAAAAGGGAAATTTGAGAGAATACACAGATTACTGAATCATCACAGAAACTCTCATGCAAGCAAACTTTCACATAAGATCTTAACGAAAAAGAGAGAGATGCCAAATGCACAGTTATTTAAAAAGGGAGAGAGAGGTGCAGTCCAAATGTTAACACAAGAATAGGTAATGGAGAGAGCAAAAGGAGGTTTATTTTTGCTTCATGTGGTGCATTAAGTCCTTTGATTGTGTGGATCAGGGTTTTTCCAACATGGCAACTTTAAAACATTTTAAAGTTGCCAGGCTTGAAAAATACTGTTGGAGATAATGTCTGACACAGAATATATTAAGTCTAAAGGTGTGCCAGAACACATAATTATTCCTCTGATGAATCTTTTCATTGAATAAGAAGCTACTGTTCGAACTAAACTTGGAGAAACAGAATAAGGAAGGGAATGAGACAGGGGTATATCTTGTCACCGTATCTGTTTAATTTATGCAATGAATATATTACCCAAAAAAAGGCAGGATTTAAATAGATGACAGCTGAAATCAAAACTGGAGATGACAGTGCTTTGTTAAAAGAAAATAAAGAAGACGAAGAAGCGCTTATTCTAAAAATAAAAATGGAACGTGAACAATGGAGGTTAGTTTTCCAAATTTGGAAAGCAAAAGTAATCTTAACCCAGAGGCTCAGTGAATTCTGCTGGTTGATAGCAAAGAAGTGAAGGTTGATAGAAAATTTTGTATTCTTAGGTTCAAGAATAAAGATGGAGAGTGAGATGGAAAAAATTAAATCTGAGATTAACCCTAGTGATATAGAACAAGTTTAACTTTAAAAACATCATGAGGAATAAAGACATATTTATGACTACAAGGTACAGAGTAGTTAAAACTATAGTTTTTCCAATGGTATTGTATGATTATGAAACCAAAAGGTTCAAAAAAGAGTGTGAAAAAATAGGTAGAGGATTTTGATATGTATCTGGAGATGGTTACTATCATGGACTGGAAGGAAAACCAGTTAATGATACCAGATCAAACAAGCATAACTTTTTCCTTGGTAAATCATCAGTCCACAGAAGCTCACATTTTTAGGGCATGTAATATCAGCGGATGCTGAACTAGGACAAAATTATTATTCCTAACAAAATTGCTTAAAGAAGAAAAAGAAGGCAACCGATTGGGTAGATGAACAGGATCAAGGAGATTACAGAATTCTCTTTGTAAGAGCCACAGGGTATTATTAGAAAGAGGTTGAAATAGCAGGCATTTGGCCATGGAGTCTACAAATAGCCAAGTTACCTACTTGCATTTCAATGAAAAATCCCTTCTTAGTAAAGCCTTTGAAATATGAGAAAACCTTCAGAGAGAAGCTTTTTGCCCTGCCAAGGTAGAGATTTCTTTGCCCTCCTTCCAATCCATAGTATGAGCTGTTCAGGCTGCTCAGATGCCACTATTTCAGAAAAATTGCAAGCTACCTGCATTCACATCTAGTTTGTCACAGACTGATAGCTGTGAAAGCAGCAGTTTCTACGATTATTTCTCCTGCTGCCTGATGTTTTTCCCATTGGCACAAATTTTACACGTTTATAGCTGCTGTAAAGTCAGATCTTCAAGTTAAACTCGATTCCTGGTGACTTCATGGATACATATTCAGTACTAACCTGCATTTCATACTATTTCCTTCCTTGTCCCAGTTCTTTAAAATCTACTGTGAGTTTATCTTAGCAGTAGGCAAAGCACACATACTTTCTATTCATGCATCTTGATTTAATGTTTGGAGAGGAATTGTCACTACAATTTGACTAAATCTTCTCTACATATAATTAAAGTTAGAGAATTTGATTCCCAGTGATTAGAAGATATATCTATTTATTTAAGGTGAAGAGAAATATGGAAGTGGTTTCCCATTGAATTCCTTTTGCATTTTTTTTTAAATGTCTCAGCGTAGGAATCTCTGGAGGTTCTCATTCAGATACAAACCAAGCTCAACCCTCCTTAGCTTTTAAGCCCAGTGTTCCACTTAATGTGACAAAATGTAACTTATCACCCTTGCTCTCAGCTGGATGGTTGAGTTAATTGTGCTGAAATCATAATAGGTGGTATGAAAGATTGAATAGATTCTAAAGATGAACTAGATATTCTTAGATAGCTGACTTAGCTATCTGAATGTATAAATTCAGATTTGAGAAAGCTGAAGTTTTCCCTGGTATTAAGATGTATCCTGACATTCATTGTTGGGGGGAACCTCATAGTAATGTTATAAAAGTAAAAGTAAGCTGTGGCTAAGTTTTGTTCTCTTCCCACGTGTACCTCAGAAGAGATTTAACAGCAAGGTTATCTTTGGAAATAGCACATGGCAAAGTTCATAACTTAGAAAAGATTTTATCTGAACTCAACATTGCACCATCTCTCTACTTACTCCAAACAATAAAACACATTCCCTCTCTGAGAAAGGACTTCTTACCATATTTTTCCAGTATCTAGTGCAATATACTTTTTTTTTTACGCTGATATAAAGCTTTTTGTAATATGGAATTCTATTTTTGCTTGTTTGAGACTGAGATTCTGTTTATTCTCATCTTTGCTCGCATTCATTTTACTTGCTTGTGAATGGCAATGGTATTATATTATAAGGGGGAAAAATCCTAGTCCATTTAAAACAAGGGATATAATATGGTAATTAATTAATTAAATAACATAAAATATATGTTATTTAGATAAAGAAAATGAATTCAGACATACATTATTCTGCTTATTAAGAAATTTTGTAGCATCCAACATCATATTTAATTTCATTGGAATAGTTATCATTTAATATGATTCTAAATTAAAATTGAGTGGTAAGGATTGTGTTATGCACTAGATTTACTTTTGATTTGCTGTTTTGTGAGTTCTTTAATTGATGCTGCACAATTAAAAGCGCAGGACAATTGGAAATTTAGAAAACCACTCAGGGCAAATGTATCTAAATTAAACAGAAAAGGTTATTTAACAAATACATAAACCACTGGGTGGCTAAGCTGCAAACATAATCGTGATCAAGTTTTAATTTAACAGTGATAAACTGAGTATCTGCAAAAATAATGGCAGCTTAAGCAAACAACATTGAAAGTCACATCAGATATTGGCAGCATTTTGTTAGATAAAATTTGAAGAGCTGAACTGGGCAATTGGTGTCCATCTTTTCCATCTATTGCTTGCCCTGCAGTTAAATGTCAGCAAAATGACAGCTTTCTATCATGCCATGTTGTGTGCTTAAGGTATTCAGAGATATCGGGAGGCAAAAATTAAAAATGAAATACAGGAAGTGCTTTAGTTCTCTTCTATCTAGTCTATTCACTTTGCTTAGAAATGAAATAATCTGGATCTATTTAAATTTATTCTGAGCAAAGTACTGCTCATACTTTTGCCACTGAAATGCAGAGCGGTTTAATGTAATAGGGTCTTTGTTAAGAAATATTCAGGAAATATTCGAAGAACTAGAGAAAAACTGGAGAACAAAGTGGTATTATTTAACTAAACCTTAATATTCAGAGTTAATTTCTGTTGAGTTTCATTAGCCAAGAAAATCTGTCTTAAGTGGATTGCTGGTGCTTTTTTGCAGAATTAGAGATAACCCAAATACATAAAATGGATCTTTCTTTATTTTCTTTGAATACCTATTCCATGGAGACAAGGCCTTTCTATACTGTAAGAAATCAGAAGGAGCAAAATAATGATTCCAGACCCCACACATTCCTTTTTCTCTTTTTTCGTCTTCTGCTGTAACATATTTGCCCACCAGATGCTTCTTTCAAATAATTTCATGTTGAGCCACCTCTGTGCAAATAAATACTGTGAACCTGAAAATGGTCACTGATGTTTTATGGTGGCATGGTGGCGCAGTGGTTAGAATGCAATACTGCAGGCTAATTCTGCTGACTGCCGGCTGCCAGCAGTTCGATCCTGATGAGGCTCAAGGTTGACTCAGCCTTCCATCCCCCCAGATTGTTGGGGGCCATATGCTGACTTTTGTAAACTGCTTAGAGAGGGCTGTGAAGCACTGTGAAGCGGTATATAAGTCTAAGTGCTGTTGCTATTGCTACTTGATGAACTGCTATGAGAGTAGGAAGGGCAAGATTGGCTGTAGAGAGACTCTTCCATAATCAGCTCTTTTTTGAACCTGATCCATTGGAGTAAAGAATTGTCAAAGTTGCAGCAAATAAAAATTATATAATATTCTTTATTAAAAGGAATGCAGGTAGTCCTCAGCTTACAATCATTTGTTTAGTGACCATTTGAAGTTGAAACGGCACTGAAAAAAAGTGACTTGTGGCCATTTTTCACACTTAACGACCATTGCAGCATCCCCGTGGTCACAGAATCAAAATTTGGATGCCTGGCAACCGGTTCATGTTTATGACGGTTGAAGTGTCCCGGGGTCATGTGATCCCCTTTTGCAACCTTCTGACAAGCGAAGTCAGTGGGGAAATCAGAGTCACTTAACAACTGTGTTGCTAGCAAAGTCATAAAATGTTGGGCTCAATTGTGGTCATAAGTTGAGGACTACCTATATAACTGAAGACTGAAGTAAGTGAGATACTTCAGAAATAAAAGTGAAGATCAGTGCTGTGCAAAATTAACTATCCTTGATAGAAAACCATTTTATATCCTTAAAAAAAAAAAAAAAACCGCAGGGAATGCCACTGCAAAAAAACAGTCCCGCTACAGGATCATCATTCAAGATGCAATTAATGGAGGGTCAGAATGCCCGGACACCTTATTTGAAGAAAGAGAGTGTGAAGGCATCCCACTTTGTCCCACTTACAGGTAAAGTAAGAAAGCATCCCTACACATATGATTTGCCAGACTGTCATTCCTCAGATCACCAGTGATGTACTTGCTTCTGCACAGATTTAGAAAAAGCTCATCTCTGTTCTTCATTGAAGCCACCCCTTTACTTCAAGGCCTCTGTCTGAATGAAGTGGATACCTTAAAGCAGTAGCATCTTTTTCTTACGGTTGTGCAAAATATTTAAAAATCACAAGAGAGCCAAAGCTTTGCTTCCACATTGTTTTCGAAATATGTTCAGCCCTATTTATTGCCCTATTGGGACAATACATTATTTTGATTGACGGTGTAATAATATACCTGGGTCTCTAGCAATATACTATGGTGTACAGTAATATACCTAAGTATATAATAATGTACTGTTATTTATAAATGTACTATTATACAACAAGGTTCAGAGATTCAGAGAAAAGCTGATCTGATCTTGAATCAAATCAAAATTACCCTTTCAACATGGATCTCTGGCTGACATGAGATGCAAAAAACCCCTGAATCTTATCCAATGGAGGGAATCCTACATATTGTTCTAACTTTAGAACTTTATTTGGAACTCAAGGTTGAACTGTGGGGTCCATGGTGCTCTCTGAGTTTAGTTGTTTTCTTCCAGACATTTTATTACCCAATAAGGTAACATCCTCAGTGCAGTAACATTTCATTATCCAACTGGGTGACATCATCAGTGCTACTGATGATGGGTAATAAAATTGGGTAATAAAATATTTGGAAGAAAAAAAAACCAAGCTTGGAGACCACCAAAGATTTCACAGTTGTAACTTTGATTTTATTTCATAAATGAATAGAACAGCCTCTACATAATTCATCCCTTGGAGGATGTGATCCTTACCCAATTCTTATTTTTACATTTGACAAGATGACAAAAGGGAGCATATGAGTCAAGGCTTTCCACAGCTTCTTATAATTTACACTTATTAAAGTGCAATATTTTATGAATGCAAGTACTTATTCTGTTATCGTTTACCTAAGTTAATGAAACTAATAAGTAGATTAAATAGTTTCGGTCCTAACATGAAGATTCTCTTTGAAAACTAAAATACTCAAACAAACAAACAAAAAATACTTTGAAATACGGCCCACTTACATACTATACAAGTCTCCAGGGTCCATTTTTATTATTGTATTTGAGTCTGTTTTTGTACATTAATGTTACTACCTTGCATTGGGGTATTCTAATTAACACCTAACTTTGAATTTTAGAATCAACATTAATGTTCAGGATCCAACTATGGGCATTGTTGACCTTTTGTCTAGAATGAATCACTTTTGATATAAAATTTAATACAAAAATTAGTTTTTAACCTAACCCTAACCTTATAATATGTGCTTCAACATTCAGGTCTTCTTTTTAAGGCCCTGAATCCAGATACAACCAAGCCCTCAAAGAAGCAGTCTTTGGCATTTTAAAATTGTTTTCATCATTTAATTCTAAAGTGGAGGAGTTTCTCTATAATTCTATTAGAAATAATGAGGGGGAATTGCTGAAACAATTGTGACATATGTCCAGTTACTCTCAAGCATCATGTCACCAGCCATTGCTATAATAATAAGTCATGACATATCAAATGCTACAATAGGGCCACTGATATCCCTAATTGAATAAACTAAGTTGTTATAGGTGGACCCTCTAATTAAATTGTGTGAAAAAATTCAGAACCAGCAAAAGAAATTAAATCTGATGTATCATAACTGTTCTTCTGTTATCATTTCAGTTGGAAAGTCCACAAATGGAATCACTGCTTATTGGTGCCTGATTCAGTAAGGCAAGGTGTATTGGGAATCAATGAGGCATGTGGGCCCGGTTTGCAATCAAGAGGTAAGAGTTCATAAATAAATTTTGTTGGCCTTTATTCTCTAATTTCTCATGGCACCTAATATTTTGCTAGATGTGAATGGTATTTTACAAGATCATTTCAGAGTAGCTAAAAGTGATCTGCCCCTTTCAGTCACTTATGAACAAAATAATGACAGCAACAAAGGACTACATTATGTACTTACTGTAATTAAAATACTCTGAATGTGGCTTATTATGATTAATTACTCATATTTCACATGATAAATCTTGGCCTCAATTATCGTTACACAATTGATTTGACAAGAGAGATGCGAGATATAGCTGAATGATCCTGACAGTACTTTCAAAATAGATCAGACTAGGAAATCAAAGTCATGAATGTAATGTTAATTTTGTTATAATGTTACAGTAACAGAATCTTGCAAGTCTGAATGTGCTTGACCCATCCCTTCCTTTATTTTCCTGAGAACCATGGAGAGTCCTGTCTGAAACCCTTACTCGTATTACACTTCTGCCCCAGACTCAGATTGCTTTTTACCTGATCATTGTCTTGGTAGCATGTTTCTCAAGATTATTCCTCCTGCCCATTAGAGATGCAAGAAAAATGTAAACACAATACATTGACACTTATATCTGACTCCACAGGCAGAAAATAATCCCACTTCACGATGAAAGTTGCTGTCCTGACTGCTTCTCCAGATTCTATCATTAAGTATCAGGACTTCAACCCGTTGGTTCCTAGTAGTCAATGAATCACCCTGAATAGATGACAATAGATTAACATAATAACAGCAGAAAAGTACTGTCAGTTTGCCACTTTTATCATCACTGTTTAATCTTGAACATAAGCTTTTACCTGTGCTTGTTAGATCTACTTTTCACCTTGTTCTATCAGTCTTCCTAATGTCTCCCCTGCTATTTTATGTCTCTGAGGACCTTGCAAAACCAAGGTGGTTCCAGGACTTGCCAGCAGGAACAAGCTGCTTGGGAGCTATCTGATCAAGCTCCTATATCATTTCTTGATACTAGAGGTCCATTATGTGCTCACAGAGCTGCCCACTAGAGCGCTGAGAAAATACCCAGGTGCCCACTGGAATTTATCTAGTTCCATAAAATGCCTGCAGTAAATCATTCTAACAGATGTACCTATTCCATTAAAGTTCCAAGCACTGAAAAATCACAGCTGGATCAAGGAATGAAGCCAGTCTAATGACCTCGGTATCCAGCTCACATATCAGTTGCTCTGAAGCAAAGATTAAACGAAGCATATGTGCATTAGATGAATTCCAAAATACTTGGCTAAGCCCAGGTGCTTCTACAGCAAAGAAATATTCCATTAAAATGACAAAATGTACACAAATATTTTAAGTGCAAATTCTGCCCCCCTCCCCCCAGTTCTTGGGTGTGAATAACAGAATTAATGTTGCAACATTGTGTTGTGTGTTTTGCTAGTTCTCCCCTCTGGAGATGCCAATAGAAAAGTTTATAGTTGCCATGAAGATCATGTACTCCTTCAACTTCCAAGATCCCATGAGCTCATGGCACAGAGTTTAAAGTTCCTAAGTACCCAGAAGTGGGAGGATTCCAGTATCAAAATCCTAGAAAGATCTAAGACAGCAAATCTTAAATTGCTTTATCCAATTACCCCTTTTTGCCATTCTCAAATAACGTCATTAGCTCTCAACTGCTCAAAACCAAACTCTGTTGTTTTACATGTTTGTTTTGACACCAAAATGAGTCCTCAGCTCACAAACAAGCAAACACAAATTGCTCCATTATCTTCAGGATATGCCCCAATTGTCCCCAGTTTAAGAACTCCTGGCCTAGGACCTCAGAAAGAGATCCTGCCAGGCAACAAAGTAGCCAATACAGGTAATCCTCAAAGTACAAAACTAATGGAGCCTGCCCATTAGGCTCGTAAGTCAAAAAAATTCAGCAAATGAATCAAATGAATTTTACAAATTTTTAAAATCAAATTCATTAATTGAATCAAATGGGTCATTAAATGAATGATGATCTGACTTACTATTTCCTCGTTGGCTACTACCTGAACTGAGAGGCTTTCCTGCTACTACCGGCTGCCCGTCAGCTGTTTCTGGTGCAGCCTTCAGTTCAGGAACTAAATTGAAGGCAGCAGCAGTCACATGCTACCTAGCTTTTGATGATTGATCCATTAAATATTTTAGCTCTCCAGTCCTCAAGTCCAGGCAGCAGCAGATCTTCCACGGGGCACCAAAAAATAAAAAACAAACGGTCGGTGCCAGCTGCAAAAATCACCAGACCTTGTTTGGTCATGTGATCAGGAACAAAAAACCAAAAACCCTTCCGGCTTCAGGAAATTGCATTGGTAACCCAGGCAAGTCACAGAGTTAAAAATGGCCTCCACTTTAGCAGTAACTGAATCAAGTCAAATGGCTGCAGAGGCCTCTTTTTGCTTGCAGTTTTGAATTTCTAATGTACCGTATTTTCCGGCATATAAGGCGACCCAGGGTATAAAACGATCCCGACTTCGGCACCGAGTCACATGCCTAGAAAGTTGTCTTATATGCCGGAAACTACCGTTATTTCCAGCGTATAAGACGACTCAGTGTATAAGATGACCCCCGACTTCGGCACCGATTTCAACGCTCTCAAAAGTTGTCTTATACGCCGGAAAGTACGGTAAGTACTCTTTCTGAATAAATTTGTTTTTGTGAAAACTTGCTAAATGAATGTTGGTACCTAGGGGATTATCTGCATATGCAGAGGATAATTACTCATACAAACAAAATACTGTAAGGAAAGAGAATCACAATCCAAGTAACCTAGATATCAACAGTTATAGTTTTGGCTTTTATGATGAGCAGCAGCAAAAGTACAATATAGGATCTGTAGAAAAGTGTATACTAACTAAAGTATGTAACTAAATAAATACTTTAGGATAATGCTGAAAACTAGAAAATAAAGCTATACTCAAAATTAGATTGGAGAAATATACATGTGTTGAAACATCATTCCCAGATTTATTTCCCTTCCTATTTACTATATGATTTGTCGGTGGTGATTTATTTTCCCAATAGATTTATAAGCTGTTTAGATACATTATGAAAACTTTAAACCCTCTAATAAGACTTAAAGGTTTAAGATTTGCTATCTTCAAAATAAAATAAACCAGAATCCCAAAACAAATACTCCTAAATTTTCCAATGTGATGTTTCAACATTTTCCTTTGTGATTTGCACTTATTTTGAAAAAGGAGTAGTTATGGATATTTATTGGAGAAAAAAAATACATAAACAATTTATATTTGATAAATCAATGCTTTGTTTTTTTAGTTTAATGGCAATCGCACACAAGGTAGGTATATGGCATACAAAGAACTTCAGAATTGTTTTGGGTTCTCCTGGTAGAAGATTTGAGAAAAAAATGATACCATAGCCATGAGATTTAAAAAAAACAAAAACCTACATTTAGGACAGTAGAATATCTAATTAAGTATTTAAGATTTATTGTACATTAAGAAGATAAAATCTATAATATCCTTCCTTCCTCCTTCCCAAGATGCCATGTGGGACAGGCAACTAGATTGTAAAGGGTGCCCAAGAAGATATAAGAAGTGTTGTATGGATCAAGTTGTGTCCTTAGGGTGGTGCAAGTAAAGAAGATTCCATGGGTGTCACAGAAGTGTGGACAAGATGCTGCACTGGTCAGGCCCATTTGAAGTACCTCAATTCCAAAATTGTTCTCTTACCCTCACCATTTTGCCCAGTTAAAGGTCATGACAATGAGAGTTTTAGTAGTATATAGATACTTTATAAAATATGATATCAAATATACTACTCTGTTTATTTAATGAGGGATTTATATCCTAGCTCAAAGCATCTTAGCCCAAGAGCTGGTACCTATCACTCCCGCACCCATTTTTTCCCCCTGCAATAATCACCCTTTATGATAGGTTGAAGTGAGATGGGAGAAAGTAACTGGGCTTAGTTACCAAATGAACTTTCTTGGCTTAGAATAGATCCTTGGATCTCCCTGATCTCATCTGACATTGCAATCACTATCCCAGAGATGGGGTGTTTTGTTGTGTTTTTTGGAAACATCTCTAACTTGAAAGGGAACTATTATTTTCTGTGAAAGCCTAGAATGCAAAAGTTAACTAGAAAGAATAGATAATAGTTTTCAAAGGAGGAATGAAAGACCCTCACTTCCCTGGTTTAATATCAAAGTTTTAAACAGCACATGAATGTTTGTACATTCTGTTTTATAGATCTTATGATAACACTCCCAACATTTGTGGTAGGACAGACAAGCTAATCTAATGCATTGGGAGCTGTTGGGAGCATAGAGGTCGGTCTCTGTCCAACAGAGCATTTACCACTGCCTGTTTGTTTTAAGTCTGTTTGTTCGAATTGCAAGCTGGGCAGGCCGCCCTCCACTTTCATTGCAAATGAAATAAAGCCACCCTGCTAGTACAATTATTAGAAATAAATTAGTACTCATCACAGTTGTTTAATGTTGTGTTAAATATTATACATATTCTTATTTGCACATTATAGGAGTTTGAAAACATAAGGAGGCAGCGAACTATTTAGGCCCTAGAGTGCAATGTTTTGTTTTGCTTTCTAGCCTCTTCTTTTCGTATCAAATGCTTAGTACTCCCTCTGCTTTAAATTAAACTAAAATTCCTTATGGATGCCACAATTGGCGAAGGATTTACCGTGCAACCATATTTATGTCTGCTAAGAAGTAAGTGGATTTCACTAAGTGGGAGCATCAAATGTTCTGCCATGGGTTGAATACATTGTAATAAGACCCAAATAATAAGTGTGCTATTTTCCACTACTTAAGGGAATTGTGCTTATTTAAACAGACCCCCTATACATTTAGGCTCCTTTGGACTTTGTGTAATTTGCTATTATGTATTCATATAAGTTATCATGCATACACAAAATTGTAAAACTGCAGTGTGCAATTTAGGCCTTTTGTTTAATCTTGAAATTAACAAATGCATTATCAAATTCTAAAGAGTAGTGATTATATAATTTAACATTTTGTTCATTAGGACTATTTTGTGATTATGGTACTCATTTTCCCCATGTGTCATTACTATACACCAACTTTATAATTATTCTTTCGTGTTTATTATGCATACAGATACATTTATTAATTGGAAGTCGGTTGTTATAAAATGCTGTCCCAGATGTAAAACTAGAGCTTGTTTACAGTTTATTCTTTAGTTCTGCAGCATGAAATAGTACTCAAGGTATAGACATGGGTAAATCTTATAAGGCAGGGTGTCAAACTGCATCACATGGAAGCCGCGCCACCCCAGCTCCGGCAAGGGGAAAAAAGTCGCAATAAGTCACGACACATCATGTGATGTGGCGAGTTTGACACTCCTGTTATAATGGAACTAAAAATTGAGAAATCCTCAAAAGCTCATATCATAACTCAATCTCAGCTAAAGAGAATTGTAACCATGATGATTTGACTATAATGGTATGATGGATAAATCGCACGGTGTATTAATATTGTTCTTCTTTAAAAGAATGTTTTATAGATAAATACTGTGGATATCTACCTATAATGGAACAATGATATGCATAAAAATGAAGCTACTTAATTCAGTCCATTAGGTGCTCTCTTTGAGGCAATCTGTCAGTTCAGTCCTCTGATTACTTTGAAATATTCTTTCTGACATCAGTGGAATTGTTGCATGACAAGGAAAGATCTGCCTGCCTGAAAGGTTAATTAATTGAAATGCCAGCCTCAGCATTGTGTTTTATTTTGAAGAATGCTACCAGGGCTTCACCTACCCTCGATAGTATTAGTAGGAAATAAAATGATGTCTGCTTAAAATCCTATCCTTTGCTCAACTGCCCAGAGGAAAATAAAATTGATATCATCTGATTGGCCACACCCATTACGACCCAATTTTTGAAACTTCTCATTACATCCATGCTGTGAAAGTGCCCATAACATGCTCTAAAAATTCCAATTCTGCCTACCTATCGCCTGTTTATGTTTGGGGCCAATTGTTTAAAAGATTAAAGATTTAAGAACATTAAAATAGTATCTCTGAAGATAATATAGTGCTCCCTATTACCGTCAGAATTCAGGAACATGCATCATCATTAATTTGGAATGTGATTAAAAAAAATGACAGAAGATACTGCAACTGAAGCTTCAAAAGAGACAGTTTAAGCTCTGCTATTCATCAGTCACTCTTACTAACCTTATAACCTTTCTAAATCTGAATTTTTGCATGATCAGTGCCACCCCTCCCAAACGAAGTTTTCCTGGTGGTTTCAACTAAAATCATCAGTTAAAATTCTGAAATAATTAAAATATACCATACAACAGAATAATTAAAATATGTAATAAAATGATAAAACAATAAAATAATAAACGCTACAGTCCAAATAATTAAAAATTTGCTGAGTGGCATGTATATTTAACATCAATACATCAATTGATTAAAAGGTCTTAGATAATGAAAGTCCCCTGCTTCACACTGAAAACATTAAAACAGTTTTGGCACCAGGCATTTATCACTGAGACAAGTTATTCAGAATTGGGGGCCAGTTCTAAAAAAGCAAAGTTGCTGCATTTCAGCATGGAATCTTAAGTTGTGATAAAAACATATAGAAGAAACCTGTAAATAAACACCCATATGTCAGTTGAGACTGGCAATGAACTGGGAACCGGCAAATTTTGGGGCTATCTTCAAGGTTATCCCCCTTCCATTTAACAGATAATTTTCCATTGATGTTGTGGTACAATTGGTACTTTTCACAACTACCTTAGCCTGGTAAAAGACGGATGTTCAAATGCTGCCCTGTGGGAAAATACCTGTATTTCTCTATTGAACATACTCAAGGCTCCTTCATGATTTTGTGTTCTATTTTTAGAGTTTATCCTGTGCAGGGCTCCTTTCCCAGACATTGGTGCATATAACTTTATGTGTTTAGTTAATGGAGTCTAAGCAGAAGGTTTATGTGTGTGTGAGAGAGAGAGATAGTGAGAGAATGCAAAAATAAATTAAAAGAGGAAGCTGATCTGATACAACCACAATCTTCTTGATACATATAAAATGTGAGTGTAAGGTTCTTCCATGTTATGAAGATATTTGTTGGCCATGACTTCCCATTGACATTTGGAAGTGTGTTGTTGAAAGCTTGACATTCAAGTAATCCAGTCATCAATAGACACATAGAGATAAACCATAGTTACATACTATTCAAATGGTAAGAAATGATAACAAAGCTAAGAAGGGAACAAAAAGACCAGAACACATCCTCTCGAGCAACCAAAATCCAGATAAACAGGGATTAACACCAGAGAAGCAGAAAACAATACTGTAATCAAGGGTCTACCAAGGAGAAAACTGCACCTTCACCAATATTGGCAGGGCCACTTACTATATTTAAACAAGAAGCAAAGCCCACGTAAACTGGCCCTGATAATGTTCTATTCTATTCTATTCTATTCTATTCTATTCTATTCTATTCTATTCTATTCTATTCTATTCTACCAACCAGCTAAGCTGAGCTAATGGCTAATAATTGAGATAAACAAAACTCATACATTTCTCCACTGCTTGTAATTTGGATTTCGCCCTTTTCTAAAACTTTTGGTCTAGAGCAAGAACATGCTGTGACCTGGCATGTTTTCCAGCAACTACATTGCCTAAGTACAGGTATAGTTAATATGTTCTGCCAACAGATCTGAACTCTTAGAAATCTAATAATTCTTGCAATTTTGGAGAACTAAATCATGTATTAAGAGCAATATTAAGCACAGGTCTGTAATAAAGCTCGAATAGTTCGTGTGCCCCCCCCCGTAACCATCACAGCATCAGATGTAGCCAAATCAGCCTTGCTAAGTGATTGAATTCTCTGAGTTTTCATAGAGCTTCAACAATGAACCTCTAGAGACAAAGAATTTTTTAGCAAAAATAAGGATAGACCTTTTAGATTTCATCACTTCCCAAAGAACTCCCGCCTAGTTCGACATCAAAGGAACTCCTGAGGTGATAAATAATTGATGAAACCAATATGCTAGAAATTAATAAGCTAAGTTTAATGGTCATATATCAAACTATCATTGAGAAACTTATTATTTTTATGTGCATCCAGGGCAGGTGTTAGCCCTGGGGAAACATGTAAGAAATAATGGCATGCTATGCATTTGCTATACACTCAGATTTGCCAAACAGCCAAGACTCTCACTTTTAACAGTCTGGTGTTACAACTACTTCATCGGCAGTTCTTCAGTCACAGTGTTCAGATTTCTGACATTATATATTTGGATTAATTAATTGGATTGTTTTCAAGAGCCAGAGGTGAGACACAGGAGAAAGATATGTATCCTTCTTGAAAGTCAAACACACGAAGCATTATTGTACATTAGTTAACTCTATTGTTTAATGTAATTAAGCTAGAATCTAATATAAAAATAGTATGAGTTTTTGACGGCAGATAGCATTGCCCATAAAACTCAGGCATCTAAGTTGGCATGCAGCCAGAAAGAAACTTATCCCTAAATTTAAGAGACAAATTCTTAGGGCCTTTGCAAAAAAACAGGTACTTCAGCTAAAGCAAAATAAGTGTTTCTTAAGGTAGCAGTCAAATTTTTATATAGGGTAGAGAAACAAGTGATTACCTGCATTCAGTATATGTAAGAAAGGAGCCAATCAAACAGTAAAAGACATTAATGTGCAATAAGGGCTTTGTTTTGTTAGACCCTTAAACTACATTGCATTTCTTTCTCACAGAAATTTGCTTCCTTTAATCAAGGACTTCACAGCACCTCCCTTGTATGGTTGTTGAAAGGGCTAGTTCTTGTACATTAAAGGAAATAGTTTTGACTCAAAGGAGAAACATGGTTATGGATGCCATGCTAAGATGCTTATATCATCTTTATTAAATAGATAATAAGGCCTGCAATGTGCACATTTAGTCAATGTGAATAGTTTTCATAAAAAATACCCATTACTTCTTGAAAAATGAAAAATAAACATTCCTAAGTATTGGACCTTGTTTCGTTCTGTACTTCTACTCCAGGGATGAAGCTGCATCTTTAAAAAAGCCATTCTGGGCCTTCTCATTTGCACTCTGTTTTCTCTCTAACTTCAGCGTATCATTTTGCTGCTGGTTTCAATCGCCTGCTTTCCTATGTCAAAATGAATAGGGTCTATGACTAAATCCACTATATTAGGCATTAATCCATTCTAATCCAACCCAGATAGCTTTTCCAGATTTTGTCTGCTTTTACTCAACAGACCAAAGTCTCAGCAATGCTGATTACCACATGTGAACTCAAATAAATCACATTCAACTCCACCATCAAGAATTTCTCTGAAATTCTTAACTTTTGCAAGAATTTTCTAAAGCAAATTGTCTTTCGTCAACCTCAGTGGGAACTGATTAAAAAAAGAGCAGTATAAATTTTTGCCCACCTATTTTTCCAAATGTGGAGTTGTTGTACAACTGTTCATTCTAATGCAAAATTATGATAAGCATAAGAAAACTACTGTAGCTTGTTAAGTTCTAGCATACCAAGTGCTGCACAAAAAAAACTATAAATGGAGTGTTAGCTGCTGCACTGCCCATTTCAAGAAAAAATGCTCACATTTGGCCTATGAGAATCGACTCAAACCCTGCCCACTTTCTTTCTGTTGTGATCATGAAGAAACGGGAAGCATCTACTTCTCTGTTAACGGATTTACTGTTGTGTTATATGCAAGCCAAACTATTATGGGTTTTTATAAAGGAACCATGGTTTATATGCTGGCTTTTTCATTGCATATGAGAGGGCTAATGTGGTTCTTAGACTTGGCTAGTTGACATTAGCCCTGTTTAGAAATTTGGTTTGAAGTTGGCTACTTTCAATTTTCCATAGTTAGGATTCATCATAACTCTGTCCATTTTGGATGGCATCACAGTCTACAGTTCATCTAAAACAGAAGGAAAAGTTTCCAAACTTTTTATTTAGTTCTGAAGAGCCCCCCCACAAGCCCATGGACACTGATTTATATAATGCTGAGCATTACTTCAAAACTTAGTATTCCTTCAAAGCAAGGCCAACATTTCTTTATCAACTGAAAACTGATAAAAGTTCCTTCTTTTAAATCTTAACATTTTATGGGACCTTGGAGGCATATCTTTTCTGCGATGGCCACCTTTCTCTGGAACAATCTCTCTCCCCCCACTAATATACATCAGGTCCCAATTCTACTTACTTTTAGGAAAGCTGTTAAGATCAGGCCTTTCCCCCCAGGTATTAGGGACTAGTGGAATGGAATCCCCTTTGGTCAGGGGTAGGCAACCTTGGCTCTTTTATGACTCGTGGACTTCAACTCCCAGAATTCCTGAGCCAATTCCTGGCTCAGGAATTCTGGGAGTTGAAGTCCACGAGTCATAAAAGAGCCAAGGTTGCCTACCCCTGCCTTTGGTTGTTTTTTTGTGGTTTCTATTTTATGTTAATAAATTGTATATATTTTAATGTTATATGGTTGGTTGGTTTGTTGCTTGCTAGTTTTTTATTACTATAAACCACTCCAGGTCACATTGTTTGAATTGGATGGCCTTATAAATCCAAGTAATAAACAAACAAATAATAAAACTGAGGAGCGAGCAGAATATACTCAAAAAGCCGCCAAAGAAATAAAACCCTTCCTTACCAGCAATCAACATTTATATGAGCAGAGATTAATACCAAGATTAACACTAGATCACTAATTAAGTAAATAATACCTCAATCATGGACCTACCAACACAGACAAACAAACAAACAGTAAATATCCAACTAATCAAGGAACCACCTAGAATGCTCCCATCAACACTGACAGGGCAAGCCACTAGTATATAATAACAGAGCAATCCCTACCCACGTCTACCACTGATAATGTTACCTAGAAGAAGAAGAAACCACCAAGGCAAGAAAACCACTAAGCTCAGAGAGCATCAAGGACCTCACAGAACAAACTGAGTATATACAGTTTGTATATAATGTACAGTATATAATAAGAAGTAAATAAAATAAACTGTCCTCACAATAATATGTACACTACTGTATTTCAAAGGAGGCAATTTAGTGCTTGTTTTTATCAAAGCCAATTCAGTAGTCACAGTTTTTCACAATATTAATTCAATAAAATAAACATTTGAAGTAATGTTTTGTGCAAAATTGATGGTAAATAAGGTTCCCCCCCAAAAAAAGCAGCACCTCCTGATGTAAAAGATTTCTCACACCAATTACAAAAAACTCAGATAATTAAGGGCCAGGATATACAACATGTGTCCTTGTAAGGATAGTACAGAGCATTGTATGCAATATAGGTTAAATCTCTTGCCATAAGATGATACAAACCAGAGAATTGGAGGGTGGGTGATAGCTGTGGATATTACATGAGAAATACCTAAGCAAGGAAGATTAAAACTAAAAGGGGAAAAAGAAGACTAACACGGCATCAAAGCTTTTCACAGTTGGATTTGCTTGATTAATTGAAAAAAGTGGATATTTACACCAGATCAATAAGAAATATGTCCATTAAAGTCAAGTTCCATTATATACAAAATTTGCTAGAGCTTTTACCGTACTTCACTCACCTTCAAATGCTAGTGGTACGCAGGCTACATTTAATAAGGAAGGAAAATAAAGTCCATTTAGTTGAAGGAACTGCTCTTTTAATTTGACAATCAACGGTAGGAAAGAAAAAAAATCATATTTCATTCCCTTTTTAATTGTTGTTCCTTTTGGGCTCTCCTTTGATTCAAATAGCTGTCCTAGGCAATTCTCCCCCTCCCCTTTTTTTTTAATGACAGCAGTTTAGCATCAAGCAAGTGCATAATAGATAAAAAATTGTCTTTGGAGATCCAGAGGATGAAAAGCATATTAAAGGAGAGAATGAGGCACCATGTCTCTTGCGAACTGTGAAGCTCCTCTAGCTGCTCCTCACTTTGTGTCAGAGAAAAGCCATCTGCAGTTTTCGTAGCAGGCTTCGGATTTTTCCTAATTATGGGTAGACAACATGAATGTACTCTGAGAAGAACAAAGAAGCACAAAGGCTGGAGTTGGCTGGGAACCCATATGAATTATTTAGACCAGAGGTCCCCAACCTTTTGGACACCAGGGACCAGACTGGAGAATGTGTGGTTTTGTGTGCTGCCTGCATCCTGCAGATGGGGCTTTGCTTGTTTGTGTGGACTTGTTGCTGGCATGCCATGGCCCGTTACCAGTCGAGGGACTGGGGTTTGGGGACCCCTGATTTAGATGCAAAGCAGGCAAGTTGGAATGGGGAGCTGCTTAAATAGCACCTGGAAACGCTGCAGATGCTTTACTGTTCTTGATGGCAATTTTTTTTTTTTTTTACCAATTCTGGAAAGAAGCACTCTGCGGAGTGATGTGTAGGTAACTGAGGATTTTGTGGTTTGGAGCAGCTCATGTGTATTTTGGATGTGTGGAGAAGTATGGCCAAATCCTGTTTCTGTAATAGAATTTACAGGTATTTCTCAACTTACAACCATTCATTCAGTGACCTTTGAAATTATGGCAACTCTCAGGTGAACAAAGGGGTTTAGGGCGGGTTTTTGAAGTTATGATCATTGCAGCATCCCCACTGTTACGTGACCAGAATGCAGGTGCTTGTCAGCCTGCTCATTGTTATGATTGCTTCAACTCACACCCATTCCTCCTCTCCCACGTCACCTTGGGAATCTTTCCAATGCTTCTATCTAAATCCAGTTTGTGTTCTCCTCCATTTCCTTATTCTGTGTTTCCTTTATTATTTTATTAGCAAAGGATTCAACTTACCATTTATGTTGGGGCGATATAATAATCTTGTCTTACAGGATTACATACAGAACATATCTATGTGCACATTTGTGTCTGTATGTGCACACACATCTAGGTGAGCTCCAAAGGGAGCAATTGGATGGCTGGATGGATGGATGGATGGATGGATGGATGGATGGACGGACAGATGGATGGACAGACGGACGGACGGACAAGCGGAGAGATAAGCTTTAACACTATTTGTTAGCATATACTATAGTCACTAAAGGGCCTGATATTTCCCTTTCTATAAAATGATCGGCAGCCTAAATTGGAAGAATAAGTGCATTGTTGTTTCTAATCAGGCAACATAATGTATTTTAGGTATTAAATTCCATAATTGCTTTTTGTATTGGAAACACTAATTTCCAGGTTTTTAAAAATGATCAATTACATATACCTATTTAATTTATATAGCTTTTTTTTCTCCTACTTCACCATCCCTCTCCATCTGTCTTCTGTCATAGAAAGTAGAAAATATATAGTGTATGAAATTACCCTTTGTGAAAGAAACAAAGGAACTGTCAGCTGTCCTCTGCCAGCTGCTGATAAACTCCAAACACAGAAGGAACAGGTGACCAGCAAACTTTAATGCAAAAGAAAAGTCAGCACTGGGAGTGAATTGCTCCCAGTGCTTTACATAGTTGTGCTCCACCCACCAACCCCACCCCACTTAGCAAACCAGCATCCGGTCCGTATGGATAATAGCCGTAGTGCACCGCCCTTTCCCCCCCTCCAGACACACCCACGGAGCCTCTGCCGTCCCAGCCATTTATTCTGATAAGGAGGCAGCTGGAGGAAGGGAGACGGAGCCAAGGTAAGGCACAATCCCTCCCTCGTCCTGCTTATCTAGTCCCTTGTCCAGCTGGTAAGAGGAGCGTTCCTGGCTTCTGTCTCCTCTGAGGACGGCACCTTCGGCGTCTGGCTGCATGCTCCCCATCTTCTGGCCCATGGCAAGCCCAGGGCCCCTCCTGGAAGGCAAACAGAGACAGGTGAGTGTGCAACAATTTGATTGGTCCCTTCCATGGCCCCTCCCCCCTGTTTTCCAGGGTGCTGGCGATGGAAGGCCCGCACCAATTGCAAATCATGGATGTCTTCCTTCTGCACCCACAACGCCTCCGACAGAGGGTACCCTTTTCATCTCACCAACTCGTGGACTCGTCCACGACGGCTCCGGGAGTCCAGAATTTCTTGTATCTCAAACTGGTCGCCGGAAACCAGGCCTGGTGATTGGGCCGACAGGCCCCTGGGGGGGACTCGTTACTGGCTTCAGCAGGCTGGCATGAAATACAGGGTGCACCTTTCCGAAGATCTGAGGCAGCCGTAACCGTACGGTTACTGGGTTTATGACCTGAAGCACCTTGAAGGGACCTACGTACTTGGGACCCAGCTTCTTACAGGGCACCCTCGAACGTAGGTACTTGGTGGAGAGGTATACCCAATCACCCACCTGAAAGGGCCTGTGCTCAGCCCTTTTTTTATCGGCTTGTGCCTTTGTGGCCGCCCCCGCTTTGGCCAATGCTTCCTTAACCTTAGCCCACAGACCTTCCACTCGTGCCATCCAATCCTGGAGTGTACACAACAAGGGGACCCCCTGGGGCCACTCAGGGATCAGAACAAAATCCACCCTATACACCACCCGAAAAGGAGTGAATCCTGTGCTGTTATGCACAGTGTTGTTGTAGGCCACTTCGGCGAATGGGAGCAGGTCTACCCAGTCTGTTTGTTGGTATGACACATAACAGCGTAGGTAGCACTTTACCATGGCATTCGCTCGCTTGGCTGCTCCGGTTGGTGCTGGGGTGGTATGCTGAGCTGAGGCCCTGGGATGATCCTATGTATTTAATGAAATCCCTCCAGAACTGTGCGGTAAACTGCACCCCCCGATCTGATATAATACGCTGAGGAACACCATGGTCCCGGTAGATATGGTCAATAAATAACCTGACCAAACACCGAGCAGACGGTAGCCCCTTACAAGGAAAATGGGCCTGTTTGGAAAACAGGTCGATTATGGTCCAAATAACCATGTACCCTCGGTTCTCTGGTAAATCTACAATGAAATCCATGGCTATATTCTCCCAGGGTCGGGTTGGATCTGCTACTGTCTGTAATAAACCCAAAGGCTTTCCAGTATGGGGCTTAGCCATAGCACAGACATGGCAACTTCTCGCATAGGCCTCTACGTCCACTTTAATCTGGGGCTACCAGAATTGACGCCATACGAGATATAATGTTTTTAGGAAGCCGAAATGGCGTCATGACACCGCTTGAGAACCAAGTGCCTCAGTAACTCTGGTACGTACAGTTTATTGCCTTTCCATGCTAAACCGTCCCTTTGTGTCAAGATGCCGGGATGGTCCTTCAACCAGGAATCATTCTTAACAGCCATTAGTAGCTGTTGGGTCAAGTCATCCGCCAACTGGTGTGGAACTGCTCGAGCGACCCCCTGTTGGTAAGGTGGCATAATCGCCTATACAACCTCCTCCCACCTGCTGTGGTATTGGGGCATGTGAGACAATACATCGGTCAGGAAGTTCCTCCCTTCCGGCACATACTTCAGAGTGAACTGAAACCTGCGGAAGTATTGGGCCCACTGGACGTGCTTAGGTGATAGGTGTCTCGGCGTTTGCAAAACCTCAAGGTTCTTGTGGTCAGTCCACACCTCAAATGGCTTGGTCGCCCCCTCCAGCAGATGCCTCCATGTTGAAAGAGCCCATCGCACTGCAAAGGCCTCCTTCTCCCAAATCTCCCATGCCCTCTCAGCAGCTGAAAATTTCCGCGACGTATATGCAGCATGCCTTGGCTGTTCTTTTGCAACAACACAGCCCCCACAGCTATGTCACTGGTGTCAGCCTGGACTACAAAAGGACTTTCAGGATCAGGGTGGAGTAGGACCGGTTCCTTGGCAAACAGGGCTTTTAGGTCCTCAAACGTTTTCTGACAGGCCATCGTCCACTCCAGCGGTTGTCCAGGCCATGGCTTACTCGCAGTGTGCTTCGTACATAAAAAGTTAGTTAGGGGAAGGGCTACCATGGCAAATGATGGAATAAATTGCCAGTAAAAATTGGCAAAGCCCAGGAAGCTTTGTAGCTGGCAATGAGTGCGGGGTGCCTGCCACTCCAACACTGCTCTCACTTTGTGTGGGTCCATCTGTATGCCATCCCCTGAAATCCTGTAACCCAGGTAGTCCAGCCGAGCCCGGTGAAACTCGCACTTAGAGAGTTTCACAAAGAGGCGGGCATCCAACAGTTTCCTCAGTACCTGCCTAACTAGGTGGACGTGTTCCTCCAAAGTGGTTGTATATATTAGGATATCGTCCAAATACACAAGGACCCCGCGATACTTATGCTCGTGCAACACCTGGTTGATGAGTTGCATAAACATCGCCGGGGCATCACACAAAATTGGTAGCTGCGGGGCATCACACAGAATTGGTAGCTGCCAAGCGGACAGTTAAACGCCGTCTTCCACTCATCCCCACTCTTTATCCGGACTCTGTAGTAAGCCTCACGCAGGTCCAGCTTCGTGACCACACGCCCCGTACTCAGATGGGTCAGGAGGTTCTTCATCAACGGAAGTGGGTATAGATGCTCCACACACACTGCATTAATCCTGCGGAAGTCCACACAGAGCCGTAAGGAACCGTCCTTTTTCTCCTTGAATAAGACTGGGGTGGCCACTCGTGACCGAGCTGGTTGGATGAACCCCCGGGCCAGGTTCTGGTCGATGTAATGTAGCTCCTCCAGCTCCCTGGGCATCATGGCATACATCCAGGGTTTGGGCAATTTAGCCCCTGGCAGGATATCAATCGCACAATCAGCGCGGTGGGGTGGCAGAACGTTGCACTCTTGCTCACTGAAGACCTCAGCTAGATCACTGTAGACCTCTGGAAAGGGGGCTTCTTCCCTGGATTCTGTCAACCCGACCTTCTTTTCCTCACACCCCGTCCCTTTTCCCCGAAATCCTGATTAGGGGCCTGGGGACCCACCCCGATGCATAGCCTTCAGTAACCCCCTTCCCACCATATCGTAGGACCCCACTTGTCCAGCCATGCCAAACCTAAAATCACCGCCTCAGTCATAGATGGGATGACTATCAAACGGAGAACCTCCCAATGGGATCCCATGTCCAGTCAGACGGGTTCTGTTATGAGGTTAGCTGGCGCTCCTCCCAAGAGAGACCCTTCCACTTGCTCAAACCGAATGGGGTGGGCTAGTCACTGGACTCTGATCCCACTCTCTGCTACCACCCTTTTGCTTATCAAACACCGGGTGCACCCTGAATCGATAAGGGCCTGGTAGGCCCTCTGTTGGCCCATTTGCGGGTTTGCCAGTGTCACAGGGAGAACGAAGGGCGCTATGGGCTCACTTACCATAGAATCATTGGCTATGTCGTCGTCACTGTCATCAGCTACCAGCCGATATCTTGTGGCTGATGTGGCCTCCTCCTCCTCCTTTGGGACTGATTGCCGGGATGTACCTGCCTCTGGCTGTTGCGCTGCCCTCGATCTGTCAGGCGTTTTGTTGGCCCTCAGAGTGGGTTTTCCAGGAGCCGGGGAAGGAGCCTGTGGACTCGGGGCTGGACAGTCTGCTGCTTTGTGACCCGGCTGGTTACACCGGAAACAGCGGAATGGCACCCTGGTGGAAGGGGCAGAAGAGCCCACATCTGCGGGCGGACCGCATCTCCCCTTCTCCCGTAGCTTTGCCAGCGGTCTTCCTGGTATGGGCGGTTCCTCTCCCTTGCCCCGGAACCCCTGGAGACCTGTGTCCAGATCTATAACAACCTGGAACCAGTCCTGGAGACGACTGGGTACCCCTTGGAACATGCAAGCCTGAAGCAGCTCTCGGTCCAGACCTGCCCGGAATTGATGGACAAGAAAGCGTTCAGGCCAAGACCGCAGCCTCCCTGCAACCCTGCGGAACTCACGGACATAGTCAGTTGCATGACGACCACGTTGCCTCAGTGCCAGCAACTCTGCCTCAGCGCGCTGAGCCCGGGTGGTGTCTTCAAAGCGGGCACGCAATGCATCCAGGAACAACCCAGTGTTAGCCAGCTCCTGAGCATGATCGCTGTACAGGTCCGCTGCCCATGCCGCTGCCTCACCCTGCAGTCCCGTGGACACCGCCATCACCATGGCCCATTGGGATGGATAGAGTCGAGCATATCGATCCAGGTGGCTGATCACATGGCTTAAGAACATTGCCAGGCCATCCGGATGCCCGTCGAACGTGACCGGTATGGGTGGTGGACCCCACATCAGGCCCTGACCCCAGGGTCCTATAGGTTGGGTTAGGCCATGTGAGGTGTCAGCTATAGGTGGCTGGACCTGGACACCGGAACCCACATCCCGCTGGCCAGAACCCCTTTCAGCAGGCAACCCCCACGACCCAGGGGCTGGCCGATCCGTCCACGCAGGCTGAGCCTGGACCTGCGGTGCAGCCAAAGAAGACCTTCCTACCATGGATACCTCTGGAGCAGGAGGCCATCGCAGCCGCGGACTGGCCAACCGGAACTGGCCTGAGTGAGGATGTCTGGACAGTGCCTCCAGCTGATGCCATGGGGCTTCTTCTCTCATAGCCATTCATCGTGGCCAGGAAGAGGTGTCCTGATATCCTACCTCCCCGAACCGATCCCTCAATACATCCATGGTGTCTTGGCCAGGAGCGGTGGAATAGCTCCATTCATCCTCATCTTCCCCCGCCAGCCATCTCTCCCGCCAGTCCATCAAAGACGCCCTAGGTCCTGGCGTTGTCATCCGTCCAAGCTCCACATTGGCCAATGCAGGGCTGTGCCACCATTCCCCAGACACTGCAGCAACCTCAGGGCCCTGGGTCTCACCTGTAGGGGCTGCAGGTCGTGGTTCCATTGTCTTAGGCCTGACTACTGGCTGCTCCTTCCGGGCCTCAGACTCAGGCCCTGTTACTCCAGTCGGATTGGCCTCAACTGTCCCAGTAGGAACCTCCTGTTTATCCTCTGCCATCATAGTCACAGTCCACAGCAACAGGCAAGAAGAAGGGAACAGGAAAATAAAGGGAGTGCTGACTTACTGTCAGCTGTCCTCTGCCAGCTGCTGATAAACTCCAAACACAGAAGGAGCAAACTTTAATGCAAAAGAAAAGTCAGCACTGGGAGTGAATTGCTCCCAGTGCCTTACATAGTTGTGCTCCACCCACCAATCCCACCCCACTTAGCAAACCAGCATCCGGTTCGTATGGATAACAGGCGTAGTGCACCACTCTTTCCCCCCCCCCTCCAGACACATCCACGGAGCCTCTGCCATCCCATCCATTTGTTCTGATAATGAGGCAGCTGGAGGAAGGGAGACGTAGCCAAGGTAAGGCACAATCCCTCCCCCATCCTGCTTATCTAGTCCCTTGTCCAGCTGGTAAGAGGAGTGTTCCTGGCTTCTGTCTCCTCTGAGGACGGCACCTGCGGCGTCTGGCTGCATGCTCCACATCTCCTGGCCCATGGCAAGCCCAGGGGCTTGACAGGAACTATGTTTTGTCAGTGGCTTTGTTCCTTTTTCTGATCAAACTATAATATTTGAATTGTCTCTAAACAAACAGTAAATCATAAGCATTACTTTCGGAAAAAAAGTGGCATTCCGTAGGGTTTATTGTCTTACCTTTGAGAACTTCTTTCTCCTCCCAGTCTTATAGAACAGCATCCCTTCAATGACTTGTGTTAAAAGTCAAGGACATTCCAGCCTTGCTGTGGAGAATGTAATTAAATGAAATGAACTGATACAGTATCTATGTCTGCAGTGTTTGGATTTATGACAGTTAAATCTAGTTAAAGCATGTTTGTACTGAACTTATTTTTCTGTTTTAAAAAAATGCCTTCCATAGTAAATCTTCCCACAGAAAGTTTTGCAGTACAACAAAATAGGTCAAATTAATCTAACAGGTTAATTATAAAAAACACTTTCTGGATGTTGACTTTTTTGAATTTTAGATCTGTTCTCCCCACCTCCACTTCCACCCAAGCTTTTATTTTTGAAAAAAAAATACATATTTCTAAAAACTGAAAAAGCAAACAGTTGGGTTTTAATTCATCTGGATAAAGGAACCTTGCAAACAGAAATTATTTGTAGATATCACACCTAATTCATGCAGAGTTTTCCCACAAAATTACTTTTACTGCAATTAATGAAATGTTCCATATGGCTAGGTAACCTTGAGTATATGAATCCTTAATTCAAAAGTTTCATCCTTTTTCCCTAACTAACATGTTTCCAGTAGGCAAAGCTAAGCTTGATTTGCTTCAAAACATAGTTTAGCAGTATTCTAATATGTTGGCAGTACAGATAGCCATTGAAGGCAAATATCAATATATTTCATCACCATTTTAAAAGTACATTTAATATACTTTTGTATATTATATAATATAATATAGTATATTTTCTGTTATTATGTGCTAATATCTCAGTGAGCGCCCTGTCAGATTCTGCACTTAAGGTCTTTCCATGCTGCAAATTTTCAGCTTGCCTTTGGACGCAGCTGAATTTCTCTTAGCTTCAAACATTATCTTAAAACTTACCTACTGTGAAATCAAGTCTGCAAACCACTCAGATTAAGGCAATCTTGAATAAGATTGAATAAGAATAAAAGAGAGAACACCAGATTGCTCCAAATTTGTTAAGCAATTGCTCCTTATGTTACTGCCCTTTAATCTTGCCCATCACCCATAATCTAGCGATGAAAATAGTAAGCCCACACGTGTTTATGGCATGTTTTTCATGGCATTTTAGTTAAGCTTTTATGATTTAGATACCTGCTTTCCACCTTAATTATCTATCCAATTTTAACGTACCCTCAATAATCATCAAGCAAGCATGGTTCGTAAATTTGCTGAAAGTACCCTAGAAAACATTTTACCCAAAGATTACATTATTTTTTATTGAGGCCTATAAAGAGGCGAGCCTTGTGTAGTGTTTTGATGACACAGTAGTTTTGCCCTCTCATTCCGTTGGTCTGCTGTATACAATTCACTGCTCCAATTCTGGCTTTAAAAATCAAGATTAAAAGAAATCCTCACTTGACCTTCAGTAAACTCATTGCTGTGTGTTCTCTTCTTGACAAGTGTTCTTCAGTGATATTTTTTTTACATCCCTCTCCTTGAGCACTACAACCAAATCAACTTTCTCTTTATTGTGCCTTTGCTCTTTCTCTGTATGACTGAAACAATGTTGCTTGTGATGATCACACATCCTTTCCGCTTCCCAGTGACTCCATTGACTTCATAGAGATTTGAAAGAAGATGCATCTTTGGTGTTTTCTTGGTGAGCATACACAAGAATCAGAGAGAGACTCTAACAGCAAGGAACTTGATAGTTATGTGTTGTTTGAAATGGCTGTGTTGGGAATAAGATTGGCCCACTGTCTGAAACATTCATTGGGCCATTTAAAATCTCATTAAGATTTAAATTTCCAGGAGAGATTAAACAAAAACAATTGAAAATATTTTTGTTTCTTTTCGGAGCACAGTTGTGCTGAACAATATGCTATACTATGGTCAGTCTGGGAGAAATATATTCTGGTTTTCAAAAGACTTTCTTGGAGTTTGTCTTGAGCATCCAAATCTAGTTTTAAGGTAAGCAACCACTAGAAGGAAAAACAGGAATCTTAACATTGCCTAATCTCTGTTAACTCTTGGATTACAGACTGAGCAGGCCCATAGGTCCCTTGGTCAATCTTTCTCGCTCTAATGGAATATATTTTTATTTAAATTTGAGTAAGGATTCCTTAATTTCTCTCTGTAGGGATAGATTAATTCTATTTTGTTCATACAGGTAGTCCTCATTTACTGACTGTTCATTCAGCAACAATTTGAAATTATGATAACACTGAATAAGAAAATTTATGGCCGGTCCTTGAACTTAACAGTTGTCATAGTGTCTTCATGGTCATGTGATCATGATTAGGTGCTTGGTCACATGATCTTTATTTGTGATCTTGCCTGCCTGCTTGCAGTAAGCAAAATCAATGTGGAAGATGGCAGAAAATCACAACTCAAAGTCCTTTGATGTCATACTTAATGACTGCAGGTGATTTGCTTAATGACTGCAACTGGATCTGCTATTGTACTTAATGACTGCAGGTGATTTGCTTAATGACTGCAACTGGATCTGCTATTGTAAATCAGAGTGGTCATGTGATTTTTCACTTTACAATCAGGTCACTTAGTGATGGAGTTTTTAATCCCAAATATGGTAATTGAGGGCTATCTGTACAGCTTTTTTCTTGTGGCAATATAAGTGCAGTTACACTGTTAACAACAGATAATGCATTCTGCATATTTCAACCACACCTGTGACTGTTAGCTGCTGATGAGTCATACCTAAAATATGTCCTTTGTTTCAGAAATAGGTCTTTGTATATATACAAAATTATTTGTATACTATTTAATTTATTTATTAGGGTTATATTCCATCTCGTACAGCAAGCTAAGGCACTATATGTAGTACTCTCCCATTTTTCTCCCACGGCAACAACCCTGTGGGTTAGGTTGAATTGTGATATAATTATTGACTGAAGTTTATCTCTCTGCTAGAAATTTTCTGGATATATTTAGAGTGTATCTAGCTTAGATTAAATTGCCTGATCAGACTGAATATTCATATAACTAAGAAAAGATAAGTTTCAGTAATTCAATTGTTTTGAAACTTCCTTCTTAATGAGATAGTCTGCTTGCAACTGGTCTCTCCCATTTTATGGTATGTTAGAAGCCCAGGTCACTGAATATTCCTTCGGTCAAAAGAACAAATGCAAAGTACAAAACAAGGAAAGTTGCATCCATTCCTCTGCAACTCTTTTTCTCATCATGGCTGCCACTTTTTCTACACAGAGGTTGTCTGGCTGTAGTTCATGATATTCCAACTTGGAATATCTCACAGTAAAAATAACATACAGACAGTCCTTGACTTATGACAAAATTTCCATTGCTAAGCGAGTCAGTTAAGTGAATTTTGCCCCATTTTAAAACTTATCTTGCCACAGTTGTTGGCAAGTGGATCACTGCAGTTGTCAAGTTAGTAACATGTTCCCCATTGACTTTGTTAGTCAGAAGGTCACAAGAGGTGATCATATGAACCTGGAACTATGCAACCATCATAAATATGAGCCAGCTGCCAAGCACCCAAATTTGGTCATATGACCGATGCTCCAACGACTGTTAAGTGTGAAAAATGGTCATAAGTCGCTTTTTCATTGCTGTTGTAACTTTGAACGGTCACTAAACAAATGGTTATAAGTCAAGGACTACCGGTACAGCATTGGTTAGGAGTGAGATTACTAACTAGGACTTCAAATGGGACATATCTCACCAGTCTTGAAATTAATGCAGTGGCCATTGAACCCTTTCTAGGTATAGTCAATCAGTCATTTTATCTTGCTCATTGACCAGCTATAGGTGTTAGCTATAGACTAGCTATAGTTGTTAGTGCCAAGTTTCAGTTTGACATGAATTAGATGGCTTTAGGAGATTACAATATCCAAGAACTGGGCAGTGAGGACTTTATCTCCTTTCTTCATTTTTTTTTGTCTTTTTTTAAATGTATGCCCACCCTTTTCCTTACCTTACCACTTATTGAACAGGTCAGGCCATTAAGAGAATAAGTCTGATCTTTTTTATTATTATTATTAAGATGAAACTGTAATGCTCTTCCCAGTGTGAATCTTTGTACATTCAATGTGTTGGGAAGGGTTTTTTTGTGGCATGTTTTTTAATATAGTTAGCTATGAGGGCTCCTTGGTGCTCTCTGAGCTTGGTGGTTTTCTTGCAGATATTTATTACCCAAACTAGGTAACATCATCAGTGCTAATGACTGATCATATCGCTTAGTTTGGGTAATGAAATGTCTGCAAGAAAACAACCAAGCTCAGAACTACAAATATTCTCTGTTATTGGTATAGTTAGCTACCTTTTATGTTGGAGCTCAAGTTTCTGTATTTGTTAAAAGATTTATAGGCTGCCTTTCATGCTATTAGGTCCTTATAAGTCACAGATGCATTACAAATTATGCATGATAATCTGTCATAATTTTTTACATGGATTTGACTCCTTTGACCTTTTAGTTTAATTTCTCCTTGTCATATAAAATTCTTAAGCCACAATTTGATGGTAGAACACAAATATTTAGGGAAATCTGGTTATGGGTTGTGTGCAGCTGTGCATGGGCTGCTGAGTGAAACAGCTACTCTTTGCTGTATATCTGATACTTAAATTTTCAAACTTCAGTGCTCCCTTTTAAAAGGAACATGCTTGAGGAATTCTAATAGCTGCTCAAAGCTTTACATTGTTTTTCTCATTAAATTTTATTTCCTAAGCAAGGCCTTCCAGGATGAAAAGTAAAATGGGATCTGGTTGGATAATTGGTCCTGTTGCTTTTTCAGGTCCTGCGGTTACCTATCCCTTTTGATCTTTTCTGCAGTAGAAATGTCTAGCAAAAACACCATAAGTAAAGACTTTAATTATTAGCAGTTCATAAACAAGGTAAAAAAAATACGTTGGTCAGCAAAATCTTTTAGTTCTCAAATCAGTTTCCATATTAATTGTTTTCTAATTGCTTTTTTCTTTTTATTTGTTTTCTAACTGTCTGGACTTGTGTTTTTCCCATAATGCAATAAGCTGTCATTACCTTATTGACTATTTTATAAAATGTACATTTCTGTTATTTTTTTAACATGTTGCCTCTCTCTTTTCTTTTTCCCCTTTGTATTTGGATCGCTCATATAGCCTTTTCCCACTTCAGTTCTACTGGGACAGAACCAACTTTGTTTCATTTCCAAGATATAAAAATATTTTAGTGCTGCTCTGCAGAAAAGGTGTTACATGGCTTACACTGTGTTGAAATTAACCATTTGTATGTGCACTATGGGCAATAAAACGGGAAATTTTGCAGATATGAATGAATAAATAAATAGTGAATTTATTATTTCCTCTTATATAGTGACCTTATTCTATTACTGTTTTCTCTTCTATTAGCTAAATGCTTTTAACTGCATTTCCATATTTTGGGGGGAAGAACAAGACATTTAATCTTATTCAAAACATATTATAAGCCGTTACTTTGGCAGTGTAGAAGGAATATATAAAGCAAAAAACAATGTAAATCACAGTTATGCAGACAGACCCAAACATTGTATTGTCAATCGTATATCAATTCTTTCATACCTTATTTAGAATTGTGATATATACAGATAAAATGGGGAAATTTTGCCAAGTTCTATTACAGTAGTCAGAAATCGGTGTGCTTCATATGACTCTTGAGCGTGTCATGGTTCCGATAGATGAAATCCATGAAAAGAACTTCAGGGCAAAAATTCTTCCTTAAAGAACATTTCATTCAGGAAACAAAGTATCGGCACTACATAGTTGAACCCAAAAACTAAATTCCCTTCCCCTGATACAAAATAACAAAGTGCAATTCCCACCCCCAATAAGCTGTCATAAATCATATTTTCCAATTACCTAAAATGTGGCTTTCTCCCCAGCTCCTCAACCCGCCAAAATGTTATCAGTTTGTCCTTGGGTTCCCACACAGCAGCATTATTATTATGGCTAGCTGACTTTGAGCATTTATCCCAACCCCCCCCCTGCACCTAATTTCTAAATACCAGAAAAAGCATATTAAAAGCAAATAGAAAATGGCTGCAATTTTCATCAGTCAGAGCGGGAACATCCAATGTTTACAAAGCGTTCTTTGTTTTCTTAGTCATACCCTGAGCCCATGCTGTTGAAATCTAGTGATCAGATTGCCCACTAAGTTTCATCACTCAGCTCAACATAGCTCAACTCAATTCAGCTCAACGAAAATCAGACAGATTAAAAGCATCAATAAAAATTAACATTGGGAAGATAAGGTGGTGGGAATGACCAAAAATTCAAGCCTGCTAACTCTAGAGATATACATATATCACTGCAGTTCACATAGTCACAAACACATGGCTCATTCTTGTTTTAATAAATAAGGAGGCGAGTTAGATGAGAACTTTATGATAAAGTATTTGAACATTATCATAATGCAAGACTGAGTACATTGCCATAATTTCACCCTATAAAAAGATAGTAAACCGGAGTCTCCCACAATCTCATTTCTGTCTTGACCACAACACTAAAAATCATTCATCCCAAAAATAAAACTATGATTAATAACCAAACAAACCAAAGATTTTATTAAATAACATTTGAGATTACTGAATTATAGGTCAATCAAACAATTAGTAGTTGGCACTTTATGGGAAATGTAGCTGAAGGAATATTTGAATTTTTGTATACCAAGTAACCAAATCAAAAGCAGTTATAATTTATGAAAATTTAGCACATTCACTATAATTAGAGAAAGGCATGAACTTCAGGTAATAGCACATGCAATTAAAAGATAGAAAGATAAAGCAGAGATTGAGAGCAGCAGGGGAGATGGGATCAGGTTTCACAAAATGATTGAATGTTCAGCTACAGGAGAAACCAGAAAAAGTAATAGATTCTTAACAAAGAAGTTTAGAAGTATTTTTGCCCCTGAGTAATAGTTTTACTGCATTATGAGATGTAAATAAATACATTGTAAAATTCAGATGTTAGCTGAGCACCGTGGTATTTATATGATACAAACTACAAATGTGATGTTTTTGATAAGCTGAATGGTTAAAGATAAGGAGGGATTTTTTTATCATTCTTAAATATAGTTTCCAAAATGTTAACTTTTTTACAATTGTACCAACTGCTAGGCAATTGCCAAATGCAAAATTATTTTGTAATATGAAAAAAGTTTCTATATTTAGCTCAGTGCTTAATATTAAGGTCTCTACTGTGTGGTTATTTATTACTAGCTGTACCCAGCCACGCGTTGCTGTGGCTCAAGAAAGAAAAGAGAAAATGCACATTTGTAATATGTTTAGTTTCACAATGCTTGTGGGTATACAGTATTTTTTGTTGTTCCATTGTGTGTGCAGATATAGAGATTATGTCCAACAGATGGCGCTGTTTTTCAAAAAAGCATGTTTTTACCTGTTTTTCAAAAAAAGCATGTTTTTACCTGTCACAGGTGTGACATCTATATAATATAGGCATATAAAAACACGTGCGTATTCGAATGCAACATTGTTTCAAAATTTCAAAGGAATCGGTGAAGAACTTTTGGAGATTTAAGATTTTGAACAAATGAACATTTACATTTTTATTTATATAGATTGTTTATAAATATTGAGGAAAAAAAGGCAAATAGTCAAAATGGAGCTGCTTGGAAAAGTAGGGGTTTTTTTAAAATTTCTTTTGAAGTTTCCCACCCTTGAAAAGAGGGAAAAATGTATAAGATGCAGCATTCATGACACACCTGCTGTAAGGGGAACCGTTCACCTTTTGTATTGTTACCACTTCACATGGCATGGAGAATGGCATGAAATATTTCTGGATTGGAGAGGGAGAGAAAGAAGGCTTGAGATAGAGCTCCATGCCTGTGTTTTAGCTTTGAGATGCCAGGATTTTTCTGGAACTGGGGACTGAGATCAGAAAAGATTGGGACAGTTGACTTTCAGACCCTGAAAGTTACCAAAAATTAATGGTCTGAAAAATGTCTGCTTTTGATTAATAACAGAGGCTCCAAGGAAGAAGTGGTGAGTTATTGCATATACCTATTGCCATGACTAAGCGGGGCCATTCAGATCTTGAGGGGGAATCTTGTTCCAGAGGGCAGGTTATTATGAGTAACCAACTTTATATTCTTTTCTTTGACTTTTAACAATCTTGATCTTCAGGCCCTTCACATAATGTTCCAGAATTTGATGGTTTTTCATTTTTTTCTCACAGCATTCTTCAAAGCTTTAACAAGCCTCTTTGGTAAATCCAATATACGAAAATTATCCAGGTTTGTTATTTGTATATCCCTTTAAATATTAATACATCAGCCAGTTTCTTTTGTATACCTGGTGTATCATCTTTACCCATATTATTCTTGTAGCCTGTTATTTTTAAATCCACTTTCAGATCAGTCCCTGTCTTGTCCAGCAAAACCTATTTATCTCCTATAACACAGTTTATCTATAGAGGCAGACACTCTTCAAATTAACTTCTGGATCCATTCTTTAAAAATATCCTTCAATATTTCTAATGTTAAAATCTTTTGCATTAGTAAGTTAAATTGAAATGTTCTTCTCTAATTTTAAACTTTAGGCCCTTTTAAGTTTCCAGGCTTCAAAGTTCCACCCTATTATGTTTTTCAAATTAATTAAAAACAACACCATTTTCTCATGGGAAGGATTGTAATAAATAATTCAAAAATCTTATTTAGATCCATCTGGACTGTCATGTCCCAGAATATAATTTGTGTGTGTGTGTGTGTGTAATTTATACACACACACGCGCGCGCACACACACACACAAGTAGAAGCACCAGGAAGAATCAAGCCTAATCTGTGGCACATGGTCATCTGAGGACAAAACCCACATCCCCTACACACAGCATCACTGGTGAGATTTACATTTATCTATATTTGTTAATTGTTATGTCCACCAGTAATTCAATACTGCTTATTTTGTATTTGGATTATATGTATTTCTATTTTCTCAAATTCACCCATCCTGTTCCTTTAATAAAGCATTAAGATCTACACACACGGTCTGTTTTATTGGAGGATAGGTAGATTTAGCTGCATGTCAAGCTGCACATTCAGTAATGTGTAGTAAGGATAGAACATGGACCCTTAGTCCATTTGTGACTTTCTAAAATCAGAGTTCTAACCAGCTTTTTGCTGTTTATTAAAAATGAATTTAAAAAATCCTTTAAAAAGTTTTTGCTAATGATTGACGGAAAAGTTGGATTTGTTGATCCAAAGTTTCGTAATAACTGAAAGCAGCTAACAAGCAATTTCCAAAAGTGATTAGACACTGAAGTATGCGAACCCAGTGTCCTTTTGAAGTTGCTGATCATGATTTGAGTAAGATGGTTATTCCCTTGTCTCCCAGAGCTCTGAACTCACCAGAAACTACTGACTTGCAATCTCCTCATGAGAAGCAACTATCTGGAGCACTTGTGAGTGATCTTAAGTTTTCTCCTTGTCCGGAAAGGAATTACAAAGAGCTGGTTACTCACTGGCTCTTCAGTGATCTGGCTCCACTTTTAATTCTTCATTTCTTCCCTTGAAGTCTGAAATAAAACATCATTTTGGGTGATTAAACAGAAGAAGGGTAGGAACCTGAATATATTTTATAAACTGTAATACAACATGAACCTTACCTGAATAGCACATGAAGATGTTTCTGTTTTCCTCTATATTGTTTTTTGGGGTACAGTAATACAAAGGAACAACATCTGTACACGGCGTCCTCTCATCTTTATTTCCTTCTTTACCTTTTTATCTTAGAGTAGCAGAAAAAGGGGGAAAGCAAGTGAAAATGGTGCAGCTACTAACTTCAGAAGGGAATATGTTTCCACTAGTAATAAACAAAATATTACTATAAGATCAGTAGATCTAATTGCAGGCTCTTAAGAAGCAAAGCGTTCATTAGATTCCTCTATTGGCAATCAGGCTTGTTCTTCTTGAAGGTCAAAGAAGAAAAATCCCTTTCTGTATTGTGATGAAGATCAAAGTTTTGGACTCTGATATAAAATACTCACCTCCCACCATCTTTCCATCTTCAGTCTGTTGATTATGTTGTTTTTTTCAAGTGATTTCACTGTGTTCTAAAGTATAATTCTGGTAAAGTATCATATCATTCAATAATATATATAAAAAGTTTTAGGATAGTTTGAAAACAAGGTGATTTTAACAAGCTGTCTTTTTTAAAAAGATGTGTGATATAGCAGAGATAAGCTTTATTCTTAACTATTAAAAACTTTGTAACTAACTTTCACATTGGTGACTTTGCAACACAATTGATTTCCATTTTGTTTCTCTCTAAACAGATCACAATTTTCTTCTCTTATTTTTTCCCCCCTGGGCTGTTTTCAATCCATTCCAATGTCAACTTTCATTTTAAATATCTCTAGGTTTTTTTTTCATATAAGCCAGAAATATATTGAATTTTAGATATAATTGAAAATAATATATATTTATTTTTACTCTTCAGAGTCAATTTACTTAAGAGGGGCTGTTGGCATTATCAGAGGCCAGATTAACGGGACATTAAATATACATTAATTTGCAATGAGGCTATAAACTTCATCAGCTAACTGCTATTAAAATCAAACAGCTTTCTTTTCTCACAGATAAATGTGTTTTGACTAAATGCGCTTTGGATTCCAAATATATAACACCTCTCTGTAGAACAATTAACTAAGTAAATTAATTGTCTCAGATTCTTAATATTTCTTTGATAAGGTATGATTCTAAGAACCAGATGTGGAAGGATATTTTTTCAGTATTAATTAAACTCTGTATAGGGAGAAGCAACTATTTTAATATAAGTGGTATGGAAGAGCAGTTAAGTTGCTGAAGTAGCAGTGAAAAAAACCCAGGTTCCTCAGACATAGATGCTGTCTGGGTGACTTTAGACCAGTCTTTCTCTCTCCCTCTCTCCCCACCCCACCCCATAAGGTTGTTTGAAAGAGAAAAACAGAAGGGAACACTAGGTGTATCACTCCTGTTTAAAAGGTGATGTATAAACTCTAACAGAAAAAAATAAATACGAAAATATCTGACAATTGTTGTTGTTGTTAGTTACAAAGTCGTGTCCGATCCATCGTGACCCCATGGACAACATTCTTCCAGGCCTTCTTGTCCTCTACCATCTTCTGGAGTCCATTTAAGCTCATGCCTACTGCTTCAGTGACTCCATCCAGGCACCTCATTCTCTGACATCCCGTTCTTCTATTGCCCTCAATCTTTCCCAGCATTAGGCTCTTCTCCAGTGACTCCTTCCTTCTCATTAGGTGGCCAAAGTACTTGAGTTTCAACTTCAGGATCTGGCCTTCTAAAGAGCAGTCAGGGTTGATCTCCTCTAGGACTGACCAGTTTGATCGCCTTGCAGTCCAGGGGACTCGCAGGAGTCTTCTCCAGCACCATAGTTCAAAGGCCTCAATTCTTTTGCACTCAGCCTTTCTTATGGTACAACTTTCACAGCCATACATTGCAACAAGGAAAACCTATCTGACAATATCAAACTGTTACTTGGTTTCATATCATAAATGTAACCTTGGGGCTGATTTTTCCTCATGCTAAAGTAAGCCAATTCTTACTTACTTTGGGCAGTTCTTGGATTCCAGGGTAAACCCTTCCCAATTCACCCCAAACTACGCCACTAAAATTCATTTGTGCTGATTGCAAAAACTCGTGGCAAGCTTTGGGCAGGGAATAAAATTCTCCTTAATTCCCTGCCTAGAGATTGGGAGATGACCCCCTTAAACTCTGCCTACTCACACAATGCTGTAAGTAGGAAATCATTTTCTAAGTCAGGGATGAGATAATAAACCTGAAGTATTCATAAGGGAGTTTTGCACTAAAACTGGTAACCACTAAATGTATTATCTTGTATCAGTTTTTTTTAACTAACACAGTTATTACCTGTCACTCACACATTCAGTATCCAATTAATTTTGCTGATCCTTTCTATTTGTGGTGTGTTTTATCTCTTAACATCACAGTTTAATATCTTGCTTTTCTTTAATCTGAGGATCTTCTCTGGTTCTTTGAATGTACTTCTTTTTAATTTCAGAGTCAATCCTGAAAAATAACTGATGAGGGCTACTATATCTGGATAACAAATATCCAGATGATTCCTAGATGGCAATGAAGAGAAACAGAACTGGGTGCCCAGGTTCCTTGGTGGACTTTTCGGCATCCTTTAAAAAGTTCTCGCTGGGAGCATTTCTTTGAAAAACAATCACATCTTTTTATAATTCCAGTGCCTCTTCAGATACAGCATGTGAAACTTTCATTCTTCATATTTGTTAAGCATTATTCTGCAGGTATTCTGGGATTTGACTTTAAACTAGTTAGTTTATTTTTAAGTTTATTATTCAGTTAGTTTATTTTTTTTATTTTTAGAATTCAGAGAGGTCAAACCCCCAGAATATGATATAACATGTTTCTTTTAGTGTTAGGGATTTTATATATCTCTTACTATCTTCATGTGAATCATGTTCCTTCTAATAATGTACTATAACAGGACTGAATAAAGAAGCCCAATTTTTCCTTGTGAATTTTTAGTTCCCAGAATTTTCCATAGGCTATTGCTAAGAATTCTGAAATAAGCATCTGGAGGGTGTAAAACCTCTCCATGATCATCTAGAAATGAGGGCTAGGTGGATTTCCTCTTGACTCACTTTGGAAAAGTTATAGGTCCATATTGCAACTGAGTTAAAAAATACCAAAGAAGCCTATTGTGCACTATTTAAGTGGATTGTTTATGAGGTAACATAATGGCTGGTTTGAGTGAAGCAATCACAAAGATGTAATTCTTGGGAGAAGAAACCAGTGACCTTTATGGATTTTTAAAATTAATCAGCGCTATAAGCAAACTGGGAAATGGAAATGCATGAATTTAGAGTTGATTCAGATGTAAAAGGAAGTTAATTTAATACCACTTAGGAAACTTGCATCATTTTGGCTTTGCTTATCACCTAATTTCCTCTTTTAAAAATAAATCATGGTTTCCCCTTCTTTCTGAATTTGCAGACTATTGTTCATTAGGATACATCATTGATAAAGAAACTTGGCTTCTTTTGTAGTGGAAATGAAAGTTCTAAGAGACAGCAAAGAAGGACAGAAGCAGATATTGGGGAAAGTATCTTTTGGATACAGGGCAACAATTGGCCTGTGTCCTGTTTTTTTAAAAAACAACAACAAAAACAACTAGGGTTTACACATGCGTAATATTTAGCTGGATGATGTCCCATTTCTTTACAGTAGAATATTTTTCTTGTCTTATACCAGCTTCCACAAATGTGTGATTACTCATTTGCAAGATCATGTGGGGAAGAGGTGCTTCACTTATGAAATTAAGCAAAGGGCTTAATGTGTGTTGAAACCAAAACCTTGGCTTATAGAATTTTTGCCAATCCCTTAGAAAGGGTATGAGCTTAAAAGGAAGGCTCAACAGTTGCCTCTCCCATATGCCTCTGGACTTAATTTTTTTTAAAAAAAATACATATTTGGAAGATGCATGGTGTACCTTTCTCTTGAACTATATTTCTCCACAACCCCCTGCTTGATCTCTTCCATTTTTAATGATCATTCTTTTTCCATCTCTCCCCTTCCACCCCAGCAAATTTGGTGTCACTCTGTTTTATTTTCAGAGATTTATCCTACTGACATAAGGCTTGAGGCCCATCACATAATTTCTCCCCAAAATTCTGGTTGTGTTGTAGATGAAGGACTTTCTATGTGACTAAAAGAAACTACAGCAATTAGCCCTTTCCCTTCTTTTTCTTCCACCTGTGAATTCTTATTCTAAATGATTTCTTTTCTTTGCAATAGTTCTTAGGAACTCCTCCTAGTAGCTGATTTTGTCCTTCTGATTGTTTGAGTACCGTTGTGAAACAAGCCATATTTAAGGGAGAGAATATGACAAGTATTCTTAACATAAGAGCTAATGATTTCTTTCTATGGCAGCTATAGGAATAATTGTTTGGCTTCTGAAAATGCCCAGTAATTTTCAAAAAGAAAGGAGAGAGAAATCAAAAGCATGCAGTTATTCTTCTTGCAAGAACCCATATATACATAAATTGCTTCCTTCAGCATTATTCACTTCTTTGGTGTTACTCAGAATGCAGCCCAGGGAATACAATATAATTCTATAAAAATCCACAGGAAATTTTTATTCAGTTCGGTTTGTGGTATCTGTAAAAGCAAACTGTGAAAAATGTCTATTTTGCAGTAGCTAGAAAATATAATAAAATTATTTGAATATTTCTTAAGCATCCTGGACTACTAAATCCATTAAATCCATTTGGTTCCACTATATATTTATTTCCAGATTTGTGCAATCTACATTTGATGCAAAAATGAGTTAAACTTTAAAGCTAAATGGCAGATTATTAAAAAAATATATGGAGTAGAGTAGAGTAGAGTAGAGTAGAATAGAATAGAATAGAATAGAATAGAATAGAATAGAATAGAATAGAATAGAATAGAATAGAATGACAAAAGGGAAGGAAGGAAGGAAGGAAGGAAGGAAGGAAGGAAGGAAGGAAGGAAGGAAGGAAGGAAGGAAGGAAGGAAGGAAGGCCCGAGGCATTACTTTGATAAAACAGTTGCCTTAAGAGCATGCCTGAGTCTAGATTTCTATACATCTTAAGACATGGGACTTGGTAAGAGCAGTGGCTTCTTTGTTTATAACTTTTATAGTTTATAGCAGGGGTCTTCAAACCTGGCTGAGGAATTCTGGGAGCTGAAGTCCACAAGTCATAAAAGAGCCAGGTTTGCAGACCCCTGGTTTATAGGGAGCTACAGAGGAAACTACAGAGGAGAGAGCATCTTGAATGCCCCATCCATTGCCTTTCTCCTTCTCCTTCTTCTCCTCCTCCTCCTCCCTTCCCCCCCCCCAAAACCTTCCTTGATATTTGCATGGAAATCTGGTAGCAGTAACTCTTCTCCATAACACTGTTTTCATCTTCCATGCTAACAAAGGGAAGACAAAGATCATTGTTTTGACTTCACGACTCTTGGTTTAGCATCACTTAGTGCAACCAAAGGAAAAGAAATGGTTCCAATCAGTGTCAGGGAGCTTAGTCACCAGCATCAGGCTCATGCCTGTTGGCATGATATATAATCTGAGCTTCTTATCATAGAGCATTAACAAGGGGGTAGAATTAAAGAGATGATATCAGATCAGGCACCAAACGTTTGCTACCAGTCTGTGTTTTGAATGTACTATAGCTTGCTGAGAAATAACTGATTTACATCAGAACATCATTCTATGGCTAAATAACTGATTTACATCAGAACATCATTCTATGGCTAAGCTAAAGGTGGAATTGGATTTGTAGAGCAATATAATTGGATTATATACAGTAATTATTTCCTTTCTTTAGATGCAACTAAATATTTTAAATTTGCTGTGAAATATATTTGAGCTTTTTTTCCCCTTCTCTATTAACATCTTTTTGTCTGATCTGTTCTGCTTCATGTAACAATAGTTCATGACTTCACTCTTTTCTTTGACGGAGTTACCAATGCTCTCTTTATCGCTCTCATTAACTTTGTGCTTGTCCCTCAAGTATCCTCCTCCTTGGCAGTTTTGAACTCTTTATTCTAGACCAAAGAAACAAATCAAAAAACAAATTGATGCATTAGTCAGTGGGCAACCTAGTTCCAGAAGTATAAATTTAGAGAGGAAGATATTATGTTATTTTTTCTGAAAATAGGCTTGATTCTTTATGCAATATGTATAACTACCTCACCCTCACAGCAATGAGATAGTTCGCATGTATTATACTTGTATCATACATATATGATTATATGATTGATTGTCTACATTTAAAGTAGTTTCTGGAAACAAAAGAAAACATGATCTATTTCCATTCATTTTAACAATGTTAAAAATGTAAGACACTACCACACATCACAGGATCCAGAGACTGGCCAAAGTATAGAATCTAGAATTGATTCTATAATGGGCAACTTTATAACGGTGATCATTAAGATGTGGCAAACCATGTCCCTCTTTAGCAATCCTGATCACAAAATCAGGATTGCTAAAGAGACTCTCGCAGTAAGCAAATAAAGTACTAATTTCATCGTAATGTAAAACACTTTACTGACCTACTTTACTGGGCTTGTAGCAGTCACTCTGCAGTCTTATTATTTTGATCAAAGTATTTGCATATTTTATTCCCTGCCCCCCTTGACGGACATCAAGAAATTCATTAGTCTCTGTGTTTATAACATGCAAAACAGTTTTGCTTGTTTTCATAACTAAATCTATAATTGAGATTCCATGCTGATTCATGTATGGTGCTTATGAGTCAATTAAATTGCCCTAACAGGCAATTATCAGTTGATTGTTTAATTTATTTTAGCAAGTGACGTTAGTCTTTTCAAAAGTTTGCATATATGGAAGTCAGTAAATAGAAAAAAATGTCTTTTGTAGCTTGAAATATTAAAACATTCAGATTTGGGAGATCAAATATAAAAACATAGCAGACTTTATATTTTCTAATACATTTATTTTGGAATCATTTAAAAGATCATAATGCAGATGTATATACATATTTTGGGAAAGATTTATTAGATTTTATGCTTACTATAGTGATGATTATGCAGATAAAAGCTAGAGAATAACAGCCAAATGTTAAAGAATTATCCTTTTCATATGCTAGCATGAGTGATTTCCAATAAGAACAATAATGAATATAATAAAATGTGTGCTGGCTTAAGAATCAAATCCAAGTTACTACTGTGCTTCTTGATCATTTTAAATCAATATCAATGAATTTACATATGCTTTTACAATGGATATATCTTAATTATTGTTTCTAAGTGGGAATTTTAAGCTAAAGGTGTACTATTTTTTCTTTTCCAAGTTGAAGCCTTATGTGATTTTAAAGCTATTTTTCCACTTGAAAGAGTTCTATAATATATGTTTAATGACATTTTGACATCTCCAGATTTTTAGAAATTACAATTTTATAATCAGTCTAAAGAATAAAAAATACTACTTTATTCCGCCATCAATGAAACATTTTTACATTTTGAAACTATGTGATAAGGCCTTCTTTACCCATAACTATATAGTACTTGATGGCATATAAAGCCATAAGGTTAAGTAAGCAAATGTGAATATAATCTGCTTGGCATTAATGAATATGGTCACCCATAACTTTTTAATGTAGAAAAGTATCTCAGATCAATATTTAATCTTCTAGATGGCTTGGAGAGATTCTGAAAGTAAGAGTAAAAAACAGGAACCAGAAATGGGGAAAAAAATGTTGTAAATGAACTGAAAGTCTAGGTGGACTCATTAAAGTATTTTATTATAACAGGTAGTCCTTGATTTATAACCGGTCACCTACTGACCGTTCAAAGTTACAATAGACCCCACAAAAGTTTCTTATGACCTGGTTTCAAAGTTATGGCAGCTACAGTGGTCATTCACCCTTGTGACCAACCACAGAACTGCTGCAGTGTGCCCCCTTGCCTATTCCTCCCCCAGAGGCACTGGGCCTGGTTGACTACCCCACCAGGTCCTCCATTTCCATCACCAATCACTCAGTTACTTTTTACCATAGACCTCCTTCTGGATGCTCTGCAGATCACATTGGAATGAGAGCAAGCTGCCTTGGACCTTTTTGTTTTGCCCCAGAAAGACAGGGGCATCTTGACAGGAGGAAGGGCAGTGGCAAAATTGTGAGGTTTTCCTTCCCCGTTGTTTCTTGCTCACAAGACAGTCGGCTGTGTGGCAGACATATGAGTGATCAGAAGTCATTGGAGGGAGATGGCGTGCTTGTCTTCGCCAGTTCCACTGCTGCCATTCCCAGGAGAAAAAGGCAGCAGCGGAAACAGCAAAGGCAGGTATGCCCAGCACATTCCTTCTCTATTCTTTCTCTGCAATGGGTGTGCAAGTGAGTGGGAGGCACTGGGGAATAAGAACAAGCTACTTTCCCCTAGGCCACATTCCTCCATTCTGGAAGCAAGGGTTATTTTGAAGTGCTCACAATTCATCATGGCCACTCCAAAAATGGCACTTGTTACCAGGTTGCAGCCACACAGGATAGAGATATTGCAGGATGGGGCAGCTTGCTTTCATTCCCAATATGATCTACAGAGCTTCCAGAAGGAGATCTCTGGTAAAATGTAAATGATCAATTGGTGATAGAATTGGAGAGGAATTTGTGGGACCCCACAGAGGGTGGGAAGTGGAACATTGGGTGGGGAAAGCCTTGGGAAGTCCGAGATAGGTGGATTTGTACCTGCTCTATGCCTCCTAGGATCTCCCCCACGCCTGAGGCACTCCATACTCCATTTAATGATTAAATTAATTGTTGGATGTCAATGAGGCAATTAATTTAATGGGTGTTCCGACTTTCGACTGTAATTGGCAGGCTCCATTATGAATGCAACTCGAGAAGCAAACGCATAATGGTGGATCTCCAGTATTTTGAGAATGCTATTGTTCTACATTGATTAGGCATTGATCCAAATATTTCTGCTTCATGGCTTATGTTTTTACATTTCCAAAACATCATTAGTGCGTTAAACACTATTCTGTTTTCCCCTTGTTTTGTGTTTCAATTTAATTTAGTTTGTCAAGGCAGTAGAAACAACTGTTTTGTTAAACACATTAATCAGTAATCTTTCTAATGATCTATCCATCTTATTGTGAGATAGGCTTTCAGTTCAATTATCAAATCATTCCACAGCTTTGTTGAATCGAATACCAGTCTCACATGGAATCATAGAGCTGAGCTGGACTATAGGAGTCTAAATATAAACTTTGAAAAAACATACTGTATATTCATAAATTCTCTGTCAGTATTCATCAACTTGAAAATTTCCCTAGTCTGTGAAATTATAAATTTAATAAAAGCACCAAAAAAAATCAGAAGATTGAAATGTATTATTTAATCAAATCAGCATGATTTAGTAAGCCTGGTAGTATAAACTTAAATATACTTACTTGGAAACAGTATTTAATCCTTGAAACTATTATCTATTTTTTACTTCTGTATTTTATTTTCATCAAAGTGAACTGCTAGACAAATGCTTCTTGAATTACCATGTATATTAATTTTTATAGAAAGTCATCCTCAATAGGAAGGAAATCCACAAAATAGAATATTATTTTGGCCAGTTTAAATCCAACACCTTCATGTGTGTGAAATATCAGATTTATTATCTATCAAATTTATAAGCTTCTTAAATCGTACATGATTTTGGGCAACATACAATTAAAAACAATATCCAATACCAAAAAAAAAAAAACCACCTAGTCTACCAAAACCCCCAAACCAAAGAAACTGATTAATAACTCAAGGAATAAAATACCAATAAAACGATAAAATCGCCACAAGGTGCTTATTTCTTATTTCCAGCCCCTGGAGAAAGAGTCCCTTCTTCAAACTGATTTAAAGAATAACAGAGGACAGACTATCTCCCCATCAGCATCAACTGGAAACTTTCGCACAAAAAAGAGGAGAATGACTGCAGTACTGTGCCTTCCTTTCCCAATTACAGTCTAGAAGAGTACCATGATCAATGATACTGAAAGCTACTGACAGATCAAAGAAGACCAGAAATGTTCTGCCATCCTGTCCTGGTTCCCCCAGAGATCATCAACCAGCATGATCAATACTGTCTTCATACAGTCTGAAAGGGTCCCAATAATCTGCTTTATCCAGGACCCTCTGAAGAAGCGATCCTGGTATAAAAGGAAAAATTGAAGAATGGACAAAAATTATCCATCACTGTTGGGTCCAATGATTGCTTCTTATAGAGGCAGCACCACCTCCTCATTCAGCTTTATGAAACAGCCTCTCTCCTGAGGTCTGGAGGCCCCTAACTCTCCTGTCCTTCTGGAAGGCCATGATGACATAGCTTTCCTCTTTAAGGTCCTGGATCAAAATAATATATGAGCATTATATAGTAATTGTGTGATGGAATTTGTTATGCAGTGCTTAAGTTACCGTATATGCCGGCGTACAAGGCGACCCGGCGTATAAGACGACGCCCGTCTTTGTCGCCGAGTCGCATTCCTAGAACGTCATCTTATTCGCTGGAAACTACCAGTATTTCCGGCGTATAAGACGACTCAGCGTATAAGACGACCCCCGTCTTTGGCGCCGATTTTAACGCTTGCGGAAGTTGCCTTATACGCCGGCATATACGGTATTGTATTATGATTATATTAATTATATTCTGTTGGATTTCTAGAAGTGTTTTATATTTTTTTTATTTACTCTTAACCTCCCAGGGTTCATATGTAAGATGGATGGCCTTATGAATTTTCTAAATAAATAAATCCATCATTACATGGATGCAGCTACATGCCATCCACATTGCAGAGTTAACTGGCAAGGGTGGATATGAATTTAAACAGCAGATAACCGGTTTAGTAGTCTTAAGATCCTGCCCACTTCTTCAGGAATTACAAAGTCAAATGGCTTTCAAATACTAGGACAAAGTGGTGTCTTGGTCAATTTACAGGGACATTCTCAGTTGAAATTGAACTCAGAGTACATCTAAATGATGTTATGCCTCATGAAATAATTTCTCTGCTAATACTGTTTTTTTTCCAGAGTAATAGCTTATATGTGTAGGATTATTCTGCCAGAAGGTAAAACTTTATTATTGGCCCAAGAGGTGAGCAAACCTGCTGTGTGTCCTGTCTTCAAGTGGAGCCAGTCAGTCAAGTTGTAAATCCAGCAAGCAAAGATACAATCATAAATAAATCTGAGTTCAAAGGAAATTGAGTTCACAGGGCAGGTAGTACTTACTGCCTGAGTCAATCCAGGATTAAAGTTTCCAAAAAAGCACAGCGGGTGTGTAGGAAAGGGCAGGACATGCATGGTTGGCTGATATTGAAAGAGCTAGATTACAAGAAGTTGTAAGCCACTGCATACTGTCAAGACAAACCAAGAAGATAATCAGTGTCACTGCTACGGAAAGAAGGGACACACAGAAACTAGGTCTCCTGCTACAACGGGGGGCAGAGAACAACAGAGAACAACAGAAGTGCTATGGCATACTGTGTTTTCCCCAAAATAAGACCCAGTCTTATTTTTTTTGCTTCCAAAAGAGACACCAGGTCTTATTTTGGGGGGAGGGTGTCTTTTCCACTCACCTCCAGCACCAACAGCCCTGCCCAGCCGGCCTACTTCTTCTGCAGCTGAAGGAGCAGCTTCATTCTGCAGCTGAGAATGGAGCTTGGGCCTGCATTTCACAGTCAGGCCTTTCTGGAAGGCCTCTGCAGCCGATAACCCAGCAATGGATTGAATCCATAGCTCGGTTCTTGGCTGCAGTGGCCTTCTGGAAAGGCCTATGATTGAGAAATGCAGGCCTAGGGATGCCACAGAAGAAGTGGACTGGCGAAGGGAGACCTAGCAGCAAGATAAGTAGGTGGGGGCACATGGGGCAGCTCCATACCCCCACCCTTGCCCTAGCTTGATTTTTAGATGTATGCCTTTCCCCCAAACTAGGGCTTATATTAGGCCCACCCCCCAAAAAATCAAGCTAGGGCTTATTTTGGGGGTAGGTCTTACTTTCAGGGGAAACATGGTAGTTGTTCTCAGTGACATATCTATCACTGTAATCCTTTTGTTAGCTTATTAACCTTTTCTTTAATAATAATAAAAATTATTAGGAGCTGTTGAATTGTTGAGAGTTTGCTTGGTTAATTCTAGCTTACTAGTTGAAATCCGCCCCTGATGGAACTCAGCTGACATGGATCAGTCCTGCTTTCCCATCACCAGGCTGCTACTAGATGTCACCAGCTGTACCAAATCCAAAGGATCTTCTGGGCATTGAGGCACTCTCCGTCTACTTTCTACCTCTTCACACAGAAATGGCAGCCTTCTATTAGCTAGATGGGATATGATGCTTTTTGGAGAACTGAGTGACAAAGATGATATTGGTAATAATAAATCCTAAAAACTTCCTTTTATTGTTGTTAGGATTGGGACTGTCTGTATGTAATTTCTTATCTTGATCCTCCTCTTTCCTATCTTCTAAGGATAAGTCAATCAGGAGCACGATGTATTTCTGGCAGATGTGGCTATTAAGAGTTTTTTTAAAAAAATATTATTAAGATAACAATATAAATCTCTTCCAATAACAAGGCAACTTTTTTGATTTTGTCAAGATTACTCAGCCTTGACTTAGTGGATTATTGAGATTTGGTTTATGTATATTTAATAGGAGGGCTGATAGTATCACAAACAGGACCTGCATGTCAAGGGCTTCTGTCCACTACCCTTGTCACTCAACTGTAACCTGTTCTATGCACAATTTTTGATCCCCCATCTCAAATCAGTTAATTAGTCCTAAGTGGGTGTTTAAAACTTCTGTCCTGTTTAATTACTTCCAAAATACTTTGTTAATGCAGCAATGCTCTAAATTAAACTATCCCCTTACTCCATTTTTAAACTTTAAATTAACCCAAACTCCCAGCAAGCTTTTTGCTTTTAAGTCCTTATCATTAATTTCTTTCTCTTTACCATAATCCTTCCCATGGATTCAAAGTACACTTGCCCAGGTGGCTTGAAGATCTCTTTTCATTTTAAATTCTTCTAATTCTTTCAATTAGAATTTAAAGAATTTTAAAGAATTTAAATTCTTTAAATTCTAAATTCTTTAAATGTGCTTAAGAAAGTGCATTAGGTAAACCCAGTGTCCTTTAAATAGGCTTCATCTGAGGCTATGAGCTTGCTGTATCCTTCCACAATTCCGGGCATTGTACTCAGAAGTCACCAACAGTTCCCTCCAGATCCTGCAGGCTTCTCCCTTCCCAGGCCCTCCAGTTCTTAAGTATGCAATCTCACTAAATGAGACAGTTTAATTTGAAGCATTGTTATGTAATAATAATGATGATGATAGAAGAAGAAGAAGAAGAAGAAGAAGAAGAAGAAGAAGAAGAAGAAGAAGAAGAAGAAGAAGAAGAAGAAGAAGAAGAAGAAGAAGAAGAAGAAGAAGAAGAAGAAGAAGAAGAAGAAGAAGAAGAAGAAGAAGATGATGATGATGGAAGGGACCTTGGAGGTAATCCAACCCTCTGCTCAGGCAGGAAACCTATACCATTTCAGACAAGCTTCCAGTGTTGGAGCATTCACAGCTTCTGGAAGCAGGTTGTTCCATTAATTGTTCTCACTGTCAGGAAATTTCTCCTTAGTTCTAGGTCGTTTCTGTCTCTGGTTAATTTCCATCCATTTCTTCTTGTCTTGCCTTCAGGTGCTTTGGAGAATAGCTTGGCTCCCTCTTCTTTGTGGCATGTTAATGAAATGCTTTTGAAATAATTAATTAAATAAAACATTGCTGGGAAAAAAAGTTGGGTCACTTATTTTTGCTGATTCTTCTTTATGTTTCTGTTTTACTTTTGCTCTTTGCTGCTTCTAGTTCTTTTTCTTTATATTTCTGCTTTACTTATGTAAAATTCTCAATAAAATCATACATACATACATACATACATACATACGTGTGTGTGTGTGTGTGACTTTTGTCCTGAAGAGAATAAAAATAACCATTCATTCATTCATTTAGAAATGTATTTGCCACCCATCTCATATCCAATGACTTGATATGGATACACTTAGTGAAGGTAGTGTACTGCCTCATATAGTGACTTTCATGGTTACAAAGGGGATGAAAAGATAATTTTGTGATCAACTCATGCATTTATGAACTTTGCAGATCTGTAGAGCAAAGGAAAGCTAAAGTGAGATGATAAGGACAATGGAGGTTGCACTTTGTTTAATGATCCAAGTTGCCAATCACAATTGTAGTTACTCAACAGACTACCTGTTTTCCTGTCCATCTGCAGAAATCTCCCTCTTATGTATAGAGTTTGCTATTTTTGGCTGCTTAAAGGTTCCCTAATTACTGTAACATTCTTTCTGCTGTTTTGCCTGGGAATAGTCCACTGGGGAGGATTTTGCTTTGCAGGATTGTACTCTTAATCTTCCCTCTAAGTGTTTTATGTTAGCATAGATAATCCATTGTGCATCCCTAATAGATAAAGCACTTCTCCAGAAAAGAGAAAAGCCTCCTGAAAAAGTTTTAACTTGTATTTATATGAAGAAATCATTCTCTGTGTTTTAATCCTAGCTCTAATTCTTTAGTGATCTTTATAAATAAACCTTTTCTTTTTTTGCTTCTTTATTTTTTGTTGGTGTCCTCTATAGTACAGTACCATAGTATGATTGTCGCAACCGGTTTAAATATTCACTCTGGAATTTTCTGCAAGTCTTAAAACATTTAGAGATCTGAATAAGCAATATTGGAATGTGTAAAGAAAAAAAAAGGAAATATTATCTTCTTTGAAATACAAACACAGTTCTGAAAAAAGGCAGTATAGTATTCCATTTAACAGTTATTGTATTCAAAAATAGCTTGATGTGAGTTCTTCATTTTTGATTAACATCTCATTTGCTTAAAAAAGAAAACTTGATGGTGGCACACCTAACCTAGATCTTGGATTCTAAACTCATCCTGTGCCTCCAAGGAGTTTCCATTTATTTCTGTCTGTATTTATTCATTCATTTTCTGCAGTTGTGACATGCACCTTGGAAGATAATCATTCAGTAGATGCCAGTGAATGCTTGAAGTGGGCAGGACCGATGCCTTCCCTTGTCCAGGATTGCTCAGTGCCTTGCAAAGATGACTGCATGTTTACTCCTTGGTCTAAATTTACAGCATGCACTTCTGATTGTGAATCAACACGGACCAGAAGAAGAACTCTCACAGGTAGTATCAATCAATCAATCAATCATCTTTAGTCCTTTTGTTTCCAAACTTCCATGGAATAGATTTTGGAGATTTGCCAAGGGCAATTAAGTGTATTCCTGTTTTGTTAAAAGTCTCATAATGATTCCCTCAGTGTTGACTTACTAACAGTTTGCTCCCTTCTTCTAGTAAGTCTGTCAGGAGGGCTACCTCTTCTTAAGAGGATCCTAATTTCATCAGCAAGTCCCTTAAGCTACTTGAATGCTGAAATTATTCCAAATAGTAAAAGCAATAGCACTTAGATTTATATACCACCCCATAGTGCTTTACAGCACTCTCTGGGCAATTTACAATGTCAGCATATTGCCCCAAGAGTCTGGGTCCTCATTCTATCAACCTTGGAAGGATGGAAGGCTGAGTCAGGTGTTATGTCCCGAGCCTTGCAAACGGCTCGGGCGTTTGCAGGCAGTCCCGGGCAGGTGCAAAGCTGCCCGGGACCAGACAGGCTGTCGCCAGCGCCGTGCGCATGCGCGGGTGCTGGCGCGGGAAAAGTAACCCATTTACCCGGGAGTTGCCTATATAAGAGGCTGTGAGGCGTTTGGGCTGAGCTGAAGCCATCTTCCTGTAAGCTGAACGCTGAATAAAAGAACTTGAGAACTCCAGCTGCTTCTCGTGTCTGTTTTCCCGCCAAGGACGCAACACTGGCGACGAAGGTGGGATGCCTTGCACTACCTGGAAAGGAAAAAGTGTAAGCTTACCCAAGGAGTCCTGAGCGGCGGAAGAGGAACGGTGTTGACTCAGCAGCTGCCCGCCAATCCAGTGCGCATTCGGGGGTAGGCTGGCTGATAGACCCGTCTCCTGAAGATCCGAAGATGGCGAAAATCGGAAGGCTTGCGGAATTCGACGTCTCACATCCAGAGCGGTGGGAGTCCTACGTATCCAGAATGGAGAACTACTTCAAGGCAAACCAAGTGAGGGAAGATAGCTTGAAGGCTGCCACCCTGCTTTGCGCTTGCGGCCAAGACGCCTTCGAAATCGCAGAAAACCTTGCAGCACCTGTTCCAGTAGAGTCTGTAAGCTACGCAGACCTGAAGAAGCTGCTGAAGGACCACTTCCACCCCAAGGTGTCCGTTATCTCATGGCGCCACACCTTCGAGCAGAGGGATCAACGGTCCGGGGAGTCAGCCAAGGAGTACATCGCCGCGTTACGGAAGGCCGCCAAGCCCTGCGAGTTCAAGGACCTCGAGGAACGACTGAGGGACCGATTCGTGTGCGGGTTGAGGCATCGAGAGCTACAACAGAGACTTTTCGCTAAGGAAGAATTATCCTTCCAAGACGCTTTAAGGGAAGCCACCGCGGAAGAAGCAGCAGGCGGCGCCGTCAAGAACATGCGGCCGATCAGAAGCAGTGCAGAGGGTGCGTCCGTGCACCAAGAAGACGTCCGACGAAACTCCGAGGAGGATCCGGACGAAGAAGTCGACCGTCTACACCCCGCGAAGGGAGAAAATCAGAAGGAAAGCTCTTCAGCTCCGCTCAAGTGCATCGGCTGTGGAGGTCGCCACAGGAGAACCGACTGCAAGTTCCGCTCCGCTACCTGCCGGGCATGCGGCAAACAAGGGCACATTGCAGCTGTGTGTCTGGGCCGACGAAAGGCACAACCTCAAGAAGAACGCCTGAAGGGTACCAGAGTCCCCAGCCAGAATAGGGTAGGTTTTTGCGCTTCGCGTAGAAACATTTGTAGGACAGGCACACACAAGCCCATGAAGAAAAAGCTGTCACTCAACGTGAAGCTACAAGGGGTTCCATTATCTATGGAACTAGACACAGGGTCCGCCCTTTCCATCATTTCATTGCATACATTTAGGAAGATTTGTTCCAGTAGTGGGACTAAGGCCAAGTTAAGGCCTTCTGATATTGTATTAACTGATTTTCAGAACTCAAGAGTGTGTGTTAAGGGGGAGGCCACCCTTAACGTGCAATACAAGAGTTTTGAAGGTCCACTAGACTTGTTAGTAGTAGGGGGTGAAAGAACGAGTCTCATAGGACTCGATTGGTTTGAGGCCCTGGGGATACACGTCACAGGACTCAACAGCTTACAAACACTCGACCTACAGGAAGTCTGCAAGGAATTTGCAGATGTTTTCAGCCCCCAGCTGGGCACATTCAAAGGACCACCTGTGTCCTTAAAGCTAGACCCCACTGTCACTCCCATTAGGATTAAAGCAAGAAGGGTCCCTTTTGCTTTAAAAAGTAAGATTGACACTGAATTAGACAAACTAATCCAACAAGGAATCCTAGAACCTGTTGATTCCAGCCCATGGGAGACCCCCATTGTCACGCCTCTAAAGGCAAATGGGGACATTCGCATTTGTGCTGATTACAAATGCACACTCAATAAGGCATTGCAGCAACATGCCTATCCTGTTCCTGTGGTCAGTCACATCCTGGCCTCTCTCAAGGGGGGGCGTGTTTTTGCAAAGCTTGACCTAGCTCAAGCATATCAACAGCTGCCTGTTGATAATGATGCTGCCATAGCTCAGACTATTGTGACCCACAGGGGAGCCTTTAAGGTAAAAAGGCTGCAGTTTGGAGTGAATGTCGCTCCTGGGATTTTCCAAAGCGTAATGGAAAACACACTACGAGGTATACCAGGGGTCTGCCCCTACTTTGACGATGTCTTGATTGCAGGAGACTCCACACACATTCTAGCTGAAAGGCTTAGGGCTGTCCTGTTAAGATTCAGGAAATCAGGCCTTAAGCTCAGAAAAGACAAATGCAAGATTGGGGTGCCTTCTACTGAATTTCTGGGATTCAAAATTGATGCTGCTGGGATTCATCCTGCTGAATCCAAACTAACTGCTATTTTAGAAGCACCCAGGCCAAAGTCTAAGGCCGAACTTCAGGCCTTCTTAGGCCTCCTGAATTTCTACAATTCTTTTCTTCCACATAAAGCTAGTGTAGCTGAGCCTCTTCACAGGCTACTAGACAAACAAGCTGTGTGGCTGTGGTCACAAGCACATGAGGCTTGCTTTAAAGAAGTCAAGGCCTTGCTCACTTCTAACAGTGTTCTTGCACATTTCAACGAGTCTCTCCTGTGTGCATCGCTGTGATGCATCCCCCTACGGGGTGGAGCTGTCCTGAGTCACCTCAGGTCTGATGGAACTCAGGTTCCTATTGCATACTACTCCAGAACATTGTCTTTGCCGAGCGCAACTACGCTCAGATAGACAGGGAGGCTCTGGCTGTTGTTGCTGGAATTAAAAAATTCCACGATTTTCTATATGGCAGGCATTTCACGGTCTTCACTGACCATAAGCCTCTGCTGGGACTGTTTACCACACGTAAGCAGACTCCCCACATCATTTCCCCTAGAATGCTTAGGTGGTCTATTTTTTTGTCTGCATATGATTTTTCATTACTCCACAAGCCTGGGAAAGAAATGGGCCATGCTGATGGCCTCAGTAGGTTGCCTCTGCCAGTAGTAGAAGCTGACCCCGCGCCAGCTGTCAACATTCTATCAATCCAAGCCTTGCCCGAGCTCCCTCTTAGTGCCAGGGATGTTACCGCTGAAACGGGTACAGATCACACACTTTCACGTGTCCGCTCCTGGGTCCTGTCCGGGTGGCCTGAGCACTGCCCTAGTCCTGAGTTTCAGAGTTTCTGGTCCAAAAGGAACGAATTGTCCCTTTCTCAGGGTTGTTTGCTTTGGGGAAACAGAGTTGTCATTCCCACCTCAATGAGGACTAGGGTCTTAGAATCCCTCCACGAGGGTCATCCTGGCATTGTTCGTATGAAGGCTCTTGCACGCAGCCACTTGTGGTGGCCTGCTTTAGATAAAGATATTGAGGCTAAGGTACACGCATGCCACATGTGCCAACGATCTCGCCCAGAGATGCCCCAAGCTCCTGTGCATAAATGGGAGGAAACACAGTCCCCATGGTCTAGGGTGCACATTGACTACGCTGGGCCCTTTCAGGGCCAGTTCTTCTTGGTCCTTGTTGACAGCCATTCAAAATGGCTTGAGGTTGTGCCTGTCTCGTCCACCACCACTGCAAAGACTATTCAGGTACTGAGGGGGATTTTTGCTGCACACGGGCTGCCAGATGTCATTGTGTCCGACAACGGCCCTCAATTCACCTCCTCCGAATTCCAAGCTTTCTTACAGGCAAACCTGATTCGTCATGCCACATCTGCGCCTTTTCACCCATCCACCAACGGTATGGCTGAACGCATGGTGCGCATCGCAAAGGACGCCTTGAAGAGACTCACCTACGGGGACTGGCATCACAGGTTGGCTGACTTTCTCCTTTCTTATCGCACCACACCGTCCACTTCTACAGGGAGAAGTCCAGCTGAACTTCGTTGGGGGCGCCAACTTACTACTAGACTTGACCGGTTGCATCCGGACAGACTGCCTTCATCTACCTCACATCCTAGGGCACCTAGACAACTACTTGTGGGTGCCCCGGTTTGGGCTCGCAATTACGGGCCTGGTCATACATGGGTCCCCGCTTCTGTGTCCAGGATCACAGGTCCTCTCTCCTACGAGGTTGCCCTGGACAACGGTCGTGTCCTGCGTCGGCACATCGACCAACTCCGCTCTAGGCGGGACTTTTCTGCTGAAACTCCTGGGTCTTTTCCAGGGGGGGAGGGGGACCCTTTGGAGCAAAGGGAAGGGCAAGAGCTACTGCCCATCGCCACTGAGGGAGCCACAAACGGCTCGTCCCAAGGTTCTGCAATTGCTCCGAAAAGAAAGTCATGGAGCTTACCCACACAACAGGCACTCACGCCTACTCCAGCCAGGGAGTTACCCCGGGGGCATACTCACTTTCCACACACATCACACAGCACTCCAGCAACGGAGGATACCCGGGGGCATCCCAACAAATCATTCCCCGCAAGAGAGCTGGCACACAATGCCCAAGGTTGGCCTGACCTTACCCCAAATCCTACAGGGGGTCAAACATACACAGAGCTAGTCGAGGAACCAAGTCCCGACTACAACACCCCTAGCACAAATCAGGGGACACCTGAGTTTTGGGAGAGTACAGAAACCCACACGAGCCCAAACACAGAATGGGGTTCAGGGAATAGACAGCCTCCTGACAGGTCTTGGACTGACCTAGGGGGTTCTACAGAGACGCCCAGCAGTGGCTATCACTTCAAGGGGCCTGAGGGTCTACAGCTAGGTAGGACAACCAGGTCACAAAGCAACAGAAGCCCTGGCCTGACGAGCCCGGTGGGCAAGCAAGCAGGCCAGGCATCGGGGCACAGTCCTTGGAAGACACCAGGGCACAGTAGAGAGAACAGGCTCATGCCTCCCTCCAGTCAGGGGACTTATGCCAGTAACCCAGAGCTAAGAAGGTCACAGAGAGCAAAGAAATCTCCTAAGTACCTAGAAGATTACATAACATTGTTGGCAAGACAAAAGCCAGTAAACAGTGGGAACACTGGGGAGCAAATTGTCGTGTAAAATAAATGTTGTATGTTGGTAGTAGTTTTAGCCCGGGGGAAAGGGGTGTTATGTCCCGAGCCTTGCAAACGGCTCGGGCGTTGCAGGCAGTCCCGGGCAGGTGCAAAGCTGCCCGGGACCAGACAGGCTGTCGCCAGCGCCGTGCGCATGCGCGGGTGCTGGCGCGGGAAATGTAACCCATTTACCCGGGAGTTGCCTATATAAGAGGCTGTGAGGCGTTTGGGCTGAGCTGAAGCCATCTTCCTGTAAGCTGAACGCTGAATAAAAGAACTTGAGAACTCCAGCTGCTTCTCGTGTCTGTTTTCCCGCCAAGGACGCAACATCAACCTTGAGCCCCATCAGGATCAAACTCCAGACTGTGGGCAGAGTTAGCCTGCAACCACTGCGCCATTAGCCCAAATAGCCAACTGGGACAGAAATGTTAATTTCCTTTTAGAATTCTGGCTTCTTTTCAACTATTTTTTCTGTATAATCTCCCAAGGGAACTGCTCTTTCCAACTGCACAAGTGTAGAAAAAGTCTGGATGATGTGCTATGTTGGTTAATGCAGAAGTTCATAGGAATCGAACAAAAATGTGAATGCATGAATTGTTTCAGCACTGTACACAGTTAACATAGGCATCTTACTTCAAAAGTTTGTGCATGTGTAGGTTGTACAAAAATCTATGAATTATACTTGTATGGTTATTTGAAGCTCTCTCAATGTATTTATTATTTTATGAATTGGGTTTGTATGGTTATATTTCAGGATTCACACAGATAGTCTACTGCAATAGATTCAATGGGTTGCACACCTATATACTTGAGTAGAGTATTCCATTCTCCAAACTCTGAAAATATCCATTATTGTTAATTCCACAAATGCAGGATGTTAGGATATTGAATTTAGTAGCTGTGTACAATAGGCCAAAATACACAGTTGTAGTTGATTAGTTAGAAAGTGCTGACTCATGCATGAGGCAATCTACGCTATGATTGGTTGCTATACATGTAAAAGGGGAGTTTTCCTTTTTCCCATATATACTATATACTCCCTATACAGTAGTATATGATTATGGATTAATATACAAATACTACCAAGATTTAGGGCTTTTCTGTAATGTGAGTCACTGTGTGTATCTTCCACAGCTGAAAATCACTCCTCATGACGGGTCACAGCTAGTTACTGATTTTGGTTTCCAAGCATAGTGGAAGTGTCACTTAGCAACCGTCCTTGTCTTCTCTCCCTGAATCTTTACTCTGCTGGGTAACAAGACGAATTAGTAGCAGTCACAGGTCTAACATATAACTGTCTAGAGAAGAGCCTAAAGCCCTTTAGGAAAGAACTACTGGACAGCATTTCACAAAAAGTTTTTCATTGAGTAAGGATGTTGCTACAATGAACTTTTAATGATGACAGCTGCAGTACCTGCATCTTATACTCAGTACTATTATATTAGGTAGAGCTGATTATGAATAGAAAATGCTCATTTGAAGTAGGAAATCACTAGTTCAAAACCCATCTCAACTGTGATCATACAAAGTAGGTGACAGGTGACAATCTCAAGAATGGATATAATGATAATGGAATAACAATATTGTTATCCCTTAAAGGCATATTATAAAATACTACAAATGGTTTGTAAAATATTCTGAAAGTATTATATAAATGTTTATCATAATTATAATAACATCTTTGCCTTAATCAGTTAGACATCTGTTATTTAACTTTTCACTCCATCTAAGGGAATTTCTTGCAGCAAAAAACACAATCCATCATCTTACTGTTTATCAGTGACAAGAAACTGAGCTGTTGCTGACTAGGGAGGGATGGTTCCTATCAATTTTGCCTTTGCTGAGTCTCTAACCTTTCCAGCCACAAATTATATTTAGTCTATCTGTTTAATATTTAGGAATTGGAGAAAAATCTATATTTGTGCATCTGCATACTGTATGCTCTTTCTAAGCATATCTTAAGGCTACACATGCTCTTTGAGAATGTGCTATCACAGGATTGAAAGGATAGCTGCGCAAAATGGCTGCACATGTATATGCACACAAAGACACTTTGGAATAGCCACCCAAGTCTGGGAAAGGATGTAGCTGCTTTGATTATTTTTAAAAAGATGTTTCATGTGCCCTTTCATGCTTCATGCGCCTTCATGCACATAACAATTCAAAAAATTGTTCTACCAGAAAAGTACATTTTTCTATAAAAGCTACATTTTTCTGCTTATGTCCCCTCAAATATATATCTCTGTGGTTTTTCTGTGCTTCAGAGAGTGCAGTCTAAAATTATGAACCTTTTTTCAAATCCCTAGATGTGATTTGCTGAAGGTTGATGCAACATTTGGCATTTTCACTAGTTAAAGTTAAAATGCCTTGCAACTTAACGATTTCTGGTAATTGTCATATGATCTGGATGAAGATCATTCTAAGTAATTATTTGCCATAAAACACTGCACATCTTTAAAAATTGCACACCCTGGTGTCTACATACTTTGAAGCTCTGGTGGTCACCTCTTGCCCAGAATCATGGAGATTGAATTGTAATTCTCATCATCATAAAATTATAGGTATGTTTGGAAGCATTATTCACCTCCTATAATTCTTAATAAAGGAGATGTCAAACCATTAAAGTTTTCATGTAATAAAGGGATTGCAGGCTACAGTGGGCATTAGAAAATTTCTTGGAAGAGGGCTGTGCTAACCAGTTCCAAAACTGCATAGACGTGGTGTCAAAAACTGGAGAATTTTGTCATTCTAGTTTCTCTCTTGATAAGAAATTGATGAACAGAATGGAAGAACTGAAGTGAGGGAGAAGTGGTTTTTCCTCTAGTGAGTCAATTAAAAGGCCTCCCTCCCTTCCCCTTCACCACAGCCGTCCTTCAAGGTTCAGTATTACTTGAGGAAATCATCTAAGGCAGGGGTGTCAAACTGCCAGCCCATGGGCCAGATACATCATAGCGAAACCGCCCCCACCCCATTGCTGCAATGGCAAAAAAAGTGTGACACATCATGTGATGCTGCAAGTTTGACACCCCTGACCTAAGACCTCTAGTTCACTTTCAGTTTACTTGCTTGTTCTCCAGATCCTTCTCTTTTGAATATACATTCTCATAATTAGGCAAACCAGACACATTTCTTATATGCTCTACAGCTATTTAAGTGACTGCTTATTAATGAACTGCTTCCTAATGGCATGGATTAACATTGATTCTTGTTTTGGCTTCAGTAGCAAAAGTGTGTTAAGTTTTATGTATGTTTCTTTCTAACATTCTGTAACAAAAACTAACAGTTGGGAACCTGCCAACTCCAGGTAGTTTTTCAACTAGAATAGGAATTTAATCTAGGTGCCCCAAATCCTTACATATTCTGGGACACAAACACACAGAGGAGCTGAATAAAAAATTATCTGCCACTGCCTTTAAAAATTGGCTTAATGTTATCTACAGTATCTACTTTATTTACTAGTTATATATCTTCCTTCAGATAGGAAATACAATTTACATCATATCACTGTTATACTTATATGAACAAATTAGTACACACACAGAGAGATACATATACATACATACATACATACATACATGTATGTATGTATGTATAATGAACACTTGAAATTCAGGTCACGGATTACAAATATAATAAAGGTTTTTTTACAAAAAGGAATCAACATGAATAATAGCAATAGTACATTTAGTGCAAGAGTAATTCTTATTTAATGATCCATGCTTTTGAATAAAACATTAAACAGAACTTGCAAGGATGTTACTAAAAAACTAATACTTTACCTGCAATGATACAGCAAGATATTAAATAATAGCATATTATGATTGGTCACATAGTCATCCAGATGTTTAGATTGGACTTGGCATTTTTATCCACCTATCTAGTCATTTCCTTGGACTTGAGATAGGTAAATATTAGTAAAGTTGGAAGGGACCTTGGAGGTCATCTAGTCCAACCCCCTGCTCGGGCAGGAAACCCTACACCATTTCGGACAAGTGGTTGTCTAGTCTCTTCTTAAAAACTTCCAGTGTTGGAGCATTTACTGCTTCTGGAGGCAAGCTGTTCCACTGATTAATTGTTCTCACTGTCATGAAGTTTCTCCTTAGTTCTAGGTTGCTTCTCTCCTTGATTAGTTTCCACCCGTTGCTTCTTGTCCTGCCTTCAGGTGCTTTGGAAAATAGCTTAATTCCCTCTTCTTTATGGCAGCCCCTGAGATATTGGAATACTGCTATCATGTCCCCCCTTGTCCTTGATGCTGTTAAAGGTATTGTCACAAGATAACAGTATTTTAATGTGCTCATTTTCAACTACTTTTTCAACTATATGTTCCCACCAATTTTTCATTAGTAGTACATGGTAATTTTTACAGATGCTCAGTGAATCATTTTGGCAACTATGTTCTGTCATTGTTTATAATCAGCCTGTGCAAATTTCTTGCATAAGCTAGGTATATAATATATTGTTTCTTCTGCTTCTTTGCACAGTCTGGACTTTAAATTGTTATTGATCTGATTCATCACACAGTCAGATGCTTAGACTGGATTTGGCATGTTTATCCACCTATTGAAGATAACAGGTGTTGCTCTTTGGTGTTAAAGGTATCCTTGGAGGATGTAAGCTGTTCCAAGGAAAGCTGCCTTTTGCAGTTGACTGATGGTGATTTGGTCAATGCCCATGGTGTTCAAGTGGTGCTCCAGATGTTTTGGGATTGTACCCAAGGACCTATCATTATTGGTACTACCTTTGATTTCTTTTGCCACAATCATTCTACTTCTTTTTGCAGGTCTTTGCATTTTGTGTTTTCCTCCAGTTCTTTCTCTTCTCTTCTGCTGTCTCCAGGTACTACCACATCTACTGTCCAGATTTTTTTGCCTTTCTTATTGACAGTTATTAAGTCTGGGATGTTATGTATCAGGTGCCTATCTGTTTGAATTCTAAAGTCTCAAAGCACTTTAGTTTCTTCATTTTCTATTATTTTTGTCTATTTTGTGGTCCCACCAGTTCTTACTTGGAAGTAAATGGTATTTTTTTGGAGATCATCCAATGTACCATTGTTGATATTTTGTCATGCTGTTATCTGTAGTCAGTCTGGGCAATTTTCTTGCAGCAGCTAACTACCGTATATTCCGGCATATAAGGCAACCCAGTGTATAAGACAACCCCCGTCTTCAGCGCCAAGTCGCATGCCTAGAAAGTCGTCTTATACACCAGAAACTACCGTTATTTCTGGTGTAAGATGACTCAGCGTATAAGACAACCCCCGACTTTGGCGCCAAGTTCAACACTCTCAAAAGTCGTCTTATACGCCGGAATATACGGTAGGTGGTCCACTGTTTCTTCAGCTTCTTTACAGAGGTAGCACTTGCTGTCTATTGCTGTCTTCTCAGGCTAGGCTGTGTATGCATTTGTTCTTAAGGTCTTGGTTTGCACAGCCAGAATTAACTCCTCTGTCTCTTTTTAATTTTCCTGGCCCTAGCGTTAGCCAGGTCTTATTGTTATCTGCTTTGCCCATTATTTTTTTTATTATCGACCATGTAATAATTTGCCTTTCCAAGTCTCTTTTCTATTCTTCAAAGCACACAAGTCTCAAAACCATATCAAGGTAGTGCCACATTGGGGGTATCTTTATTATTATTATTGGCTGTTAACCACAATGTGAAGCTGCCAGTTCTTTAGCTGGTATTGGCTTTCATGCATATCATCATTATTATTTTATCTTAAAAAGTGATAGTTTTTGTCCAGTCTTTAAAACCTGAAAACTCTTTATGCCAGAAATATTTACAAAACTGTCATATTTATTTTCTGTTTAAGCTTTTGATGTCTTATGTAAGCAAATGCAATACCAAAGAAAGTAAAATATGTTCTCTATAAAATTATGGGCATAAAGCGTGATAGCAACATGTTTTTTATATTATTTTATTTGTATTTGTGTTTACTTAATTTTATCTAGCATATGATATAGAAGTAGAATCAATGTTATGCTTAAAAAATAGGAAAATGTACTAGCTGGACCAAATTATATATTACAGGTAAAAGCATCTGACCCTCTCTTAATCTTTTTAAGATTATAGATTGATGGTCTTAGAATAGTTATCTTACATAGCCGGAGCTGCTTAATAAATATGAGGCAAAATGATGGAAATACTAAGAATACAAAATAATTTTGAGCAGGATGTTGTGATGAACCTTTTAGGCCAACCAAAACCAAGAATGACCCATGGCAATTTTTCCCAGCTGAGTTCTTTATTGTTTCACTTATAGACAAAATCTTGCCAAGCTGGGGACTCTACTATCTGCATCTACCATATACTCTATGAACTATTAAGGAGGGGCTCTTTTGGCCCTCTTTCTCTCACACATAATATCTGAACTGAATTGGCCCTTACTCCTCTGGAATACAGCCCCTCCCTCCTGGAAATAAATAACATTTATTCTCATAATCTACTCATAGTTTCAAGGATTATGCATCATTAGGCAAACAGATATACTCTCTTCCTTCTGCATCCACAATGCCCCCAAATTTGAAGTTCCCCTGGCTCTTTGAAACTAGAGGTTTCCAAAGGGTGGAAAAATCAGGTGTATATACAAATTGTCCATCCGGCCAGCAGATAGATAAAGTTAGAATTCCCTAGCCCTTTTTTTTTTTTTTTGCTCTTTTTGCTATTCCTATTAAAAAAAATACTTAACATATAAAAAGGTATTGTTTCAAATATAAAACTAGCTTTGGTGGATTTCTTTAAGATAGCAAGAAAGCAGAAAGTAACATTGTTCTGTAATAATTGTACTAATTCATCAAGAAAATTGCCCAGTGTGGAGGTATTTAGGGAATATCTTCCTCTTCTTTTCCACATGTTAATATTAAACATGCACAAAATTAGCTTGCTTCTTACTTCACGTTTTATAGCATATGTTACCTTATGTTTAAATTTGTGTGTGGGTTGCCCATTTAGTATCACTCATCAGGGAAGCCTCGCTCGAGTATACATACGCCTGTTCAATCTAATTTGAGGCTACAAGACTTTGCAATCTGTATTATGAAACTAAAGAGGATGAGAGTTAAGCTTTATGTTCAAGAAAGGAGTGTTTATTTTGTTTAATTTCCAACATTTCTCCCCAATTTAGGAGGGTTTTTTTTTTAATGCTGAAAATGATTTGTATTCAAACTAATGGAACAAAACAGTATTTAAGGCTGCAGATTCTTGAAAAAGAGCATTTCAGAAAATGGCTCTAAAATACGAACACATTAATTGACAAAAATGGGAAGTAGACAGTGCTGTGGGAATCTGAAAGTGGGAGAGTTCCGTAGGAAAAATTACTGTTTTGTGGCATTGAGTGAGCCTCAATGGGTGAGCCTAGGGTTCCTTACAGTCATCCTCTCTGATGTTTTGAAGGAACAGTTCGAAAGGAAGTTCAAATGAAATACCCTTGCAAATTGAATGTTCAAATATCTAGGGCAGCTCAAGGCACCCCCTTTTACAGTACTGAGAGTCTCTGAATTGCTTCAGAGAGATTCAGAAGTGATGGAATCTGAGCCTGCTTTCAGGAAGGCTGCTTTGCTGCCTGATAGTACCCATTTAAGGGGGATCTACTTGATGATAAAGAGACAGACAGACTGACTTTGCTTCTCTTTTTTTGATCTGATTCTCTTTTTTTCTTATATATCCTTTTCACAAATACATATTTGCTGGAACATACATACCATCTCAGACTTAAAAAAAAAAAAAATGCTGCCCAACAGAATGTAAAATTTTAGAAGAGGTGAAGCTTGTCAACAACCTGAGGCAGCAAGCCTTCCATCCTAGAAAACTATGTTGTTAGTGATCTTTAGCAAAAACTTAATTTTCATACAATTTTTGAAAGTTTTTATATTCTCCAGCATGATTGGATGGAGAACCCACGGATGGGTTGTCTTAATCTATCTGCTCCAATTAGACTAAGTCTGAAATTTAGTACCGCCCCCTCTGTGCCAACTGCACCCCAGTTTTAGACTTAGTCTCTTTGCCCCAAGACGCGTTTTGTCTTCGCTCCTGGAGCAGAAGACTGTTTAATTCTATTTAATTACTTAGCTCAGGCTATTATTATTATTTGTTATTTTATTATTGATTCAGAATCGATTATATCTAGAAGAAAGATCAATTATCCCAGTCTGAAGCCTATTCAGGCTGACAGACTTACAATCCTCTCCCTCTGGGGGGGGGGGAACTTTTCCCTTCTTTGTTTTCCCTCAGTTATGGACAGCAAGATCAAACCTTTGATTTAGGTCGTTTTCAGAGCCTCATCAAGCCTGGAGGGAGCCTTCCCAGGTCCCTCGGCCCCAGCAGAGAGCAGCAGGTGAGAATTTGGGCGCGGCCCAATTTTCAGAGCCGGGAGGGCCTGTCAGGCCTTGGACGACAGCTTTTCCAGCTGGCCTAATCACATGCCACCAGCTGCTTTAGGAGCCCAGGCGATTCACCCGAACGAGGGCTCATTGCAGCTTAGACCCTAGGTCTCAAGGCCTTCTTCCAACGGCCATTTTTTTAGGGCGGGAAATTGGCGGCCGCCATTTTGAATTGCCTCCCGGTGGCCATTTTGGGTGTGGCTGAAGCCCCCGGCGGCCATTTTGTATGTGGTTGAGGCCCTCGGCGGCCATTTTGTGAGTGGCGGAAGTCACTGGTGGCCATTTTGTGGGTGGCTGAAGCCTTTGCGGCCATTTTGAGTGTGCCTGAAGTCACTGGTGGCCATTTTGTGTGGGGCTGAAGCCTCGGCGGCCATTTTGAGTGTGCCTGAAGTCATCGGTGGCCATTTTGTGTGTGACTGAAGCCCTCGGAGGCCCTTTTGTGCGTGGCAAAAGCCCTTGGCGGCCATTTTGTGTGTGGCTGAGGCCCAGACTGCCTGGAACTTTCTTCTGAAGGCAGTATTACATCATCGGTGGCAGGATCGTCGAGAGAGCAGGTTCGACTGGGGAGGGCCTGATCGATCCTAAGTGATTGGGGTGCCCATTAACTTCCCGCCCACCCCCTTTTGGGCTGAAGTATCTCTGTAGACTCCCTTGGTGAAGTACAGCGCCGAGGGGGGGGCGTTTTGCCAAGGTTGAGACCAGAGCAACTCATCATGGCAGAGAAAGGCAGCGAGCCGGCCAAGAGGAGTCGCCAATCAGAGGCAAGTGGTAAGAGCACCACCAAGCGAGCCCGGCCAAGCAGGGAGCCACAGAGAGAGGAAGGGTGCCAAAGACTGAGAGCGGCCTCCCCAGATCTGACAGGCACGATGGGAAGGTCTATATTTGAGCCCTTTTCTTCGCACACTGCCTCAGCCCCAGGGGCCTGGTCTCCCCCCAGGGGAATTCCTGAGTCAGATTCAAACCTAACAGTGGCTTCAGGGAGGGGTATAACCGGTCAGGACACCTCAGGGCCCCAGGCCACATTCACTCCCACTGCAGCAGGACTTCGCCCTCCTGAGAACCAGGCCCTGAACCCGAACCTCCTCCAGTCCATGATAGCCCAGGCTGTGGCTCAATTTATGGCCTCCAACACCCCACAGCCACCCCCACAGGCCACACATCATTCACCATCTCCGGATTGGATGGATGATCCCGCATCGGATTTGGAATCTACAGGAGCTGAACAAGCTGGCCTAATTTTGTCTGAGGACGAGGGCATCACCCCATCCGAACCCATCCCTCCTGTCGATCTCTTTGACCATTCCTTCTTCAATTCCCTGCTTCTCAAGGCCTGCACCACTGCAAACCTCGCCCAAGAACAGGAGAACCCACCAACATCCCAGGGTCCCCATGCCATATACACTGAGCCCTCTGTCTCACAGAATCATATTCCCTGCCCTCCCCTTTTTCTAAATATAGTCCAGAAACAATGGGAAAAACTAGGATCCCCCTTAAGCCCTGGTGCGGTAGAGAGAACATTGTTCAATGTTGCTCCTTCCCTGACCTCCCTTTTTGAGATTCCTGAGATTGATGAGCCCTTGAACTCATTGTTTCCCAAGTCCAACATCCCTGGGGACATAAATGAGGCACTAAGGGCAGAGGACAAGAAGATTGAGTCCGCCCTACGCAGGTCCCACCAGGCATCAGCCTGGGCAACGAGGGTGGCAACCTCCATGGCCTTCTTTGCCAGGGCTTCGGTCCTGTGGCTACGGGAGCTCCAGGACATGATCCCTCCGGACCAGCTCAGAGCCCACCAGAATCTGGATAAGTTGGTGGCCACGTCCCAGTATCTAGCCGATGCCTCCTTACACACGATCAGATACACTGCCCGGACCATCGCGGCAGACATTTCAGCACGAAGGCTCCTTTGGCTCAGAAACTGGCGAGCAGACACCAAGGCCAAGTGGCGTCTGGCCTCTAAACCTGATACAGGTGGACAACTCTTTGGTAAGGCGCTAGAGCCATACCTAACCGAAGGTAAGGATAAACGCAAGACCTTGGTTAATACATCAAGGAGGGGAGATAGACGCTGGGGGAACTTGTCGCAGAGTAACTACAGAAGGCAGCCCTTTCGGCCAGCGCCAGCCTGGGACTGGGCCCAGGCTCCTCGCCCCAGACCAAGCGGTCCTTTCGAGGCGCAGGGAGCCGCACCTTTAAGCAAGGCAAGTGAACCTGCAGCCTCACCTCCCATAGGAGGCCGGCTGGCCCTCTATTCCAGCATTTGGACGGCCACTACTACGGACGCATGGGTGTTAGACACTGTCTCCCAAGGTCTGAGACTAGAATTTTGTTCCCATCCACCTGACAGATTCCGCTCTTGTCCTATTTCAACGAACAGGACCAGAGCTGAACTTATGTCAGAGGCAATAGCTCATTTATTGCAAATACAAGCAATTGAACCAGTACCACAAGACCAAGAAGGACGAGGGTTTTACTCAAACCTTTTCATCATTTTCAAGACTTCAGGGGGCTGGAGGGCGATCTTGGACTTAAAAGGTCTAAACCTCTACTTGAGATATAAAAAATTTAAGATGCAATCACTTCAATCAATCCTGGCTGGCGTCAGGCAAGGTGGCTTTCTTACCTCCATAGACCTGACTGAGGCATATTTGCACATCCCAATTTTTCCTGGACACCGCAAATTCCTCAGATTCAGTTATGCCCGACGCCACTACCAGTACAGAGCCCTTCCATTTGGCCTCTCATCTGCACCGAGAGTATTTACAAAGGTACTGGCAGTGATTGCAGCCCACCTTAGACAAATTCCCATCAGAGTTCAATGCTATCTAGATGACATTCTAATTCAGTCATCATCATGGCAAGGTGCCCAAGCAGACCTCGCCCTAGCCATCAAGGTTTTGCAGGAGCACGGTTTTTCTGTGAATTTCCAGAAAAGTCATACTGTACCATCAACTTGGCTCCTCCATTTGGGCGCAGTTATAGACACAGGCAACTGCACGGTCTACCTATCTCAGGACCGACGGAACTCTATCCAGACTCTTGTACATCGGATCCGAAGGGACAGAGTAGTCACATTGGCATCCCTTTCACAACTACTAGGGAAGATGGTGTCCTGCGTGCAAATTGTGCCATGGGCACGTCTCCATGCCAGAGAATTACAGTGGCTTCTCCTTCCATTCCAGAGACTTCATACCAGCACATCCCACCAGAAGGTCCGAGTTCCACAGTTGGTGTTGAACTCCCTTCATTGGTGGGACTCTCCGGCACTGTCACGGGGAGCAGAATTCAAAGAACCAGACAGGATCACCATCACCACAGACGCAAGCCTATTTGGGTGGGGGGCACGCCTCCACACACACTGGGCCCAAGGTCAGTGGTCCAGGCAGGATCTAAAGAACAATATAAACTGGCTGGAACTAAGAGCCATACACATGGCCCTAAAGAGATTCAGCAGCTTAGTACAGGGCCAGCACGTCCTGGTCTTAACCGACAACATCATAGCCAAGGCCCATATCAACAGACAGGGGGGAACAAGGTCCAAGCCTCTCATGCAGGAGGCCAGATTGCTGGGGTCTTGGGCGGAACTGAATCTTGCCTCCATCAGGGCGGAGCACATATCAGGAGTGGCCAACCAGCAGGCGGACTCATTGAGCAGAGCCACCGTGGACCATTCCGAATGGCAGCTGGATCCAAAGATCTTTAGAGAGATCGTGGACAGGTTTGGTTCCCCAACCCTAGATCTGTTTGCCTCCCCAGCCAACTCACAGCTTCCCAGATTCCTTTCCAGGTTCCCGTCTCCATCAGCGGAAGGAACAGATGCACTCCGCAGCCCCTGGCCCAGGGAACTGCTCTATGCCTCTCCTCCCCTGCCCCTTCTACCTGCCACGATCAGGAAGATCCTTCGCGAACAAGCAGAGATCCTCCTGGTCGCTCCGCATTGGCCGAGACGATCTTGGTTCACCGACCTGATGGAGCTCTCCGCATCCCCTCCATGGAGGATTCCAGCCAATCGGATCTCCCTCATTCAGGGGGAGTTACATCATCCGGACCCTCAATGGCTCCAGTTAACCATCTGGCACTTGAGAGGCAGGACTTAGGCCTAGACGCATATTCGTCAAGGGTCATAGCCATGATCCAGCAATCCAGGCGACCCTCGACGAATAGAATATACGATGCCATGTGGAAAAGCTTCTGTAATTGGTGTTTAGCTCACAAAATTGAACCCTTACAGGCTGCAGTGCCAGTTATCTTGGAGTTCCTGATGGACGGTTTGGACAAAGGGCTTTCCACAAGCACCATCCGTAGGCAGGTAGCAGCACTCGCCACGGTTATTTCCTATGGCAAGGAACCCTTAACACAGCACCCTATGATACGCTCCTTCCTAAAAGGAGCTAACAATGCCAGACCACCAGCGGTACATAGATATCCCTCCTGGAACCTTCATCAGGTTTTACAGGCTCTTGTCTCACCATCCTTTGAGCCAATTGACACTTGTTTGCTCAAACTATTATCAATGAAGGTGGCATTTCTGGTTGCTGTAACTTTAGCCAGAAGAATCTCTGAGCTGGCTGCCCTGTCAGTGAGAAAGGACCTGTGTATCTTCCATAGGGACAGGGTTACTCTCAGGTTAGATCCCTCTTTTGTGCCCAAGGTCAACTCCTTGTATCATAGATCACAGGACATAGTTTTGCCGGATTTCTGTCCGAACCCATCTAATGACATAGAGGCTCAGTGGAACAGATTGGATGTTCGCAGGGCCTTATATTGCTATATACAGAAAACCTCATCCTTCCGCAAGACTGAGGCTCTGTTTGTGTCATTTCACCCTTCGTCGTTAGGACAGAAGTTTTCCTCACCCACTATAGGCAGGTGGATTAGAGCTTGTATTTCTCTGGCATACCAGACTCAGTCACTACAAGCTCCCAGCCATATCACGGCCCATTCCCCCAGGGGCGCAGCCACTACAGCAGCCTGGTCTACCCAGGCATCCATAGAGGAAGTTTGTAGGGCAGCAACATGGGCATCGCCCTCCTCCTTTGTCCGTCACTACAAGATGGATATATATGCATCTTCTACGGCTTCATTGGCCGCAAGGTCCTAGAACACGCATTAACATTGGATGGGACCCAGGCCCAATCTAATTCCCCACCCTAGGGACACAGGGCTTTGGTATGTCCCATCCGTGGGTTCTCCATCCAATCATGCTGGATAAAGGGGCGTTGTCTTACCTGAACGCCTTTTCTCAGCATGATGATGGAGAATCCACTCCCTCCCATTAGGTCAGTTGGCCTGGTTCCCATATTGTTCAGACGCGTCGAACTAAAGTCTGAGTATCGCCTTAGCCTAAAACTGGGGTGCAGTTGGCACAGAGGGGGCGGTACTAAATTTCAGACTTAGTCTAATTGGAGCAGATAGATTAAGACAACCCATCCGTGGATTCTCCATCATCATGCTGAGAAAAGGCGTTCAGGTAAGACAACGCCCCTTTTTCACATCGGCTCATCCTATCTTCTCCATAGACTGTTTGCTGGAGAAACTGGAAGTTGCTAGGCCAGTGATGGCGAACCTTTTAGAGATTGAGTGCCCAAACTGCAACCCAAAACCCACTTATGCATAGTTGAGTGCTGGGTGGGCGTGGCCCATTGGGTGGGCGTGGCCCATTGGGTGGGTGTGGCCCATTGGATGGGCATGGCTGCGGTGGGCATGGCAGACTGGGTGGGACTAAAAAGTTCAATCAGTTCCAACTTTGCAAGATCTTTTTTTTTCCCATGAAAAGTTGAAAATGACTGATTGAACCATTTTTTTTTGCACATGGCGGTGGAGGCCTAAAGCAAAAAGGTTTTATAAAATCCAGCTGAAGGCCTAGGACTATGGCGATGGCGCGCGTGCCCACAGAGAGGGCTCTGAGTGCCGCCTCTGGCACCCGTGCCATAGGTTCGCCACCACTGTGCTAGGCTATCGCTTTCTCATTGGAAGAAGGCAAGGAGATGGGGTATAATTAAAAAATGTGAAAAATAAAACTAACTCCTAGGGCTGATGGGTCATCTACATGAGGAAGATGTCATTCTGTGTTTTCTTTGAGTTGATTTTCAAATTTCACACATTACCTAAAAATATGTATCAAGTTGAAACAATGCTGACATCCAGGAATTTTCAAAACTAAATGAAAACCAATAACATCATTTTTAAATAACAGGCATATAGTTCCCATGTTTATTTCCCTGACTTACGGAACAATCTGATTCAACAGCCACTTCTAGGCCTTGGGTTTCTCTTATATGTTGATAGAAAGAACTGTGACTACAGATGGATTACTCTTGTGACAACTTGCCAGAGTTTCATACACAACTTGTCTTAAGACTAGCTTTTCAGCTGAATCTGTTAAATTATTATGGTCAGTGGGTGGAACTCATTGTTGTCAAAGAAAAATTGATCTTTCTATGGCTCCCATAACCACATTGTCAATATTTGGTATATTTGGCATATGAATGGCGCAATTTCCTCCTATGACAATATACATAAACCAGCAGGCAAATAGACCTTGTCCCAAACAAGCCAAATATGGAAATTCATTCATTCCATATTCATTACACACACACACACACACACACACACACACACACACACACACACACACACACCAAATAACATCATTACATTATCAGTGTGTCATCTCTAACTCCTGGCTGCCAAAAATAACAGGAAAAAGTATGATTCTCAGATATTAGAACATGTTGCCTATGTGTGTTGGTAACCTTTAGAGCAGTGATGGCAAACCTATGGCACGGGTGCCAGAGGTGGCACTCAGTCCTAGGCTTTTAGCTGGGTTTTTTGCTTTAGGCCTCTGCCAGTGTGTGCAAAAAAAAAAAAAAAAGGTTCAATCAATCAATCAATTCAACTTCTTGCGGGAAAAAAAAAAGATCTTGCAAAATTGGAATTGATTGATTGAACTTTTTAGTTACCACCATAGCCACACCCACCCAATGGGCCACACCCACCCGGCACTCGACGATGCATAAGTGGGTTTTGGGTTGCAGTTTGGGCACTTGGTCTCTAAAAGGTTTGCCATCACTGCTTTAGAGGATACCATACAGAGAAGTCTATTCTTTCAGAATAACAAAGTAATAGAGTTGGAAGGGACCTTGGAGATCATCTAGTCCAACCCCCTGCTTAGTCAAGAAACCCTATACCATTTCAGACAAATGATTGTCCAGTCTCTTCTTAAAAACTTCCAGTGTTGGAGCATCACAACTTCTGGAGGCAGGTTGCTCCATTGATTAATTGTTCTAACTGTCAGGAAATTTCTCCTTAGTTCTAGGTTGGATCTATCTTTGATAAATTTCCGTCCATTGCTTCTTATTCTGCCTTCTGGTGCTTGGAGAAGAGGTTGATCCCCTCTTCTTTGTGCAGCCCCTTAGTTATTGGAACACTGCTATCATTCTGATACTTTAATCAGAGCTTAGCAAGTGTTTCAGATAGTATACTCTATTACACAAATTCATTTGATCTTATGGATGGATTTTTAATATTTAAAATGACTAAAGTCTCAAGAGATTTCGTGCAAGAACACAAACTTCATGAGAGACTGGGTTATCTCATTAGCTCTGGATCATTTTAATTTGTATCTATAAATCATTTTTAATAAAATATTTTGGCATCACAAAGGTATGTTTCAGAACCTTTGTTTTTAGTAAATGGAATACTGTGGTTTCTGGTGTAGATCTTAAATTCATTGTTTCCCCCCAAACTGCTGAAATTCAGGTTTGCCCAGATTTTATAGATACATCACAATATCTGAGCTAATGTAATAAATAATGAAGAGTAAGAAATTAAGTACACACTATAGTATCTTCAGGACATTTGCTTGACCATCTGTGTTAGAAAAAGTCTTGAAATTTGAAGTAAGTTCTTACTAATTACTTAAATTCCAGAATTTCAAGTTAAAATTTCAACTTCAAATTGAAATTCATACTAATTACTTAAATGCCAGAATTTCAAGTTGAATTTCAACTTCAAATTGAAGTTCTTACTAATTACTTAAATGCCAGAATGGGGCCAGGATTTGTATGTGTTAATTGTATTCAGTTAATTTATACAAAAGATTCAAAGAAAGAGATGCAACTTACTCTTCTACATTTGTAGGATCCCCAAGTATCTGTAGGCAGCAAATGGAGGTAATAATAAAATTATTTTCTTCAGATAATTACAGAGGGGAAGAGTGGACTTTTGCTTTCTTTTTCTTTTGTAACAAAAGTAATCAGAGAGTTGCTCTCCT